>NC_135164.1:3518594-4148964 GCF_050948215.1 Halictus rubicundus | reverse complement strand
TCGAGAGTCCGAGCAGTGGTGCGTTGCAGCTGATCCGGGCCGACGGACGTGATGGCCGTGCATCTGCCGCTTTTGTACGAGATCCAGTAAAGAGGATCCTTCGCGGCGTCCTGGCAGTCTCTGCGCAGGTTGCATTTGTTCTCCAACGAGCACCAGCCGCAGTACGGATCCTTCGCGCCGAGACACTCCAGGCAGGTCTTGTACACCGAGCATTCCTGCACCTTGACCTTGAACACCGTTTTATTCGTCATCACGTACAGATGCATAAGCTGCGAGTCGAAGAGCAGGTCCGCGTTCACCGGGCACCCCGGATCGATCTCCAGGTCGCCGTACTCCAGGCCCATGGACGAGCTTTCCACCACCACCTGCAACAAAATACGATGCGTTGTTGAGCGTCTTTCCGCCGATTGCGCAACGCTGAAAAATAGTCGATCGTCAAAGGACTTTTCTCGGGACACCGAGGCGCGGGGCTCGGCTGGTTTTTGTTCAATCATCAGCGATGACAGTGAATTCTCCGACACGCTGGTCGTCGCCCGCGTTCGCTATAGACTGCGAGTGACTCGGAGCCTTCTCCGAGCACCTCATGTTATAACCGCAAAGTAGTCATAAAGTATCGGGGAACCAATCAGCAGATTTCAATTTGCACGAAGCAAAATTAAATACCGACTTTTCCTCTACAGTATTAAGTTTCGTAGTGATACTGTTCTAGTAAACCCCTAAATAACGATCTTCTGGAATAAATCGTTCGACCGGTTCAATTTTGCCCAGCCTCCGACTGCCCCCTAAACAAATTCCAGCAGTTTCGACAGAACGATCGCGGCGCAGACCGTAAGATCGACGGAATGAATCGTCGCCAACGAGGAACCGGACGCATCAGTTTCTTCGGCGCGGGCCGGCGTATGGTTTATTCATCGAAACGGTGGCGCGGGCCGTTGCGCGCTGTATGAAAAATTAAATATTCACGTGTCAGGTTCGCAAACGAGCGGCGCGGCGCGGTTCCCTCCGCCGGAAAGACAAACACGCACCGGTTCGTTTCAATGTTTATTACTTATTAACCGATAATCTCCGTTCGTTAACGGGATACCCGGCTGTCCCCCTCCCCCTCCCCTGGCTCTTTTCGCTCGCCGCGAGACCGGGCCCGGCGAGCATCGGAATTTGGCGGCGACGATTAATTCCAGCCACGCGGACAGATGGTAGCCGAGGTTGAAACGCGTTGCAAAGTAAAATTTACGGCCGTCATTCCGCGGCGTTCGCGACGCCATTTTCGCCGGCCAGCTGCGCGGTTCGTTCAGTGCATTCATTTCCTCGGACTTCACCGCGAACGAGGCTCGTTCGCGGTACGCGGTTAAAGCCTCGCAAATTAAATCTCAGCCCGACGGAGAGCCTTCACTCGCAACGGTGCGCGCCGGGCACGACGGCCGGCGATGACGGAAGGTCCCCCCCCCCCGCGCCCTTCGTAACTGGAATTACGTTCGCTTGTCTAATAAAAAGGCCGGGTCCTTTCCGTGGGATTCGCGCGGCGAATAACAGTAATCAACCGCGAAGGATGATAAACTGGCCTCTTGCAAGGGGTTTTCGGAGGTTGCTCCTTGTCCCGAGCTTGAAAAACCGCCAGGTGCATATAATAACTAACCTACAACTAAGGAGACCCTTAAGGAGAGATTTAGTAAATTAATTTTAAACTTAAGTACTCATCATTTGTATTATTTAAATTTTTCTGTGAACTTCGGTTTTGACCGTGGTTTCGGAACGTACCCCTAAACACGCGTACTTCAACCCTTTGCACTCGAGCGGTGACTCCGAAGCACCACTAGAAATTATTGCGGCATCGTTTCAAAGAAATTACGAGAAATTTTACAAAATATTTGTCACATTACAAAATTTGTATTTAGTAGATCACTAAACATTCAAATATTGTATGTGGAAATCGGATCAATTTCGTATGAATAAAATGAAAATATTCTAAGACGGAAGAAAAATTTAGTTTTAGAATGAATATAGCGCCGAGTGCAAAGGGTTAATACATGCTGAACAAACAAATGCTTCGAAGAACAATATTCCGGAATTAATTATATGTGTATTAGCATACCTTACTGTACGGATATTGCTACCACTAAATCTATAATCTCTGCTGTTGTGGGAGCACGTTAAACATTTGATTTACCATATGTAAATCACGATTTATCATCCTACCTGCACCTTGGGATAATATTCAGATTATATTACATCGTCGCAACAATATTTGCCGATAAGAATATTAATGGACTTGCTGAAGGCTAATGTTCTATAATCTTGTGGACGATACGATCAAAAAGATGTTCAAAGGTTAAACGAGCCGAGGTTGAATAACTGAGTCAAACTTGGAAAAGTTCCGTTCCTTTTTTTCTCTGTTGCTAACTCGTTTTGTTCATTCTTTTCCGATTCTTTTAACCGCACGATGGAAACCAACACGAAACTTGAATATTAGCTCCGAGCCGGAGCTAATAAACGCTCCTCGACGTTTATCGCTTAATCGGACTTTTTTTCCGGGCGCGAGAGATAGATTCTGCGGAACTCGGTGCTTTTGAAGTAATATTAGCCCGTTGCGTTTAAAATAGAACGAGGCACCGGACGGGGAAGGTAAAAAGAAAGCACGCGTATAGAAAATCGAGCGGACACTCGAGGCAGAAGCGTGTACAAAGAGTAAGGACGTAACGAGTGGGAGATAACATATTTCAAACCCCTGACGCGATAGAGGAAAAGCTCGGTGGCGGTTATTTTCTACGCGTGAAGGAAAAAAAAAACGACACGAGCGTTTCTTCGTCTGCTGGAAAATTGTACAATAAAATTAGCCTAAAAATGAACAGCGAAATCCCGAGCGTGCAATACAACTAAAAGTTGTTTCATTTGATTTTATTTCTCCTAGACGTATTTGGGACACACACATAGTAAACACTGTAATGTGTTTTAAATACAAAAAAATATCTTATTTACGTTTTATATTTCACCTATTATTGGTTCTTGTCCAAAATGCATAAAAATGCGGAAGGGTTAGTCACTATGGTCAATATTGCCCTTCCAGTTTTGGTTTCATTAATTAAATTGCGAAATACACGTAATTGAAAATTGCTCATAGCGTTAAGATGGTTACTTTATTTGAGTGTACTTCTCTCGTCCAATGCAAAATTTCGGAAACTTGCTGTATCTATTCGTGCACTATACACGACAGAGTACTAATATATGTAGGAGCTGTTCTAAAGTTAATCTTTATAATTCATGTTCATTTGTAATTCATTATTTTAAATGACGTGCAGCGAACAGTGTATTTCTGCCGTCGTGAAAATTTAACACGTTGAGCGCCGCGGTAAAATTAAGTTATGTCACTTACGGAGCGGTCCTGCGTTTTTAATGAGACATAAAGTATGTTCTGCAAGCTTTTAGCGACTTTTACGGAGAATAGGTGCGTGCATACTGTGTACATATTCAGATAATAAATATTTAGAAAAATTAGACCAATGCCAAACACGTTTGAAGAAAGAAACTGTGATTACTAAGAAATCAGAGATTTTACGGTCTCTAATCGTAGAACAAAAATTTTGACTATAAAGACTACAAATTTATTGAGCATTTCTATTTTAAAATACGAGAACATCGCGTGTAAATCATTAAAGATGACGTGTTCAACTCTAAAGAATAATTTCCTGACGAAAGCTAGAACCTAACCCAGACCTGGCATTTGTAAGTAGAATCAGTCGGCCATGCACAGACAAGGCAGGCGAGTTTTCAAACTCGATTTTCTCGAAAACGGTGCGTCAAATGAGAAAAATTTATTGCACATTTTCGACCTATTTTCCCGCGTAGAATCGCCTCATCGATACTGCGACACCGTGTATATAGGGAGAATTTCGGTTAACCTTGGTCTTTTCCATTTTCTTCCATAACGTCTCGACGTGGAAGGGACTCGAAGGGGCGAAGGGTATGCTTGACTTGATGACTAACTTATTTCGTACTTCTTGCTGACTAATCGCAACGCATCTGAGTTTACCAAGATTGTAACTCACTCATTGACCGAGCCTCGTGCATTTTCGAGATCTTCGCAACGGAGATAGAAGATCTGCAAGTCTGCCGATGCGATGGCATACCCGCGTCGGGTGCATTACACTCTTCATATCCGTCGATCGGTTGCGACGTCTCATCCCACCCACGATCCATAGAGGGCGGCTGAGCGGTTATCTTGACGCGCATAGAAGCCTAACGGGCAGCCTTAACCCTTTATTTTCCAACCGTTTAATTGCACGGCACACATGCATCGTTCGCGATGAACCGCGCCGATAGAAACCAGACGAAGTTCAAGACCGTGGAGAGAAGGAGCCAGTTTCGTAGAAGGAAGTTGCCCGACGTCCTCGGGGAACGGCCGGCACGTGACCTCTGGCCCGAATAACGAATCGACTTGGCCTGGGACAAGCGATCATGGCCGCGACTATGTTGCACCGTATGCTCTTGCCCCCGCCCCTCGCCTTCCCTGCTTCACGATGTCCGCCGTGCAGAAATAATAACAATAATTATCGAGCTACCGCGGCCGGACTGGTGGTAGTGATGTTAATTGTACGGCTGGCCCGGTTCGACCGGCAAAAACCCGAGACACGTGATTTTTATACCCCCGCGGCCGACCACCCCTACAACCATCCTACCTGATGCACCAATACCGCGAACGATCCACACGTAAAAAGCATCGATCCTTTAACGAACACACATGGCCGTTCCGAGCCATTTTTAACCCTGAAACGACACTGCCCTGTTTCCGGTCCCAGGTTTCACCCACACCGACAATGTTTATAACACTTTTTGATTGAAAACAAAATTGATGTGTGATCAAGCTTGTCAGGGACACGAGCCAAACACGCCTGCCTGCATTATTATTATGATGTTCCACAATTAAAGATTCGTTAAAAATATCTGTCATTTTATGCAACGAGGACGTAACGAATTAATGACACCAGTATGCAAATAATTGTGAACTGCTACTGATAATGTAATGCAATTATGTATGCATGGGAAAGGAGAATACACTGCCGTGCATATACGTACACGCAGAGTAAAGGACACTCCACAAAATGCGGGCAGTGGTTTAGAGGCGAAAACGATATGCAAATATTTTATAACAAACATTTGTATTGCTTCGTCGTGGCTTCGCCAATTAGGGACTGTGCATGGTCAAATTTGTTCTTTACGCTTTTGGCCACGTTTCATTAAACATACTGCATACCTGTTCAACAATTGATATTCGTCGGTCTCTAAACTTGTTTTTCGATTCGACAAATATTTAGGTAGGGGTTTAGATGTTGCTTGTGTTTCACAGAATAGTATCTTCTACCCGGTAATTGTCCCTGGCCAGACCCGTGTTTTGGACAACTATCGAGTAGATGCTGCACCTACGTTCTTAGTCAACTTCGTGCCTCCTCGGATTGGTCTAGAGAGAAACGAATTGCAGAAAATTGCAATTTAACGGGTTGACCTTTAAATTTTCGATTGTGCGCTCAGAAAATAATTTATAATCGGACGGAAACAGTTTCCCACGTTTGTGAAAGCAGTCTTATTTAACGGACTGTTACCGCTAGAATATACTGCCGTATTTATTGCACTTTCCGATGCGTATACATGATCATACTCGTAAAATATTTCACCTTAATCGCGTTAAACATTGCGGAGCAAAACCATACCGCGGCCATTTCACCGCGACTCGCTTAAGATGGAAGATACGCTCGTGTAATTGAGGCCTACCGATCTCCGGAATCCCGCGGAGCTTGTGTCGGCGATAATTATATTATTACGTTTAACAAGGCGGCGCAGATTAATCTTTCATTCACGACGCGCCGGCTTAATTGTGGGAAAGTGGGATAACGAATGGACGCGCGACCGGCTTTTCCGCGACGTTCCGCTTTTGCCATCTTTGTTGCCGTGTCTATCTCGGGTCGTCAAGCCGGAAGAAAACCGCGGGCCGAAGCCGATCCAACGAATAATTAAGATGTCCGCCCACTTCTCGGTAGCCTGCTAATTACAACAATTTCCAGCGCGTCTATCAATCATCCCCGAACCCCGTAAACTTCACGGATTATTCGTCTTCGCACGACTCCCAGCTTCCGCTTGGTCCATCCGATCGCCCCCTCCCGCGAACAATACAATTCCACTTTAACCTCAATTTTCGCCGAGGTATTACATTGGCGCACTTCCTGGACGAGTAGTGGGGGACAAACATACTTTTAAAATTCTTAAACTTTCCTAAAATTCGACGGAAAAAATTCAGATTTCTTCCGAGTTTGATTGAGTTTGATTTAAACAAAATCAGACGAAAGCCGATGCCTCCGAGCTGAAAAAAAGGGATTCCCGGCTGATGATCACGCGCGCGCAGCGACGAAGAAACTAGTCCACGAAATCAATAAAAGGCGAGGCGAGGGTAAAGAGAAATAAAACGCGTCTTTTTAGTCTCGCGATTCGGGCGCCGTTGATCGCCAGACGCAAAAGAAGAAAAAAAAAAAAAAAAAAGAAAGAAAAGGGAAGCTAATAACGTCCGACACAAAGCTACCAAGAAGTTAGCGGACGTCTTAATTACTCGCCGGGGTCCGGTCCTCCGGTCTCCGGTTTTACCCGCTCGGCGCGCTAGCCACGCGAGCGTTCGCCCGCTCGTGTGCGCCTACCTACGTGTTGTACGCGAAAACGTGGGCAACGCCGATATCGGTGTTCGACAGCACGCCACGAGAGAGAAACAGAGGGAGAGAAAGGGAGAGGGAGAGAGAGAGGAAGAGAGAAAAAAAAAAGGCGAATCGAGCGTCGACATTCCTGAATCGATTCCGAGCCGGAGCGTGTTCGTGCGTCCCACGTAACGTGCTCGCACGTTCGCGAGCATTAATGGCCGCTCGAAATCCGGCTTAAGCGCGCTGTACGCTCGGTGTTCCGGCAATTAGCTCGCCCTCGCCTCGACGCTCGCGGCTGAAACCGAGAAAGTCCGGCAGCAATGATTTCTCAAAGTTTTACAAGGCCGTGTTCAATATTTTAGATTCAATATTTTTCGCTCCCCGACGCGAGGAATTGGCTCGATTAGCTCCCCCGACTTACGTGAAAGACTATTAGGTACTCGGAATAAGTATCTGCCCTTCTTTCTAGCAAATGGAAGTCCTTTCGGTCGAATAAAATGTTCTCTGCACATTTTATTTCAGATATTTGATGGTTTCAGACATAAACACAGTGATTTCTCTATACATGTCGCCAAGGCCTGGATGATAAACGTCGCGGAGTTATCCCCACTACCGCGAGGTACACCTCGTCAGCTCGAGAGGCCTTGGACGCCGAGGAGTGCAAACATAACACGGCTCGGGTATGTCTCCTGGACGATACTTGACGCTGGAAAGACCCGTGTCGTTGACATAGATCGAGAAAGCCTATTTTACTCGAGAATACTCGCTTCTCCCAGTGAAAGCAGTAATAAGGTTTCGCTTTCTCTACTTTTAATATTGGGGTATATTAAAAGAAGCGATGAAATAATACGGAAAAATTCAATGTGTGGAGGTAATCAACTTAGGTTATGAACGGCTCGTATATAGGCACAGTGACTGGAGAAATTTTTAATCTTAAGCTCCGAGGATTAGAAACTAGTATTCTAGTAATCTTCTTTGTGCAATGTTTGAATTGAATGTCCAGAACAAAGGAAAAATCCACCTATTTCGCTGTTACATATTTTAGACCGTATTCGTATTGTATAGTAAAGTAAGTTGCCAACTGTACGAAAATAAATGTCTCCAGTGATTCACACGTCTGTCTGCAAAAGTTGGCTTAAGAAGCTTACAAACCGACCGAACACAATAAAACGAGAACACTACAGCGCTCGATTTATGGTAGGATTTCACTTATACGATTCTACTGCTGGGTTGATTCTCACTGAATCTGCCTTTCGCTATTTTGTTCGTTGTTATAATATTAACCGATGCCCGTGTAACTGGCTTTCTACGGGTGTGCGTACTTCATCCGAGTTCTTTTCTTTTATTGCAAATTTTTCGAAAAATACACGAAACGAGTTCACACAGCAAGATCGTAAAATCAGGCTTTGTTAATGATAAGGTCAATAACGTATTCGGTAATCCGGGCCTCGCGACAAAATTAATTCAGATAATCGCAGTTCTACTATACTTACGTATCTGCAAAACGGGAATTACTTTTCCAGCAATCCAATACAATAAAATTCCGATAATCCGGCGTCCAATGATTCGGTACAACCGATAATCCGACACGCGCTGCCCCGCCCACGTCCCGGCCAAACGAACGTCGATTTAAAATACAGAACACAAATAATTTAATTACCCACTTGTAATCACCGAGGATCCAGGAGATAGTTCGAGTGTAATATACATATAATGTATTAATTGCTTTAATTCTATACAATGTGTAAGGTATACACCGTATCATTTTTACAATGAATTACAATCCTGCATCAGAATGACCAAAGAGCCATTTTTAAAATGATTTTCCTCGTTTTCATAGCGTTATAAACGTATACTCCAATAATATCGGAGGATTCGATGTTATCGAACTCTCAAGCACGCTGGATTATCGGGAATTCTACTATAGTCCTCGTGTATGGTCCGTATAGAAATTATATTTATTTTTGCCAAAATCAGGATTGAAAATCCTTGCATATCCTCTCATACTTGGTATCATTTTCGTTAGAAAAATGCCATGGATGTGCTGGTGAAAGTACCATAAAAAAGTCATGAAAAATAATCCGTGTTATGTTACACATTAATTCCGCGACAATTATCGGCCCACCCTCGGCGACATATATAGAGGATTCACTGTTCTTACACTCATCTTGCAGCACCTTTCTCTGTGAAACACAAAAGAAACGTTGATGCGAAGCTCAGTTTGCAGTTTTCAGGAAACTCGAGGTCTAAATTAACTCGGGAATAATTGAACGTGTTCAATCAAAGATAGCGCGCGGCCTCAAAGCTTTTCCGTTTCGGGTAGAATTAAATTATCGTTGACAATGCAGGAAGTTCGGCGCGTTATTCCTGTTCGACTGCGGACTGATCGCGCGAGCTTGAATTCTCAGGAGCGTGCAATATTAATGTTCCTTTTCCCGGGGAGGAGTCAATTTTTCGGCTTTTCCTCGGTCGCATCCGAGAGGAAAAATCACGACTAGCTGGAATTCCACGCGGACCGTGTCCGAGAACGCGCTCGAAAATTCCAAAGGAATTCCAGCGCCGTTGTATCTCGCGCACGTGTGCGGCCAGGATTCGTTCGTATGCAAGCGTAATGCGAGTGTCGTGTTTAGATAAAAGAACGACGATGAAGCGAGCGCAATTAATTCCTGATCGCTCTATTTCCCCGTGCAGCATTATTCACCAGCGTATCTTCGACTCAATTTATTCGCGACGTTATAATTTATCGCTCCGCGCGCGCGCGACCGCGCTTTCTAGAATTTATAATCGTCAGGAAATTCAATGGACAACTTCTCCGCTCCGATATTTGTCACTTTCCAGGTAATTATGTTCGTGTTGCGTGCCGCCGCGCCGATACGAATCCCCATTGACGACTAATAAATAAATTATTGTTTCAAAATGCAGCCCGACGGATATGTCCGTTTGTTTTGTCCCCCGGAATATAAAGCGTTCGACGGCAAATATTATAGTACAAAATGACCGGATATGACTGCCGTTTCCTTGATAAATCCACGTCGTAATTTTCTGTCTTCAATGGAAAATTAAATTTACCGTTCCAGCGTTGTTAAATTCGCATCTGATTAATACGGAATCTGCGACTGTACGATTATAATTAAATAAATGTATATTGCGCACAGTTGAAATTGACGCGAACGTTTCCATGAAATATAAAACGATTCGCAGCGTTTTCGAATGATAAAATATGCAGAAGTGGAGCGCACTCGTGGAAAGAGTAGATTTTTTTTTCAATTTCATCGGCGAACACGATTAACATTTGAAAAAGGGTAACTTGAAAGAGAACCGAATCGCGCAATGATATCACCACAGTCTTTCATTCCATAATACTATATTTGTTGCATTTTAAAAAACATGCGCTCATTAAAAGAAAAATCAAATTGCAGTCCAATCAAAAGAGAATCAAAGCTTTCAGGGAACAGAAAATGGGTGAATTTTCGTCCAAGCTGCGTGCAAGGATTAACGCGGAACATTTTCTGGCAATTTCCCGTAAATGCATACGGAACTGCAATTTGATTGCAAGTCGACCGGTCCGAAAATGAATAATCGGATTCGTGGCGCGGCTTTGGTAGAAGTGTCGGACAACAAGCTGGCAGGAAGGCGCGGCGGCAAAAAGCGGATGAGAAATGATGATGTGAAGAGTCAATTGTCGAGGCCATCCGATAGATCGTCGTTCTCGCGACACCCATTCGGGAAACAAAGCCCTGAGAATATCGAGGAAAATTTCCTCGCGCGTCCCTTCCTGGTCCGTGTGCGCGCATACTGATACGGCCCGAGGTGAGCCAGCGCAGCGCCAACAACACCGCGCATCCACGACTCTAATCTTGTCGTGCTCCCCTCGCATCGGTTCCGTCAGAGGACGTCCGAGACGTCTTGACAGGGTGCAAGGAGCTGCCTCGAGCCTGGACGAAGGAGCACAGCTCGAACATTAAGCCCCTTTCACACCTGGCGATGCGACTTCAGCCTCCGAACCACCATCTTGATGCAACACGACCGGGTGAGTCCATTTTTTAGTAAAATTCTGCTGGTTGGAGTTCCACATATTTTCATAGAGGATTTCGCATTCGAAATTCACCACTCGAATATTTTTGAAATTACTAATGATATCGGAAAAGGTTTCAAACAAAATTTATACGGTTTCGAGGGTTTATACATCTCTTCTAAACTAGTGGTTTCTCTTTTTGTTACGTTACATATTATTTATTTCACAATTTTATGTTATTGTAATTCTCACTGTTGCCAAACCCTTTGAATTTTTCGCTTTTATCAGACAACGCAAGCCCTTGCATATATTCAACGACAAACTATCCGCTCGTCGTACACGACAAACTCATTTGTTACCCTATTGTCCCATCAACGTGTTAGACGTTGAATATAGTCGCCAGCGTATTAATTAGTACGGCAATACAAAAATTCTCCTCTTTCTCATTATATTTCCTTGAAACTTTTAACAATGGGATGGCATGGGCCTCGTAATGAACATAATTTCACCTGGACCGTGAGACTGGCAAAAAGACGAACTCACGTGTCATTAAAAATTTGTTTCGGTAATTAAAATTTATTCGTAACTGTAATTTCGAATTAATTTGTCATCGAAAATGTAGAGAAACAACAAAATCAGGTAATTTAAAATGCACGTACGGTGAAGTTCCATAACGAACAAAAGAGATATTTTTAGCTTTCATACTTCGTTATTATTATTATTATTGTTATTATTATTATCGTTTCGAGGCGGAGGAAGGAAATAGTTCCTTCCAGAATTCGTTGTACGATCTGTCGGAGCAGAAAGGAATTTTCCTTCCCGTTTCCAAAATTTGATTTCCCCTCCCCCCTCCCCGAACACGTCCTCCCGCATCGATCGACACTCGGTTTCAATTCATTTTGCACGGGCGTTGCATTTCAGCGCGCGTCAACGAGCGCGGCGAATAATTTTTCTATGAAAATTGACGCGCGGCCACGTCACAAGATTGTGAAGAGACCGCTCCCCGTTGATATTCCGCGAAACGCGAGCTTAAAAATGTGCACGCGCCCCGGCGGAATTTCAAATTACATTGCAATTTTCGCATCCTACTCGAACTACTCGGGAATCGATGAAGTTGAATCATGCCCTGCAAAGTGCGGCGTAACGAAGCACGAAACAGTGGACCAGTCAATCAGAAGTGAAAACGAATTAAATAACTCTTTATTCATCAGCTCGTTCCTCAAATTCAGTCAAATTTCAATAAAATGATTTTAAAATGCAGTTCTTATAGTAATGTTATAATAATAAAACTAGATTCGCGAATCTACAATAAAACTTACACATTCAAATTACGGTGGAACAACTTTTAACATTTTTCGGCAGCTATCCTGAAATTCTGGAAAGTGCATCGCACTTAATAATTTGACCCAGTGCAATAAATTTTCGAAATATTCTGTAGAGTCACCGCGCACAGGGACGTTGTCTCTCAAGTCTTAGCAATCAAATCAAATAATCTATATTTATACTAATAAAATAATTCTGTTATACGCACACGGAAAATCGTGTTACAAAACGCAGGTTAATTGTGACTGCCGATGCCCCGTGGAGTGTGACATGAAGTAAATGAATAATATCGGGCGTAGATTACCGAGAAGCGAGCGCAAACTTTAAAAATCCTTTCTGCGTAGCTCGGTCATGGTGAACAGTCCTGACAGACGGGAAAGTAGCTGCACTCTAGCGGCGGGAAAAAAGCCAAAGGAAATCATCGGGAGCAAACTTTAAAAGAGCTCCACGTTTTCTTCTTTACGAATTTCCTCTCGCCACTTTTCTTCGCCCTCCCCGGCGGGGGTCCGCCGCGCCGCCGGAAAGAAAATAGACTTCCAAACGTAAGCGATATTCCAGCCGCCCCGTGTCGCGGCCGTCACCTCCGCTCGACTTTTCCGAACTTTTAAAAATCGAACTCTCTCCCGCCGATCGGCATTATTGAGGCGGGAGGGGGCGAAAGAAAAAAAAAAGAGAAAACGCCCGGCGATAATACTCTTTCGCTTTTCTTGCGCAGCTTCGCGAGAGCTCTCTCGCCGGAAGCGAGATAACGCCCGCGAATTCCCCGACCCCGTGGTCCCGTCGGATGAAACTTCGTCGGGCTGTTTGCTCCCCGCGTGTTTCTTTATCGGCGGCGTCCAATCAAGATTAATTGCCGTCCGATGGACGGGGCCGAGTCTCTATTGAAACGCGACAGAAGAGAATGCCGACCGGATAGAAAAACCGAGGAGGAAGATGTCCCCGGCGAGATACAATTAGACCCTTTGAGGATTTCGCCGGGGAAAAGAAGTTGATGCCCGCTTCGGGCTCACTTTGTCAAGCCCGAGTGATGGATTACGCCGGTAGAAGTGCAATCATTTTCGAAATGGACGTCGCTGCTCGTTCGAATCTTCAGAAACTTCGCGCCGCAAGCCTGCGCCTGTCCGTTTCAGAGTAAAACGAGTCACTCTCGAGAGTCAAATTCGTCAGTGTTTTATTTTGCACTCTCAAACAGTGCTGTTCCTTTCTATATATGTCGCCAAGGCCTGGGCGATAAACGTCGCGGGATTATCCTCTCAGAATCTGCGCTCCTTTGTTACTCGATTTTTCAGTCTTTTACGCAGAATTATTGACGCGGGTCTTTGTACAAAATAAAAATTGTCGAAAAGGGGATCAGATTAATGCGACCAGCATATTTCCGTCAGAAATCGATCGGACGTTGAGAAAAGAATTATAGCGAGCCCGGTCGAGCGAAGGGACTCCGAAGGTCGGCGGGGGTTAATCGGATTTTTCCCATAAAATCGTAGCTCCTGACGGGGCTCGCCTCGCTTCCTTCGATTTTCTCCGATTCTAACGACCTTACAATAGCTCCTGGAAAAGCCGTGGCTCTGCAGCTCGAATATGTTGCCACCGGACCGGGCGAACTACCCCGCCGGTAAATCCGATAGAAGCAAAACTTTCCCGAAGATAACGATTTTTCCCGATCCCTTAACTGCGCGGAACGAGCTATCTCGTCGTTTATAATAAACACCGGCCGGAGGAAAAGTTCCTCGCTTCTGCGCAATAACGTTCCTCTCCCTGTCCACGGGGGTTCGTTAACGACTTTCCCATCGAGTTTCCTCGTTTTTGAGTCGCGTTGTCTCGCGCGGCCGCGAACGCTGAATTCGATAATATTTAACTGCACCGTCTGGCCCCGGCTTCCACTCGTTCCAGACGATCGGAATTATTCCCGGCGAAAATAGGGCGCCCGACCAGTTTCATTCCTGAAAGTTAGATGAACTCCTGATACGTCTAAGGAATTCATCCTGAACATTGCTCCCGTCAACCGGCAGATACCGCGGTAGATTATTCCTGCGAATTGATCGCCACGAACATAACTGTCTTATCACTGGTTCAGTCGTGTGCACACTGGATACGAAAATTTCTACGTTCAACCTCCAATTATCGAGAAACTGTCGATGCTGCAACTTTGATAACTTCTAATCTACTATTTTTAACGAAATTATTATAGGTCAAATATCGACAATTTCTCGAGAATCGGAATAGTCAAATACTTTTCGGATCCGCTGTATATATTTCTAAAAAGAAAGTGGGTGGATTTTTATCTTGAGGTGCACAGGATTATACAATAATTGGCTTGATTATTTCTGTTTTTAGTGTGTACAGAGGATTTCTGGGAGGAAGTAACCGGATAATTGGAAAATTTGAAGTGCCGACGGGTCGATTATCCGGTCCGATAGGTTTAAAGCACCTCGACGGAATACTTTTCACGCGGGTCGATTAGTTTTTCGAAATCGAGCGGGCTAACGAAGCGCGGCTTGATACGATGATGTACTGTAAGAGCCTGGTAGGAGTTAACGAACTTGGAAAGGGAAGAGAAATAGCTCAGCCTCGTATTTCCCGTGTAATATATCGCTCTTCACGGGTGGCGCGCATGAAGTCGGCAATTACCTATCGAACGACGTAATAGCGTAACCTTATTTATATTCCGGATTTCCAATAATGCAATTCATTAGCCTAGACGCTGGTCCAGCCGGAAGAAACAAAGCCCTCTCCTTCCGGAGCCACGGATTATCCGAATATCCGCTTCAGTTCCTCATTTTCTGCCTCGGTGCTCTTTTTCAGTTTCATCTGTGTGTACCGGGCGTTCACTGATTTCGTTTCAAATATATATATATATATATATATATATATATATATATATATATATATATACACACATACATGTATATATCTCATAAGGACGTTATAGAGTGAGATGAGTTAAGTAGACTGAAGAAATAAAAAGAGTGAAAGGGAGAAAGAGACGGCGAACACGCGAGCGAGCAGAGAGAACGTAAATCGTGGAAAGAGAGGATAACGTAGGCTATACGAGTAGTTGTAAGAGCAGAATAAGTTATATGTACGGATTGCAAGGAAGTTCGTGCAGCCTAAGGGAAGGCATTAAATATATCCATATTTCACCTCCCTAACCTTTATGATATAAAAATGGATTTTTACCCTCCACCTGAGAAAATGAATTCCCGACTTTGATTGTAAAAACGAACTTAGCCTCGAAAGATGTGCATTCAAATAATTTGAAAATCTTTGCAGCACAGTAGCAAATTAAGATAAAATCTTACACTAAATGTGAAACACTATTCACTGCAATATGGTACTAACTATAAGTCATATTTAAGCTCTCTTTGAAAAATTGATCTTTTCCGAAACCCATCAAACGATACTATCAACGCAATAAAGAAAATTACAAATATTTGCCTACTGGAATCTAAAAATATCATTTGAATGCTGTATACCTAGCAAAGAATATAAAATAAAGTAATGGCAATTTGAAGAAGTCGAGAATAATTTCATAGTATAATTGTGGTTATATCATTTTAGTAATTCTTAAATATTTTCAACAGGCTATGCATAAAAGAGTGCCATTACAGTTCTTCCGCCATGATTTGGAGTAATTGCGAGGCACTGGCAATGAGGAAGTAGCACTAAACTGAAATAGTTGGTTGCAATCAAAGGAAACAGTTTATTGCAGTCCGAATTAAACTTAAATTAGTGAAACGCGATGGCAAAGCGCGGTCATTAAGCCGGCGTTCTGTATAAAAACGAGTCGCGCTGAGAAAAGATGAATTATGTTTAACAACGTTCTAAACAACTTATGCGCATTCCATGCTGCTTTTAATCGTCCCTGAGTTATTTATTCATCGAGTTGAGAGCGTTACCGCGGGTCCCTTTATCCCCTAGAATTTTTCCTTCATGCGACCAGTTCATACCATAAGTTTCCGTCCGCATTCTTCCCATTCCCAAAAAACCGTGGCCGCGCTACGTGCAACGGCACACTAACTCTCGCCCGTCTCTCTCCCCCTCGCTCCCCTTTCTTCCCCCCTTCCTCTCCTTCGTCGTTATCATCCCTGGTTTCCTGCGCGGGGCCCCGTGATTTTCCCTGTCCCCTTCATTTTCTTTTCCCGGCCAGCTTATTTTCTTATTGCCGGCTTGGTACCTTCTTTACAGTCCGACATCTATCTCCATCTTTGTGGCCGCTTTTCTCATTGAGAGACCACGCGATGCACTGGCCTAAGACTTCTTCATTCGCCGCAGGAAACTTTCCTTTCTTTTCCCTTTTCCGCCGTTTCTGCTCCCTCCCCAGTTCCCGTTTTCCGTTACCTTTTATTTATATTACTCTTATCTCCGCGCCAGGCCGTCGACGCCATCTTTATTTTTACCTTCCTCGCCTTCCCCGAGATCGCTTCCCGTCCCGATTCATGAGCTCGCGCTTTCTTCTTCATTTAGAATGTTTTATTTCAACCCAAGAGCGGTATCTTTGGCCGCGCGAACGGAGCAATCGTTTTCCTCCTGACTTCTCCCCTTGCAATTTTACCCTGAACCTGATTTTCAAAGATTTTGCAAAGGTTAGTCCAGATGCACTTCGATTTTTCCATCCTCGGACACCGCAATTCTCTTTGATCGTTTCGTCAGAAAAAGTAGAATAATTCGTCTACCATCGAGCCACATCGATTGATCATTAAGTTCTTTGCAATATTTGGGATTTCTGCTAATTATAGAAAAATGGCGGGCGGGTCGCGCTCGTCCCGGCCAAAGAAAATGAACGGATAAAATCGATATGCAATTTCGGAGTGGTAATTACGGATTTCGTAAATTATTTCCGTGCGACAGACTCCCGTTTTTCAGGCCCGTGCTGCGCGTATGAATTAATAAATTCCTGCATTAAATCATAATCCCCGTGAATTTAAAAAAATAGATGAATTCAAAGGGGAAAATGATGTTAGTCGATTCTAACTCCCTTTAGTTAATTCTTTCTCCCTTTACATTCAGAGTTGTATTGTTTTTATGTTTTACTGGTAATTTTATTTCAGATACTTCACGATTGTTCAACCAAAATTACGAGAAACGCAAATATTCGAGAATATTAACAGAAGCAAAAAATATAATAGCAGTGTAATTAAAAGTATAATTAAAGATACAATTACAATAATTGTGCCAGATGAAATGGGAAAAGCATAATTATGCGCGTATCGTGAATAACAACATAATAAAGGTGTTTTAATTATGCATAATAATGAAACGCAGAAATAAAAAATATGAAACAATATCTACAAGGGGGAAGTAAAAAGTTGTACTTGACGAGAAGAAAGTATTATAGAAATTCATTAAAAAATAAATTGGCAAACCCCCCTGTAATTCGGTATGGCCAATGTACTAGCACGCGTGTGTTTAATTACGCGTAAATTTTTGAAAATTCGTCAGGCGCATGAAACTCGATCAGCCGGTAAGTTCAATTTTGCGAATAAGTCTGCCTTTTTCGCCGGTGCGGGGAATAATAAATGCGACGCCTCGGTCTGCTCTCGTTCCGTTTAATTCAGGAGCCATCTTGCGTTTCGAGGCGCGATAGTTATTTCCTGCGAGACGCCGTCCGGCATTTATTCTCTCCTCGTCTCTTCCGAATCATATTTCGTGTCGGGCCGGGATTATTTTTAAATCTGTCGGCCATCCATCCATTCATTTCGCTTCTCCTCGCGCGTCATTTTCCCCGGTCGTATACTTCTATCCACCCCCCTTCCAGCGCCCTTATTGTCCATTACCGTCCGCCATTGCTGAGTCGCTACGACAAGGACCGGAGGAACGCTCAAGGCGCTGATGGCCCGGCGACGCAGGTATCCATTGTTTACGAGGCTACGAAATAATTTTATGAGTACGACCCGCAACTTTTATTACGTTTTTATACATTTCCTTGAACGTGCGTGTGCGGCACGTGAACCCTTGAACAGGCGGCACGGAAATGGACGGCCGCCGGATTAGAAGAATAAAACGTAACTCGAAGGCATAACTTTCGCAACCCCCCTTGAATCATTCATTTCCTTCGAGAGGCTTCCTGCTAAACAAACAGCGTTTCTTTTGATAAAGTAGTAGAATTTATATTGGATAATTGAGCACCCAGTAAACATTTTTCATTTGACGTAGAAAATCCTTAACTCCAAAATTCCTCTAGATTATCTTGCGTTTGTGCCAAGAGGAGCATATATTTATATTCTGAAAGCTTTCATTTCTTTATTAAAATGCTTCCTAGTTGAACATGATTTTTCACTGGACCAGTGAATTTGTTTGCAGCACGTCGGTATAATTAAGAGCCTTCGGCGAACGTCCTGGCGCAGTGTGTATTCCGGTGTAAACGCTCTTGGAGTTAATCTGTTTTGGACAGGGGGAGCTGGGTCAGCCCTTTATTCTCTTCTTTCATTTGCCCGACAAGAGAAACTTACGACAGAAAATTCTTTTGAAAGTAATGGAAGGGAGTTCCATCTACAGGGACGTGTATTCCCTCGGAAAAATTCTGTCCGGTAGAATTCTACCGCTAACTGGTTTTCCCGCCCTTAAGAACGACGCGCGGCGTCGCGGTCGTCTCGTCCCTTTTTCCACGGAGCGACGTCGTAACGCTGTTCGCCCACGAAGGATTCTCTCTTCGGATTCAGCACACGGCCGGCAATAATGCGCGGCCCCGGAACCCCGAGTACTTTGTCACCTTCGGACTTGCGCCACGTATCGTATAAACCTTCTGGCCACCTACGCCATTCGCTGTTTACCATTTCCTTCTACGACCGTTCGTTTTATCTATTCAGGGAAAAATCCGGACCGCTCTTTGCTCGTTAGCATTTCGCTTGCCCGCCTAAGACATCTCCAGTTGAAATTCCGATACTCGAGGATATTTTAATTAATAATTTCCATTCACAGCCTTCAGACACAGACTTAAGATCCGTCTTGGTTTTGATCCGACGGGGCTTAAGTCTGTGACTAAACTTGTCACATTTTTTGCTCTGTATTATCGCAGAGAATCGAGACAAAATATAGCTCAATTTGTAACTGGACATATTTTCTACTGCTCTCGATTTCATCCAGAAAACTCATCCAATGGCATAAAAATGCTTGGATTCCACGGCATGCGCATCGTCAATTTTTGACCTACTTCTAACGCTTATAGTACCAAATATCTGCATAATCTCGGGAGCTCCTGACCAGCGCGCACTAGATTGAACCTTCCTCTTTCGAAGGAGCCCTTTACCAGCGACAAAATATTCTTATACAAGGACGAAAACTTGAGGCACGTGAAACCATTTTTTGACGGTAACGTGGTCACTCTACCTTATCGCGAATCTACGAAGACCGGGCCCTTAACACTAGGTTTACGGAGCATTAAAAGTGAGTATCTTACATTACTTTATACAAATAAGAGGAATGTGTCTATCCAAGTTTTCAGCCATTTTTTAAATAATATATACCTAAGGAAATAAGTTTGTTGAGTAATTCCATGTAGATGGATCTTCACAATCTCAATAATCGTAAATTAAAAATATTAGAACCCGTCATTTTGACGGGTCCCGTAAACCTACAGTGACTCCAACTAATATTCGTACGCTCTTAAAAATCGCATAACTTTGTCAATATTGGACTATACTCCAATTTATTGGACTATACTTGAATTTTCTTGAGAAGTTAGAACAATTGGATCACTATACAACGCGAGAAAAATGTTTGATTAAAATTGCAATTGGTCGAAATTACAGAGAAAGTACTAAAAGTTGTAGTTTGCAATTTTTTTATTCGGGCTTATATTAAAAATTTAAAAAGTACGTTTTGTACATCTGTATCAATTATACATATTCTGAATATTTCATCTAAATCGGTCAACATTGCACTGAACTACAAACGTTTAACGATGAAAACTTAAGGGCGAAAGTCGCATAATTTTGGTCTTCTCAGGGAATTTCGCCCTTACGTGATCATTTTGGAACATCTGCAGCTCATTGCAACGTTGACCGATTTCCATGAAATTCTCAGAATATGTATAATTCATACAGATCTACAAATCGTACTTTCTAAATTTTCAATGTAAGTCCACAAAAAAAAAAAGTTACAAAATACAACTTTTAGTATTTTCTCTGCAATTTCGACCAATTGCAATTATTGTAAAAAATTTTTTTCACTTCATGTGCTGATCCAATTGTTCTAACTTCTCAAAAAAATTCAAGTAGTATAGTCCAGTATTGACAAAGTTATGCGATTTTTAAGAGCGTACGAATATTAGTTGGAGTCACTGTAGTGTTAAACAGAACGATTGTTGTACTTGCTCGTGCATGGACGGGAAAGACCAGTGATTTCGGCTTTCCTCACGTCGATCACTCCGTCGCGATTAATTAAAGCCGCGCTCGGTTATTTGTAAGAGGTGAGGTGTTTTGAGTATTACTTCAACAACTTGTTAATAACGATAACTTTAATAATGGTAACTTGTACAAAACATGTAGCGGAAACGAGGAGTGTATGTTTAAAGTGCCGAAAGATTTGCTGAAGACTGGCGACGCGCCCGCAAAGATGGATATTTAAGGGCTGTAATTCTATGGTGGAGGTGGTAAAATGAGAGGAGAGAATGGGGGTGAGGATGGTGAGATTTTCCAGACGCGCTGTCTTAAAATGCGTGGAAAACTCGGACGAGTCCCGTCGCTTCGGGTTCACGACTCTTCGACCCTTAGGCTAATTTATGGTCGGGGTTCGAAGTGCTTGGCGTTGCGTGTGCTGAACGTTATTGGGAGGAAGTTGGTTTTGAGGATTCGACATTGACCAGGCGCAGTCTTTGATTGTTTCTGTTCTGACATTCGAGAGCTCTTTTATGGGTCTCGCATTTCGTTGCGTCCCAACAATTGTACTTTTCGGCGTTCGAACGGAACAGGGGGACGTGTCGCGAAAAATTAGTGTCGAATTAGCGTCGGCGCGGCGTTTCGACGCGTGCACCGGCAAACAGAAAATGAGACATAATTGAACACCGATTCCGCGTGCACACGTGCAGGGAACGGCTCACGGTGCGGTGAATGAATGGTACTTAATCGACTGAAACGATGTCAAACGACTTCTGTTCTACGTCGAACAATTTCGAACCGGGGGGGGGGGGTGGCGAGACGATCGAAGGAAAAGAAAATAAACAATCGTTCTTGGTCTCTCTCTCTCTCCGCAATTTCCCTCCGCCCGAGCGCCGGCGTCCATTGTGCGGAAAGCCGTGGCGCTGCTTCGAGATAGAGCAGCAGACAAGGTTTATTTGCAGCTAGAGCGCGGCGACGCGCGATTATCGAGGCGCGCCGCGACGCTGTGTGAAGTGGTCAAGACCGTGGCCGGGTGAAAGTGAAAATCGGTTCGGCTAAAAATACATCGGTTTAACGCGCCGCGCCGCTCTGCGACGATCGGCACACGCGGAGGAAACGGAAAACGAGCCGCGCACGCCGACCGTGTGTACCATCGATCTCGGCGGAGATTTACGATTAAAACCGCGATTTACGCACGCCTTGCGTCACCCGCGAACGCGATCCTCCGTCCCGTTAAGGGACGCTCCAGTCGTTCGGATTTACGACATCGACGATGCTCCGCCATTTTCCAACGTGCAGCCGCGGAATGTCAAACGAGTGTGAGAAAAATTGTTTATCTGTGCTGGACTTTTCCCCTCTGCACTGGGAGCCCCAAGAATGGTGTATTTTCAGAAATTCTGGAATTGAAGGAAATTAATTTTTTCTTATTTTCAAGATTTTGGTCAAACTCGAAGACGGTATGCAGCAATGGTACAATTTCTGTTGTCAACCAGTTAACTGCGTTTGACGAGTATACTCGTCATGAAGAAATGGCAATATTTTGTGTCATGACGAGTATACTCGTCAAAACAGCTGTAATTCAAACAGCGGTTAATTTTTGCGACGCAACTTAGGTACACATTTTTCAAAGAGGTCGCTACAGCTAACTGGTTAAATCGACCGTAATTGTTGACTTCGCATGTTACTTTGTACTAACAGCGGCCAGCAATTGACGTTCCACGAGGAGAAACGTTAAAAGTGCGAGAGGAAACCATTTCTTTTGTTCGAGAAATTATTGTATCATTTTTATAATATTTTTGTTGCGCCCATTAAACTTCGCCAGAATTTATGTTCGCCCCGTAATTGTATGCAGGCATTTCCACGCTATCGAGTTATGAGCGTCTAAAAGAAAAAAAAAAGGAAAAAACAAAGAAGGGAGGTGAAACGAGGAAATTTTATATTTCCAGTTGTTCCGCAAGCATGAAACATCCCGCGCGTTAATAAATCACGGCGACCCTTGCAATTTAAATGACTTTTTATTTGTCCCGTGACCTATTATAACCAACGGATTACCTCTTCTTAAATATGTATAACCCCGCGTCAGGATTATATTTGCAAAATAAATATTTCACCGGGAGCAAATGAACGCCCGGCGCACGAGGCTCCTGCGATGCCGTTATAAATGCGACGAATTCGCAAAAAAAAAAAAAAAAAAGAAAAAAAGATCGACTTCTAAAATTACACCACGATACGTTACAAAAGCATCAAGACTTCATAAAAACAGACGAACGTTTCGCTAAACATTTTTCGGAGCTTTGCATCGAAATTTCATACCGCAATTATAAATAATTCGCCTTTGTAAAAGTTTGACGAGGTACACGGTGCAACTTTGATGAGGTACGATTTTGATAGAATTGTTCATATCATGGAAACGCGAATGAAAGTTTGATCGGAAGGATAACAGGAAAAATAGTTTTTTCCTGTAATACACTCGCCGAAATTTCTATAAAGTCACTGTGTTTTGTAATGAATTCTTATAATTATACCATTACCAATGAAAAATTTGTATTTGGTAGCATTTCGGGATTACATAAAGAAAGCATACACGCCGATTTCAAAACATAAGTATAACATTTATTGATAAAAGAAAACAAAAATATAATTTTACACAGAACAGACTGCGAAATTTCTATAATGTCAGTTTCGTTTTATACGGATAAAGTTGAAATTAACAATTGTTTTTTTATTATATCTATTTTAATATTTAGTGTAACCTCCATTTTTTGAATTACATTAAAAATGCGATTGGCCATTGACGAAACTAACTTTTGTAGCGTTTCTGTTTTAACAGACGCCCATGCTTCAATCACCGCATCCCTTAGTTCGCTAATGGAGTTGTATTGTTTGCAGTTTTTATAAACTTGTCGCGCAATGATACCCCAAACATTTTCAATAGGATTTATGTCCGCAGAACAAGCAGGCCATGGCAAAACATTGATATTTCTTTCAAGAAGCCACTGCTTTGTGTGCTTCGACGCGTGCACTGCAGCATTATTATGCTGATAAATAAAATTGTCATCTTCAATATTTTCTGTAAAGGGTATTAGAACCATGTCTAACAAATCCGTATAATTTTCAGAATTCATTTTGTGTTTTATGAAACACACTGGAGTCCTTTTGTCAGCATTGAACGCAGCCCATATCATTAGGGAACCACCGTCAAAGTTACGACTCATTGTTACACTTTTCTCATTTCTCAGATCATGCCAATAATATTTACAGCCATCAGGCCCATCCAAATTAAATTTTTTCTCATCTGAAAAAATGACAGACTCCCACTCTTTCGTCCAGGACATGTGTGCCCGTGCGAAATCAAGACGGGCCTGTTTATGTGTTTCTTTAAGGCCTGGTTTACGTTGCATTTTTGTCCACACAAATTGCCCAGAATAATTTAAAAGTTGTTGCACACGTCTTCTTGTTACTGGGAGCTCCAATTCAGCTCGCAATTGTGCTGCATTTTTCGTTTCCTTAGCCGCAGACCTCATTAATAATGAATGTTGTCTCTTTGACAATTTTTTATTACCACCTTTAAAATGATTTTTTCCGTAATTTTCACGTAAATTGATATAATTATTAATCACAGTATATGACCGATTAATTTTCTTAGCAATTGCGCGATTAGAGCAGCCCATATTTTTATAAGCATCGATCGATGCTTTTTCTTCAATTGTTAGTACTTTTCCTCTCGGCATTGTACTACACGCGAATCAAATTATAAAAAACAGGATTTCTATGAGTTCTAATACTAATACTTTTAGAATGTTTGCAATTTCCCGTAGTTCTCTGCTCAGAATCCAGAGAAACACTAAGTGACTTTATAGAAACTTCGCACTTGTGTTCTGCACCACGCAGAAATAATTAAAAAAAACGTAAATAGTAAACAATGCGGTCTTGAGTGCGCGGTCCTTCTATCCGAGTGTCAACAAAGCACAAGGCCAGATACGATAAAGCAACAGAAATTGTAATATTTTAAAAATATCTATGAAAATGACGATGACTTTATAGAAATTTCGGCGAGTGTAGTTTCTCCTGTAGAAGAGGGACACTATTTAGTTGACGATAAAATCGCACCAGCGTGATGATTTTCTAGAAGAACCACTTTTCAGCGAATTAGTATGAAGCTCGTCAGCCGGATACGACACTCGACACGTTGAATAACCATTTTCGGGAGTCCAAACAAGGGGTGCGCCAATTTATTCGGGGTGGTTCGATCATCGTTTAGACTGCGAACGGTTTCAAAAGGTACACACGGACTTCTCTCCCGGGGGTTGTGTTTCAACGGCCGAATCTTTGGTTCCAGGTCGATCCGGATCGGCGGAATTCCTCGGGGCGAACGCGGGTGACGCAAAGGATCAAGGGAGGAACAATTCGGTGTAAATGTAGCTACGGTCGGGCGTCGTCGTTGTCGTCGTCCTCGTCGCCGACGACCCCGGAGGGCTGCCTGGCTCTCGAGGGCCAGAAAGTTTGGCAGGCTTGGCTTTTTATCCCTAGACCAGACGTAAAGGGGCGTACTTACACACTCCACACCCCCCGTTTTCCGAGTCTACTTCGCTCTAGCCCCACCCTCTCAACCCTCTTCTCCCGAACCCCCATCGGTTTGCTCGAGTCCTCGGAACCGATATAGATATATCCGGCCACGGTTTCCTTTCGTCTCGTCGAGACATTAAAAATCCCTCCCTTTCGTGGCCCTCGAAAAGGGCGCGGTTCCTATACACAGCCCGCCACCCCTACCAACGCGAACCAACCCCCGTTTCGTCTCGGGGCACGCCACTTATCGAATAAACCCCGACAAAAGTCGCGGCGAAATAGGCTGTCTTCCTCCAAACTGGAGAGTCCCTTTAACGAACAGTTTCCCTAACGGGCGAAAGCTTTTCGCGCCGATTAGGGAAACCGTGATTTTCACCCTGGAGCACCAAAATGGCCGCCGCGCTCTCACGGACGGCCCGGATACCCTTTCGACTCGAGCGTTTCAATTCGGCGAATTGTTTATGATTTTATTGAACACTCTAAATTTTTTTAGACACCTGCTGAATAAAATAGTCTGGTCTTTTTCAATCGTTCGTGCAGAATGGCTTTATCATCAGTAAGTAGTTTTTATTAATCAGTTCCGTGGGTATTCGTTACAATAATCTCAGTGACAAACAACACGGTCCCACAAATATCATCAATTTTGTTCCTAACAGCGATGCTGACGCGATTTTTAAAAAATGGCAGCGTTTGAGCGGGAATTTAACAAAATTCAATTGAAACTGTGTTACACAAGAATGTCCAGGATTCATTTCGGTGTGACCGATTCAATACCGACGAAATTATTAAACGCGAAATGAACGAATGTTATAACGAAATTAATTTTCATTCGAAACAAAAACCTACATTTCAGCGTGCCGTTAAATAGTCGGGCCCGGCCGACAGGTTTTATTCGATTTCATTCGATTAGTTGAAATAATAATTCAGAACGGAATTATATTTTTGTCGAATTCAATTTATCGTTACGGACAAAAGCGCGAATTGTACGTGCCGCAATCGATTGATTTATTATTAGGAGGCTCGGGGAAAAGTAATCCATAATGGGGATGAATTTTTTAATCGAATCGAAATAACGACCAGAGCGCCTCTATCGCGTGATGATCACATTTTCATTTCGCGCGTTCATTATAAATGTTCGTAACGGGCCGTCGCGTCGCGTCGCGCCGTTGCGTTGCACTTTCGAAACTCGAATAATTGCATCCTCCAGTGCAACATTAATTAGGGAATCATATTAAATTCATACTTTTCTCCTGCGAGTTCACGTTCAAATTCGCCGGTTTTACTGCACGCGAAACGTTTTAATCGAATTTTAAAATGTTCGCTTTGTTAACATTGATCAAATAATTATCAGCTGGCGAATGTACATTTAAATTTCACATTTTCATCAGCTTCTCGGTTTGCTAAACTATTCAAATATTTCTGCCGACGTACTAATTGAAATAATCCCGCATTTAAATCAGCAAATTAATTATGGTTTGGCGGGATTGTAAAATTTTTAATTTAGTCGTCAACGATACTGTTGTGTTTAATAAATGTAATGCTTCTTTCCACTTAAATTCATAGAATTTGAAACAGGGTAAAAGCGTCAAACCTTTTTTTCCTGAATCTTCCCCTTCGCAACGACTGCTTAATCAGCTATTAATTTATGCAAAATAAAAACTTTCGCAGTCGATTGCAATAAATAGGAACTGAACGGTAGTTTGCTGATAATCTTGATAGGAAGTTATCACAGCATCATCTCGAATGAAACTATTTTCAAAGAGATACAATTCACCGTCTTTTTAAAATAAATGTCCCTGCAACGGATTTATGAAAAATAAGCGGGGGAAGGCTCGATAATTATTCGCAGCGCTGGAGCATCGATAAGAGGCGAACGAGATCGAAGCAGGGCGGAGACGAGAAGCAAAGAAGAAAACAACAGCGCCGGTGAACAGGGCGAAGGTAGGGTCTCTCTCTCTCTCTCTCTCTCTCTCTCTCTCTCTCTCGGGTAGGGTACCGAGAAACGCAACCCGATTCCCGGAAAACAACGGGTACCGTTACCGGTTCCCATGCTCCGCAGGGTTTGTTACACGGCCGAGGTGTACGCGAAACGGCTTGTAATCGGAACATCGTGGCCGATCGGCGTATCCTGATAACAGAAACCGCGGGATCATCTTGCGCAACGTTTCGCGTTCCTCGGCTAATCGTGCATCCGTTCCGGGGCCCCTCGCGTGCCTCGAACCTCCGAGAGCGAACAGGACACGATCGATAGGCCGGGACCTCGCGATGGATCGCGTTCCGCCATGGAACGATTTAACCCCCGCGGAAAATGACAAGCAACGGGGGGATCCTTAAGGGGATCCGCTTCTCGGTACATCTCGGCAACGTGTTCGCGATTCTTCGTGAAATATGCGCCCCGACGGTGCCCGCAGCCATCTTTCATCGGTCATCCGATCGACGGCCGCCGTGCTATATCTACTCTGGCCTGGGAACAAACGCTATTCCCACTTCCACCGAGGAATTTTCCGCGGCGTTACAAAATTCTAAATAGCAATACAACACGACACGA
The DNA here is from genome assembly GCF_050948215.1 of Halictus rubicundus. Taxonomy (NCBI): domain Eukaryota; kingdom Metazoa; phylum Arthropoda; class Insecta; order Hymenoptera; family Halictidae; genus Halictus; species Halictus rubicundus. Next base: position 4,121,526 of record NC_135164.1, on the reverse strand, counting down.
CACGTTCATTAAAATGCTGCTTAACCTGTTAACCGAGCGGGACGTATAAATACGTCAAACGTAAACAATATCGGGTACGGGTAGGACATATGAATACGTCCTTTTCTATTTGTTTGTATGTTTGTATTTTCCTTTGTGTTTTATATACAGGGTGAGTCACCAAACGTTAGCACCTCAAATATCTTTGTTGTTTCTAAAGATACGTAAAATATGGTAAGGACAAAGTTGAATGGTACAATGGGGCTGACACGATGCAAAAAAAAAGATTTTGTTTTTATGTCATTTTTTTGGAGATATCAAGGTCACCTTGACTTTTTTAAATGGAACCAACCTTTTTTAAACACCTACAATGATAGTCCCTTTCATTAGGAATTCAGTGACTATAATTAGTCCAAGGTAATTCACGGTCAAGGACAGAAAAAACGTATAAATCGGCATTGGTACAAATAAACGAAAAAATATATATTTCATAGACTTTTAATTTATTTTAAACATAAATAAAAAAAAAATAATAATATGAAATTACATCCTCCGGGATGTAAAATTATTTCCTCCGGGAATGAAAAAGGGAATTCCCCGGTTAACAGGTTAATTCCACCGGTCAATCTATTTCGATAGTAAGTTCAAAATCGTTCGATATCCGAGAAGTAATAATTACCAGACACGTTCGATTTGTTTGATGAAATCCTCTCGACCAGAGAAAGTACGTGGAACAGAGCCCGGCAAAAAGGAGAGCAAGGTAAAAGTGGAGTCTAAATAGAAAGCAGAGAAGCTAGCTCGGTTTGATATGCAACGGACAATGTTCCAATGTTCAATGAATAGAATTTCCCTGGCATTAAACGCTGCCCTCGGCCCGGAGTTTTTCGCAGCCGGCGCACTATTTCGTTGTGCCTTTGTTGCGCCGACACTTCGAGCACACTTCGATCCGCGCTTATTCTGTTCCGGCAGAGAAAGGAGCTAGTTTCCGTTCCGCGGATTCGATTCCCCCGTGCGCGTTCCGAAACGCGCGGAACGTTTCCAGCATAAAGTACGGCCGTGTCGAGCGCGCCCGCCGATAGCTTTGTGCGAGAGAACGCAACGCTCGTCGGCGATTTTTTAACGGTGCCGTGGCTGCGAAACGCGAATTTGCGTTCCGCTCACGAAACTTCTTCTGCCTGTGCATCACGAACGAAACGTACCGGCGCGGAGCGGGGAGGGCGTGTTACGCGGGCACATCCAGTTTTTCCGGTTCTTTATGATGTCTTATCGATCGATCAACCAGATCAAAGCGATTCGAATACCGCGAACCCCGTTGGCCCCGTTGCCGATCGAGCTCGATCCCGATTCCACGGTTCTCAGGATCCTGAGCGACCCAGCTGCGAGCGAACTGCAGCTCAACGTTGCGTATCGAAGGATTCGTGAATGTCGGAGGTCGATTGTTGTGCACGGAACGCCGACAATTAGCTCCGGGGCGTGTCAGGTCTCTTCCGAGTTCATCGATCAACCCCGATCGACCAGACAACGCTTTTGAGGGTGACCTTCAGCTTCATTGCAATTTTATATGTTCTCCAATGCCGAACGAAAGCGTAGATCCAGACGAATCCGTTCATATGTAACACGATGACTTCCAAGGTCACACAAGGTCGGAAATAACATAGCCATTTTTGTGACTCAATAAAATCTGCGATATTTGCCAGGGTCAGATGCTGGGGGTCTATCAAGCAAATTCTGTCGGCAGAATCTAGTATTAATTAAAATCTAGTAGTCATTTGTGTACCCAGCGTCTGTCCTGCCTAGTATAATCTGGCCCCTAATCGGTATCGGTGCGGAAAATTCAGTCTAATTTTCCGTCAGAAAGGCGGGCAGATCACGAGGCATGGAATATCGTCGAAAATCCAATTGATCGAAAGGACAAATCGACCGAGCCTCGAAGATTGACGCTCGTCAGCTAGTTAATTACGTGCCGCGTCGCTTTTATACACTAATTACAATCCCGTTTGACGGTGAGGGGACGTGGCGACGCGACCCGAGTATCTTTGCTCCCGACGACATTGCATTAGCGTTCGGGTGCCGGCTCCGAAGGGCACATTGTACGGATACATCCGTTAATTGCGTTAATACCCAGAGATAGAAGAACCTTTGTCAGCAGCCGAACAATAGGAACTCAGTCCCGAAGAAGTCGGCCAGCGTCTCGTTATTTCGCGCTGGATTCCCACGATCATTTAACGAGGGCTCGTGGAATCGGATGATTGACGCAAGAATCGCGACTACTCGATCAGCTGGGAACACACATCGCCCGATCTCTGTATCGGAAATGTATTGGCGAAATCATCGTTATTCGATCGCTTTGTTTCGCCATTCTTATCGCGCCATTCTTATTAATTAATTAATTCGATCGAGTTCGAGAAAGCTGAGCTGGGAAAGTTTGCGGGCTAGACTGAACTACTGTAGGAGTTGGTTGATAAATTTTTAACAGTTTTTAGTGGAATTAACGTGCCCCGTAGATTATTGCTTTAAACAGTCTGCGAGGTCTGTGGAACCATTTTTCTCATAAGTACAATTCACAAAATTTTGCTCGTACAAAACAAAACATGCAAACATTTTACATATTTCACGAATTTAAAAATTGAACAATTTGCAAATGTGAAACAGTTTACAATTCTGTCTACATTTGTCTCGGAAATGAGTAAAAATGTTCGTCCCGAATCGCGAATTATGTAATACGGATTTTGCGGTTCTACGTGAAACGAGGTTATTATGCAAAAGAGAATTTTACTGCTTAACAACAAGCTATACAATTTCCCTCGTTGAGCCATTGTGTTCCCGGTCGACTCCGTAAAATCGCTCGATGCTTTGTTGTTACAAATTCTTTCATCTTTGACGTTTAAACTGAAAAAGAAGCCACACGGGCCCGTCTTCCTGGCTGCTCTTCAATATCGTCTTTACAAAATTGCCGGTGTCCTTTGTTGTTATAAATTCTTTCATCTCCGATACTTAAATTAAAAAACAACCCGTGAGTCGTGTTTCAGTGCAGCCTCCGAGTGCGTCCCTTGTCCTTGCGGTATTCTGAATAACCTTTATACATTTTGCGGTTTATATGCAAGCACCGTTCAATATTCTTCGTGGAATGAAGAGGAACGCGAAAACGTCATTTAATTCGTCGTTCGACGACAGTCTCTCTCTCTCTCTTTCTCTCTCTTTTCCGATCGCTGTCTCTGTCTTCCGACACCCACGCTCTCTTCCTCGTTCTTTGTTCGTGCGTCCCTTTCTTTTTTTATTTTTTACGACCAATCACAGCGTCAGACACTTCCACGGAATATCGATCATACGGCACGCGGAGATCACTGTCGGCCGGCGAAACGAAAAAAATTTTTCCCCGATATTCCCTCTCTCGCGGGGCGAATTCGCTTCAATTAGAGCTCGCTCGATGAATAGTACGTACAAAAAAGAGAAAACTCGGGGAAAGAGAGAGAGAGAGAGAGAGGAGAGAGGAGAGAGTGAAATAAAATCGGTAGAACCGGGGCGGAGTGTCGAAGGAAGGAGAAATTGAAGAGGCAGAGTAGCAATGACCGGATTCGGCGCAGCTCCAAGTCGTTGCCCGTTCCGCCATTTTTCGAACGGTTAGCATGATTCGACCGACTTCCTGCCCGCGTGGGATCCAGTTCTCGGCCGTCTTCGTCAATGTCTTGCATGATATCATTTTATGAGAATTTATATAAAACGCTGGAACGGATTGAAACAGTGTTAATGTCGATTATAACGTACGAGGGTGGTCTGAAAAGTTTCCGACCTCAACATGAGGATGGCAGTATTCGTCGACAAAAGTACTGGAGCGTGTTTGTGCATGCTTTGACAGGTACTCACCAAAATTTCAGCCATGTCGGACGCTCTGTTATTGTTTAACAGTCGTTTGAGTAAGTTGCTGTGAGTGTTTTTGTGAAAATGGAAAAACTCGAGTATCGAGCTGTGATTAAATATTTATGTTTGAAAGGCAATACGCCTACGCAAATCAAAGAAGAGTTAGACGCTGTACACGGGAACTCTGCACCATCATTTACCGCCGTGAAATTTTGGGCAGCTGAATTTAAACGTGGCCGTACCAGCTTGGGTGACGATGAACGTTCGGGACGCCCAAAAACTGCAACCAGTGACGATAACATCGCTGAAATTCACCAAATGGTGCTGGACAACCGTCGAATTAAAGTTAGAGAGATAGAAGAGGCCATGAATATATCCAAAGAACGTGTTTGTCACATATTGAATGAAGATTTAGGCATGAGAAAGCTGTCTGCGCGTTGGGTGCCGCGTTTGCTCACGTTGGATCAGAAACGCGTTCGAATGAACATTTCGATCGCTCTTTTGGCGCAATTTAGGCGCAATAAATCAGAGTTTTGGCGCCGGCTAATTACTGTCGATGAAACTTGGATACACCATTACACTCCCGAATCAAAAATGCAGTCAAAACAGTGGACTGCTTATGGGGAATCGGGGCCAAAAAAAGGCAAAGGCTGTTCCTTCGGCTGGGAAAGCGATGGCGACTGTTTTCTGGGACAGTCGTGGAGTTATCTTGATTGATTATCTTCAAAAAGGGAAAACCATTACAGGAGCATACTACGCATCATTACTTGACAGGCTGAAGGCTGAAATTGCGGAAAAACGGCCACATTTGCAGAAAAAAATCTTGTTCCACCAAGACAATGCGCCGTCTCACACCTCAACGATTGCCATGGCAAAAATCCACGAATTACGGTTTGAACTGCTTGATCACCCACCCTGCTCACCAGATCTAGCTCCAAGCGACTTTTTTTTGTTCCCCAAGTTAAAAGTTGCACTCAGAGGACAGAGATTTTCATCAAATGAGGAAGCCATCACCTTCGTAAATAGCTATTTTGCAGAGAAAGACGGCAAGTACTATTTGGACGGGCTGAGAATTCGTTACAGTTTTCCAACGTTTGTACACAGTTCAGCGATCGTACATTTGCCGGTAATAGTAGATGTTTGTCAGACGCTTCTTGAAGTCGGACTCGATTTTTTCCCTAGTTTCGTATCGGCGGCCATGAGATCGAAAATTTTCCATATTTCGGGAGCCCGTGATTTTCTGTTTCACCGTGGGACATCGGACGTTCCGCCGGTACACGCAATGACAGTTTCTGTCGGATCGCATCTCACGACTTTTCAGAGGCACTTGTCACCGGTTCTCACTTTACACGCGAATCAAGGAAATCTTTTTTAGATGCATTCAAACGTCAGCCGCGCGTCCGCCTGACAGCGGAAATTTGAATTCATCGCGTTCACTCGAGTCCCGCGCACATCTGGAAAACCGGCGGCGTGTTTAATACGAGAAACGATCAAAATTCGAGAACTGTTTTCACCGGGGATCGAGATAAACCAGAGATCGAAAGAGCCACGGAAAGTTTTTGGCAGGTTCCATTCAAAACACGGGGCGTTTTAAATAATGTTCTCGCGGTGAAAAAGGGTTTCAGTTCGAGTAGAATTTGTTTGTAACGCGCAAGACAACCGTTTGATTCGATAATGTCTTGCGTTTTTAGAATATTCAATCTAACAATAATTATTTGATACTACCGTAGAGTAGTTTTAATATGGATAAACAAAAGATATTTCTCGACCACGTTCAGGAGTTTCAAACGAAATTCAAAGACGCTCGAAAAGCAGACGGAGCGGTTCCGCCACGCTCTTGCTTCAAGAACATAAGCAAGAGCATGAGTCTTGCTCCGTTGCTCTTGCTCAAAGTAAGCAGAAAAACCGGAAAGTTTCGTTGTAACCGTTAGGATGGTCGATTGCTATGCATCCGCAAAGTAACAAGTTCGTAAAACACTTTGAAGTTGAAAATTTCACAAGGATGCCAAGAGAGCTTGTATTCTACATTTAATTCGACGAACTTCGCAATTATGAAATAATTATCTCGTTGCTCGTGGTCTCCGCGAAAGCTGGAATTTTCGTTTACGAGGAAAATGGGGTGTCCATAACACTTTTTCTGCTCACGATACAAACGAGCGTTTGCGAATTGAAAAGCATACGGTACAGAAATGTCAATGGGATAGCTGACGATAATGCTACCATTAGGATGATTAGTATAACCCCAGAGCCGGGGACCACATCCTCAATTACGAAGTTCAAACGCGAACGTTTTCTGACAAATACGCGGAACGACGGTGTATTATGTATAACCATCAATTTAGAAACAGTTGTCCCGTTCTCTTTATTACACGTCGCGATGATTGTCCGACAGTTATTTTAGTAGCCGCGCATTAAATCGTTATCAGCGGAAGCTAGATCAAGCTCTCCTATAACAATCGGTCATCGTTGCTTTCATAGCGAATAATTTCCCCACGCCCGAGCGGAATGACATCTCATGTTTCCTTTATTTTACGACACGTGTATCCTCAAACTGCCAGGAAGATATACGACACATTATACCGCGTACTGAAAAATTATGTCCTAAGAAAATACGAGGAAGTACAATGATCGAGGAACAGCGGGAGTTCTCTCAGCGATTTGCACGGACAAGCAAAATTTATTAAGAAGTCGGACACAAATTTGTGATATGTTAAAAATTTCTCTGTGATTTCTGTCAATTTTAATACATTTGTTGTCGGTATCAAACAATTTTACGATACATTTAAAATCGCTGATGATATCCAAAAATGTTTTCCATGAAAGCCGAATCGTTTGAGTAGCCTACTAGATTTTTTAGAGCAAAAGCATATATATTCTGAAATCAATTAAAATTTAAGCAATTTGTTTTTAATAACATCGAATAACTATACTCGGCGCGAAAACTTTGAATTGGAAGGAAATATTATTTTACGTGTACGGAATTTTTATAGTAAATGCGCGCGAGCAAAGAAAATTTCCCCTTCAGCTAGGAAAATATTAACAAAGTCGCTTTTACGAGCCCCGGCACGAAATAAATCATAAAGTGAGGGGTTAATCGACACAGCTCGTCATGCCATATGTAAAAGTGTTAACCCTCATCCATCACGCGAGACAATTTGACATACTTTTCTCGTACATCACAGGCTCGTTGCTTTATTATTTATAAACGCGCGAACGCGCAGAAATTTCATCGTTCAATTTTTCATAAAACCGCCTGGAAATGTAACTGTTTATCATTCTGAATTTTTATTTCTAAATCGTCTATTCTGGTGGTAGGTGTTTTATTCAAATGAAGAGTTTTATTCGCGGGGTATACTCTGCTGTGGTGGGATAATTCCGCGACGTTTATCATCGAGGCCTTGGCGACATATACAGAGAAATCACCGTAGTTCCAAGTTTACTAAGGCCACGGAAGAAGTAAAAAATCGTGTACGACCCTGAGCGATCGGTCAAAAATTTCCTGCCGGAGGTGGTAGTATAATGATACCGATCTGAATCCTGATTTGGGCGCGTCGCACAGTGGTCCTAATCGATGAATTAGGAGGAAAAAAGTTCAAAATTAAAGGTAAAGAAAGACACGTATCAGTGAATTTTTCATCTACTATACATCCCACAGAGACACAAAGTGACCTCTGACATTAGTCTCATTCACAATGAAACAAACGACGAACGCAAACATCGCGTCGCAACGCATAATTGTTTTAGGTTACTCGATCGCTTGTCGCGAAATAGTGTATGTGAAAACGTGAGTTCTGATTACCTGGCATTATAAATACTTTTATATTCCTAATAATATGAATTCCACAGTTGAAGGTAAATATAAAACTACAAATTTATTTCAATTTAGTGACTCGTATTATTATTTCTACTTCGGGACATCTTGATGCACATGGTCCTCGTTTCTTTTGTAAGCTATTCCACGTTTTGTGGAGTGCAGAGCCCAAGTTACTAAATGTTACTAATTCAAACTATTTTTAAGCAAGAGTAACACTCCTGTACTCGATATAAATTCAATAGCTTTTCGCCTTTAGTTGCCATTTTGTGAGAAATAATTTTTTTTTTGTAGACAGAGTGCGTGCTATCACTCGGCGGGACATGGTTATTCACCTGAAGGAATTAGGCCTTATGCAATCGACTATGACCAAGAATCGTCATATGCTCGTAAATTATTTAGAGAATGAGCTAAAAAGTGCAGGAGGTCAAAATTCTTCAAATGGAACGGGTGCTCGCGGGCACAGCCAAGGGCAAGTCGAATACTGAATTATCATCAGAGGAATGCTAAATTGAAAAATAATCATCTGTCCCAGTAAGTTATACATTTTTTAATCATAAACTGCATCACCATATCTGGAAAACTATTAATCGCATCGACTTCGTTATGGTCTCATTCAATTTAGAATGAACAAATATATAAATAATGGTATTGTGCTCAATAGAAAAAATAATTTTAGTATTTTTTCCTCCTAATTCGTCGATTGGGACCACTGTGCGTCGGGCGCAAGCGGCAACGGGCAATTTTCGATCGGCCGGTGCCGTCGATTTTCCCATTTGGTCAATCGTGCTGTTTCTGCGGCGTGCACGCGAGACGACTGTTTGCGAGGCGAGGGCCGGTGATTTAAATCGTTTAAGAGATTAACTTAAAAGGTCCTTCATAGCGTGACAACCGGATCGGTTGTGCGCCGGGCCCTTTGTGCCCTCGATCCCCGTGGCCCGTCAATGGAGCTCCCCGTCGAGACGCGACTCTTTGCAGAGGCCGGGACACGTTTCTCGCCCCGATCGCTCCGGTTTCGAGGATCGAGAAAGAAGGGTTCAGAAAGAATTTCGGTAGCGTCGAGGGCCCGACGGCTCTCGATGCGAACAACCGGCGCAGCGGTGCACGCGGGCTCCCGAGCTGCATTCGAGAGCCTTCAGCCTGCTAAAAGAGGCCTCGACGCTCGCGTGCACTTTCCCGTAGGGCCAAATTACGACGCGATACACCGAACGAACCCTCCCTTCCAGCCAAACAATAATTACCTAGCCTTCGAAGACGTTTAACCCTCTCGGGGAATCCGGATCAATTGTTCAGCCTCGATTTTGACATTTACGTTTCGAAATATCTACTTTTTTTCTCTTTATTGTTAACTTTGAAACCCTCGTTCATCGCGGAGGTTCTAACAGAAACGTAATTGAAAACTTATCTCTGCCTAAAGAAGGAGAAAACAGCAGACCATAGCGGTAGCATTAAATGAAACAGAGAATTTATAAAATGCGAGGATCCAGCATATAAAACATTTTACGTTCTAAATAAATTTGCACAGGTGGAAGGCTCACCGAGAAATAACAGTAGTTCAATTACGCATTTCAATCGTACTAACAAAAATGAATGCCCCCCGGCATTCAATGCACACTCTCCTCGAGTTTCTGTCATTCATCCAGCCAAAAATTTTTTCGCCGCAACGCTTCTGTAATTAATGAAATTCGACGGTGTATCACGTATCCGTTCGTTTCGATTGGAATTCACGGTTCACCGGAACGGCAGGCGCAGCCAATTTGTCACTGTAATCGGTGCTGAAAATAATAACATCGATAGTAATCAGGCCTTGTTCAATATTGACGAGCACCGACGTCGACGCCGACGCCGACGCAGTACTTTACCCTGGGTTCCGTTTAATTCGTCGACGTTCGAAATTCACAAGAGACGGCCGCCATTTCGTGTTTACAAATCGCGAGCGAAAATCGTGCGGCTGGGGGGTGGTTACCAATTCCTACCGTTGTCTATTCGTTCGATAAAATCGGAAACTTTCTTTTTAGCATCGTTGGTGGAAATATTTGGAGTGGCTGAGACAGATGGTGCACGCAGGAAATCGGTTCCGATTTCGGTCTCGCTCGGTGAACAAGGCCGGCCGGAGTCGGCGATCGAATCGATGACGAACTTTCTATTCACGAGTCGACGGGAGAATTTCCTCGTCGCGATTCCCGGTGAGAAACTTGACAGAAATTAGATTAGAAATTCTGGAGAAAGGTGTCTGGGTGATTCTTGTCGGGGCCGTCTGCCCTTCAGCCGTCCGGAATCACCGTGAGAAATTGCCAACTCCGCGATGACTCCGGACGAACGTGAGTGGAGTGTCGTAAAAGATGAGGGAGGCGAACGAAGGCGGGCGAAAAACAAAAAAAAAGAAAAAGAAAAGAAAAGGCGTCGTGGAAAGAAAATTCACCGTCGCCTTGGAAATTGTTTTACAGGGCGAACGTCCGACGAACTTGCCCGCGGTCCACGGAAGTTCTCCCACGGTTATCGAAATCATGCGACCAACGACAAATTAAATAGTGATCCGCGGATGCGTCATCGCCGCTGCCCGGGAATCTCGTTAGTGTCACCCGTGAACACAATGACAAATTAAATAGTGATTCCGTGGACATGATCGTTCGCGTTGCCCGCTCGACTAGGTTCATTAATGTCAGCCGGAAAACCCGGAATTTGATGAGTCCAACCCCTAAAAATATGAACCGTCAGGCCTCTTTGTTTATGCATGTTTCAATGCTTAATCACATTACGACCGTCTTCAAGATTATTCGAGATAAAGTGTGTTTACTTTGAAAATCAATTTTCAAGCATTATTGCTTTTTAGCCAAAGCTCGTTAGCACCGGTAAGAATTTGGCGTTTCGTTTTAGTCATTAGAGCAGTGGGACGCGCCGCCCGGTGTCGAAGTTTTATTCTTTTAATCAATTCGCCTGCCGTCAATTTTACAACTAGCGGGTTTCCATAAAACGCGGAATGCTTTCGGTTTCACGTACACACGTTAACTCTGGCGTTCGACCGGATTCGCTCGCGGTGATGTAACAAACGGCCGATTTTTCGTTGACGACGAGCTGCCAGCGAGAATGGTCGAAAACGCGTTCGCAAATAAAAGTCGCAATTTAAAATAAATTGTCGCGGTCGCTCGGTTCTGACGAACGTTCGTCGATAACTGTCTTTCCATTAAAACGTTCTGGAATTACTTTACTTGTCTATCTTCGAAATCGAAATGTACTAAATTATAAATTATAAATACTAAATTATTGAATGGAAGAAGACATTTTTGTGTTGCTCCTGTCCGCTGCAGTACAGACACACAATTTTTATTCTAACGTCGTTTAGCGGGATAATTACGTTTAAAGAGGCCAAGATTTGGTGAACGATTCCGCATAATTTGGGCACACCCTGTACATCGGGGGCTGCGATCGACCAAGAAAGCTCTGCGCTTGGAGCGGTTCAATCGTCGGGCGAGTGGCGTTTTTAATCGTTGTTCGGAGAGCGATCGGGCGACAGCCAGGGTGGTTTTCGAGTACCTTTGGACGGGAGTGTCGCACACGGGGGACGCACGCCGTCCATTACGTTAATTCGCGGCGGTCGCACGCGCCGCTCCCGAATCAATTCAACGTCGCCGCGCGGGAAGGGGACGTTCTAATTTATCAGCGGCACAGTTTATTTACGCCTGGGCCCCGGGCTCGTCTGTTCAGAGAAAACGAGAAGACCGGCCAGGACACAAAATTTGCACAGAGATGGACAAACAGATGAATATTCAGATACGTCTGCGAGCCGGCTGATTAATAATACCGCGATACACGGGGGTGCGCGCGAGCGGAATCGCGTTTCTCCTCTAATTTGAACGCCATAAGCTGGCCGAATCGAGAGCAAATCATAAGCCAGGAGTAAAAGTTCACCGGGTGAACAGTTTTTCAAGGGCCTCGTTAACTTTAGAATCCTGCGACTAAAACTACTCTCCTCATAAAGGAATTTGCAAACAATTATTTATTGCCATATCGCGATAATGGAAACTGTTTTAAATCGATGTGGATACTTGACTGTCCTGAAGTAGAAGTTTCAACGAAATTAACAAGGTGTGTTTTGAAATGCTTGAAAAGATTTATAATAAGGGGCAGGGCCAAAATTAATTACTGCCATTACGTTGCTCTTCAGTTTCGAATTCTGTTTGCAGAAGCACTTCATCTAAATTTTCTACAACGAATTTCTGCTACATGCACCGTTTTCAAATATCAATTGGTTAGCCGTGAGCAAGGATTCCCGTGTTTCTCGTTAACTTTAGAATCCTGCAACATTCGACTAAAACTACTCTCCTCATAAAGGAATTTGCAAACAATTATTTATTGCCATATCGCGATAATGGAAACTATTTTAAATTGATGTGGATAACTTTCCTGAAATAGAATTTTCAGCAAAATTAACATGGTGTGTTTTGAAAGGCTTGAAAAGATTTACAATAAGGGCCAGGGCCAAAATTAATTACTGCCATTACGTTGCTCTTCAGTTTCGAATTCTGTTTGCAGAAGCACTTCATCTAAATTTTCTACAACGAATTTCTGCTACATGCACCGTTTTCAAATATCAATTGGTTAGCTGTGAGCAAGGTTTCCCGTGTTTCATTTCTGCAACGAATAACAGTATTGCACAATATCAATTTAGTTGGACGGGATGCTCGATGAAACGAAATTGCAATAAAGGACGTGTCTTATTGTATTTATACTGCACCGGATGGAATCTTTGGGAGGTCCGACCGCAATATTCGAAGACCGCGCAAACAATAACAGAAACTCGATGGTCCGTACGGTAATTTGATTACGAAAAATAAACGCAACACTTGACTATTTGTCGGACCATCACCGCACTCTTTGAAAGGCATTAATCTCTCGCCGTCGTAATAAGCGTGGAAACGGCCTATTTCGTAATTTCCGCGTTTTCTTTGAAAGCCTGTAATCGTATTCAAACATCGGGCGATATTAATACCCTAGAAAAATCACTTCCCCCTATTCATTATTTATAACGATTATAAATTGCATTATAATTCCCCGTGGCCGCCATAAATGATGAGCGAAACCTTTTAAGGAATGCATAAATTAGCGTGCGTTTTATTAAATACACTGCATTAAAATTCACTGCATCCGCGTTTTAAAACATTCCAGAACAGATACAAATTTATCCATGCTAAATTGCCTTGTAAAGTAAAATATAGCTCGCGGATTTTTATGGAAATTCCCGTTTTCACAAGCTGCTTTATAAATAATGTAGTCACGAAAAAATTTATTTCGCCTACCGAGGGATTACCTTTAGGTTAAAATAAGACGTTTTCTGTCGTTGATATTTATATTTTGTTCCAGAACGAACGAAAAATATTCCGTTCAGTGCTATGCTGGGAAATACCGTATCAAAGGGTGATGAATTATTTGGAGAAACAAGAGATTTCAAGGGAAATGCGGGAGTGATTTCTAGCAGACGTCCATGGAAGTCAGTTCCGGAATGTTCGGATCGCAGACGATATTCAACGTCGAACATCCAACGGCTATTCGACGACCATTCGTCCCTCGATTGTAACGCAAACACAGGTTGGAACGTTTGCCGGCGAGCGAGTTTCGTTTTTCTGTGTATGGGCAAACCGCTTCTTTTAGCATGGTAGCAGGTTCTATTGACGAACAGAAATTCCTTTTACGCGCAGAGACGCGACCGAGGAGCAGGAAAACTCGGCTACGTCTTGGTTGTCAAAGAAGTATCGCAACAATGTTTGTTGTAGGCAACCACGGCCATTGGCCATCGGCGCTCGACAAGGAAAAAATCACGAGAAAACTAGTTGTTTCTCTTTCAGTCGACATCGGGTAACGTCCGATCGAATTGATCGTTCTTGGCAAGAAGTGTTCGCTCGAACACACCATTAGAACTGTTCGGGGCAGTTTCATCAATAATAATGCGCGCGAAGTGACTCTATTTGCCAAAAAATAGGTAAACGAAAAGAGAAGCGAATCGTTTTTCGAGACATTTTTTCGGTTGACGCTTCGTGTCCGAGAAAATCGAGGTCGAAAATTCGACGGCCACGCGTGCTGTTGAATAGGAATCGCCTGACGCGTCTGATCATGGCCGACCAATTCTACTTCCCGCGAATGCTAGGACACGCGTGGCCGTCGAATTTCCGAACTCAATTTTCGCGAAAACGAACCGTCAACCGGGAAAATGTTATTCGCTTCTTTTACTCGCTTTGGCAAATAGAATCGCTCCAAGCCCGCTCCTACCCGAGACACCCCGTACGATTGAAAAAGATCGGTTATTTCAACCCTTCGCAGTGTTAGCACAATCTGTGCCCTTTCTCTTAACACGTTACATTAATTAACGAAACCGAAACTAGAAATTTAAAATGTAATATAGGGGAAGCTGTCTGAACTCTTCTGAATTCTAAAGATCCTAATAAAACTCGGTTTATCTCGATATGTTACAATAAAAATGAATTTCTAAACCTAGTCGAAAATCACTGTCAGTCATATTTGACTGCCGTGGCAGTTAACGTGTCAAGCTAGCTCGCATTTATTCGGACAGCGTCATCATTCACTCGAATAATTCTAATAAATAAAATAACGCGTTTACATAGGCGTACAACTCGTAAAGTGAGGAGAGAATTTTTTCCGTCTCGGAATGCCGAGGAAATATGCTCGACGACGTAATGTTGCGGAGGAAAAAAAGAGACGGTGGAGCGATGAAAATTTGAAATTGGCCACAGAACGGGGCAAAAAATGGGATATCAAAGCATGAAGCACAAAGCACGTAAGAACGTTAACGAGGCGTCTCACGTCTGGAAGCACAACGCGTGTATGGAGGAGGATCTTCGGCGTCGCTGGGGGAAAATACGAATTAAGATTTTATCGGCTTACCTTCTAACAACATATATTAGGAGAACAAATGAATCGTTCAATTCTTACGAGAAGAAAGTTGTTATTGGTGATGCCTTTCCTACGTTTGCGTCAAATTGACGCGAGGAACGGACGAGGGTTAAAGGAGCGACGCAAGGCCGAGAAAACGAGCTGTAAATCGAAAACCCGATTTCTGCGGGGTATCGGATCAGAGCGATAGCCACCACCCTCCGGGTCCGGTGCGATGTCGCGGTGGCGATATAAATCGCCGCGGGTACAAGCGCGGCCGATTTTTCCGCTCGAGCCTCCGCCGCGCCGCGTAGCTCTCGAAGTAAACACGCCACGGGTGGATCGTTTCTCCGGCGAGCCCTGGTCGAACGATAAATCTGCCGTCCCCCCTCCCCCCTCCCGTACACGCGTAATCGCGCTCGCTTTGTACGTGCCCCGTGTACGCGACCTGGCCACGCGAAGAAGCGACAAATCGGCCAGGGCTGCGAAGCCGGTCGACCGAGCCGCGGCTGCAACGATTAACGAGTCGAATTACAGAGTCTCGAAAACCACTTACCGGCGACTATTTAGCTCGTCGACACGGCAGATCCGTAGGTAATCCGCGGCTCGAACGCGCCCGCTCGTATTTGCGAGCTGCGCCCCTGAGGAAGAGATACTGACGCGCACGACGCACAGTGGGCCAAAAGCGCCAAAACGTGGCCAAAATGCAAAAAATTAATTTCACGTTAGGGGTATGGTAATCTTGCCGTATTGGATTCTCAGGTAATGACTGTATAAGAAGCCGAAGGTAAAAAGGCCTTACTACCTATACCTGCTTAATGGTGGGAGTACAAATATTCCATACAGTCGTCTCGCAGTTTTCGTGCAGTGAACTACGTTGTGAAAAAAAAGGTGTCAAGCTTACAATTTTACGGAAATTGAATTTTTTTTGTGCGTGTACGATGGATGCTGTTCCTGGAAGTAAATACTGTACACAATAATAACATTGGATTTATATTAATTAATGTTTGGAATGTATGAAGTGAACGATAATACTTAGTGCACAGATTTTACAAATGTATACTAAAAGTTGTATATTCCACAATATTCCACGGAGATTCTTGTCGAGTCTTGTAGTGGATACTATTATTTAACATTATTTTGAAAAAGTAGCTGCCCAAAACTGCCCCTTTCGTAATGCGATTCATTTTTGTGACGCAGAGGTAGTCATAGTGCTACATACAAGCATGTTTTCTCGAGAAATTTAGAAGTTATAATAAAATTTGTTAAATAAGCATTGTATGGTACCGCTTATAGAGTTTTCTGATACAACAATTTCTTTTTTAACAATAATTTTTTTATTTTGCTTTTGTTGTTTGTAATTTTGACATCAGATTCATATTCACGGGCCCAAAAAATATGGGAATACCAATTTTTAAGAAAGTCTAATAATTTTTTTGGTTACGCATCCGCCATATTGAATCCGCCATTTTGTTTTTTTGTAATTTTGACATCAGATTTATAATCAGCGACTCGAAAAACCCATGAGTATCAATTTTGAACTAAATTGAAGTACTCCTTCCTATTTTGACCACGTTTTGGCGCTTTTGCACAGATTCCTCCTGAAGAACGGGCGAAGATCGGTACAATATTGTCGCCGTAACTGTCGCAGAGGTCTCCACCGTAACTGTCCACATTTCATCCCCACCACTGCGAGGGTCCCCCCTTGGAACCAGTCAGATGCTAAACATGAGACTCACACCAATGCAAGCGAAGCAGGAGATTGCAACTGTTCTAATTGTCGTTACTGTTTTTAATGAAACTTTGTATATTCACTTTTGTAGACTAATAATTCTGTAGTGTCTAACTTGACAGTGATCAAAGTAAGAACTAATCTTCTGACAGTGATTTTATCTCTGTCTTTTATCTGAAATAAATAAATGTACAGATTTAATATCAGTCATGTGTCGTTTCAAATTTAGCGATTTTGAGATCAGAGAAAGAGATTGTTTAAAATAATAAATGAGAAATCTGTATTACAAATGAAACTTCTCCGTTTATTCGAATAAGTTTCCTTCGGTTCGGACAGCGGTTGAAATAGCGAATGGTAATTAACCTGTTGTGGCAGCATGAGGCTCTCTGTCGCTTGGTGAATTCTAGTCGCTACAACATACAGTCGCAAAGAACCCTTTTCCATAAATATTCATAACTTGAATTCTTAATTTGTTTCATTACCTCGGCCAGAATGTGATAAATGCAGCTCGAACTACGCCGCTTCGATTGGAAAACAAGATCTAGCGCGGAAGTTAATTAAATACACGTTTTCGAAAACAATCATTCACGCACAGGTAATTTCCTTTCGAGCAGGCTCGACGCTTGAAAATTATTAAATCGAGCATACGTGTTCGTGTCTCTTTAGCTATAGTTACTTTCTACGGTTTATCTTTCAGATCGCCTAGAACCCATTTCTATTACCAAACGCTGCGAGAAATAGACCAGTTCGCATAAAACGGTCCGGTTAGCACTGACTTGCAGTTTCGATGCTTGTCAAAACTGTATGAAACTCTGAATGTTCGATCGAGTACCGTGAAAACAGTTTGTTCTAAGAATAGACGACCGTTCAATTGATATCTGAGACGTCTTCCACAGAGCTGATAGTACTCGGACCGAAAAGCAATAAGGCTCTTGTGCGCAAGAATAAATAAAAAGAGAAGAGACGATGTCATTGATCTTCAGATACGCCTGGGAAAAAAAGCTAAGAAACGCGAGCATCCGGTTTACAGTCCCGAGCGAGAGGGTTAATCGGAACGATTTGTCCTTTCGTCGGCATGATCGCGATTACGGTCATCCGGAGATGCAGATTTATCGATGGAATCCCGATCACCGGAGGAACGAGCATCGTCTCGATCCACCTCCGCCGGTGACTCTCCTTTTTCAACCGTTCGTCCTCTCGCAATCGAGAAACCGGTTCTCGGACCGCGGAATTCCAGGCTTTCCTTCAAAAGCGAACCCTCGTCCCAGCCACAGTCGCAAACCGAATCGTCCTTGCCGTTTCCTGCACGGAATTCGCGGACCGATCGACCCAGATTTTTCCCAATTCGTCCTGGTCGCGTCTAAATTATTCACCAAAAAGTAAACCACAAAATCGACGGTCTCCAAATAAACCGAAAGAATCTCCACCGAAGAATGCAGCGAACTTACGCATTACAATGAATTTTCTGCTGGAAAATAAAAATCAAAATTGGAATGCGTCTGGTAACTGGAGTCTCTTGAGAATACTTCTAAAATTCCTTTAACGCCTAGGTTCACGGAGCACTAAAAATTACTGTTTCACATTACTTCTAATTTCTGTACCTGCAAGAAAAGTTGCGAAAAATACTGAAAAATATCACTCTCGAATAAATTATAAAATCTATGATATTATCAGTACACTCAGAATTTTATGCATTTATAACAAAACTGAGTGGGTGCAATTTAAACCAGTGAAAAGATTAAATACTTCAAGATTATTGATATATTATTTTCAGTACATTAAAATTATTAATCGAAAATATAAATTCATATTTAGCTCCCGTTTCTTGCGAACTTTTTACTTCGCATAAAAATCCGGAGTCCAAATCAGTCTTTGCGGATTATTTTAGAGCGAACCCCGACGAAAATGGAACACCGATGGAACAAGACTCTAAATTAGTTGAAATTTGACCCAGATATTTTGCTTCCGAGCGGAATCGATGCGCGCCGCAAATATTCAAAGGATATCGACGTATCGTAAGAACGAAACCGGGTCTGTCTTCCAACTGGCGTTTAAGCTCCCCGGTAATCCGTCATTAATCGAACGCGAGATTTCAATTGGGTGCAGGAGGCCCGGTCGGCTACCGGCGAATACATTTCACCGGGTAAAAGCCGAAACAAAACGTATTAAGTGCCCAGACGCGCGCGCCCTTTGCGCCGCGATTTAATTTCGTTATGCGGCAGGGTGGGTGCAAGCGGGGAGGGGGGAGGTCGCATTTAATTGGCGACAATTCGTTAAAAAGCCGGCTGGCCCGGCGAATCTCATCGTTCGAAAGCGATTTTAATTACCGAGGAGTCTGCAACGGTCGCAGACGTTGCGTCGCGGAAAATTCAGTTTTCTCTCCGTCATTATACAGGGTGGCCGGATGAAAAAAGGGCACGCAAACGTGAATTTAACCCCGCATGGGTACCATAAGCGCTCAATAGCAACGGCAGAAGGAAAGAAAATTGTAAATACAACATTTTCATTTCGATTTTACCTGTTAAAATGCCACCACGAAAATTCGTACGAAATTCGACCAAATTACTGAAATTCAGTTTAGAAAAAAATTAATTTTTAAATATGGGGGGACAACGTGACCCATATATGACCCACTAAAGGCAATCTGAAAATGTTAAAACATCGGTGTGAAGAAGAATCGTTTACTTGTCGACACGGGAGCGTTCGCAGACACTTTGTGCTATTTTTCGTTTTCGCGGAGGGTAGAATTTGCCAGGAGAATTTTGGCCGTTTATTTCACGGTCATCCGGTAGATTTTCTTCGATTTTCGAAGCGCGCGAGGCGCTGAGCTCGTTGGAAACCGCGGATCGTTTGAATCGTAGCTGTCGTCGTGGTTCGTGGGGCGTTCGAATAATAAAAAAATAAAGAGAGAGAGAGAGAGAGAGAGAGGGAGAGAGGAAGAGAGTAAAAATAAACGATTTTAATCGGGAACTGGTGACCCGGACGATACGGATCGCGAGCGGAATACCAGGGGAATCAATAGGGCGCCACGGATCCCCGGGGTTAATTAAATTTCATTCAGATTTTTGGAATTATCCGGTGGCGGGCGTGCGCCGCAATATTCTCCGGCGGCCTGACACGATTTCCACGGTTCCCGGGCTATTACCGAAACACAACGCGTCACCGTGGAATTCGTTATACCGAGCACGTTTTCGCCGCGATCCTCCCGCGCCGTTTTTAATTGCGTTACCGCCGCAAGTGTTTTTTTTACGCGCCGCCCCGCGAGAAATTGAATGACGCCGCGCGCTCCTCCCGAGCGACTTTCGCCGACGCGGCGCGCAGCGTTTCGAAACGGCCATTTTGGTCGCGAGAAAAAAATTGGAATTTTCATAATTTCGAAATCCCTAATGGCCATTAACGCTTCGGAGTCCTTCTCCACGTTCGGCGCGTGTCAAGGAATTACTCCTGGGGAATAAACGACATCAGGACCCGTGTTGCTGACATATATCTGACAATTCTTGAATTACAATGAATCCGATACCAAATTGTTGACGAAAAGTAGTTTTTATCTAACCAAAGTTGTCCGCATTCGCAGCCAGTCAACTGAATCGTGATTAGAAGATATTTATGTTTGCCAGCGAACGAATTTCTGTGACAGCCCAACATTTCGGAAATGGCGGAATTAGTAATGGTATAATTTATTTGCGCAATCAGGTCACCGTTTTAAAACAGGCCTGCAACGTGACGCGCAGAATCCGCTGGGCAGCGGGCCTCAAATCGCGCTGGCATAGATTTATTAGGACACCCCGGAAAATATTGCCCAGTTCGTGACATTAATTTATTGTATAATAAGCAGAGTGGAGATGTTTGTGAACACTCGCCCGCTAATTGATTAATGTATTCGCTTTATTCGCAGTCTCACTAAATAAGGGATGGAACTTCGAGTTCTATTAATCATCATTACAATTCCTACTGTATTGCGTTTCCCGCATTCCACGACTAGATTACAATTACGAAACGAGATAATGTTCTTTTTCCTAAACAAACCTGTGGAAACGTGAACGTGTATGAAATTTGCGTGGTAAAATTCGTGAAAAGAAAAAATATGACGAAGTTAATTTTAATTCGACGCTTATCGATTAGAAATAACCTGATAATGTACACGTAAATCAAACACGTCAGATGTATCGAGGGATAGATTTCGGAGAAAGTGCGTTTCGCGAGGTTATAAATCAGTTTGTTATGGATACTGACGAGCAATAAACTCGCAAGATTGAACGCTGGACATACGAAGCACATATTATATAAATTAATATTGTAGGAGCCGGATTGTGCAAGCGGTGTACACACTTTCACTAGAATAATTTATAGCATCATTATAGAGTACAATTACAATATAGTACCAATAAAATACGGCGTGAGAGTGTGTATTGTTGCGCACGCATATTAATGCGTTCTACTTGTACGGTACAATCCAATGTATACCCAATGTATTTCCCGTGTTCTGCGCGATGAAATGATTCTCGTGCACATTCTTTATTCTCGTAACATCTCATCCTAAGTGTGCGTATTGTTTATTTTCGTTTCCTCGTGTTTCCACTTCCTCACTTTTGTATTTTCTATTCACTTTCTATCCAGACACGACTCTATGCTTTGTGTAACGCAAACTGGTAACATACTAAATAGATATATTTTTCCAGTCAGAAGAACCTGACCTAACGATACTGAAGAAATATAATTTTTCTGGTCAATATTAAATTCGATAGAATTGATTTCATTTTATTATCGTCTCGTTTATACATTTTGGAAAGGTTTGGCCAATTCTTGAGCATCGGCCGGTAAATTTTTATTTTTTAAAGAAATATCAGTCGCAGACCACGCTTTTACGTTAATAAGCTAGAGATCGATGCAACGCCGGCAGAAACAATTGGAACAGAAAAACAGAGGGGGAGGGGGGTTAATCTTTCGCCCAGTTGTTCCCATCTCGGCCATTAGGAATCGCTAATGAAAGAGTGGGAGGCGTGCGAATATATGCATAAACCGAGTGATATTTTGCATGTAAACTCGTGCACGTTGCACGGTTGCGTGCGTTATGGGTTATAAACGTCCGCGGTTTGTCCGCGACGTTGCGACACACCCGGCAAAACAGCAATAATCCTCGAAAAAAGCTCATTATATCCATCGAGTCCACTCAACATGCTCATTTGCCATTTAACTGGCCATTTATCAACACCCTTCCCGACAATGTATCTACGCGGGGCCATAACAATTACATAAATACAGGCCCGCTGACAAACACACTCGATATTGTCTTAATCCGTAGATAAATCACGGTTCGTAACGGGGGAAAAATCCTCCGGCCGCAAACCCGGGGCCCCCCCCATTTGTTTCAGTCCCATCGACATGCGAAGTGTTTACCGCGGATTGCATCATGAATCAAAGGGAACGGTCGCGCTGCGCTGCGCCGGTGAGAAACTGCATCAAAAGGCTGCGCGGCGCGGCGCGGCGCAGCGTTTGCATAACGCGCGCGGCCCAACTCCCACTTGACCGTTTAAGTATTCAAATATGAGGCATTAGCGCCTCGTGTCCCGCTAAAAGGTTGCGCCGCCGCGGATAAATTATCTCCGTGATCACCTTTGTCGTACCAGCTGATCGGCCGATCTGAACCGTTCGACTGGAAGCCGGCAAACCGGTCATCGCGCGTCCTTCGCGAATTTTTGCAAAGTCAGGCTCGCGATACCGGACCGCTGAAATCGTTGAAAGAACGGAGACAAACAGTATTTTAACACTTTATCGACCGCTAGCCTATTAATCGGCTTTTCGATTGCCAATGCTTATCGACCGCTAGCCTATTAATCGGCTTTACAATCTAAAGAATTATTAAAAATTGAATTACTATTACCTTGAATATATTCTATGTATGTTAGTTTATAAGGCCCTTTATTATATAAAATGAATGCAAAATAAAGTATATATATATCAATAAAATTACATTCCTTTGAAGCAAAAGCAATAAGCACAACACGATGAATAGCGAAAATTTAGCCGGTCCTTACTGAGTGGCAGCCTAAACCACGACCGGTTGATAGTGTTAAGCTATCCGCTAATTAATGGCCGAGTCAGACTACTAGGAATGAATTTACTACCGGTCAGATTTTTGGCAAACACGTGCTCGTCGAGACACCAGTTCGATAGTTAACAAGAAACACTGTTTAACCTTCTAAGTAATCCGCGTAAATGATGAAAGTGATTAAAAAATTGTTGTGCTTTTATTTCTTTTAGTTTGGATACACAGAGTATCATAAAAATGTTGTACTTCCTTGAAAGGGGCGATTCCCGAGAGGTGATTTCAAGTAACTTTAAAGTAACAGATTTTGCATTTTTAAAAAGTAATCAGACAAGTCGAATACGGCGTACAAGATGTGTATGAATTATTTATCACACTTTTGATGGCATTTGTAGCTACGTTACGGCCCCTTTGACGCATTGCTACATTGAAATACCATACGACAAGAGAGCCAGCTGGAAAATGCCATGTCTCGGGCTTTTGAAAGTTTTATCCTCGATTTTGCACCGATGTTTGAGTTGCACTCAAAAGAAATCATGCAGCTTACATCATGCCTGGCAAAATGTGTTCGATCAAACAAGCCGAGCGCCTGTCATTGCAACTATTCATACATTTGACGTAGAATATATTTCTCTCAATGATGAAACCAAACGCAATAATAAATGTATTCATTTTTCATACAATACAGAATGGGAAAATCTCTGTCACTGTTCTTGATCGTTCCGAAGTACAAAAACGAGTTCTAACGTTTTCTCATGCTACTTATATTTTCTTCCAGAGGCAATTAAACGTTATCAGTTTCAAGAAATGAAAAGCTACCACGAGCGGCGTAAAGTAAACTCGGTGGAAAAAGAAAATCCGTTTCCCACAAGTTAATTAAGAAATAGATTTATCCTTTATTGCTCGACCGGGCGAGCACAATGTCGAGCGAGATGTGTGAAAGCAACGGCTCATTAACTTAAGGGGTCGAGCATTATTGTCAGGAGACACAACCCGGCGTCGATATTCCGAAGGATCTCTGCGGATCGAGCGGAGTATTGCGTTTATCTCCGAGTCCAGGTTTGATCGACGGAAAAAAAAAGATCGTTCACCCGGGGCCCCGTGACGATCCACGTGTCACGCTTTGACGAGCATACACGCTTTACATACCCCGCCGCATGACGCAAACCTGGCTACACGATTCCCGAGCAGAATTTCTGAGATTTTATCTCAGCTGGAAACAGGTCTTTCAGATCACGGATTTTTCACGGGATCCAGAGAACATCGCCGGCGAATGGGATTTTTCTCGTGCGCGTGAATCACGGTCGGACCCCCGGTTATCCGTGTTCTAGATCACGGATTTTTGAAATTGCCGGATCTCATCACTATTTCAGTGGATCTGAAATAAATGAAATAGGTCCGAGAAGAGAAGCGAAAATGTCTGGGAACGCGTCTACATACGCTTGTAAACGTACTGTGAATTTTTATAACGAATTTAGGTTTCCCGAACACGTGGAATCATTGGAAAACTTTGACATTGTTGTCATTTCTTTCTGGCTATTTCATAAATTCTAAAACTTTACAACTGAAGATTGTTAAATTCTTTCTGACTCGTGCTAATAGCCTTCCGGTAATTAATGTGTCAAGAATAAAACAAAAATTCTGCATGAAAATAACAGCGACTCCAAAATGCACACGCAGAAGTTCACCGCCTCAAGGAGCATTGTTACTGGACAGAAAAGAATGATATATCTGGGTTAAACTTTGTTCAAACTCTTATTCTTTACTGGACCACGTTCAATGGTATTTTTGCTGTAGATGCATAAAGATTCGCACGGTGCTTGCAAACTGGAGTTACTTTAAAACTGACAACATTTTCCGATATATCAAGAGTTTCCAAGAGATGCTGAAGCTGTGGTAAATTACGTGAAAAGTACTCCATCTATTGTGTGTCTGCATCATTGTTACAACATACAGCTGAGGCCGCTACAGTGAAAATATTTTCTTCCGTTCCCGGTCTAATTATCTTCTAGCCCGTAAGAGACTTGGCTATTCTCAGAAAAATACAGGGTGTCCCAAAAATATTGCGCTTCCTCGAAGTGGGTGATGCCTGAGGCGATTTGAAATAATTTTTAGACACAAATCCCGCTTTTGTTCAGATTTTTCAAATCACTCGATTAGATGCTCTCTTCGAACAGCGCCGATTTCGAAATCGGTAAATTACAAAATCGACGCGCGGCGACTCGATAAATATTTGTCACGCGGCACGCAGATAGGAATTAATAGGCGCCAGGACACTCGCGTCGACGCATAATGACACGCGCGAGCGCGTATGTCATATCGACGAGTATCCTGAGCTCTGGTTGATCTTTGCGCCGTGTCGCTGTGAATCGCGTGTATGTGTTGCGGTGTGGTGCTAATGATTGACGCGGCGTGGTTGTTACACACCGTAACGAGGCTCCTCTCTGTCTTGCGGATGAATTATGGGTACTGATATGACTGACTTCATTATTCGGAGTCTTATGGGATAGCGAACGCGCGTTAGAGATTTCCTCGAGGCTCTAATTACGATGCCAATGACGGAGCCAGAAACAGTTACGGTGCCCGTAAAATGACACTCGTTAAAACCCAGTCCACTAAAAGGCTTCTTTTGATAAAAATATTCAATTTTGCTGATACGCATATTTCCTTCTAATTTGTAACAGCAGAAACGTGGAACTGTTGCGAACTGTATTTTTATTGGACAGGCACATTAATTGGAACCTTTTATTTCAGCTACGTCATAGAGAAAATATTCCAATAAATAGAACGAGTTCGAGAATCCAAAAAGAAAAGGTTCGAACAGATGAAATTGAGATGAAATGAGCCGTTTATTTTGAAAGTGGCTTAAGTAGACTTATACTTAAATTGAGATATTTAAGGGTTGTGTTTCAATAAAATTAAAAATATACATATTGTATACCAATGTTTCATACTGCTTACAGTTCCTGTTAAAATAATAGTTCTTATAATAATTCTTACCAAAAATGGAGTTAAGCCACTTCCAAAGTTAACAACTAGATTCGATATACAATTTGAAAGAGACCAAGTCCATTCGACATAATTTAAAATGTTTCTAATTGAAAAAACAATACTCAATTTACTTTATATATCTTTGCAATACTTCAAAAACACTATTTATGCCATTCAGGACGTTTTCTAACTACATAAATTACATAACAATTTACTGCTCTTCTACATTTTGTGTATGCGGGAGGGATTTGGAGAAGTCATGGCCCTTGTATTTCGCTGTTGTAATTCGTCTTATATTTTTATAAAGTGGTGTCAATACAATATTTTCGAACTTTCATGGTCTACCCCGATGTGGTAATAAATCCAGGATTTTAAACTTTGCATTCTCATCCATTGATATCTTATAGAAAATGTTATATGGTTCATCTCTCAAAAAAACGCATCCAGCATAGAATTCTTTACCCTTTTAAAACTTGCATCCTCCAAAAAATTTGTTCACATGAAATCCTCTCGTTTCATTTCATTTAGAATAAAGTTATTACCTTTCCGGCACTTTTTGATAATGTCCGAGGGACATGGATTGGACTTAGGCCATTTTCAAAGTAATGGTTTCAATTATCGAACTAACTGGGAAAACTTATGTGTCCAGAAAGCTAACTTAAAGTTGTACACGTAATTACGGACAACAAAAAATAATTGACAAATGGACTTGGGCCACTTTCAAAATAAACGGCTCAAATAATTCATCGATTAATTCGTGAATTAGCGAGCTTAACAGTAGGTTTACGGAGCAGTAAACACGACTACTTTACATTACTTGTGTTTGTAATATACATATTACAAACTACAAACTACAACATAAAATAATTGACAAATGGACTTGGGCCACTTTCAAAATAAACGGCTCAAATAATTCATCGATTAATTCGTGAATTAGCGAGCTTAACAGTAGGTTTACGGAGCAGTAAACACGACTACTTTACATTACTTGTGTTTGTAATATACATATTACAAACTACAAACTACAACATATTACAAACTACAACATAAAATAATTGACAAATGGACTTGGGCCACTTTCAAAATAAACGGCTCAAATAATTCATCGATTAATTCGTGAATTAGCGAGCTTAACAGTAGGTTTACGGAGCAGTAACCACGACTACTTTACATTACTTGTGTTTGTAATATACATATTACAAACTACAAACTACAAAATAAAATAATTGACAAATGGACTTAGGCCACTTTCAAAATAAACGGCTCAAATAATTCATCGATTAATTCGTGAATTAGCGAGCTTAACAGTAGGTTTACGGAGCAGTAAACACGACTACTTTACATTACTTGTGTTTGTCATATACATATGTTAAACACAGATAGATGCGAAGAACGGTGACAAGTCCGCAGGAAGAATCGCGATGGCGCGCACGTTCGGCGAAGAACGACAGAAATTCGCGGACGATGTCGTCGATGGCGAAACGTTCCCCGGCTTCGGGTCGAGCTTGTGTTGCCCGTCCATGGACATATAAGTACCGATTCCGTTGGTGTGCACCGAAAGTGAAAGAGGGACGAGGAAAGCGCGAAAGACGCGGAGACAAGAAGGAAATACGAGCTCCGCCGCTGCTCCGAACCGGCTGCATATTGCTCATACTTGGCGAGGACGAACTTTCACGCGACGAGAATTCTCCGCGGTGCGACAAACAATTACCGCTGTTACACCGGTGACATACAAATTGCTTTTTTAACGCCGCCCGGCCGACGTGCTTTATTACGCCGGGCTTTCTTGCTCCTCCTCGCCGGATGAACCATACTTTATGCAGTTTTCATGAGCCCGCCGTTGCGAACGGCGTCCTTACGCTCGATTTCCCCGCGCCATTACCCTATTCGTATCCTCGGAATGGACGTCGCGGCCCTCTCCCGTTAAAGGCGCGTTTCTAGATCGTAAAGGCCATTCGCGTATGCCAATTTTACGTTCGCTATATTTCTATATTTCTACAAGCTGCGCGAGCTAGCCCTGGGCAGACTACGCGAGCCCTAGGCACCTCGAGCTAGCCCTAGAATTTAAAAGTACAGTGAATTCTCGATATATGTCAACAACGCGGGTCTTTTGAGCTTGTGACAACTTCTTCGCCCCTCACGGGGTAGATCCCGCGGTGGTGGGGAAGATTCCGCGACGTTTATC
This sequence comes from Halictus rubicundus, assembly GCF_050948215.1. Lineage (NCBI taxonomy): Eukaryota > Metazoa > Arthropoda > Insecta > Hymenoptera > Halictidae > Halictus > Halictus rubicundus. The sequence continues at coordinate 4,094,039 of NC_135164.1, read as the reverse complement.
ATCCAGACCTTCGCGACATATATAGAGAAGTCACTGTATTTGGTTGCTCCCAATTTATTGTAACTGTATTCATTGAAACTCGGAGATCGATTGTTTCAGACAGCCAAAAACATTCGAAATTTTGCACTATTTTCCACAATTTTCCACTTTCACTTCTCCCCATAGTTTGCGCCTAACCGCGAGCGTTTAGGTGTTTACAAGCAGCTTGTACTGCGGCGTTCGTTGTGGTCTAATTTTTCGCCGCCTTCGCTGTTATTAGCGAGGTACGACACAGCCAATCACGGAATTAGTTTGGCCACACCTACACATGAGTTTCCTTTAAATGGTACAGGATTTTTCCGAGCCAGACTCGTTTCGAAATTCCACCGATCGACTGCTCTGAGAACAGCCGAGTTTGTCTATCAGAGACCCGCAAGTCGAGACTCGTTTCGAAATTCGACCGACCCTAACTAAGAACTGTCTTACAGAACTGAAGTCGAGGTTTGTCATTTTTGTACCAAATAAATCGAAACTTGTTCTCCGGAGTCTCGTTGATCTCAGTGATTTTGCAAAACTTTTGAGATAAGGTAAAAAGAAAGGAAAAACTGTTGTAGACATAGAATTTATATGGAAATAAATTTTGCAATAGCAGAGATGAGGCAGGGTAGGGATTATTAGCTTTCCACGTCTGCGGGGGAAAAGTTCGAAATGGGGAATATCCCGGTAATAATTTCGCCTATTTTACTCCCTCGCTTCTCATGTTCAATAAGCTTCCGTACGTAAGACGAAACTTTGACAGTTCGGTTATTGGACAGCGCAAGGACCCTCGATCTACTCCTCTGATTTTAGGGGACGCTCGCGAGGGGTGAATAAATAGACCACTCAATTTGTTGTCAAGTACCTATCAGGAACATTTGTATCAGAATACACTCCCTTTCGAGGTGATTTTATTTCATCTCTCAAAGTCTGTTTCCCCGATCTTCGAGTCTCCGAGACCATAAGCATACTGCCACTCTTCAATGTTATTGTCACGATTATTTATACTGGTACAGAAACCGAGCCAAATCCTACAGCCAAGCCATACAAATTGTTCGGTTCACATACGTGGCTATCCAGACCACTAAGAAATAAATATCCTTCAAGCATTTGTTAAAGAATCAAAATTATTTTTCCCAAAGAATTAAATCGTAGATCAGTACTTTATAAAACTGGGAAAGAAGAATGGTACCTATCACTTATTAGTTCAACAATTAAATTATTCGTGTGCATCCGTTGGAATTACATCGGCGTGCAAAATTAAAGGAGCAAGGCGAGGATACCTACTCTATTCATTTTTTTTTTTAAGACGGCAGACTTTTCGTTCAAAGTTTATTTAATGCGGATACTAATTTAGAACTCCAAAATTGGAGATTTTATACTTGAGAATGATTTTTGTACGAGTGCTGATCGCAAGGTTACAACGGTGTAAATATCAAGAATCTCCAAACTAGAATTCATCAGTACTGCTTTAATTTTCTACGCCAGCGTTAATATAAATGAGTTTGAGGTTGTAAGTATTCGTTCTGGAACGTTTAAATTAGACCAGATGAATTTTTAAACCGTTCACGACAATTTTCCGGAAACTGTTCCCGGCCACATCGCTGCGGAGCTCATTTTAGTTGGCTCTCCGCGATCGAGGATTTTCTTCGTACAATGGAGCGCTCAAAATGGCCATCTTTAGGTCGAATGCAGAGCTTGAATAGTCAGACTGACTAAAGCGTTGAGAAATCGTTAGAAGCACAATAGAACCCAAACAAAATAGGCGAAGGCATTTGGATTGAATAATACCCAACTATATTATCCCCGCCCGCTGGAACAATTGTACAAGGCACAAAAGATTGTAAATTGTGAGCAGCGTGACTTCCCAGTTGAATTGAATTGTTCCATTCTTGCCCGGCATCCAGTATATTATTAAGAAATCCGCCGCGATTTTTGTTCATTAAATTGATAAATCGTAAACCGTTGTTGTTGTTCGCCGTTAGAGTTCTCTCTTCGGAACCTGTGGGAAATGCTCGTGCACTTTCGAAACTGGCGTTAACAAGCGACGGGACAGTTGCAATGGACATTGCTTTGTTCAATGTATATCTTTCTTACTGGTTAATTGCGACAAAACTCAGAATTATTTCAGATTAATTAGAGGCCTTGGAAAGTACATTTCACCGGCCTTCTTTTCAGGACATTTTGCGATTTATATACTTGTATTTCTCAGGCTCTATTATTACAGCATTGAACGAAATAATTCAGTTATTCAGCACGAACCACAGTTTCAATTAGAGGCCTTAGAAAATACATTTTTGCGGCCTTCTTTTCAGGACATTTTGCGATTTATATGCTTGTATTTCTCAGGCTCTATTATCATAGCATTGAATGAAATAATTCAGTTATTTAGCACAAACCGCAGTTTCAATTAGGGGCCTTGGAAAGTACATTTTACCGGCCTTCTTTTAAGGACATTTTGCAATTTATATTTGTATTTCTCAGACTCTATTGTTATAGCATTGAACGAAATAATTCAGTTATTCAGCACGAACCAGTTTCAATTAAATTAAAAAGAAATTTAACCCTTTGAGTACGTCAGGCTCCCGTGACTGCAGTTCCAACAGTTTCAGCCAAACATTTCAATTATCTAATTAACACTTTGATCGCCAAACTAGAAACCCCAAAAATTCCATTGAATCAAAGTAAGTTATTTAATGAAATAAAAATTGAAAAAAATTAAATGTATGATACCGACTAGTCCGCCAACTTTCTTGCACATTAAAGATCCTAATCAAATTTCGTACAATGAATATATCAACGCAAAAGTTCATTTTAAAACCTGGACAAATAATTCCAAAAAACCGATTCATATTTTTCCCCCACTGTGCCTGTAAAAGTATAATTAAACTGCCAATATGTCGAGCCAATATGTACAGTGTCAGAGTAGCACCAAAAATTGTGTAACGAGCAAGGTATGAACGATTTGACTGGCAACTAATTTCTAGAAAGAACAACGATTTCACAATAAATTCCTCGAAGGAGAATAAAATCTCAGCGATTCGAACGAGCATGAGCAGGTAGCGTGTACACGGCGTGACGGGGCTGAGAAAATTCCGAGGGCGAGATACGTCAGGTTGCCGAGCGCTAGTTACGTAAACACAAAACAACGGTGAAATTGCATTAAAGGCGGGAACGTTCATAAACCAGGATCGGTAGGACGGGAGGCGCTTTAAACATTAAAAGCGTGACAAGACGTCGTCGCGGTAGCTCCGCGATGACCGGTTGAATTTTTCATCGATCTATCCTGGAAGGCGGTCGACGTCGTTGGATTTTCACGAGGGAGAATTTTCGCGGCTTCGATGTCGGTGCTCTTGGTTGAATAATGAAAAACGCGGAGGAAGAGATGCCAGAGAGAGAGAAAGAGAGAGAGAGAGAGAGAGAGAGAGAGAGAGAGAGAAAAAAAGCGGAGCGGGGAACAGGGTAGGCGACAGACGGCGCCGGGAATATTGAGCAACAGTCATCCTCTGTCCCGTTCTGTTCCCCTCGGCTGGCCGTTGTTTTACAACCCCGGGCGATTCATGGCACTCTCCTTGAGACACTTTCCGGGCCGATTTTCCAGCTCGGCGCCCGACGACCGTCGCGATCGCTCTCGTTTCCAACCTACTTTCATTCACGCCGATCTCAAGGCTTCTAAATGTATCTTTTTCCAGGTCCGCGAGAGAACGATCGCGGCCCCCGGCACAAGCCATCGAACACAGACGGGACGATCGATCCGACGATCGATCGCGATCGGTACGGAGTGTCGATTAGGCGTCGATCGCCGCGCGGATAACCCGGCTATCGTTTCGCGGGCTACTGCATCGGATCGATTAACACTGGCCGTGAATATAGTCGTGGCAAAGGCTCGATAGCACAGATCGATGCGCGCGCTGCTGCGTCGAGTGTCCATTAAGTCGTGGGGAATATTGCTCTCCGGAAAATCTGCCGATCGTTTGTTTAGCTTCGAGTTAGGGAATAGACGGTGCTTGATTTCGAATGCATATGCAAAGCGATCCGATAACTATTAGCATTTTTATTATTTTCACGGACCCAGATAACGGACGGGAATTTGTCGGATAAACCCGCCTTAGTTGTACCGCTGCTCTCCGAACCGATTTTCTTTTTTAATGGCTTGTAGGATTTCGGCTTTCCCAGTCGCAGTTTTGATAGGGAAGTTTATTATAACGGAAACATATTTATAATTTCAATATTTCACATCCGGTAGTTCCAGTGTTAATATTTCCAATGTTTCATATTTTACCTGTCGATTGTTCGCACAAATCCATAAAATCCACGCTCTAATAATGAACAACAGGTACTCCGCAAAATCATTTTCCGCTGTTACCGACATAATCTCGAGACTGCTTCCTCGCAATAGCTCCTGCACCCTTTTCCGAACCCTCCGGTCCGACACAGATATTTCCCCAGCGAAATGTTGCGAACGTAATCGCACGAATTCTTTCGCGAGCGCCGACGAATTTCGCATTCCCCTCGAATAAAAGACGCGAAACCTTTTATCCCACCAGCGGCGCGCATTCTTCCAAGAGTAAAAATACCTGACCAATTGTCCGATACTTCCCGAAACGAGCCATCTGTTTACGTAACGCGGCGAACCACCCCAGCTTTCTCCGTTCCGTCGATAAACGCGCCATCTTCCTCGGCGCACCCTCCACGGCGTGGCTCAAATACCGATTCTACGGTTCACCATCGAGATACATACCTGGAACAAAAAGCGGATATCGAAGGTTAACACGGGCAACCGCGAACTTTCACCCTGAGGAGCGCTGACTTTCGCTTCCCGCAGGTTGTCGCGAATTAAGAAATAAATTCGCGAGTGAACACAAAACTGTTAAGAATTTGTTCATCAGGATATTTTGAACAGTGCAAATACTTTTGAAGACGATGTTATCAACACGGTTGCTTGCTCTAATTAATTCTGCTCATAAATCCTAATGATAAAAATTCTACTGGTCGACCCACGCGACCAACTTTAACACTAAAATGACCGGAGCAGTCAAAATGACTGCTTCCTAATTTCTTCCTTTACAATTACTGAAATTGTAAAAATGTTTTCATCGGAAATTTTGTAACGAACCTCTTCATTGAAGCATATATTACAATAAAAGTTGTATGAAGTCTTGTCACTGTTACAAAGCAATATACGTCAGTCGCATTTATTGCTCGGTCGTTCTACTGTTAACTCCGCGGTGCGATTGTTTGAGAACATTTACCTAGCCACTGACAATTATCGAAAAGATTGAATACGAAATACAGAAGAGGTTGTTCAGCGTCTCCTGTTCGCAGCGTGTTAAACAATTATCCGACGAGGAGGAACGATCCGAAAAAAGGAGCAACGCCGCCTAGGCAGCGGGTACAAGAGTGGAGGGGGGGATAAGAAATTTAAATAATACCTAAACGCGTCTTGGCTGCCTGCGGGAAAACAAGGGATACGAAAGCCGATGAAAATAAGGAACCGCACGGTTTCCCCGGGAGAGATCGTGAATGCAACGCCAGCAGACAGAGTCCAATTTGCCGTAGCTGCGGCTGAATGGCACGTACAAAAGCGGGAGGAAGAAGCACGGAAAAAGATCGAGCCTGCTGAACACCGAGAAAGAGAGGGGGGAGAGAGAGAGAGAAAGAGAGAGAGTGAGAGAGACCAGTTTCCTAGTCCACGCGGAATCGAAACAACGATTGAAGCGCAATGCAGCGGCCGCTTGAAAAGTCGATCCGCCTGCGAACGCTGAAAGCAATACGGATAATTGCGGATCGAACTATTCGCGTAATTGCTTGCAGATCGTGTTCGCCGGCCCCGCGGCGATTTTACCCCCGCACCCGACACACGGGCCTCCCTCTGTCCTTCCTTTGTTCTTCTTTTTTCCCGTCTCGTTCGCCCTCGGTTTTCCACCGTTTGCCGGGCGCCGCGCGTTTACACGATCGCCGGACAAGAAAAACCGGGAGCCCAAGAGCGCTCCGCTGCGATCTCCTCGAGCGCAAAGGGACGAAGAGAGGGCTGTCGGGGTGGACGGTCGGGGGTGCAAAATAATGGGCCTCCGTTTACGCGAATTCCCCCGGAGATCAGGCTAGCCCGCGCCTGGCCGCGCGAGCGCGCGTCACTCATACAGATCGTGAATTATGCATGAGGAAAACGGAGGCGCGATTCCACGGTTCGTGGATCCAGGGGCACGCTCGATTATTTATACCGAGAACCGGGGGAGGAAGACCGGTTGCCGGTGATCGCGTGTTGCTGCTCTTTGACTCGGGTACCACCGAACACCGAGTCGCCTCTGTCGTTTATCGGGCCGGAATCGACGCCTTGCGGGGACGCGGACGGCTATTCGCGAGAGGCTGCTGCTGCTGCTGCTACAGCCTCCTCCTCCTCTTCTTCTTCTTCTTCTTCCTCTTCTTCCTTTTTCCGATGTCGATGCTTTGTGATTTGGTTGGCAGCCAGCGAAACGTTATCTCGAAACGTGATTCCTGACGCTGGAATCGCCGAAGACGGCCTTGGGTCCGGCTCGACCCGCCGCACACAAGTACAACATCCCCAAAAACGTGGCAATAATTCGTTTAACACGGAAACGCCAGTTTTGAACAGTTTATGTAACCGTGTTGACACACATCGATCATAGACCGCGGGTCTTCATGCAAAATCAGAATTGTCTGTAAAAGAAATGAGTAAGAGATTCTTTTCTCCTATAACGGTCTTAATAAATTGATAACAATGCGTCGATATTCTTAAATTATTTTATTCTTGTTGGTGTTTCGAATTGCTCATTTTTCTCCTGTTCGTTTTCGTGATAAACGCATAAAGTCCACAGTTAAATCAAAGATCGCAATGGAACCAGAAAACAAAAACTGAAAACAACTGCTATGCTACTTAACACGTTGAACGCCACGTCAGCCATATGTGGCTGACGGAATTATTTGTGCAGGTTTTAAAATGAATTTTTACGTCGATATATTCATTGTACTAAACTTATTTAATGAAATAAAAATTGCAAAAAATTAAATGTACGATACTGAGTAATCCTCCAACTGTCTTGCATGTTACAGATCCTAATTAACTTACTTCGATTTTATGGAATTTTTGGGGTTTCTAGTTTGGCGTTCAAAGTGTTAAGGGAAAAATCTGTTTCCTATTTCTCCGTTGTTTTAGCGTAGAATTCGTTCATTTTTTAAAAAGCTTTATCGTATAGATATTACTCAGTGCGGCAAATACGTTGCATATGATGCAAGGTACGTGAGCATTACGACTCCAGCCGTAATTCTTCGCGCATATGTTTTTAACCCATAGCAATCGAGTGGTGACTCTGAAGCACCACTAGAAATTGTTGTGGCATTATTTCAAAGAAATTACGAAAAATATTACAAAATATTTGTTACATTACAAAATTTGTATTTAATAGACTATTAAACATTTAAATATTATATGTAGAAATCGGATCAATTTCGTATGAATAAAATCAAAATATTGTAGGACGGAAGAAATATTTAGTTTCAGAATAAAAATAGCGCCGAGTGCAAAGGGTTAATATGTTCAACTGTAAGAAAGAAGAAGAAGAAGCGGATTTTTACAAGCCGTCAAATTAAGGAGACTTTTTTAAAAACGACATTTCTGGACGTCGGACGCAGCTCACCGCCGCAGGAATTCGACCATCACGAATTTCACCTCGACGCGCAACGAGCTCGACCCGATGTTATTGTTAACGATACTAAATCATACCTCCCGCTTCCTTTGCAGCTTCCATGCGAAAGGTCGCGTGCTACGCGAATTTTTCGTCTGGGTTTCGGCGACGGAGATGAAGAGGAACCTCGCAGCGAGGGGATAATATTGGCCACGGTGAAAAATTGTCGGTCAGAAGAGCGGACGGCGGTTTTGTAAACGGTGGGGAGGGGGGAAAGGTAAACTGGTATGCAGCCGTGTATGCTGTGACCCGGACCGAAAGTATACGAACAAACGAGTTCGCATGATGCTGAAATTATTTACATATATTCACGGTTCCGGGCACATTTGTCAAACGTGAAGCAAACCTGATCAAACAGCGCGAAATTATTGGAGGCTTTGTATAAACGTCGTTTGGGGACTATTGCAGTTAAATCGATGGTGCTTGTGCTAATACGACTGAATAACAATAGTGCAAACTGCGCGACGTGCGCCGAGGGTTACAGTTGCTTCGAACAAAGTGTTTCTATTGGAAACGGAAAATCGTAAACGTTCTGCGTGATTTGCTGAATATGCAACGGTGGAATATGCAATGTGCCATTATTTGTTAATGTGCTTGTGGCAGCCCGATCGAAGTAGTTCATAACAGAAATTGTTTTATGTACACTTTGTTCTGATGAACGGTTCAAAAAATTTTTAGCTGTGCGGGCTTCGGATAGAGTGGACTAATGTGTCTGACTATGATTGTCTTTCTCTACTTGCACAGTTACTACTTTCTCTACTTGTCAGTCGAAAAAGCTCCGTGCACTCTTTGAAACTTTTTCAAAAACGATTTAAACAGTTCTTCAGTTTTATCTTAAAGCGTTAGAGGGATTAGTTTATTCAATAAATATACAATAAATTTTTCGAGAGAATTAGAATTGGTCGGAATCGCAAATTTCGCTTTTCGATAACTTTCATCTGTGCCTTAAATTTTGGATTGCAGACTAAAAAAAGCTGTAAATGCAATATTTATTACCAAAAAAAAAAACTATCATTTTAAAGGGTGTACGATAACTTTTTTGACCGACTGCGCAAATTATCTTTTATTTTAATCCACATGACAAACTTATTTATTTACTTTCGGTTTTATAAGCTGTTCGAATGAAATTAGTGTATTTGTGTAGACGAATGAAAAGCGAAAACGAAGCACAAAATTTGATCACAGAAGACTATTTCTCTGCCATTGAGTAGGAATAGACCGCCGCGTCTGACCATACCTCACTATTTCTACTGTTTTCAAAATTCTGCTTCTGCCGTACGAAATTAGATTCTCTGTCCAATATTAATTTAATAAAACTCGTCTTTTCGGATCTCGCAGACCTTTGGTCAACTCCGTATCAAGTCCCTTCCACGCTACATCCCCTAATCCGTGCTTCCACTTTCCAACATCTAAAAATTCCAGCACAGAATCAGTTCCACACGACTCGCAAAAATTCCAAATCCACTATTTTCGAGGATTGCTAAAATTCGAGCCGATTCCCGGTGGATAGTCGAGCGAGCACGTGGTCCCGCTTTGGAATTAACCGTTCGGCTTTGTTGGACGCGGATCAAACGAGTTTTACGGCGGGACGATTACACGCGTCAAAGGTTTAAACGCCGGCAACACCTACAGAATTTATATCTTCGCGGACGTAACACAGCCTGGTACGGTTTCAGGGTCGCCGTAAATGGCGCACCGAGGGGAAGAGAGACCGCGGACTGTCCCTCGTAAATTCGGAAGTAGGTCCCACGGGGAGGAGAGCGCCGGCGGAAGCGAGAAAGCCGAGCGAGCGAGCGAGCGAACGGTTTTCACGATGTTCCCGGGCGACGATCGCGAGGTTAAGTCAGGTCAGGCCGAGGCGTTCGTCCACGGAGAAAGAGAGAGAGAGAGAGAGAGAGAGAGAGAGAGAGAGAGAGAGAGAGAGAGAGAGAGAGAGAGAGAGAGAGTCCACCGCTCTGAGAACCGTTCCAGCCGATAAACCACCTCCTCTCTTCGCCTCCCTGTACCAGCACCGCGAGGATTCGACGCGGATTCACGTCGCGGAGGTTACGCCGGGTCAACCGAAACGCCGGACACGAAGGGACGGACGCACGCGAGAAACGACGATCGCGTCCGCTTCTTCCAATGTCCATGGAATTCTCGATCCTACCGTTCCGAATTCGGGACGGAACCAGGTTCAATGTCCGCTCGTTAGTGTCAATCAATTTGCCCCCGGGCCTCCAATTTTAACCCCGAGCTACAGGGTGGAGCACATTAAGTGGCTGATTTCTCTCGCACAGTAGGCTGGAAACCCTTTTTAACCCTTAGCACTCGAATGGCGACTGCAAGGCGCCACTAAAAATTGCTCTATCATTATTTGAAAATACTTTTTACATTATTCAATTTGTTTGTATTTAATAAATTACTGAACACTTCAGTATTGTACGAAGAAGTCGCACCGTATTCGTATGTTTAACGTGAAAAAGAAAATATATAGAAGGGAAATATTCTAGATCGGAAGAAATGTTTCGTTTTGGAGTGAAAATAGTTTCGAGTGCAAAGAGTTAAGGTTCTCGAAGTTTGATATTTTTCAAAACATTTTCGTATCAATCAATTTTAGCAACCCTTCGAAGCCTCAGAAGCGAATAGCCAGTTTAAATAATTATTGCGCGGGGACATCACTCTGAAGACAGAAATGATCGGTTGGAATAATAAAAAATAATTTCATTTGCCTACACATCGCCAATCGTTAACTCAGTTTTGCGACTCGGCTGTATAATTATTTTACCCCACTTTCTCCCTTTCTTCATTCCGTCGTAAAAGCACCCCGGTCCACCTGATAATAAGAATAGTATCGTTGCACCTTAAAATGTTTTCTTTTTCGCTCGTCGTCGTTATACACACGTACGAGAAGATATTAAGATTTTTTATAATGTCTGTATACCGAACACGACGAGTCTGTTTTATGGTCCTGTACGGGGCAATTAAACCACATGCAGCGTACTCGTAACGGTAATGATATATCTGAAATTCGTTTCATCATACCGAATTAATGGCAAAAACGAACGGCTCGTCTCGTGGCTCTGCGAAATATTTATTATCTGGTTATTCTGGACGTTTCCACCAAGTTCAGACAAAAACTATTCCCTAAAATTCTGTGCGGTAAAATCCTGTTGAAAATAATAAATTTTATCATACTAGAAGCTAGAAATATATCTGTGTGTTTTCAAAAGCAATTGAGATACCTTGTAAAATCCACCGCATATTTTTGTTGCATTAAAATTATCACAGGAAGCCTGCCAACCCCAAGGATATTATTTAAAAACAATCTTATCCGATCTAACTTAAATTTACTGCAACTTTCGTTCGAGATTATCAAAAGTAGCTTTGTCATCTATAATTGTGCGAACCAACTGAAACACCTTCATAAAATTTTGCATACTCATTTGCATACCACCGTTTATGCATTTTTTTAAACATTGTTATCATCAAAAGTGCAGCGCATCGCGAGCGGAATGTTTACAAATAATCCGCTTCCTTTTGTGAATAAATTCTACCGTTTTTATGATAATGTGGCATACAAATTCATGAATATAAATCAAACATATGCAGATAAGTCTGCGTAATTTCGTAAACACGTGGGCGTCGCTTGGTCCAGCTGAAAAATTTCCAGGCGAAAGATATTATTTCGAAAATGTCTTAATCGTCGCAGGATTCTCGGAACTTATGGTCCAGGACGTGTTTAATCCGACCATTGGTGGAAATAATTTTGCTAATTAACGAAGGTAGACCCGAGAAGAATGGACTGTTCCGCGTTGTTTCGGAACGCTGCAGAAGCAACAGCAGCAGCAGCGCACTTTGACTTTTCTTCATGAAACTTTAATGGCTTCCCACGAACTACTTCACGGACGCGAGGAATTTTTCAAGGTCACCCGGTTGAAACAATCGCCAGTTTATTCGTGGAATGATGTATAGTGGTTTAAGAGGTTATCCGTATGATCTGAATACTCGTTAATAGAGGTATCCCGTGGAAGACGGTTCGTCCCATAAAAATTTAACGACCAGATCGCCGATTCGATGGATTTACGGCAAATCTGACCGTGTACAGCAACGGAGAAAGAAAAACTCGTACGATATCCAATTACAATTTCTGCTTGATTTATGACAATTAGTCGAAAAAATCCCAGAGAGAATATTTACGATTTACAAATGACTCGTGAAATCTTTTTTCCGGAAGATCTCCTATAATGTTCCGGTAATGACGGTGGCAATCGAAAAGCTGTTTAAAAGTCATTTATTCATGTACCCTTCGCTTTAATTATCCCGCGCGCATTACTGATCTATATTTAATAACCGTTTTATCATTCCGCGTGTCAATGTTTAATGTCTACCGTAATATAGAAATGATAAAATACTTCAAATTTACTTTTAATGATCCATTGATCATGTGACAAAAATCCTGACATTGGAACGCGTGTATATGTATAATATGTGTCAATTATGTGTCCCTAATGTTGCTGTAACTTAAAGGGTCATTTAGCCAGAAAGTGAAAGGAAACGTGATACGGGGTCCTTATAAATAACTTTTGTAAACTGGCCGTAATAAATCATTGCAAAAATACGGCAGGAGTTTCCTTTTCGGCAGATCTTTCGAACAGGGTTGATAAAATTTTATTAATTTCAATTTAAGAAACTACTTATCTGCAAACACTCACCCTTTGCGCTCTGAATTTTTGATAAATTTTGTTCCCAGTGTTGCACATCGCTATTGACTGCAGAAAATCGGTCACCGAAAGAAGAAAATACTCAAGTAGTTGACGCGAGACCATAAATAATTAATTTTGTAGACAAAAATCGAATTGAATTTCGTAGAAAATTTTCGTTATTGACATCAGGGTTGAAAATAAAAATGTAGATGGCTGGAAGCTGTGGTCCCTGGACGCGAGAGCGCAGAGAGCCGGTCGCATTATCCGAAATTGAACCGTTGAAGTGGTGGTGTACAATGTTCACGGTTGAAAATTGCACGGCCCTTATCGCGAGGGTTGGATCCGAATTATTTAACGGGAGCCGCGCGACGCCTTTGGAGCAACGGGGGATGAATATTGCGCGTTGTAGTGGCCGCGATAAAATCAAAGTGGAACCCGGAAAAACTCGGCGTTTCCATCTAGCGCGTTCCGCAAATTCCGAACCGCAATGCGGCCGACGACTGCGAGACGACGCGCGATATGCGAGCAAGAAATAAAATTGAATTTCAGAACAGGTCGGTGGAGGGGGTGCGTGGGGGACACATCAAGGAAACGATGTTACTGCTACACGTCTTTCTCTCTCTCTCTCTCTCTCTCTCCTTTTCTCTCTGTTCACCTTGATTTCCTCTCTCTCTAAAAGTGTGGACCCAAGCGAATATTCGCCGAATGAAATTCGGTTTCCGGGTAAATCCGCTTGTCCGAAATCAATCGCGACCACATCGCATTACAAGGGTCGCGCCGGAAAATGGCTTCCGCGATTTTAAGAGACCGCCGGAATTGCGTCCTCGACGGGTGAAAAGGAATTTCGAAAATGCTCCATGCACTCTCTCTCTCCCTCTCTGCCCCCTCCCCTCCCCTGTCCTCAACCATTTATTTCTCCGGCGATCGAACCGTTCGTGAAATTTTCCGACGCGACGCCGCGAACCACCGACCGACAAAAGCGAATCTCATCGACGGGATGGAAAACGCTTTTCTCTCTCAATGTCGCCGGTGAAATTCGATTTTTCGAGGGCCAGAAGGAAATCGATGTTCGGGGACAGAGTCTTCTGCCCGGGAGTAATTCTCTATTGTGTTTAGAGAACGGTGGCCGGCCACCGAGATTGAGAATTTATAGGTCGGCGCCCGTCGAGGGACAATTGACTTTCTTTCTGGGAGGACTCCGTGATATCTTTAGCCGGGGGGGTTGCGGAGGACAGATTTTTCAGATTGGAGAATTATTTTTGATGTATTGTTTCGACGAAGATCCCATTGTAGAACGGTTTTATCCGATTGTTCACTGCGCTACTTCGGAATTCTATTGCAATTGTAGCCGAATAAATTTGAAATAGAAAGTATTCGGAAATAGTAGTTGAGACAATTTTGTTTGAATATGATCGTATTCGAAGTCTATTTTATTTCATACTTTTTCAGGCAAAAATATTTTAAAATATTTATTGAATATATTTGAATAGAAATTATTACTTGAAATAATTGTCTGATGCCTGTACAGGGTGAAAGCCAGGGGATCATTTAAAATTGGAATTTGTTTATGGAAGAATAAATGTGAATTCCACCCTGTATTAGAAACAATTATTGGAAATAATATTTGCTTTAAGATATGCGAGAAGTAAATGTTTCATGCTGTTAAATTCGCTCTGTAAACGTAATGAGTGTAATGGAATATATGCATGAAATGAGATTCTTCAAGAAAGGATCCGATTCACGTATGAAAACGATACAGAAAAAGTTCACTGCACGAACAATGCCAGAAATATTTCTTTCACGTGACTGTTCTGCTGTGTAAAATGTAATAACTTTTTTAAATGGGTTAATATAACATTTTACATGACCTAGAAAGTCAAATATATGTTCTTTTAATGTCGTTCGTGATAGGTTCTTAAAATACATTAAACATAAATTTAATTATACCTAATTATTTTATCAAGACTCGCACATTCTTTTAATTGCGACAGGTACAGTAATAATTACGATGCTTAGTCACGAGATCTCGCGCGACTATACAAAGCGCCGAATAAAAACCTCGTTCGAGATAAATTAGGTTTCCATTTCAGGTGTAACTATATAAAGTTCGCCGGCAAAGAAATAAATTTCAGCGTATCTCGTGCTCTTGTAAATTAGTCCGCAAAAATATGGATTTGCATAAAGGCGTGTACGCTAATGATAATTTTATGACGCGCTAACAGAGTGGTAACGCAAGCTGGCTGCATGATATATTCATTTACATGTTAGAGAACGTAATAACGGGAGCACTGACCTGGCACCTGAATTTCTAAAAATCTCAAAACGAGGAAGGGTAAAAGGGTTTTTCAGAAAAAGAAATCTAATTTCAAAACCTAGGCAAGAAAGCGAAATTTGAGAACAATGAAATTCAAGAAAAATTAGAGGACACGTAATTTTCGTCTTCGGAAAAGTTCAGCGACGGTTCGAAAATATTTGTAAAAAGATTTCGCGGATATCTCTGTCGGATCAATGGCGGCTTCCGCGGGGTTAACGAAACGCGTGGGCGGACGGTAGAGATCGATGAGAGGCGGGGTAAAAAGAGCGAACGAGCGCGCGCGCGCGGGAAATCCGCGGGAACGATTGCCTGACACTTTCAAGTGACTCGCAAGAAGCCGTGGGGGAGGTTTTATGCTTCCGCGAGGAATTCGCGCGATAGCTTAGGTTCCTGCCGCGTAGGATTTCCCCGGTGTCACCGGGTTACCGGTAACCGACCCGACGCGACCCGACGCGACCCGAGACGCAAAGCAACGGCAAGAACTCTCTACGTGCGCTTAACTTGCCCGCCGCAGGAATTGCAACGCGGAATATCGTCGAGGGCTTAACTTCCGGCGATAGTTTCGGGCGACACCGCGGCAACAAGAAAACTTCGTCGCCGCGCAAAGATCCTCGTTCCCTCCTTCGAAAAATACACCGGCGATCATGGTCGTGAACCAGCTGCCGCGGGATGAGTTTCTTCCGCGAGGATAGAGGAAAAAGGAATCGCGAATTGATATTTCATTCTCGAATGGTTTTGTTGCCGCAACTTCTGCGCAGCTTCTTCTACGCGGATTTTTATGCACTCGCGGCTTACGAGGACGTAGGACCAACCACCATAGAATTCTATCCCTTTCCATATCTTTCTTCATGTGGCGAGGTTACCAACCCCTTGACACACGAATTAAGTGATGTGACCCAGATTAAAAAAAGCTACGGGAAATAATATTTATTTTCTTCGCGATTTCTACCAATTCTAATTTTCTCGAAATTGTTTCTATGCGTTTTTAAAATTCTAAATTCTTGAAAAAGTCTTTCCAGTCTATTTGGAACACTTTGGTAAAAGTTATTAACCGTAGCTCTCGATAAAATGTCATTTTAGTGACAATCGAGTACATTGAAAGGGGTGAAAACAAACCCTAAGAGTGTAATTTAAAATTATGCTTTATTCCTAACATCTTCAGATCGAGATGCTGTAAAGAAGTTTGATTTTAAAGCAGAAATTAATACGATAATTAATCGACATATAACGCATAGTGATTGCACAAAACAAGAACAGAAAGAACCCACGAAGTTGGGAAATGAAATCATGCTTTTCCTAGTATCACAGACCGCAATTTCTTTTCCATTAGAAATTTCTAATTGCAACGTGACACGCAATAATTGCACAACATTCCGTAAAACTTTATGATACTTTCTAGAATGCTAATCAGAATATTTCCTCTGCGAACGATCTAATCCGAGAATAACAAAAATACAGAGCTAAATATAGAATTCAATCCAGCAAAGTGTGTATCTGTTATTAATTATGAAATATGCAAGTGGAGCACACAGTGTGAGGAGAAACTGTTTTCCGCGTGCACACCGACAAAATAGCAAAAATAGTAGCTTGAAAATGATCGCGATAGAAAGTAGCTTTCCCGGTGTGAAAATTCACCTAATTTCTATCTGTAGTTTGTTGTGAGGTGCATTTCTTCAAATTGAAGCACAAAAATTAATGAAATCCTAATAAAGTGCTCCGTAAACCCAGTGTTAAAGCACTTTGTAATATTATTGTCGTTCGCTACGTCTCAGGGAAGTGTCCATAATTGAAAATTTTAGTAGTTCATTTTCCACGGTGGCTAGCGGTTACTAGATAATTTTCCACGAAAGATGATCGATCGAGTCGGGGACATCGATGGGCAATCGTCTGATCGAAACGGCCCCGAGAAGTCGGCAGTAAAAAAGGGAAGTGTCTGCGAGGTGTCCGATTAAACGAAAAGGATTTCGTTCATAAACGTTCGTCCACGTTGCAGGGGAGATTTACGGGCCGCGTGTTACACGATGTTATTTCAAATCGGGGCTTGTCGGGGGGCACCGGAGGTCGGCGAATTTAAGAACGCGGCAGATGTGCCCAAGTGCGACACTTTCGAGCGTCGATCGCTCGTTTCCGGATTCTCGTTCGATCCGGAAGAAATTCCGCGTCCGAACCGATCCTCCGTGTGCGGAAAAGTGAAGAGCCACGACGAAGAATTTCAGTGCCGGATTCCGACCGCCGAGATACGGTTTTATTCAGCAGCGTAGATCGCTGAAGAGAAAGTTCATTAACGCGTCGATCGATGGATCGTTCGAGCACGGACAACGCACAGTTTCGACATACTGACCTTAACGAAACACTGTAGGAAAGTTGTTTGTTTGCAAACAAACGTATAAATCTCTTAAAACACAGCGATATGTTTTAACGAACCGAGAATATCTTAATTATGTGGGTTTAATTCAGTTCGAGCAGAAAGTTAATTTTGTGAGAATCTTTACGGGAATTAATGCGGCGGCCAATGCGGTATTACCGGGCTTAAACTCACTTCTTCTATGTCGAAGTTTTGATAAGAAGATAAGGGGAGCCGCGATCTTCCAGAGAGAAATTCAAGTAGGGTAAATTACGTATAGGCAGTTTAGCCTTAACGATAAAACTTCTGCCCGTGTTATGAGCGTAGGTATATAACTTGATCAATCTGAAAAGATACTTGCAGGGGGTGCTTCAAATTTATCTCATCAAACATGGTAGAAACATGCGCGACGCTATAATTTGTAAGTTCGAAAAATTTCAATTTCTCTTTCCCTACAGTCGGTCACAAAAATTAAAATTTCCACTTAGATACAGTCAATAATCAGACATCGAATGTTCTTCGGTTCGCTGTAGTTCTCGATTTACTAAAATAGAGAATTGTAAATCGATTAGAATTATAATTTTCTCCGCTTGTTGGATTCTCGCAGAAGTATAAAATTCTGAACGGTTTCAGAATAAATTTCCTGAATAGTTAAGAAGCACTTTTAAAGAATGAATATATGACCGTCGGTTTGATCTTGAAGAAACAAGTCGGAGGATCGCAGCCGACAAAATTTCGAGCTGCAAGGATCGAGTAACTTTCTCGAGCAACTGCGACCCGGGGTCGCGGCGTTAAAATTGCGTTATTAGGATCGGTGGATCGCGTGAATCGCGCGGGTTCGGCTGGCGAGAAAAGCCGTGATCTCTCGGTGGACGATTTCAGTAAATGGTTTCCCGTTTCTTTCAATGAGAAGGAAAGAGGGACGGGAGAGGCCGCGTTTCTTTTCCGCGCCGGGATGATTCGTTTTCTCTCGCCGCGGAAACTCTATCTCCGAAAGATTGTATTCGCTCCCGGAAAATTCTGCCCGATGACAGAAAATTTCCCGGCGAAGGTCGGGGCTCCTCGCAAATTACGTTATTCGCTTTTGAGGCGAAGTGCTTCGCGTTGTAAGAGCTTCTACAAATATTCCAGTAGCAATATCAGTCTATTCTCTCTTTCTCTCCCCTCCCACCCTCACTCTCTCTCTCTCTCTCTCTCTCTCTCTCTCTCTCTCTCTCTCTCTCTCTCTCTCTTTCTATTGCTCGCGTTAATCCTGCTTGGACTCGTGAATTCCTGCATGCCAGGGTCCCGGTGGGTTTCCCGTAGAAATTATGAACGAGACGAGAATGTTCGTCGAGCGCTCAGATGCGAACGCCCGTCTGCTCTCTCCCCCTCTCTCTCTCTCTCTCTCTTTCTCTGTCTCACTTTCTCCCGCCTCCACCTTTCTCTCTGTTTCATTTCGACAAGTTCCCGCATTTATTTTTGCAATATTGCCGATGGTAAACTCGACTTTCCCTTTATGGTTTGTTTTATGCTCGAATACCAGCTGTCCCAGCTGATCTAGATTAATTGTCATTCGACTCGTGGGGAATAAAAGATATTGGACGGAGACAATCTGATAATCAATCTTCCAGATTTTCGCGGTGAACCGGATACTATACGCCGGGCATATTTTTGAAAATTTCTGCCAAAAAGAAAACTACTAGAAGACAATATTAAAAGGACTCTTGACTGCGAATATTCAACGAATAATACTACGACATAAAATAGGTACTTGTCACAGTTAAATCGGTATTCTGAAAACGTTGTTTTTCCGTAATATCCAGGTAAATAATACAGAGCTGAAAGGTACTTTGTACTTCTTCCGTAGAAGTTTTTCTAACGAATGAATTTTACTCTCGTGAAACTTTTTAACCCTTTGCACTCGAAGCAATTTTGGCTCCAAAACGAAACATTTCTTCTGACCTAGAATATTTCCCTTTTATATATATATTTTTTTTCATGTTATATATACGAAAATGGTGCAATATGCTCGTACGATACCGAAGTGTTTAGTAATTTATTAAATACAAACACATTTAACAGTGTAAAAAATATTTTGAATAATGATACAGCAATTTCTAGTGGCGCCTTACAGTCGCTATTCGAGTGCTAAGGGCTAACACTAGGTTTACGGAGCACTAAAAATGACTATTTTACATTTATATATCAATCAAAATCTGTAGCCATTTTTTAAATAATATATACCTAGAGGAATCAATTTGTTAAATAATTCCTCATGGATCCATGTTTGCAATCTCAATATTCGTGAATTAAAAATATTCGAATCCGTCATTTTGACGGGTCCCGTAAATCTAGTGTTAAAAGCAGATTTAAAAATATCAGTCCCACGAGAACATTTTTTAAGGGAGTTCTTGCAGCTGGAATTTCTCTCCAGAAAAATCCCGTGGATATTATGTAAATTCGAACGGAATGTTTTCGAGAACGAAGAAGTATCTGAATATTACGATTTGACCCAGTGCACCGCCAAGAATAGTCGAGCGCCGTCGATGTAACACAAGAACACAATGGGGGACGCATCAGCATCGAGAAGGGTAGTCGGCTGTTTCGACGAGAACGAAAACTGAATCGGGGACGTTCGCGCGAGACGTAACAGATCCCCTTAATCCGGTCTGAAGCATTCGGGCCGTTTCTCCGGCGATCGTTTCGACCGTCGCCGATTTCCGATCTCCTCGGCCGGTTTCCCCGAGTTTCCAGCGAATGGAAGGCAGGGAATCGCGGCGACAACGGTAGACAATGGCGACGGCGAAAAAGATGGCTCGAAGAGACGGCGAACTGCGACAAAAGGTGGAAAGAAAGACAATGCGGCGCGGCAGGGCTGGAGGAAAGCCTAGAGATGAGCTTTCCCCGGGGAGCAAACAGCTCTCCCGGACTGAAAGAGTGGACCGATTCGCGTTTTCAATCGGCCGCTCAAAATCCCGCTACTTCCGGCCCCGGAGACGCCGTAGACGTGATTCCCGCGATTCTTCATCCCCCTCTCTCCCTCACCTTTCTCATCCCTCTCTCCTGGCATCGAACACGATCGTATTAGCGGATGAAGATCGAACCCCGTGATCGTGAAACGAGAAAGCCTATCGAGCCCCGAAGAAGAAGAAGTGGGACGAAGGTTGTGGCTGGCAATCGGAAACCGGAAAAAGGAACGGAAGATCGAAAATAAGAAAGGAGAGGAGAGAGAAACAGAGAGAGAGAGAGAGAGAGAGAGAGAGAGAGAATGAGGAGGAGGAGGAGTGGGAGGAGAGAAATACAGGCGTCTGGTTCGACACGCTGAGTGCTCGGGTATTTCGAAAATCCGATAAATCTCGTCTTCTCTCTCCAGCCAACCCCCTCTCCCCCCGACCCTCCGCGTCACTCCTCAGCCATACAACATCGACCGACCGAGCGATGAAATTTCCTCGTCGTCCTCCCAATCTCTCGTTATTCCCAGGGCATTCTGGGTACCCGATATCCTCGGGCTTTCCTCTTCGAACCTCCTCCTCCTCTCTCTTCCCTTTCGGCCTCCCCTCGTCGCCCTCCGCTCCGCCTAAACCACCCCGCGCCGTTCCTTTCGGTTCAGTCGCTTATACCGGCCCGATGTGCTCTCCTCTTATTCCAACGAGTCGATCGAGAGACTCGATCCGCCAGGCCAGGCACCCGGGCTAATGGTCGACCGAGAATCGGGCTACTGCAAGATGAAACGCGCGCTCTGCCTGTCGGGAAGAAAGCCACGGATTTCAGGCATCGGCCGTCGCTTGACCGACGTCGATTTACCTCCCCCGTGTCTCTTCTCGAACGGCATTTTGAGCGGTCCGTGACGGGCCGAGACGATCGAAACGCGGCCAACACCGATTTTATATAGCGAACCGGTTCGGCGAGATCGGAAGATTGAAAGCGCCTAACGCTCGGACCTGCGAGCATTTCACAGAGAGCTTCGAATAAAAACTCCCACGGCGAATGCTGCTGTTCTTTTCTCAACGCATTAGGTTTACTAGGTTTAGGTTGACGGGTTCTAATATTTTTAATTCACCGTTACCGAAGATGCGTCCATGAGGAATTATTCGACGTGTTTATTCCTTTGGGTATACGCTTTTTGATTGTTGGGCAAAATTTGTGAATCCGAGTAACGATTCATGCCGCGGATCGTTATTTTACGCCTACGCGCGCTGGACTCCATATTGCAGTATTTCGCGTATTGACTCTATACAAGTTCTTATTGACTCAAGCTGTATACTCCTGCCAATATCTCCGGCAAGTCAATACTGCAGGCTTTGGTCGACAAATGTTATAACAACATAGCTGCGCCATTTCATTCTCTTCTTCTTCTCCTCCTCTCGGTTTTCAGATATTCTTCTTTCGCTTTCTTAGTCGTTACAAAGAAAAGAATTACCTGGTGCAGTGAACACGGAACACGGAAAAAAGTAGCAGCAACTTCGGAAATTTAGAAAAGTATATTTAACGCTAGTAATTTTACATTACTTTGTGAAAGTAAAAAGAATGTGTCTATCCGAGTTTCTAGGCATTTTATGAATAATCTACACCTAAAGAAACAAATTTGTTGTGAGTAACTCCACATGGACGGATCTTCACCATCTCAATGATCGTAAATTAAAAGTATTAGTAAACCTAGTTGTTAAGTGTGCGAAATAGATTTTATAAAACCATTTACGAACCATTAAAAAACAGTAACGCGTTAACAAACGATGCAAATTACGCGCAGTATGGACAAGAGAAATCAACAAAATACGCATTCCCCGCAATTAAATCGTAAGCGTTACGATACTGATTGTGCGATACACACGGTTTCACAATAACCTACATAAAAACCGTGACATTTACCGTCACACGTACGAGAAGCAATCGCACTAATTACACGAAGGATAGATAATTTCTACGACCATAATAAGGCTGCCACGAGCCTGCAATAGATCGGCCATATTATACCGGAATCTGGAGTGAAATCGTCTGCGCGGTAATTGGAAATAATAATGATATTCCGAGCATCGAAGGAGCCGAAACGACTTCGCCGGGACGTAAACTATAATATTACGGAGCAGAATGATTCGGCATCGATACCGATCTCCGTGTGCTGCCGAGAGGTCCTTATCGGAGAACGATCGTCCAACGGCGCAATCTCCATTTTCCCGCTAAAAAGTCCTCCGATTGAACGACAGAGACTCGCCGCGGAGACGGGAGGAACAGAGTGAAACAAACCGCGGCGATTTCTACGTGTCCGGCGTAACAAAACAATTGGCCCGTTGCATCAGCCGTAATAGAATCCGGGGAAACAACGCCGATAACGATCGCGACACCGATACACCGATTTACAACGGAGCCAGACACGATCCCCTTTCATCGACACGGAAGAGCCGGTTAATAGTCGTTCGGGAACCATGCTACCGCGAGATGAAACGACGTCTGCCACCAGGAAGAAGCCACGCTCCTTGCGCCCGAAGATCGATAGGCGAACACTGCCCTTTTACGATCCATCAGATCACGAACGCCACGGCCTTTGTTAGTTTACCAGTCGAACGATTCTTTGTCTTCCGTTCTATCTTTGGGCGATTTTTCTTTTTTATTTTTTTTTTTTTTTCGTTCCGTCCTCGGCCTACGGAACTCGATAACCCGAAAATTTTGTAACTCGATGCCGGGGGGCCACTAGACACTTGGGGGGCAGGTTTCTGACGGGTCGAATTATGCTTGCAGCCGCCCGGAGACTGGGGGGTCGGGAACAGCGGTCGCTCGAGTGATCCCGCTTGCCCACAGGAACCATATTATTGCAACTGATTAAGGTAAAGGCAATAGTAACGTTTTTGAAACTGACAATCTTTTAAAAAAAGGGGGGGGGTGTGTGTGATAGAATGTAGTTTCTCATATCAATAAGTCTACTAGATCAAGCAAAACTCTTTTTGGATTTTATTTGGAATTAAGTTCCTTCACGTTTGTTTTCTATTTGCCTTTTTACTCGAAATTTGTCACAGTCATTGCAAATGGACTGACACCAAAGTAACCACTGGACTCCGGATTTTATGCATTTATGACAGAAATGAGTAGATGCAGTTTAAAACTTTGACCGGCAAACTAGAAACCTCAAAAATTCCATAAAATCAAAGTAGGTTTTTTAATGAAGTAAAAATTGAAAGAAATTAAATGTGTGATATTGAGTAGTCTTCCAACTTTCTTGAATTTTACAGATCCTAATCAAATTTGGTGCAATGAATGTATTAACGTAAAAATTAATTTCAAAACCTGGACTTTAAGAAAAGACTTTAAGTGAAATGATTACTGGAAAATATAAATTTATGCTTAGCTCCTGTGCCTTGCAATCGGCGTACAAACTTTTATTTTGCATCAAGATCCGAATGAAGATAAAATTCATTCATTAACAACACCGTCATTTCCATTCTTGACTTCTCCTTTCTCTTTTTGTTCCACCATAGCAAATTGTTTGATAAACAAAATAATCCTTCATCTCTTCTTCTTCTTCTTCTTCGTCAAAGATCACAAACCGGCGAAAATCTGTCGAACAGCTCTCGTCAAATATTCCAAAAAAAAATGGAAGCGCGCGGGCATCAACAACCGAAGCTTGCAAAAGTGATTAAACTACTTCCCCGATTACTTTTCAACGAGATAAATGTTTGCGTAAACTATATCTGCATGGAAATCGATTCACCGATAGACGGACGGTACGGATGGAGTTTATTTTATCGTGATGCGCGAAAGACGAGAAAAAAAGGAGTTGAACAGGGGGTGGGAGAGTCGAGGGCAAAAATATGATCGACTATCTGATTCAATTCACCGGTGGGGTGGAAAAAATGATTCTCTACCCCCGGATCCGGCGATAACAGAAAAATCATTGGAATTCAGACAGACCGAAGCGGCCGATTCACTCTTTCACTTCCCCCGAGCCGGTCCCCACCCCTCGTCCAACTTAATTACCAGGCTCTCCGGGCACGGTCCACGATTTCTCGTTCTCGATCCCCGGGAAACGCCGGCTGAGAGTGTTCATCAGCGGGGTTGGCATTAAAATCGTTCTCCTTCGAGGTCCACCCACAAGAGAGAAAGAGAGAGAGAGAGAGAGAGAGAGAGGGGGTAATAAAACGGCAGCCGGTCGATCGAATGATCCTAAAGCGGGTAAATTAATAATAAAGCGGGTATCGCGATCGGAAGTTGGCGGAGCCGAGTGAGTTCGATCGGGTCCAGGGACAAAGGGGGCGCAGGGAGAGCGTAGGGGTTGGAGAGGGGGGTTAGGGGGACGGGAGCAGAGCCGTGGTTCAAGATAACGACAGGTTTTCTCGTCGGTCGATTAATTAATTTGGCCGCATTATGGCGTTACAGTGCGGCGAACGTCGAAGGGATTACCGAGTCGGCCGACCTTTCGCTAGCCGGCCACGATCATCCGGATCTATATATCGATCGGTCGCGGGCCGACACACGATAAGATCATTACTGTTAATTGGAATTTTCAGATGATCGAAACAGGATAATCCAATTGTCCGGGCGGGTCCGCATGCCCCGCCGTTCGCGGACGAATTATTCCGTCCTGTTGTTGCGCATTAACGAAATAACAACGCGGAATCTCGTTTATAACGTTCAGATTCCGACTCGCCGGAATGCGGTCCTCCTCTCTTCGCGGAACATTTTTCCCTCCCTCTTTCCACGGTTTAGCTTTCTCATCTCGTCCCTATGGAGACCGGGTACAACCGTGCGACGGGATCTTTAGGGACGAGTTATTACGTTGTTACACGCGAAACGCACGACTGTAGAATGCGAATGTTACGCGGCTGCGGTTCCGATCGAAACCTGCTGTTATCGTCTACCAGTTTGTTATTACCAGACCTTTACTAAATGCATCTATGGCTTACGAAAATTTTCAAAAAATGCTACAACACAAAATTCCATACAATTTACCACGATTTTTATTCCTTTTCGATCCACAGAGGCTGTTCCCACGAGAAATGGGACTTCATTCCATTCTATTTCCTTAAAATTCGTCAACAAAAATTGGAAATCGCATAAACACCCGCAGAAAATTATTACAAGTAAACGGCATTCTGTTTCTACTTTCTAACTGTAGTCTCTATCTTTCCTTATATTTGATTATCTCATCTTTAGACGCTAATCCTACCACCGTCAAAATGACCGGTCCCAGATCTCTAATTTTACAATTACTGAAATTATAAAGATGACTAAATGAATATATCCTCGGATATACGAGAATACGAATAAACAAGAAATAATGTACACCAGAAAATCAGCGGGAAAAATTTTGGAAAGCGGAGAGATGATCGATTCGATTTCCAAGAGAGATTTCAAAACCGCCGCAGAACGGGGCAGCACAATACGCCTCGCCGTAACAACGTACAATGTACATTGTGATAGCAACTGTACATTAAGAACGCAATTAGAGAGATAAGTATAAATCGCCAGCGTAGATAAGTAAAGCTCATTTATCCCGGGTCAGGATCCCGAGGGATGTCCGGGGAAACTGAACGCGCCGCGGCCATCGGCTGTGCATTACAGTCATTACGTTAAGAAGCTAACAATAGCGTTCGGGGAACGTAAGAGAGAAAAGACAAATAGACAAATAGATAGATGGAAAGATAGGTACACGGTAGGTGGATGAGGCGAGACGGGAAACTCCTCCTCGGGTACGGAGAACAAAGAAGTTCCTAACGCCCACCGGATTACAGACTATAAGGTCGAGCAATCAAAAGAGGATCTCGCGGGGAATCCGAATAAGCATTATATATTTTCCGGATCGATAATGTCTGTCGAACCAGCAGTTTTTTAATCCGAAGGACCGCGAACTCTTCGACAATTTTTTCCCTGACCCCCTTCCGCTTTCGGACCACTGGAAAATTGATAACCGAGAATCGATCTCATTTTTTTTTTTCGGGCGCGGGTGTGATATTAGCGGAATGCAGATTTTGCCAATTTGTGTCTCTCACGATTGTCACAAAGTCGACGGAAGAATTTTTAAAAACACAGGTTGGTCCAATTCCTGTAGTTTATAAATATGTAATCTCGGGGTCACTAATTTTTAGTAATTTCACGTGTTCTTATTTCACTACTTACAAATGGTAAATTTCGTACAAATTTCATTTCATTTTGTGTATCTTGTAATATTAGTCTGCTAATGTTGTATCTTCTAGTTTAAAACGCTGCGTGCCGCGTCGGTGGTATCGCGCTTAAAAATGAATTTTTTAGTAACACATTTAGAACGCCCATGACACGCGAAGAGGTCATTAAATGAAGTTTCACTTTTCGTTCCATTAAATAAGTTAGTAGATGGAACTCCCTAATTCGTGTATTCCCTCATGTCTACAAGTAAACCTCACAAAATATTGACTAGCCTTCAATGCATAAATATTGTATAACTTCTAAATATAGTTTCCAAACGATTACCTAAAGAGTGGAGAAATATCATATGCATAACTCTTGAAATGTCATTACCAACCAGCAGAATTAATTAATCTAGAATCCTAAAATAAAGAAAGCGGAAAAAATGGAATACAATTCAGGAGGGTTCACACGGAAAATAAATTCACCGGCGATCCCAACCACCGCTCGAGTCCCAATATAAAAAATAAACGATAGCAATTACGTATCCGCCAAAAGCCCGGCCCGTGATTGCATGGAAACCTATTCACCGAATAAAATCGACGAAAGGAAGTCACGGTGCGCGAACTGTGTAAAGTAATGTGCACACTTTCGACCAGCTCCAGGTGAAACGCGTGAAAAGTCACGAATGGGGCGCAGGTAGCGAGCATCAACCAATCAATTTGGTTGCGCAATCGGTGAAGCTTGCCTTCGATCGGACAAATAATTCGATCGGCGATCAACGGGAACGAAGTTAAAGCAATGCTGGCCCCGGATCCCCGGCATTAACTCGATTTTCGCGGTGGCGGGCATCGGTACGCACTTTTAGAGGAGCGATTACCGGTGGCGCGTTCGTCATCGCTCGAACAGCCCGAATAAATTGATTTCCTGTTCTTTCATGAATTCGAAAATCACCGGCGCCCGCCGCGCTGCCGCCGGATTCAATTAATTCTATCAGGCTCGCTGGCCCGCCGCGTATCCATAATTTCATATTTAACCTGCTTGGCTGCACGGTCTCTCCTCTCCGCACCAAGATTATACGGGACAGTTCGATTCGCCGCAACATCCGCTCGCTCTGATCAATACGCAAATTGATTGTTTTCCCCGGCCCGTGTTGCTTCTGCTCTTCTACAACTCGCGGCTCATTTCTTTCAGTTTATTCAAGGTGCTGGAGCAGTAATTAACCATGGGCCCGTGTAACTTTCAGGTTACATGCTAATATATCGACATTTTACCAAATAATTTTACAAGATGACGTATACCTCTTAATTGTAGAATGTCTCCGAGATCGTCGATAACAATATTGATGACGGTTCGCAGCGCCATCAAGTTGAAATATCAAAGTAAATGCAAGTTGTCTGCGGATGGATACCAACGGAACATAATTCGGCCCGCAGAGGGTTAACAGTTTGCAACCCTCGCGCAATTTTACCGTCCTGTAACTGCAGAATTATTGCTCTCACAACATGTAAAACAAATTTTTACCAAACACAATACTCTTCCCTCCATTCTTGTATTTAGCTCCACACGATTCCTCCGTTCCGCAGGGAAAATAAATGATAAATTCCATCCAGTGGAAAGTGTGCTAAAAGTACCAGTGATTTCCCTGTATATGTCGCCAAGGCCTGCGTGATAAACGTCGCGGAATTACCCCCACTACGAAACTCTTGGCCCTCTCGAGAACAATGTCGAGCACAGTGCTCGATAAACTACGACACGATAATAAATTACTAAATTTGTCTATATTTCACGCGGGTGCATAATTCTGCTTATGGCGTGGCTTAATCGCAAAGAAGACAAAAGAGAATCCGGTGTAAAAAAGCGAGGTCGGCGGCGCAATGCGCTCCGGTTGCCCCTCGCGTCGTCACGTTAATGCCAATTAATTAACTGGGAATCTCGGAGCTTAAGCCATTAGGGGGCGCCCTTAACCCGCGCCACTCGTCCTTACGCACGTGTTCTAGGTACGTACAATAATCGGCCGCGCCCTTCAGCGTACGGTGATCCCACTTAAAGGGTCGTTCCTCACCGGGCCAACGGAGTAAATTGAAACTGCCGCGTCCCAATCCGATTAGCGTCTGCCGAAATTGTTGCGCCGCGGGGCCACGCCCATCCCTTCGACGTCGATACTGCTTTTTCTTCCGGTTCCGTGTTGCAGTCTCCTATACGACGCGTTGTTGCAGATAATGCTGTTCCGTGCCGCGATTTCCCACGACGGAAAATTGCGCGACCGATTCGCCGTGGTCCCGCTGTTGACAACGCCATATTGTCGACGCGCCGCGCAAAACTCTGTTCCACCGCCGCGCCGGTGCCAGTATTTTGCTCGAACGAAATTAACCGAATACCTTCGGCAGCAAAGACAGCCGGTATTTAGTTATTTACACTTCGCCGTGGAATTGCGAGGCGAGAGGGACTGAGGGGACGAGGACGATAACGCTGACAATGGGGGCTGGTAACGCGAGAGACGGCCGAGCGGATACGGAACGCTCGCGTACGCGAATTACAGCGTTATTCGATGGCGAATATTTCCGTCGAACCCTCCGCTCTGACAGTTAAACTTTACACCGAGGTCCGGTAATTTGCCAGCGCTGCCTCGCTCGGGCAAATAACTCGTTACGCTCGCTGATTGGATCACGGCGTTTCCCTGGTTAGTCTACCTTGCGACACTTGTTCTTAACGTGTGCTGCGGCCCTGGGGTTTCTTTTTCCTACGAAATTGTTTCAAAATTCACGCTTCGCGCCGGGAGACACGGAAATCGAACGGCCCTTGCGGAAAACAATGAATTTTTCCGAGTGTGCAAACGCGTGTCTCTCGATTCTAAATTATTCGCATTCACAAGATAAACTGCTGGGACAGCAAAACAGTACTGTTCGAACAATCCTTTTTACACTGACTATTTACTGCCACAGGAAATACAGGTAATTTCCTTTTTTTTTTTTAACAAATCAGCTCCAGTAGCTTCATCGCTAATTACATCAGTTGTTTCAAGTCACAGAGCAACGAATCGACGGACTGTCACATCGGGAAGCGGCAAACCAGATCCGTACAAATTGATGGCATCGGCGATGCAATTAATATCAATAAAAAGTTCGCGATACTCGATTACACGGGGTCGTCGGCATTGATATTGATTGATCCGGTGACCACGCGGCCAGAACGAATGAAAGACGGCTCTTCTGGGGGAGGGAAGAATGAGAGACAGACGGTCCCGGTTGAAAGGGAAACGGGGAACGAAGACCCAGAATATCCCGTCGACAGGGAATAAGAAAATCGATGCTCGATGGAAACCTAAGAGGACATTGTGGACTTGCGAAAATCCGGGGATTGGACAGCCGCGATGCATTCAATTCTTTATTCTTCGCTCCTCGATCCCATTCCGGTTTAATAAAAAATGGCGGATCGTAATCGTCCGCCCTTTAACGTCTGCGAGATATCCCGATACTAGAATAGCGGAATCGACGACCGTCGCGCGTCGTTTTCGAATCCCGCGCGAGGTCCTCTTATGAAACACTACCGATCATGCTATTTAAACGATTTATGGTCGGCGTTTCTTTGTCACAACAAAGAATATGCAATAATCCAGACGAATATGCAATAATCGGGCTCCGGATCTTTGCGCAAAATGAAACGTTTGCGCAGCGATTGCGAGACGCGGGTGCTAAATATAAATTTATATTTTTCACCAATAATTTTAATTTAGTGAATATAGTAATTATCTTAAGGTCTCTTAATCTTTTCACTGTTTTACATTGCACCTACCCATTTTTCTCGTAGATGCATAAAACTCGGAGTAATAATGGACGCATTGCATGATTCTTAAAATACAGTAAAACTTGTTTAATCGAGAGAATTGTTTCTACTCCAGATTTCCCAGTTCTGCGGCCGGTAGGTTGTAAGTAGAACCTAACAAAAAGTTGCATGAAAACCAGAACGAAGGGACCGTGCTTGTTCGTTCGGTGCAGCGATGCAGAAATCAAACTGATCAGCGTCCGAGACAATAATTCCGGAGCACGGTTAATCCAAGTAGCCGGGGTATCGCGGCTGCAGCAGTTCTCGCTGAATCCTAATTTCGAGGGAAACTATGGCGGCAAATTAATCATCAATTTTAAATTATCATTTCACCCGCGAACTCTCTAATACCCGCTAATACCTATAACTCGGCCATGCCCGTGGCCGCGCTCGCGAGCCTCGAGCATTAATAGTAATAGCGGGTGGGAGGAGTGGGGGAGCATCGGTATTCAATAATCAATTTCATTGGATTATTACTGTTCCCATTGGTATTAGTACCACTATCGGGCACATCGCTAACGACCGCAACCGATTCTCTTATCGCGTTCTCCCTTCTTCTTTTTTTCCTTTTCTAATAACAACGATATTATATAACCGTCGTTGTTGCTACACGGATCCGACGTGTTGGATCGTCGGGAACGGTTACCCAAGTTTTCGATGGATCGTTCTAATTGAGGAACGATCGATCGATCGGCACCGGCCGACCGCCTTTGATATCTGTTCTTTCGAGTGAAACGCGTGCGCGGCCACGCTGCCCGGGCGATTATTAATCGTGATCCACGGATCGGCCCGTTCTGATTA
Organism: Halictus rubicundus; assembly: GCF_050948215.1. Classification (NCBI taxonomy): domain Eukaryota; kingdom Metazoa; phylum Arthropoda; class Insecta; order Hymenoptera; family Halictidae; genus Halictus; species Halictus rubicundus. The sequence continues at coordinate 4,063,277 of NC_135164.1, read as the reverse complement.
TTAATCGTGAGCCTGCGCATTGTTGCTTGTTTGATAGACGCGCGAATTAATCTACGATTCGCGTGTCTGCGCCCGTCGATTCTCGGCCTAATACCGTCGGATTAATTCGCCGTTCTGTCCAACCCAATTACCATCTCGTGTAAATTTTGGCCAACCCGCGTTTCCGCCTCCGTTGTAATTGCGTAATCGCCGTTAGGTTCGATTAAAGGTTCATTCACGCTATCCGTCTTTCCGATACCGGCCGACCGACATCGCCAGAAACTTCAATGGATTTTGCAGGCTGACGGCCATAGGCTACCTTTATGGTTCATCTCTGTAACGCTAATCTTCCGCGCTAGATGGATATTCATTAGCGGTTCGCGGGTCTGTGGGCACTTATGGCAAATCACCCCCGCCCAGCAAAATAAACATTGCAAATTCGTGCTTGAGATAGGAAGCTTTTCCTGCTTTTAATTCTATATATAAAAGTCTGGAGTCTAATCACCTAAAATAAAATGATTTAGAAAAATAAAATAATTTCTTGCAGTAGATCAAAAATTCTAAGTATAATTAAAGAAAATTTTTAGTATAATTGAAGGCCTCGGTTTAATTTCACCTTATTTTTTAGCTTCAGTTTATTTGCGTGTTATCGGTCGATAAATACATTCGTCTGAACACTGTTCATACACGCTGGTATACTTTTTCTATAAGTCTCAAAAGATTTAATTATCCCAATTTTCTATAATATAAAAATCAGTTTCTATTGAATATACGAGTCACGAAAATTCATTTCTGTGCTGATGTACCGAGTGTACCGAATGTGATTAGTATTTATGACAGGCAACGAAGCAGAGAAGCGGTGATCACTATTATAAATTTCAGATTCTCAGTTAATTCGCAGAACTTTAAACATTTCAGTATTTTTACGGCTGTCAGCACGGCAATTAACGTCCTAAAAAGAAAAGATGAATAGAAATGAAGGGAGAGTAATCGATTCAGCGAAGACTGGTCTTTTACAGTTAATGAGCTTTCTGACGAGCGGCTCAAGCGGAATACCTTCGATATTTTACGTGTTTTTCAATATGCCGTCACAGGTATCCCGTTTGTACCGCATAAAATATACACTGAAGAAAGCAAAAAGATCCGGGGGAAGAGCTGCAGAAAAACGCATCGGTCTGTATTACGCAATTTATGAAAGTTTTTCGAGAAAAAGTGGACACGTATAGATATAAATAAATGACACGAGCGAGACCAAAAGAGCAGCAACAACCATTACATTGCACTAACTGAGATTGTTATAAATTATTCTAGAAACATAGAATAAATTAGACGATAAAGTCAATAAAAGTCTTCCTTCAGTCAAAACCTTACGAGATTCAAATGAACAATGTTTAACTAATACCAGTTATGTATTTGATTTTCATATCCATTTTATCGTAATATTTAAAAAATATAACAAGGAAAAATCGTTGATTTTATTGCCGCGTTGCAATAATAATTGAAGAAAGCTTCGTGAAACATGTATTCGACACCGAGCGTAATAGAATTTTTAATATAGTGCACAAATTTAGGTTTATTCCCGGCCGTGCCAATGGGTTCATCCAATTTTTATTTCATTCTATGACGAAAGTAGATTGCTTCATTTTTATTTTATATCGAGCTTAATGGAATTTTTAATCTTGTCAACAAATTTATGTTTAATCTCAGTGGCTGTGCCGGTTCGTCCGTAAAAATGTATATTTTAGTCGGCGATTTGAAAGCAAATGATAATCGACCTCTGGCGCGACAAGTCGCATAGTTGTCGGAAATATGCGACCCTGCTAGCGAACAAGCACGGAGAACTTTAAAAACAATGCTGGGCAGAGTTTCATAAGACTCCGAAGAATCCTCCGCAGAATTCGAGGATGATGCTCCGACGGAATTAGCGAGGCGTTGAATTCAAACACCTCATTTATTGTCTGCTTCTCGAAGAACAAACAGGCAGTAAAAATTCGAGTACGCACTGAACACGTGCAATTTTCATTTGAAAATCAATTTTTATTAGAATCTATGGAATAGGATTTTGTTAGAACCTGCGAGCTGTTGCAAAAGCAATTTCTCTTCTTGTAGTATTAACCCTTAGCACTCGAATGGCGACGCTAAAAATTGCTGTATCATTATTCAAAATATTTTTTACATTATTCAATTTGTTTGTATTGAATAAATTACTGAACACTTCAGTATTGTACAAGTAAATTGCACCATTTTCATATGTAGAAGATGAAAAAATATATATAGAAGGGAAATATTCTAGATCGGAAGAAATGTTTCGTTTTGGAGTTAAAATAGCCTCGAGTGCCAAGGGTTAAATAAAATAAATTAAAGTAAATTTCTCTCTCTCTCAATAAGGGTGTCTAAACAAGACAGAGCGTATTTGCGCTGTAAAATGAGATTTGAAACGAAAAGGACCCCCGTGGGATCACGGGGCTTTCTCCTGAAGGCTGATCAGCCGAAAGGGCGAGGGAATAGAATATTTTTTCTGCGGTTGTGCACAACGTAGTTTCGAAAGAGGGAGCACGCGTTCCGCGTAATATTCGAGGGAGGCCGCCGTTTCATCCCCGCGGTTGCAGTTGGTACGCGAGCGCCACGGTATTCCGTTTTTCTTACGAACTTTTAAACAGTCACGCAGTACGCCCGAGGAACGATGAAATATTCAGTCGCACACGCCCGGCTTCCGGCGGACCTCGTTAAGAATAGAATCTTTATTTCCATAAAATGCATAAGGGTCGACCGTTCAACTTCACCGTGACGCGCCGCATTCTTCTCGCGGCAAAAAGTTCGAGCACGAGAGAGAGAGAGAGAGAGAGAGAGAGAGAGAGAGAGAGAGAGAGAGAGAGAGAGACGGCCGCCTCTCCGCTATTCGAAAACAAACTCCTCCTCGCTGACGGTTCTTGACTTTTTAAAATCCCGAAGTCAGCTCAAGATTTAATTCCGCCCGGGCTCTCGCGCCGCGCCGGAAACGCGCGCGCCGTGAACATAGAAAATTCCGCGAATATTCGAGAGGCAATCTGATAAAATAAAAAAAAAAAAAAGAACGAAACTGCCGGGACGGATCGCGTTATCTTCGATTTTTGTCTCCGAGACGGAAGCCTTAATAATCGAGGGGACATCGCATTCTCTCGTAACGTTGAATTTCTCTTTTGTTTCGTAGACAACACTTTCGACAAATTCTTCCATCGCAACGCTCGACTGTACGAAAGAATTATGGGAAAATCTTGAGACGCTAAAGAAAGTTTGGAAATGTAAAATCAACGTGTGACAAATAAAAAAGTAAAGTTTTTCTTGTAGTGCGTAGTATTCTCAAATAACTAAAATTATTTGAACAAGAAAGAAATATCTACGTGGCTTCTGTACGTTGAAATTAATAGAGACAAAAATGTCTGCAGTCTAGTTATTAGTCTTTGTGAAAGACGAATATAAAAATTCGTCTGGCATGTATTAGTTTAGCACGAAGGAGAAACGGCACGCCATGCACGGACACGCCGGCTGATCTCTGTGCTTGGAGCACCCTCGACTATCCAGACACTTCAGACTACTTCAAATAATCAGAATAGTCTGAATAAGTCTAATTGAATGATCTCCTCGCTGAAGGAGGGAACGCGTCTTTCAGGTTGCTGATACAACGTGATAAATCGAAAGAAAGAAATTTGCTAGAAGTCATCACTGATTTTTACACAAAATAAGAATTGTCCTGAATTACAAGAAACAGAAATCGTATTATTGTTTCTGTTTGTGCGACCCTCGAGGGTCAGTTTATTAGCTTGGACGAAGTGCTCGTCTTGCACATTTGGCAACCAAATGTCCCAAGAACGGAATCTTTACAAGGTCATTTACAACCGGGAAAGTAAAAATCACGCTTCGGGGATTAGGACTCGGGAAGTAGTTTATTACCCTTGCACGTGTGCTTCCCTGGTCTTCACTTTCGAAATTGCCGTTTTCACCCGTCTCCATAAAATACTTGGGTCATTGTTACATGTCACCGGACGGGTCTTACCTGCGTTGCGCCGCCTGAGTCCGGGTTTTTCCGTCAACACGGCTTGCCAAATATTTCCTATGCTTTTCCACCACTTTCTCTACGATCGTGGGCGTTGGCCACTCAAGTCACCGCCCATTGACAATTCGCTTAAATATCGGTGTTTGGCAAGCGCGGGTAGATTGAGAAAATACACCGAAGTCCAAGCACTTCCCTTACGGCCACTGTTTCGTACAGTCTTTAGTCAGAAGAACATACCGAAGTCTTAGTACTTCCCTTAAGGAGGCCGGCAGGCATTTGGCCTTGACTGTCACGCTATGTTACGCTATGCCTTTTTTCTAGACATTTTGCGTCTTAAATAAGTAAGTAATTAATTAAAAATGCATACCACCGTGTTTGTACATGTCTTTGCTACGTCTGTATAGAGCCTTTTTTTCGATACGAACACTAAATCTCTCGAAAATAAGAGAATCTCTCAGCGGCAGCCATCTTGTGACGTCTCACTTGCTTCAGAATTCGAATTTTCTGCCGAATATTACAAATTACTCCACGATGAGGTAGAAATTCGCAATTTGGGCTCTATACAGACATAGATTGGACTTTTAGGAAACACAATTGACCACTTCTAAACTGCTCATTGCAATATTGAAGCGATAGTTTGAAAAGGTTTTGACCCATGCATACGTATATGGATTTCAAACCCTGCCGGCCCCCTTAAGGCCACTGTTTCGTACAGTTATTAAGACAAGAGTATCTTCTCTTGTGATAATCAATCGCGCTAAATATATACAGTCCACAAAGTTTGTTTATATTAATGTTAAATAAAGTGATAGTTTTGTTACTTTGTTAAACCTGGTAATCACAGCCCATACACAACATACCCCTCCCGAACAACGAAGCTGACCATTCGGCGCGATCAGTTTCTCTTAGTAATTCTTAGTTTTCACTATTTTTCCGGAATGTATGAGCTTTGCAGTCTAGTCAAGGCCCTGTCCCTATTTAATGAAAAGAGAAACGAAGCGTGATCCGATGCTCTGCGTAGTTTAACGTTACGTCTCTATCCGGAAAAAGCTTCGGGGGAATACTTTTGCCGAACTGATCTCGGTCCGCCATTGTAGCGAGAACGAATCAATCATCGCGGGACAAGGTATCGACAAAGTACCGGTATTTTTCTATCTAATATCGAGCTTCCAGCGAATCGGCTCTCTTCTCCGCGCGAATTTATCAGGTTCTTTTTCCTGAAAGGAGCCCACTGTTTCCATTTCCGGAAACACGGAGCCCATCCCTCGGAGCCTTTGTGTCCCGTATCAGGCCGCTCGTTCAATTCCCCTTTTTCACTTTCCTCGCGAAGCCCCGCCGATCGGATCGCACGGACACGTTCAATTCCACGCCGGAATACCGCATTGTTCGACCGAGACGCACGTGCGTGCACACACGCACCGCTCAATTATACCGGTTAACGAACGGCTCCGCGGTGCGGTTCGCCCGTGCGGAGAATCCCGCCGATCGATAGATCGATCCCGGCGATCTCCTCTTTGTCGAGCGCACCGGCCCGGCCCGGCCCGGGATCCATGTAAGACGCGCATTAATTAAGAGATTGACGGTAAACGCGCCGGCAATTAGGCAATCGCGATAGACGCGCGACGGAAACTGCCTTGTGGATCCTTAATTGAATAGGATTATAGCGCGCGGTAAACTCTGCGTCCTGTGCCCGGAATATCTCATCCTCTGCTCTATTATCCCGACACACGCAGGCCCTACTAAATTCTTGGCACATCGGAAGTATAATAAAACAATTGCGACGCTCTTCACCCAACTGCCTGTAAAACTAATAAGGTGGGGTAAAACCGACTCAGAAATTGTAAAGTTTACTTTATACTGATGTATTTTCTATCTATTCCACTAAAACGTAATAATCTTAGTGTTTTTATTTAGCGCATGGTTTATTCTTTAAGTTGCATCAATTTGGATTAAAAATATCTTCTGAAACTTATGGTTTTCTTAATAAATTAAAAACGGTGCTGAACTGGGACAAAAAACTGCACCTACCTGTTTAAAAATTATTGAATCTTATTTGTTTATATTATGGGGCAAAAGCATAATTATTATTGGTAATAAAATAACATAAAGATAAAAATTCAAATTTTTATTCAATCATCGTCAAGACATCTCTCACATTCATATTGTTTTTCTTTTTTTTTTTTTTGATCCTTTGTTGCAGTTTCCACAAACCCAGTTCATGCAATTGTGATTTCTACCTTACAGTTGGTACAATGCAATGTATATTCGAATAAACAAGGGCCTAGTACGGATTTGCCCCGTATACGGATTTACCCCACTGCACCTTATCAGAAAAGCTCTCTTCAAATCACCTCGGGAATTATCCCTTTCAAGGAACTACAACATTTTTGGGACACCCTGTACTTCAAGGTCGACGGCGAGGAGTCGTTCCAGTAAATAAAATTACCCCACCACTATTTGAAATAGCGTTTGAATGTATATTTTCTGCAAAATTTGTACTCTGATATCGCAAGGAAAGAAAATACGATCAGCGATACATGTAAAGTACCAATTAACATAAACCACCTGATAATAGAATGCAAAATATATGAGAATGAAAGGAAAAATGCTAAGTTGCCTAGATCCTTACCCATTCTGTTAAGTTTTAAGGAGTATATCGCCGGTCTTGCCAAGTATATCAAGGATACAAATATGTATAATATATTGTAAGAAAATGTACCGCGTTGCTAATGACCTTTGATGTTGAAGCAACATTAAACAATTAAATTATATATATATATATATATAAATGGACCACCCTGTGCAGCGTCTTCCCGTGTGTTTGTCAATTTCCTTTCAGCGAGTGTCGACTACCGGCTGTTACGGCCGAGTCCACACTGTCGTGTCGTCCCGCGCCGTTCACAGGACAGCAACCGGTTCCCGCGAGTAGATCGCACGACAATCGAAGAAAGAAACGGAAGGGAGGAACAGGCGTGCGATCGTTGGCCGACGCGCGCCTCTTTAAATACCTCCGGGATAACCTTTCGCCGCGACCCGAAGAAGACTCGCGCGCGGCTGCCGCCTCGCCGCGGCCCCGTGTGTACGTAGAAGAGGGCGATCATTAATTAATACCTTCCGGGACGGGGCGAGTCATGAATCAACGCCGTCTCAACGGCGTGGCAAAGCGCGTTGCTTCTCTCGGACCCGGCTATCTCGCGTTGCCAACACCGGCTCGATCGCCAGTGATAAACAATGCGTCACGAGACGATTATCGATCACGACCGAGCCCCGGGACAATTAACATGGCCGATCGACACCGGGTGAGAAACTTCGGGGGGGAAGCGTCGTGTATTGAGTAATATCGGCCCGTTACTGCACGTCCTGACGGGATTTTCTTCAACGTTGATACACCTAATGGACCCGGTGTTCCTACAGGGTGTTGCAAAATGTCGTCACCATTACAGCGTGATCCTGCATCGGTGCAGATCCGTTGAAAATGGTGAACCTTAACCTTGAGTCCCAACGATAAAACTGTTATCGCAGCGTACAGTACGCAGCGAACTAAAATCTCAAAGGTGTCACGCAAAGGACTTGAAAGTTCAGTAAACTATTTTATTAGATATGTCTACAGGGTGTTCCAAGATGGTATAAAAGTGGAGGGGGTGATTCTACACGAGAAAATGCAGAACAAATTTTTTCATTTGACTCTTCCCCTCCTTCCCGAGAAATTTTCGTGTGCTATTGACTAGGTGTCGTCTGGCGTGTCTGGCTATGACCGACTAATTCTACTTCTTGAGAACGCTAAGCAGACGAACTTGGCGGATTTTTAAAGTCGACTAACCCCTTAACGCACAGTTTTTAAAAAAAAACCGGCCAAAAAAATCAATTTTTAATATACTGCGCTTTTGTTCAATGGAAAAAGGCTATATTTTATTCTTGAATAAATAAGTGATATAGCTTACAATCCCATATAAATGATAAATATCAATAAAAGGATTTTTTTCCTTTGCTTTCACATTGTTATTTTCAATTCTCGATTATATTCGAGTGTGAAAAATGATAACAGCATAAAATACGACGCCGCTCGAATTATCTCGAGTGTGCACAGTTTGGCCTGTTTAGCGGGCTCGAATTAACTCGAGCGTACAAGTTAAGGGGTTAAATATTAAATATCGTGTCGTGGAACATAAGAATGCTCTCATAGAAGTAACGCTCAGAAAATACTAATGGCGAATAGCAGCGCACGCGAATACTAATTTCGTGCAGTTTAAGTGTCCATTCATCGGACAACGCCCTATCTGTAGCAGGCTAGGTGCGCAGGCATGGAGAGACAAAAGATTCGTACGGTGTCTTCGCGCGAGGTCGGCCCAAGTCGCTATCCCATGGTAATTGAAACTCGGCGGGCAAACGAGCACCGAATTACGCGGCCGGCCGTACCGTCGTAAATATCCGTGAAATATTCATCCCGGAGCAGTTTGCCACTTTCGTTGGTGCCGATAAGCGGCAACACCTGCGCCGTAAAACTAATGGCCATCGGTTACAATAAACATCCGTTTTAAAGCGGCCGCTATCTCGAGTGCTCGAACGGAATCAACGAGCTTTACCCACGGCGCCGCGGAAAAGAACGTCCCCTGGGTGCTCGGGGGAACAACGAGCTCGAAGATTACTTAAAAATCGAGCCCATAAATCCGAAGCGATAAACTCGGGCCGCGTCGGGTCCGGGGATCGGTCTCCGGTGCCGTTTCCACCGCGTGAGAACGCGATTCAGAACGGAATGCTCGCTCATAGAAACGAATTTGATAGCGCGGACGCGCCACTTAAGCGAGACCAGACAAATCCGCGCGACTGAGCTACGAAAACGTACGAGAACGACGAAACCGGGAAGGAGAGAATTAATTAGACGATCCCGTAGATCCTCGACGAACCGACGAGGACTCTTTTGGAAGTTTCAGGTTTTGATAATCGTAAGCGTTACAACCGGCAGCGTTTGGGAAAAGTAGCGTAACAGTGTACATCCCGTAGTCTTACAAGAACTCGTAATTACTCTACAATTGTTAGCGTTCCCCGGCAAATATTTGTGACTCGCCTTAACGATTTCGGACGACATAACGAAGAGCAAACGCGTGCACGGGGGAAAACGGTTGGCGCAAACACGAGAGAGCAAAGACAGCGTTAAGTATAAGGATGCGAGTGAAAGCGGGGAATGGGCAGAAAGAAAATATGGAGCAACGAGCACGCCGAGGGAGGGAAATCTGAGAGAAAAACAAGCGAACAAACACGAAAAAGGGACTCAAGCGGAGAAATAAAAACCGCGGAGTAAAACAACCGGCGAGCAACAAATGAGGGAAGGAAGGCCAACAGAGGAGAACAGGGACAAAGAAGAAGAAGGAGAGAGAGAGAAAGGGAGAGAGAATAAAGCACAAACCGTAGAATGCAATCGCAGGTAAGAGAATGAAATTCCCGGAGATTGCGGAACAGAGCGGACACGTGGTCGCGCGAGGCTAATGAAACGGATTTATGGTCGCGCGAGAGAACGAACCGCCGAACTTTTTGAGGTTTCTAATCTTGACTGGCAGTCGAGAGCTTTCGACAAAGAAGATGGGACACCGGAGAGAACGATTTAATTAATCAATTTGACTGAGAACACCGGCCGAACGTGGCTCGGCCGGCGAAATGAAACCGAGTTTGCCAATCGCCTGGAACAATGAAAGAGAAAGAAGGACGCGCCGCGGATGATCGCGACAACCATAGTACCTCTCTCGCGAGCGCGTTGTCAGGTCCAGTCAACGTCCCCGTAATTCGTCGTAAATTTATCTCGTACGCGAGGACGCACGCGCGAAATCTCCGTCCGTCTGTCGCCTACGAACGCCATGATTTATCGATCCCTTAAACAACGATACGCGATGTCCGCTTCGAATGCTCGCATAACAGGGCTTCGTCACGGTGCTCGAGAGAGCCCTAGGTACTTTCGCGTCTGACCCACTCTACCCACGACCACCCACGCAATCTCCGCGATAATCTCAAACTGGCCTGACCATCTCCTTTCCGGTTAATTTCGCTCTTGTTGAAACTAATTTATTTGCGCCACGACTGTCGCGCGTTTCCAGCAAGTTTCAGGATCGAAAATTTAAAATAGATTTAACATCATTTAACACTTTGACCGCCAAACTAGAAATCTCAAAAATTCCATAAAATCAAAGTAAGTTTTTTAATGAAATAAAAATTGAAAGAAATTAAACGTATCAACTTCCTTGCATTTCACAGATCCTAATCAAATTTGATACGACGAATGTATCAACGTAAAAATTCATTTTAAAACCAGGACAAATACAACGTGTTAATTTGTAAATTTCAATTTTTCTTAGATAACTCAGAGTATTTTTTGGGGGAATATAAAAGTCACCGCGTTGGTCTTATTCGAGGGATAAAAGAATAAAATAATATATACGAGTATATAATGCAATAGTACTGAAAAATTAGATAGTAATAATTCTGAATTTCACAGGAATTATACGCTAGAGGAGGATATTCGCTTGAAACACGGCGACTAATTAGCCGAGTTTCGTTGCCACGCAATTTGCACTCTGAATTGCGTCGAATATTTTATTCATCTTTAATAGAGCTCAATTATTTTAATTGGGTCAAGCCTACTCGTTTTGATAGCACAATGACTGTTGTGTACAAACACGTTCTAATTAACATATATAATGCAACGTTGCTTGTCCGCGAAGGCGAGCCAGGTTTCGCGCTCGGACGAATGAATTGCAACATAATTGCGCGGTTTAACAACATTAAAATGCGTTACATTCGAGAGTGATTTCTTGCGCTCCGGTGCCGCGGTGTTACGGGGCCCGCACACATCATTCGTGTTTGCTATTCTTGAACAGCTATTCACGCCGTAAGCAAATTTTCCTCGGTTCTCGCGGCGCTGCATACCGGTGAAAATTTTACACCGCTGACAGTGTCGGCAGCGCGGGATTTACTTTGAAAATTTCATTCATACCGCCGAGCGAGCAACATTAGAAAATCTACCTCTCGGCGTGCGTGTTGCTAATTGACAAGCGATTTTACAGTCTCTGACAGCGAACAATTAACACTAGAACGACCGAGCAATAAATGCGACTGACGTATATTGCTTTGTAACAGTGACAAGACTGTGCCCATTCAGACTTCATACAACTTTTATCGTAATATGTGCTTCAATGAAGAGGTTCATTAAAACATTTTTACAATTTCAGTAATTGTAATAGAACAAATTAGGAACCAGTCATTTTGACTGTTCCGGTCGTTCTAGTGTTAATAATAATAGTAATTATATTCCTGGGTTTCAGAATACAGTGAGTTCTCGCTATACGTCAGCAACCCGGGTGTCTCGATGTCGTTTATCGTCCAGGAGTCATTCTTCGACCCGCGCCGAACGGAGAAAAGGAAAGGTTTAGAAATTTATTTATTGATCATCTCAAATGCCACGAATATGTTGACGAAAGTCCCATAAAGAAATAATGAAGAATAAAGAAGAAGAAGTTAGCCCAACTGGTGTGTTCGCAACAACAATTTACTTTCAAGATAAAATCGCGTGTGCAAAGCGACGGACCTGCGCAACAGCCCGATATTATCCGCGGCAAGCAAATCCATAAATTAATTAGAAGTTCGGCAGCCGAGAGAGCTCGACCGCGAGCACGGCACTCGGAAGTCACGGCCGTCGCGACGCCAACGGAAAAGTTTCCTCAAATATTTAAAACGAAAATCGAGGACCACTTCGGCGTCGGAGTTCTGGAAACCAGGTAACTCCGCGAGCCAAAATTGGACACATGCTTTCGACAGCGGCCCGGGATCAAACGTGTACGAGAGCCCGTCGCGACGACGGACACCGATAAATTTTTTAATAGGCCGACGCCGGTTAAGAGGACGACCGGCGTCGATCCCCGTGTTCCTTTCAGCGAATTTGCCCGGTGTATTTGCGCTCGCTCGCCGAGGAGCTATTTGAGTTTCGCGTTTGCACATAGATAATTATAATCGAACCTCGACGATTCACGGCCACGGGCGCGGGTGGCTTTAATTAATCACGATGAATAACGGACGAACGGAGAGAGTGGTGGGGATGGAAAAGCCACGGGAGTTAAGGGGGGGGGGATCGGGGGAGTACCATGGCAAAACTTCGTTAACTTGCAAATTTCCCGAGACCCTTCCAGGATAACTTCCCTTCGGTACTTTGATTTCCCGGCCGCGATTTTGCATTTTCTTTAACGCCCGCTAATGAATGCGAGCAAAAATCCCGTCACGGTATGCAAATCGCCGGCCGCATAATGGCGCGCCGATTAGGATTAATTCAGCGATCGCGATGGACGGGAACGCGCGAGGGACACCCCGTGTGTCCGGCTGGATCGCCGAACAAATTGAAGAAGATCCACGCCGTGCCGCGCCGCGACCGGTAATTGTGATTAATTGAAAGAAATCCGCGGCCCGGCCGCCGCGATTTTACGCGCGTTCGTTCCGTGGATAACTACGCGGCGGCTGATGTTAATGATCGCCGGGCAGAGATTTGTGATTTCCTGGTGATTCCGTCTTACAACGTTGCGCATGCGAACGCCGCGACCCCGACCGATCATTTGTCCGGTTGAGAATCGAAACTTAAATGCATCTTGAAAATTGCCGCTGTTCGCTCGCGGTACTTACAATTTAACACGTTGGCTGCCATGTCACCCATACATGAGTGACAGAATTATTTGTCCAAGTTTTAAAATTAATTTTTACGTTAACCCTTTGCACTCGAAGCTATTTTAACTCCAAAACGAAACATTTCTTCCGACCTAGAATATTTCCCTTCTATGTATTCTATTTCATGTTACACATACGAAAATGGTGGAGTTTATTCGTACAATACTGGAGTGTTTAGTAATGTATTAAATACAAACAAATTTAATAAGGTAGAAAATATTTTGAATAACGATACAGCAATTTTCAGCGGCGCCTTACAGTCGCCATTCGAGCGCTAAGGGTTGATATATTCGTTGTACCAAATTTGTTTAGGATCTGTAAAATGCAAGAAAGTCGGAGGACTACTCAATATCATACATTTAATCGTTTTCAATTTTTATTTCATTAAATAACTTACTTTGATTGTATGGAATTTTTGAGGTTTCTAGTTTGGCAGTCAAAGTGTTAAAGCAGTGGACATACAAAAAGATTTGAGGATATTAGTTCAGTAAGACATTTAAAAGAAGAGATTTTTATTTGGCTCCCGTGTCTCACGATCAAACGTTATTTTCCACAAAAAATTGTGATCAAGATCCGCTGAATTTAATGGACGGAAAGTGTTCCTATCTGGTAAAAACGCGTGTCGCGAATCTCACGATTCACCGAATTTACCCGGAGAGCCATTAACTCCGAGGATACCGGAGAGACAGGAAGAGCTCCAGAACCGAGGAATCACCTGGGGCTACTTCTGTGGACCAACCTTTCTTTTTCTTCACCTTTTTCAGTTTTAATTTTTCTTCAATTTTCATTTAAATTGGTTGCGCTTCCCCTTTATATTAATTAACATTTTCTCCTTCACTCCAATACAATTCCATATGGTGTTAATTAATTTGAATCGATTTAATCTCTAGCAATGCAAAAGAATATTTACTTCCTGATCGAGTTCTATAAAATCGTCAATGCCTGACTGCCTCGGTTCGGCAGAGATTTCTGTGAGAAAGCAAAATTAATTTCGAGGTCAAAAGGTCGACAATTTTCGAAATCTTTTTTGCACATCATCTGGAAAACCAATTCTTCCAATTGCTCAAAAGAGGTCAGGTCGTTCGATCCAATTTAGAAAAAGTTATACTGTTTTAACTCTTTGATCGCCAAACTAGAAACACCAAAAATTCCATAAAATCAAAGTAAGTTATTTACTGAAATAAAAATTGCAAAAAATTAAATGTATGATACCTACAACTTTCTTGCATGTTACAGATCCTAATCAAATTTGGTACAACGAATATATCAACGTAAAAATTCATTTTAAAACCTGCACAAATAATTCCGTCACCCACATATGGGTGACGTGGCATTCAACGTGTTAAAGGGCGTTCGAATAATCTCGCTGTGTACGCCTACTGTACGTGCGTAGATGGAAAAGATCAGTAAATTCGACTTTTCTCACATCTGTCACTCCTGCATGGTTAATTAAAACCGTGCTAGGTAGTTCTTTTTAAAGGATGAGGTGTTTTGAGCGGTACAAGGAATTGTAGAACCTGTTGGTAACAATAACTCTGAATTTAACACTAGAACTACCGAGCCCTACACGTGACTTAGACTTATCCCTTTATGATAACAGCAAGATTAAATTTTCTCAGGCTTGATACGATTTTTATGGTAACATCTACTTCAAAAAAGAGATATATTAACAAATTTCTCTTGAGAACGTTTTAATAGTTTCACTAATCACGAAATTGATGATGATTAATCATGAAACATGTAACATCTACTTCAAAAAAGAGATATATTAAAAAATGTCTCGTGAGAACGTTTTAATAGTTTCACTAATCATGAAAGAAAAAATCCTCCACCAGTCATTCTGACTGGTTTGGTAGTTCTAGTACTAATGATAACAACTGTACAAAGATGTGGTGTAAATGCGGACTAGCTGAAGACTGACTGAAGACTGACGAATCGCACGCAGAGATGGTTTTTAAAGGATGTGAAATTGGTGGTGAGTGTTAGAAGTGGTCCGGACGCTGTCTTAAATTGTTACTGTTATGGTGCCGGAAACTCGCAGAAAATCTGGGACGAGTCCCGTCGCTTGGGGCTCAAGAGTCTTCGACTCTTAGGCTAATTTATTTTGCCTCTAGTAAGGGTGGTCGAAGTGTTTGGAACTCGGTGTCAAATTCGAGCGACAGTTTCGTGGGTCTCGCATTGCGTTGCGTCTCCGTGACATTCCGAGTAAAATAACCTGTGTTCGTCCATTAGAGATCGAGGATGGTCCGGCGAGATCGAGCTTCCCGCCGCGCATCGAAATCACCGAAGAACACGGAAGAACGGTGTCGGAGGAAATTGGTGTTTCCCGCTCGAAACTCGCAGTCGATCGTATCGGCGAGTCGTCCCGGCCGGTTTAGGTTCCCCGGCGATCGTTTTCCAGCGATATCGAGTAACGCGATTTCGCGAATAAGACGAGCGAGCGAAGATTCCCGGGCGCGCGCTCGCAAGAAATCGGAGAGGATTTAGCCCGATAATCGTGATTAATCGCGACAGATTCGAGGGGGCCAACGGGAGATATCGCGATCCTGGAAACGCAGCCGACCGGCTAACGACCCGTCGGCACTTCCTCCTTTTTTTTCTCTCTCTCTCTCTCTTCCCCCCCCCCCCAACCTTGTATACACGGTCAGAGATCCATAATTTTCTGTAACTATTCGCGGCGATTTTTCGCCGGTCGTCCGGCCGTCTCGCGTAGCCAATTACGCGGGTCGCGTTGCGTTTGATTCACGATCGTCCGGGGCGCTCGCGCGCGCGCGCCGCTGATATAATCGAGCCTGGATCCCGACGAATCTAACGATCGAGGAAACCTGCGTACGCGTGGGCGTGGGGACGATCTACCCGGCATTTGATACGGCGAAGTTCGCGGAGCTGGAGAGACGGTCCACGGACTCCATTAGCCTCGTTAAGCGTTAACGCTTCGCGGGCAACGATAGCCCGTAATGGCCACCTGGACCGAGGCTAATGGAACACCGGTAGAAAGCGGATTCCGCTGTAGCCCCGATTCTCTCGTTCGCGTTAATATCTATTGTGATGACTTTCGCCGCGGCGCCGCCGATTCGGGATTAATTATGTCCGGCGGAAAACAGCCCGGCCCCGCTCGAACACCGGATTACGGTGGCGGAATAATTGTTTCGCTGACTTTACGCGTCCATTCCACCGCGTTCGTTCGGCTGCGGGGCCTGTTTGTAATAGCGAAACTTCTTTATTTATTCTCGCCCGTACATGTTCACGTTATTTATTGTCTAGGCGAACTGCGCCGCGGACCGTGGCCGCTGATCGTCAGATTGCGTCGCGATCGTCGAATTCCATCGACGTCGTCGCTGCCCTGCTACCCCTTGTGGCAAATCGTGCGCTCGCGCGCTCTTACAGTTCGGCCAACCTGACAGTTAATCGTCCCGATTAACCTAGCAAACTCTACTCACACATACACACTCATCGCCGGTAATCTATAACGCAATTGTAACTTAAATCTAACGCATACAGATAACTGTTTAAGCGGGAAGCCATCGTCGCAAATTCGCGGCTTCCCAGGTTCCTCGATACGGAATCTGCGAATTTTGGTGTCCGTCGATATCTTGAATGACGTACCGGTCGTTCCTTAAAACCTTGGACACCACGTATGGTCCTTTATACCGAGGCGTTAGTTTCGCGCACGCACCGGGGTGTTGTCGAAATTTCGGATCATGACCTTCTCGCCTTCCGCGTATTTTGTCGGTATGTTTTTTATCATAATAATCGCGGTTTTGTGTTTGCGCCATTTCAATCTTTTTGCCGACCTCCTGTCTCAATTTTGTCTAATTCCCGCGTTTTATTTATGACCCCGGCCGATTCCAAAAAGTCGCGTAAACTATCACTCTCCTTTCCGCGTTGCTTTACGCCGTACAGGAGCACGCTCGGACATTCTCCTGTGGATTTATTTACAGTGTTGTTACATACAAATTTTACCTCGTTCAGGAGATTAATCCATTTAACTTTTCGTTCGTCGCTTAGTTTAGCTATCATCGGGATAGTCGAACGATTTACGCGTTCGACTTGGCCATTGGCCTGCGGAGACGCAGTCGCGACTTTGATGTGCTGAACGCCATATTCGTTCATGAAATCTTGGAAGTCGCAAGTCGTAAAGCTGCTTCCCCGATCTGACACAATCTGTATTGTCCTACTGAACGTAACGAAATATGATTTTAAACAATCAATAACTTCGCTCGAACACCGGATTACGGTGGCGGAATAATTGTTTCGCTGACTTTACGCGTCCATTCCACCGCGTTCGTTCGGCTGCGGGGCCTGTTGAAAAATTTCAACGTGTCCTATTCATGTTTATGCAAGGTCCATTGTATCAGCGATGGAAAAGTCGTTGCCGGCAGCGTCAGATAAAAAGGAATAGCACCGACACGAGTTATTTGCACGGGAGCCGGGTGTCCGGCACGAAAGGCCAAAGGCCGTAAAGCCAGAGTCAGATGTCGCCTATGGGAGGATCGGGCGTTACTGAAAAGTGAGCAGCAAGGGGATAACGAGTGTACAAGGTTGGCCTAATGAAACAGGCGGTACCGTTCGAGCACCTCTTCGCGCGTCTCCGATCGAATAGATAAAGAGTATCGTGCACTGACCTTCTTCAGATGACCCTGCACGGTGCCCACGAAGACAACGGTATAGTCCCCGGTGGAAGTGGCTATGACCGCGGTCAGACGGGTCCCGAACGTGATCACCGGAGTCCCTTCGACCGCGTCTTCCCCACCCAAAGGCGTGTTCACGTCCAGTCCGCAAAAGTCCTCGCTGATAGTCTGCAATTTCTGTAAAGATACAACAAACAATTAGCAATTGGCCAACTTTTCCCTCTTCGCTAACGCTAGACCCACACCCTGCTAAAACTGACTAATTTTCTAAGTGGTTAAATCCATTTAAATCCTTGCGCGTGTAAGAAGCTTGTAAATTATGTAAGAAAAGAGGAAACCTCATGAGTTAGTTTGTATTATTTTATAAATCATGATTCTATGGAAACACAGATCCTCCTTGAAGCTCTCCATGAATTAGGAGTGAAATAAATTAACAGTACTCCATTATATATTATATTGAAAAACATGATTTGTATTTACAATCACTTCTTATTGTCTTTTAAATCATGATTCTATAAATTCCAAGAGTTATGACAGTATTTATTTATTAACCTGTTATAACTTGACCTAGTATCTCCACTGCGTCTTGTACTACATTTAAAAATACACAAATAGTTATGATTTCCAATTATCTTTCGCACGTACATTTCGTGGATACTTTATCCACACATATCGCGTAATTATGTATCACAATTGCACAACGGTAATTACATCTTGTATCTGTATTATAGAACTGTATTTCGCAATTACATTATATAAATGCAAATGCAGCTTGCAGTTCCGTTCCGCACAGCCGCATCTCCCGCCCGCTCTCTGCTTACAGCTTTCATTATGCAACTGCAATTTACATTTACAGTCTAGAATTGCACTTCGTATTTGTAGCTTCCAGCTGCCTCCTGTAACTACAGTGTAAAGTCGCTTGTTGCACCCGCACGTGACTAATAAGATGTAACCACGTGCTGTAAGTTGCCCAAACATTAGCGACAGAGTGGCATGACGCTATACCGGTCATGATGCTAGGTCTCCATAGTCTTTCCAACATGCGGCTATACCGAGTTTTTAACAAGGCTCCAGCAACATACTTTTATTGTCATTGGACCGAAAAATGAATAAGCCAACGCGCACGATTGCATCGACTGATATTGAACTACACTTTATTTAAAAGTAAAATCGGATATGTAAATAGAAACTGAAGGTGGGACTGAAATAATTAGCTTTCTCGCATGGAACGATGTGTGATACTTCAGATGGGTATTATTATTTATGATACGGTATTATTTCTTGATTAAAACACTTGCCAACATTTGCATTCTGATACTGTTTCGCGATAACTGGTTCCGTCAAGAGCTCGAGGAGTATTCAAATCAATTTTTCGAAGTTTGCGAATGGAATTCCGGCGTTCAGGTATGAAATGATCCGCCGATAAACCGGAGGAATGTTCGAAACCAATAAACGAGCGTTAAGGAAGACACCGTGCGCGTCGCGTCGCGTCGCGCCGCGTCGGGGCTAACGCACGATGAATAATTGAACAAGCATTGTGAGCTTCCGAGGGATTAAGACATCGCGCGATAAAGCCGGGCCGTAGCTCATGCATACTTTATCCGCGATCGAAAAGACTTGCGGGAGAGCAAGGTTAAGCGGGAAATGATAAGGCGAACGATCGCGCGAATCTCGTGGAAACGTGTCGCCGCGCCGGATGCTCGTAAAGACAGAAAGGAATTCCCCTCGCGAGATTTCCTTGCCGCTGGAGCCGTGGTTTTTCTTATAGGAAAACCGGGTCGTAGGTTATCGCGGGTCCCGCGGAACCACGAAAAATAAGCACACGTGTAAAATATCGCGGCGAGCCCGGCGACGATAAATTATCGCGGCGTCGGCAATTAATTCTTGCCGGGCCGCGATTAATCGCGTCGCCGCGACGAGATGCGATACTTTATTGCACCGTGCCGAACGTTACTCTTCGTGTTTAGAAGCTCGGCCCGAGCGATCCAGCGACCGTCACGCGCTTTTCCGGCACGTTCTTCCTTTCTACCGGAAATGGAGGATTCGTCTGGCCGGGCCGAGCGTTTTTCCGTCGGACTTCTTTGAACGTTGGATCTCCTTTTATAATGGAGAACATTCGATTCTTTATACAAGCCACCACGGAACTCTGAGGTTCCTTCCTGGTTTCAAAATAATTAGTTCTGTTCCAAATAGCTTGTTTCTTAAAGAATGTACTTACAATATATTTTTGGATTCTCCGATTTATATTTGAAAGGGCGTTCGAACCCTTTTGCGAGCCATTGTTCCATTGCTACCGATTCCGAGTGATCCACGGAACTCTGGGGTTTTTCGATGGTTTTAAAATAATTAATTCGGTTCGAAATGGCTTCTTTTTCAAAGAATGTACTTACAATATATTTTTGGATTCTCCGATGTATATTTTAAAGGGCGTTCGAACCCTTTCGCGAGCCATTGTTCCATTGCTACCGATTCCGAGTGATCCGAGTGATCCACGAAACTGGGGTTTTTCGCAGGTTTTAAAATAATTAATTCGGTTCGAAATGGCTTCTTTTTTAAAGAATGTACTTACAATATATTTTTGGGTTCTCCGATTTATATTCTAAAGGGTGTTCGAACCCTTTCGCGAGCCATTGTTCCATTGCTACCGATTCCGAGTGATCCGAGTGATCCACGAAACTGGGGTTTTTTTCGCAGGTTTTAAAATAATTAATTCGGTTCGAAATGGCTTCTTTTTTAAAGAATGTACTTACAATATATTTTTGGATTCTCCGATGTATATTTTAAAGGGCGTTCGAACCCTTTCGCGAGCCATTGTTCCATTGCTACCGATTCCGAGTGATCCACGGAACTCTGGGGTTTTTCGATGGTTTTAAAATAATTAATTCGGTTCGAAATGGCTTCTTTTTCAAAGAATGTACTTACAATATATTTTTGGATTCTCCGATGTATATTTTAAAGGGCGTTCGAACCCTTTCGCGAGCCATTGTTCCATTGCTACCGATTCCGAGTGATCCGAGTGATCCACGAAACTGGGGTTTTTCGCAGGTTTTAAAATAATTAATTCGGTTCGAAATGGCTTCTTTTTTAAAGAATGTACTTACAATATATTTTTGGATTCTCCGATGTATATTTTAAAGGGCGTTCGAACCTTTTCGCGAGCCATTGTTCCATTGCTACCGATTCCGAGTGATCCACGGAACTTTGGGATTTTCCGCTGGTTTTAAAATAATTAATTCGGTTCGAAATGGCTTCTTTTTCAAAGAATGTACTTACAATATATTTTTGGGTTCTCCGATTTATATTCTAAAGGGTGTTCGAACCCTTTCGCGAGCCATTGTTCCATTGCTACCGATTCCGAGTGATCCGAGTGATCCACGAAACTGGGGTTTTTCGCAGGTTTTAAAATAATTAATTCGGTTCGAAATGGCTTCTTTTTTAAAGAATGTACTTTACAATATATTTTTGGATTCTCCGATGTATATTTTAAAGGGCGTTCGAACCCTTTCGCGAGCCATTGTTCCATTGCTACCGATTCCGAGTGATCCACGGAACTTTGGGATTTTCCGCTGGTTTTAAAATAATTAATTCGGTTCGAAATGGCTTCTTTTTAAAAGAATGTACTTACAATATATTTTTGGATTCTCCGATGTATATTTTAAAGGGCGTTCGAACCCTTTCGCGAGCCATTGTTCCATTGCTACCGATTCCGAGTGATCCGAGTGATCCACGAAACTCTGGGGTTTTTCGCAGGTTTTAAAATAATTAATTCGGTTCGAAATAGCTTCTTTCTTAAAGAATGTACTTACAATATATTTTTGGGTTCTCCGATTTATATTTTAAAGGGCATCCGAACCCTTTCGCGAGCCATTGTTCCATTGCTACCGATTCCGAGTGATCCACGGAACTCTGTGGTTTTTCGATGGTATTAAAATAATTAATTCGGTTCGAAATGGCTTCTTTTTAAAAGAATGTACTTACAATATATTTTTGGGTTCTCCGATTTATATTCTAAAGGGTGTTCGAACCCTTTCGCGAGCCATTGTTCCATTGCCACCGCTTCCGAGTGATCCAAATATTCTGAGCCGATAATATTGCTGTGCGATAGTGAATTTGTCATCGACAAATGAAACGTTTGAGGCCGTCCGTGTGCAAACGCGGGCAAGAGAGGCGGCTGATACGTAAGCGAACCGTAAAGCTTTCACTCTCGCGGCCGGGGGTGCCTAGAAGTCGACTTTATTTACATTCCGGGGTTGCTTTCGCCACCCTGTACACACTGCGCCGAACAATTATTTGCATTCCTGGTGCTAATACGTTGCCGACGTTGCGGAAGGGGCGTAATAGCACTATTTCCACCCCTGTCCGGCGCGTCCTGTCTCTCTGTCTGTCTCTCCTCCAAGATGGAGAGAGTCCCTTAGAAAGAGACAGGAAGAGAGGGGAAGGGAGGGAGAAAGAGATAGAGGTCCGGAACAATGATCGCAAGTAAAACAACGTGGGCAGCTCTATTGAAATGTGGCTAATGCGACCATCAAGACAAAATGGAGGCTCGTTACCTTCGCGTCCTGCAACCCCTCCACCATCTGTCCTCCCCCCCCCTCTTTTTAACTGCTCGGAAAATTGGAGTAACTACGTGTTTACCGCGCCATGCTGCCCCCCGACACTTTACCGGGACTCGACCCCGAGAACGCGACGCTGCGCACGTTTCACAGCTTTTTTTTTCGTGTGTTCGCTCTCTCTCTCTCTCTCTCTCTCTCTTCGGCTTTTTGGCACCTCTGAACTGGAAGCTCGGCGGCAAGCGACGATTAATTTGCGCGCTTTTCCGTTCCGCGGCGCCGTTTGACGACTACGCTTGTTGCGCCCGCCGAGCCCTCGTCTTTTGATTAACTCGGTCCCCACTTCGAGACTAGGTCCTCCGTTTACGTTCAAGTTTCAGTTTACTTGAAAACGCGTCTAGATCCGACTTCACGTTTCGATTTGAGTTTGCAATTTCGGAGCTTGCGCTTTTTCACAACATCGCGCTTCCTTCGAACACGAAGGGAAACGTCAATTTATGAGAAACTGTTTAATATCTCTGTATAGGTCGCCGGGGCCTGCGTGATAAACGTCGCGGAATTATCCCCACTACCGCGGCGTGTTGAGGGACCTCGAAGCTCGAGAGGCCTCGGACGTCTGTAGATATGTATATTTTTCGAAATGCAATGGTGCATGTGCATTCAACAATTCCATTATCTTTTTTTCATTGTATTGAGGTTCAATGATTAGTTGTCGAAATATTTTAAGAAAATGTACGCTTCCATCAAAATCTTACAAAATCTCCTATCAACCGAGTTTAGAGCTTGGTAATTAATGTAAAATAGTAAATCTGTACATGTGGCTCTAATAATTTGTTCACACACTGTACGGAGATAAAACGTTTTCCAGTGTAACAGTAATTTTTGTTATCTTAACTGTTGCGATTCTCCTCGACGATGACAACCGTAAACGCACCGATTGCGTCGAAATAGAAAAACGGGAGAAGCAGAAAAAAGCTGATCGGTGAATGGGAACGGTATGTGTCAAAGGGACATAAAGCCGGAGAGCAGTGTAATTAATACTACGATCGAAGGATGACGCTCGATGGCCACCTTGTGACAGTTTACCGAGCGTGGCTATAGGCATGCTCGTCGCGAACCAATGTCAACAAGACTAATTATCGAGCGTCAACCCCTTAGTTACCTGTCGCTGCCAATATGCACCGTCAACATATGAATAACTACGAAAGCGTTCGCGATGATATTCCCGTACCTAGCATAATCGATCGAGCGATTTTTTATTACACAATTATTGACATTGAAAAATCACTTCTGTGAGGCATTATTGGACACATTTCATTGCTCAAGAAAATCGTACAAAATTTCAATAAAATTTTGTTATTATCGCTTTTAGTGGTCGGTAGATGTCTTAAACTGCAGTCAATGTGAAAAGTATTTGTGCACCCTTAACCCTTTGCACCCGAGTGGTGACTCTGGAGCACCACTAGAAATTGTTATGGCATTGTTTCAAAGAAATTACAAAAAATATTACAATGTATTTGCTACATTACAAAATTTGTATGTAACAGATTACTAAACATTTACATATTGTATGTGGAAATCGGATCAGTTTCGTATGAATAAAATTGAAGTATTCTAAGACAAAAGAAAAATTTAGTTTTAGAATGAAAATAGCGCCGAGTGCAAAGGGTTAAAAGATAAATAACTATTTTAAACGTGGATCAAACTGGCCCGAATTCTTTCGAGATGTTAGAAGGATCAGTTAGGTAGCTAATATGTAAATAATTTTTATTTTACTGCCATTGGTCGCAATTCCCATTGCAAATTATTGTGTCTTTTCCAAATATCAGATATCGAACACAGTAAGAAGATATCGCAACGGGTGGAAATTATTATGTGAAAAACTGGCAGAGCATGTATTAGCGTTAATGTTTCGTTTTTAACGTCGGGCATCGGATCAGTTTAGTAGCTAATGTGTAAATAATTTTTATTTTACTGCTATTGGTCGCAATTCCCATTGCAAATTATTTGTTTCCTTTCCAAATATCAGATATCGAACACAGTAAGAAGATATCGCAACGGGTGGAAATTATTATGTGAAAAACTGGCAGAGCATGTATCGGCGCTAATGTTTCGTTTTTAACACTAGGTTTACGGAGCATTAAAAGTGAGTATTTTACATTACTTTATAAAAATAAAAAGAATGTGTCTATCCAAGTTTTCAGCCATTTTTTAAGTAATATATACCCAAGGAAATAAGTTTATTGAGTAATTCTACGTAGATGGATCTCCACAATCTCAATAATAGTAAATTAAAAATATTAGAACTCGTCATTTTGACGGGTCCCGTAAACCTAGTGTTAACGTCGGGCATCGGATCAGTTTAGTAGTTAATGTGTAAATAATTTCTATTTTACTGGTATTGGTCGGAATTGCAATTGCAAATTATTGTTTCCTTTCCAAATATCAGATATCGAGAACAGTAAGAAGATATCGCAACGGATGGAAATTGTGTGAAAAACTAACAGAGCATGTATTAGCGTTAATGTTTCGTTTTTAAAGTCGGGCATCGGATCAGTTTAGTAGCTAATGTGTAAATAATTTTTATTTTACTGCTATTGGTCGCAATTCCCATTGCAAATTATTGTTTCCTTTCCAAATATCAGATATCGAGAACAGTAAGAAGATATCGCAACGGGTGGAAATTGTTATGTGAAAAACTGGCAGAGCATGTATTAGCGTTAATGTTTCGTTTTTAACGTCGGGCATCGGATCAGTTTAGTAGCTAATGTGTAAATAATTTTTATATTACTGCTATTGGTCGCAATTCCCATTGCAAATTATTGTGTCTTTTCCAAATATCAGATATCGAGAACAGTAAGAAGATATCGCAACGGGTGGAAATTGTTATGTGAAAAAGTAACAGAGCATGTATCGGCGGTAATGTTTCGTTTTTAACGTCGTGTATCGAGAAAACTGAAAGGGAACAGGGAAGTCTGCAGTATTCTTCGGGATACACGAATGTAACAACGTACATTCCCTGTTTCGCCCCTCGGCCGTGGTCTTCATTGGATTCGCCGGATGTGTGTTGATAAAATTCACCGTCGGGGCCGGATATCCAGCTGGAAATATCGACGTGCCGCGTGTATGACAGAAACAGCGACGCGTGGCGGGCATAAAAGGCGAAAAGGGGATTCGAGGAACGGCGCAAGATAGAGCGAGCGTAAAAGCCGGGGTAGAAGATTGCAGGAAAAGCGGTATCGATCGTGCGGCTGACAGCCGCCTTTCTCGAAACCGCATCCTCGATTACAAACCGAAACGATAGGAACAAATCTGCGAATCGTTTTTCGACGGGACGGAAATGGCTGGGCAAGAGGCGTGCGCGAGAAAGCAAAGCGAGAGAACGAGCGAGCGAGCGAAAACGGCGCGCGTGTTCGCCGAGAATGAAGAGGAAATCGCCGCGATAAATTACCCAAAAATTCATCGCCCAGCCTCGGTATCAGCTTTTTCATCCCCTCCTCTGCCGGTTTATTGCGTCGTCGAGATTCGATTAATGGAATCGCGCCGGTTCGGCAGCGGAAACCTGCGTTCGGCTCGCGTGATTCATTGCGCTCTGTAACGCTTCGGTTTTCTGTTCCGAGGAACGAATTGCACGCGAATTCGCCCCCGGGATGAAACTGCCGAGAGAAATGTATTCGCTGCAACAGTTTTGC
Source organism: Halictus rubicundus (assembly GCF_050948215.1). NCBI lineage: Eukaryota > Metazoa > Arthropoda > Insecta > Hymenoptera > Halictidae > Halictus > Halictus rubicundus. The sequence continues at coordinate 4,037,695 of NC_135164.1, read as the reverse complement.
GAAAATGCTTCCTGGGAATTGTGCGAAATAATTATTGTCATCAGGATTCGGAATTATCCGCGGGGATTTTCGCGGCAGAAGCTCGGCGTTTGAATCAACTGTAACGGAAACGGTGGTTCCACCATTGTGATGAAATAACTCTTTGATTTCTGTTGATAGATTCGTACTTTTGTTTCATATGTTCGTGACTTCTTTTCTGTATGGTGATCGTTTTAGGCACAGAATTAGATATTATGACAAAACGCATTCAAAGGTGGCGCACAGTAAAGATACACAAAATAATTTCAAAGAAATGCCTAACGTTCATTAATAATTTCAATAAAGTGAGAATAATATATCAATAATTTTAAAGTCTTCTGATCTTTCCAATATTTTAAATTGCACGCGAGTTCATTGTCATAAATGCACAAAATCCAGAGTCTGCTTATAACTCTTAGCTTCTCATTTCGCTGGAGTAATTATTCGAATGTTGCCAAAGGAAATTGAATGATTCCAGGATCCAAGATTAATCAGCCAGATAGCATTTTAATTAGACACTTACAGAAATTGTGAATATTTAATGCATCCCGTCAGAATTTATTGAATGTGCATTGAACTAATTAATTTCGACGCGTCAGGTGTGATTTAGTAAACCCTTACTTCGATCCAATCAATTGTGTTCCGTTTCATAAATCTTTACCTCAATCCAACGCATTGTGTTCTGTTCGTAATTCCAAACTACCACATAATCGTGGAGAAATTAAAAATAATATGCTATTGGACGATTGCAAAAGCTCGTGCCCTGTTTTCAGGAAAAACCACAGCTCCTAGAAAAAAGGGATTCACAGTACACTAAAAAATGTAACGGGTGGTGTTTAATTTTCAGAACGAGCACGAACATTTTCGACTACGTTCCAGAAGCGGAAATAGGCGAATTTCGGCGAATGATGGCAGCGAGGATCAAACGAGGGAAAAAGATCGGTTAGCAGAGGTATCGGGTGTAGCTGCGACAGATTTATATTCTGTCTCGTGCAAAAAAAAAAAACTGCATTGCAAATGTTTGCAGAACAAAGAATGGAAGCGGACGTTCGCGAGAGAGTGCTTGACGCCGGGAATCCTTTTATTTCCGCTCGAGCATCGAGGGAAGCACGGAAGCGTCACAGATTCGACAGGTCAGCCAGTCGTAGATGGCTCTCTATCTTTCGAACCGGAAACTACCGGAGGAAGTAGAAATTCTTGCGAGCCGAGCTCTTTGCGCCAATTCCCGGGTGGAATCTGCGCGCGTCCAACGACGACGACGACGACGAGGACAAGGACGAGGACGAGGACGAGGACGAGGACGAGGACGAGGACGACGAGGACGAGGGGAACGTCGTTGATGGCTCGATCGATACGAAAATGAGACGGGCAGCGTTTACAGACGACATTAGCATCGGCCGCCGCTCATACTTCATTTAACCGGATCATGGAAAATTTCATTCGAGCGAGTCGGTTTTCAGGGAAGCTCGCGCAACGCTAAATATGTATAAGCAAACAACGTGGAACTTGGAAAATGCAAAGTGTCCCGTCACGCTTTCGTGAACACTGAATTTATCGTCGCATAAACCCAGGGAAATGAGAGATTTCTAATTGATAAACAATGTTGCGCCGGAATAATGAACTGCCCGCGCCGATCCTCCGCAAATAGCCGCCAAAACGCTTCCTTTCGTTCTGCTTCTCAGTTTTCCCATTAAATCGGCCCCTCGCCGCTTGTGTAAATTACGCGAAGGAATTCCGAGATTTTATTCATAAGCGGCGCGCAATCATTTGTTCGAACGTTCCCGGGATTAATGTGTTTCGAGTGTTACAACACCCGGCTGAAATTATGCTAACGCTTTCGCGTGTGTCAGCGACGCGAGCGAATTTTTTCTGGGCTGGATAATTCGGGTAAAAACACTTTCGATTAATCTTGCTGTCGTCGAGAATGGTGTAGCAAACCCCGTAACTATAATCAAGCGTTGTAAATCATCACGTTCATAACGATATGGCGGAACAGATTTTGAAAATAGCAACACGGGTCTTGCCAGCGACATATATCGTCCAGGAGATACTATTTGCGACGTAAATCGAGAAGAGACTGTATACACAAAGTCCACAATACATGTGCAGCGTTAACGTGCCAGGAAAACAGACAATAGCAATTCAAGTGGAAACACGCTGCAACAATAAACAAGTGGGCCGCAGAGAGTCATCAGAATGACAGTTCGGACAACATTTTCACTCGACACCGGTCAATAATTCAATTTTCTTGAACACCCCACCGAGACCGAGCTATATTTTCAGCTCTTAACTTATTTTTGCGCGAAGTATCGCCCTATTTCCGTCGAAGCCATAAATTCCGCAATGCGTGTGCGCGCAATAGAAAAGAAATAAACCGACCACGGAACATATCTACGAGATCCATTTCGAGGATCCCTCGGTTTTCGATTTCCATTTTATAATTATTCATAGGTCCCGCGAACATGTTTATCTAGGCCGTGATTCCATTTTACAACGGCGGATCGTTTTATACATTTTCCGGCCGTGGGAACACGTACGGTTAGAATTACGACCGTAAAACTGTTCGCCGCTGGAAAATAACATTCGAAAGATCGAAACTCGCCGATGTATAAACCCGGTGAAAACCATTTATTCGACGCTAAACAAATATCGGATGCGGGGCGTATTTTTTTTTTTTTCTTTTTTAAGGAGGTCACGCGAAGCACAACGAAGCTACCTAGTTGCCGGATCGACGTTTTCGAAATATAAATCCGATTTTTCCGAAACAACTCTGCTCTTGATCTCTCGGCATCTCCGCGTCTCTTTAACACTCTGCTTCTCTCTCTCTCTCTCTCTCGCTCCGGTCTTCTTTTTCCTATTACAAACTTCCGCGTTTCATCGCGAAATATAAGAGCCATTAGCAACGCGGAGAGATAGAATTTAAAAGCTTTCGAATATCCGGAAGAGAAACATCGCGCAATTTTACCGCGCGAGGAAAACGCCCGGGCGACGACGTATCTTCGCAAATTATTTCGATGTTGGCATTAACTTCGCGGATTTAGAACCGCGGAAATGAAATATTCACGGACGAATAATTAAATTCTACCGACCAGCGCCGAATTTAACAAGTTTTAATGAGACGAGAATTACGGAAATTTTAATTCTCCTATTGTATCGATTGCAGGGTGTGCAGCAATTAAATATGTGCTCCTCGGCTATAACGAGATAGTGCAGTCTGTTAAACGTCGAACACCCTTTATTAATCCCAAAGGCCTCTCTTTCGCTTCTGTTTTTACAAATTCAATTTCGTTGCACGTAAACGCTCGCGGTGCACAAAACACTCGCTGTTCACGCGAAAGGTTGTAACAATAATTAAATAATAATTAGTAAGAGCGTTAATTAAATTTAATGATTATAATTATGAGCAACACTTTCGCTGTGTATAGGTCGTGTGCATGTTCTGCGCATAGATCGTTGTAACATCGAATCGAAGGTCACTGCACCCCGTGCAGTTCACAACAAAGAATACTTTAATGAAGACATTCTTAGATAGTTCTGAACATTTTTGTGCTCAGTTTAATATAAAATTAAGAATGTGTATATCTGATAAAACCTCGTGGAGATAGGTGGAGTATTTACTGTTACTTTTTGTTCAAAGATGGCTGCCACGCCCTTCTAGTTCAAGATATTTAGCTCAACTTTTCGGCGAATATAATATCTATGTTTTCGTAATAATTTAATGCACTGGTTCCCAGGCAAAATAGATTTACTTCTCTACAATGAATTGTCAACAATTTGAGTAGATTCTAATGTTTTATTGCAAGCAGTAGTGCGTTCTTGCAGAAATTTCGTCGCCAGTGCACAACCCCTCAAGATCCGCAGATGCGACATCGGCGTGCCCCCTTGTCCGTTGAACGGCCATAACTCCGGGACACAATAATCCCGGATTAAATGCGAATCGAAGGAATTTGCAGTGCAGCTGGGAGTCGCAACAGCAGCGGCGCCGCGTCACGACGAAACAATCACCAGGGGACAGCGCGGAGCGGCGGCGTAGGCGAGCGAGCGGCGCGGGCGCAATTTTCTACACGATAAATAATTTCGTCGGGGCCGCTTTTACGCAGCCCTGCGAACGTTTATCGTAATATATTTCCAATTACGAGCGGTACTTTACGCATGTTTCATAATTCAGTCTTGAAAGCGTTAATAGGAAATAGTGGCTACGCTCGTAAACCATATTTACCAACTCCCCGGGTTGAATCTCCCGCCTGTTGCGGAACCGAGGAGTCCAATTTCGAATCCCGGCAAAGAATTATCGCCGTTCGAACCGTCGTTCTCGAGGACTCGAATTAAATTACCGCCGATTTACGGCGCTACTACAATTATTTATTTCGGCACGGATATTTATGTACAGCGCGCCGTCGTGGAATAACCTGGCAACGATAAGGAAACACAACGAAATGCGCTGCCGAAGAAGAGACTTTATGCTGAAAGGGAGAATAGGCGAAACAGAAAACCGTGGAGACATTAGAAACTTTTAGGAATACCTTTGCCCTATTTTAGACTCAATGAAATGATCAACCCTTAGCACTCGAATGGCGACTGTAAGGCGCCACTAAAAAATGGTGTATCATTATTCAAAATATTTTTTACATTATTAAATTTGTGTGTATTTAATAAATTACTAAACATTTTAGTATTGCTCGAATAGATTGCGCCATTTTCGTATGTATAACACGAAAAAAAAAATATATAGAAGGGTAATTTTATAGGTTGGAAGAAATGTTTTTGTTGGTGTGCAACGATTGCCACTTCGGTGACCTTAGGTTTAAGGGGCGGTTTACAGCCATTAGGTATAAGCGACCCTCGAAGTAAAGGAAAAGCGAGGTTAACAGTCAGTCGCTAACAGTAAGCCAAGCCAGCGCGTCGTCAAGCCACATTTTGTAACACCGAGTATTTAGTCATACAGTTGTACGCACACAACCGTTAACATCTTAGACACTGTTCACGCGATATAGGAACATTCCACTGTTTTTTAATAAACGCCAACAGTTTTGTTTTGGAGTTAAAATAGCTTCGAGTGCAAAGGGTTAAATTCGTTTTTAGGCAATTTCTTTCTCCCACAATTGACTTGGAAGATTTTTCTCGTGACATCCGTTGTATGATAATTACGTGAACCCATTCGTGAAAAGGGTGTGAGTAATATCGGTTTCGTTCGAGCAGTTGCCGGCAAGTTCTCTTTTCGGCCGTCTAAAAGTGAAAGGCTCTCTGATAAGATATCGGATCTTGAGCAGATAATGAAAAAGTCCGAAGATTTATTATTCGGCAAGTTCTCGAGGCGCAACGGCGGCGGCGGCGAGATACGTTTACCGTTAATGGCTTGAATTATCGTTGAAACGTTAATAGCAGTTTCGCCTCGAAAACACGAACGGCCGGAGTATTAACATCCTTCTCGGCCACGTGACAGAGTTTAACTGAACTATGAGCGGCATAAATACCGAACGCCTCGCGGTTACTCCGGCGAATGCCTGCGTCAAACTTTAAGCGAGAGCGTGGTCGAAAAGTTGCGGCAGTTTCGCGTAAGGTTGCGCTGCAAATGGCCCCGTTAAATGGGAAATTATTCTTCCCGGAAGAATGTGGAAATCGATGCTCGGAGCCGGCCGAAAGACGGCGTCGAGCAGTCTGTTGCGACCGAAATAGAAAAACCATCTTTCCCGATGCTGCTAATAGACCCCGCTTGGAAAACGCTTGTTAGACAATCGTCTATAAACGTCAATCGTGTTGGCACACGTTCGCTTTGGCCAAAAAAGTCTGTAAACAGCCTTTAAAACGGAGTAACCTTCTCAACCTTTTACAATTTAATTCCAAGATTTCGAGTTGAACCACACTACAGTAAGGAGCAAAACTACACGAAAAAAAAATTGTATGAAGCGAAATAATAATAATATCACAAATGTTAAGTTTGTTTTGAAAAGCCGAATGATTGTAGATAATACCATGTATTTTGTTTCTTTTGTATTCTACGTGCAAATATTGAACAAAAAATTATTTTTGTTAAAATGTCGTATGTGTGTTCAGTTTTGCTCCTTACTGTAGAAGGAAAACGAAAATAATTTGTGTTGCTCTGAACAGTGAAATAAAATTGATATACAATCGCGCGCGATCCGATTCCACGGTGAAGAAATTCAGCATGCCGGGAGCGCTAAAGTCGAAAATTCTTTCTCTGCTCGGAGGCTGTGGTGGCAGCAGGGGTGGGGGAAGGGGGAAGGGGAAAGATCATTCCTGGGAACTGCTTATGAATGGATGGAAATCCATTTAGATCGGCCGTTACCGCAGTGGAGGCCGTGGCGCGTTCATTGTCTGCAAATGTCCCGAGTCATTTATCGGAATCGGAGGATAAAAAGAAAGGGAATAAAAAGAAGCGGGTGGAGGAGAAGGGTGAGGGGTGGGAAACCTATCGACGGAGGCATTGAGAAATTTTCAACACCGTGACCGGGACGGAATACAAATGTATCGGGCGAGGTTGCGACGACGATAATGATGATCGCGTTGTCGCCGGGTTGCGACACGACCCGGCCCGAGATACCCGCGTTTATCGAGAATGTTATGGTAATTCAGCGGAACGCGGATTCTTGCCGACGATTATCGTGTTCATTGTACGCGTTCGCTGCTCACTCCCGACCGATCTTATTGCCGCCATTTTGTTCTCGCGGGAATCGCGAGCCGTTTTTCATATATTAATATTTAACCGGTTCCCCGGCTGACCGTTCGAATGGCCGCCGCGTCGGATTCTTGCGCGAACGGCCGGTCGAAACGATGGGAACCGGCAAACAAATCGCACTAAACGCATCCGGAAACTGGACCGAGTGAATTTCTTGCCTCGATAAGCGTGGAAACTGGAAGAGTCGTCGCGGAAGCGACCGTGGACACCGTTAAACGGCCACAGGACCGTTCAGGGATGCGGGTAATTGGCCGTTTTGATTCAGGTACAGCGCGATAAGGGAACGGTGCCGTTTACGCTTGAAATTTGATGTTACTATTATGGTGCCGGGCCGTCGCACGCGGCAGCAATTTTAAATACCGTTTATTAATTGAGGTGAGCTCGTCTACGTACTTTATTCAAGATCCTCGTAGACGACTGAAGAAGTTGAAAGTTCTGCGACTTTTATCAGCCGGGTAGACATACATCGAGCAAAGACTGTACACAAAGTAAAAGCTGTATTCTCAGCATCTATACTGCGACAAAGCAAAGCTGTGAAAAGTTCTGCGACTTTTATCAGCCGGGTAGACATACATCGAGCGAAGACTGTACACAAAGTAAAAGCTGCGTTCTCAGCATCTATACTGCGACAAAGCAAAGCTGTGAAAAGCAGTATTTACCACTTTCTTCGACATTCCTGCCAATAGCAATTTTCATAAAATTTCGCCTCGTAGTGCCCGAACTAATCCTAAATTCTCTTTAAAAAAAAGTCCAAATCGCATGGTCCACTATTAAAAAAGGCTCTCCTATTTCGAATTGCGTGCTTTCGCGACAGGCTGTATCTCCGAGAGAGAAAATGGGCCGGCCGTTTCTCCCGAACACGAAATATTAATCCAGCAGGCGTGGGATAAAACCCGGCGCGAAATTACAGCCTGTAACCCGCGCGGCGGGAAGCCTCTAAAACAAAAAAAAAAAAAAAAGGAGAGGGGTGGCCTTCTAAATCGCTTTCCCCGCGCGGAAAATGGAATTCGCGTAGTTACCGAAAAGTTTAGTGGCACTTGCGGCAAGAAAGTAGCGCCGGCGTAATTAATAAACGGTCAGGCCGATCTCGTGCGGAGCGCGTACAAACTGCCGTTAAACAGCGAGGAGGGTAGAAAAGAGCGAGCGCGAGACGCGGAGATAGCAAGCTGGGGAAGAGCGAGCGAGCATCGCTCCCGGTTTAATTTCCCTGATAGTTCGGAGACGGAGGAGGTAAAAATCCGGCGGTTCCTTTGGAACGGGAAGAAGTCGGGGGTTCAGATAGCGGTCAACTTTCAACAAAATTGCCAGATATCGAGCGACCTGAAAAATTCAGTATACTGGTAGCCCGGTTTCAAAGCGACTGGCTCGAGAGGGAAAGAGAGCGAGAGAGAAAATAAACGCAGGAGAGGGGGAAGCAACCCCGCCTCTCGTTCGTTGTCGAAAAACCACTTCGATTCTTCTCGCGTGCTCTTGTACGCGCTACGGGAACAGAAAGAGAGTGAGGAAAAAATACGCGCGCATACACAAACGCGGAAAACAACCAGAGGAAGAGAGAAAGACGGTGGAGAAAGGGTGAGAGAGAGAGAGGGGAGCATAAAAAAATGAACAAGCGATCGACTCGTAGCTACTCGCGGTGTTTGCATTCAATTTTCCGTGCGCCCTCCTCTCTCGTCGCCGAAGGACTCATCTCGTCGGCTTCAAAAAATTCGAAACTGCCGGTCGCGGGCGCGCGCAATCGGGGGAGAGCATTCGTCGGCTGTTACGCGAGCGCTCGCAAACCCCCGTGTGCACCACCGTCGCTGACAAACACGCCGCATTATTCCCCGATACCGACAGCCTGCTGCGACTCTCGTAACCTCGAGAGTCTTTCAACGACAACGTTAATTCCGCCCGTCCAGCCTCACTCCACACCCCACGCTGGTGCCCCGCGACCGCTCTCGTTCGGACTCCCTAATTAAAGTCGGAGCATCTCGAGTGGCCACTGTGCTCCCGTGATTACCGACGTCCTCTTTGAACACGGACACACGATTTCGTGCCCCGTGTTTGACGGACGCCGACGGAAACCGGACGCGCGCGTGTCTCTCCGTGGATCGGCCAGCCGATGAAACGCGGCGGAACGCGGCGCCATTGTGGTCGAAATGCGCTTAAACATTTAAAGCACTCGACCTTCAACGAACTTTTGACAGCCGTGTACCTACAAATTAGGGTAAACCTGCGTTCTCCCGGCCCTTGAGAATTATTAACACTAAACCGACCGGTCCCAGAATTTTAATTTTACAAATACTCAAATTGTAAAGATGATTTCAAGTGAGAAATGATGAACGCTTTGACTGCCAAACTAGATACCTCGAAAATTCCATGAAATCAAAGTAAGCTATGTAATGGAATAAAAATTGAAAGAAATTAAATGTATGATATTGAATAGTCCTCCAACTTTCTTGCATTTTACAGATCCTAAACAAATTTGGTACAACGAATATATTAACCCTTAGCGCTCGAATGGCGACTGTAAGGCGCCGCTGAAAATTGCTGTATCGTTATTCAAAATATTTTCTACCTTATTAAATTTGTTTGTATTTAATACATTACTAAACACTTCAGTATTGTACGAATAAACTCCACCGTTTTCGTATGTGTAACATGAATTCTCTAAAATTCCTCGTTTTCATTTTAACACTTTCACTGCCAAACTAGAAACCTCAAAAAATTGCATAAAATCAAAGTAAGTTATTTAATGAAATCAAAATTGAAAAAATTAAATGTAAGATATCGAGTAGTCATCCAACATTATTGCATTTTACAGATCCTAATCAAATTTGGTAGAATGAATATATTAACGTGAAAATTCATTTTAAAACCTGGACAATTCATTCCGTCACCCATATATGAGTGACATGGCAGTCAACGTGTTAAACGGTTATATTTAGCAGAACGTGTGTTGTAACACGAACCGCACAAAATTCAGATAAATTCAATCTCGTCAATTTTACAGTATAACATTTATTAGTTACTTTTAAGGCTCCGGGAGGTAACGCTAGGTTTAGCGTCAAACATATTCGGAAAGAAAATAAATTTCTATTTCGTTCTAGTTCGCTGCAGTTCACCTAGGGAATTTTTATCGCAGATCCGCTTTAATTCAACAATCGTTACTAAAATTGTTTGTATACGAAAATTCGTCCCCTCGCGCCCACGCACACTGGAAGAGACGGTGAAACTCTGCCGAAGTACTCGAGCCCGCCGGCGAAACAGGCTGAAAATCTCGAGCATGCCCTTCAGGGTGTCCCTTGGTCGCAATAAACGGTCAGCCCAGAGGGTCGACAAAGAAAACAGGATCAGGGTGTCCGGGGGTGCGCGGAATAATTAAAAAATTCGTTCGTATCTCTTTGGTGGGGCTGTGCAGGCTCACAGGGACGGACACTTGCGGCCGAAAGGACCAGGTTAGGGGTGTGTGTGTGGGGGGTGGTGCGAGATATCCGGGGTAGACGCGCACGGTGACCAACACAGAGAGGTCGCGCGCTCAGAGGGGGCTGAAAGGGACAGAGGAAGAAGGGAGGAAAAATGAGAGGGCGTACACTCGCGGTAAAGAGCCAAGCATACGAGAAACACATCGAGCCGTCGGGGGCGGAGAGGGTTGAAAAGGCGGGCGGGGCGGAGCGGGGGTTGGGAGAAGATACAGAGGCGCGCGTGGAAGGTGTATCACCCGCAGGGTTTCACGGGGGGACGACACTTCTTTTTTTTTTCTCTCTCCTTTTACCCTCATTATCGGCGGTGCTTTGAGGAGCGCAACGACGTTTCGCGTGCAGCCCGTGTGAACCGGCTAGAACGACACCGGGAAACAGAGAAAAAGCAGCCCCCTGGGGAGGGGGTGGGTGGCGAAACGCCGGGGTGGACGAGCGACAGGTGAAGGGGGTGAAAGCTTTAATCGTTAACGTCGATGCACCGCTAAAAGCCTCGAAATGAGTGGACCGTCAAGCTACCCCGCTCTGTGTCAGTGCACATCGACGCTGAGCGTCGAGGCGGCTGACTAGACGATCTCCGCGGCGGGAAACTATTTTTCAGGTTATCGCAAGCTAATTTTCTTTGATGCTTTTTTTTTTCTTTTTGTTACCTCGGCGACCAAGTTGAATCTCCTTTGTTACTGACGCACGCTAACCGGTTGGTGTAAAGTTTCTGTCCAATAATTGGCTACCTTCTGTGAGGACCTTTATACCACCACGTATTACGACCGAGTGTGAACGTGCCTGCGATGGTTAATCATAGGTTTAATCGTTGTGCATGTTTTCATCGATTGACGCGTTGTCTTTTCATTTCGTGTGTCTACATCGCCGCCACAAAGCAACGCCATTAACGAATTCCCCGCGAGCCAGCATCCGAATAACCCGACACCATTGCTCATTATCGAGCCTCCTCACACTTCTGTGTAATTAAACCGCCGTTTCAGGTTTAGTGTCAGCGCGTGGCTCTTGGTGGTTGGTTTTCTGGTGTTATCGATTGCTGCGAGGTGTTCTTCTAATAATTAAGTAAATTTTGCGGCGTTTCCAGTACAGTGATTTCTCTGTATATGTCGCCGAGGTCTGGATGATAAACGTCGCGGAATTATCCCCACTACAGTGTGTCAAGGTCCGCGACGTTGACATATATCGAGAACTCACTGTACTATAGACCGTAAGAACACTCAGAATTTTTCTTTGTACAAGAATTTCGAGCACATACTATATACAGTTGACACATACTATACACTTCGTTGCCTTCGGCATCCGGGGACGCATCGGCGGATATCGATTCAACTTGGACGCGTTTCCATTCGCGCTGCACCGCGGCCCTGCAACTTCTTGTTGTAAATAACAGTATGACGACGTGGCAGCGGGAGGGGGGGAGGTGGTTCGATTAAAATCCGGCCGAAAGGCCGGCCGGCAACAAGAAATTTTCCTCGGGAATTATTGTTATCGTCAGGTATATTTCCCGGGCGTCGGAGGCGCGGGTTAAATATCCGCTTGCGTCCGCGCGAGCCTCGTCCCGCTATAAGTTGAAAATTCCCCGGTGTATTTCCAGGTAATCTACGAGGTAAATTCTCCGGCGGCCAATAAAAATGAAACGCCCTCGCAAGGAAACGCTCCAACGAACGCGAAGCATTTTTCATTCCTCCTTTTTCTCCCCATCTTTATTATTTGTCGCTGTTTCCCCGTTCTCTTTTTGCTCGCGATGTCATCCGCGCTCGCTACAACTGAAATTGGCTATTTTCAATTTCGTATGCCGCCCCGCGAATCGATACCGAACGGCAACAGTTAATTTTGTTCAAAACAGTCCGAGCGTCGCGTCGCTTCGTATCTGCTCTGTCGTCTCATTACAATTTTTATTCGAACATAGTGACGCATTCCTTTATAGACTGCCGATTTTATGAATTTCTCACAAAACTGACTATACCGTGATTTCTCTATACATGTCGCCAAGAACTGGATGATAAACGTCGCGGAATTATCCCCACTATGAGATAACACGACTTCAATACGTTTTGTAGATCTACGTTAATTATGTGTATGGTGAAAATTTCATGTAAATCGGTGAACGTTGCTATGAGCAATAAACATTTCAAGATGAGAGCTTAAGAATGAAAGTCGCAGATATTCGGCATTGTCAAGGAATTTCACCCTTATGTGATCACAGTTAAATGTTTATAACTCATAACGATATTAACCGATTTAGATGAAATTTTCACCATACACATAATTAACGGAGATCTACAAAACGTATTGATTAAAGTTTCATTGCAGGCTTAGATAAAAAAGTTGAAAAAAGGGCCTAGCCGAATAAGATGGTCAAAACTGCCCTTAGACGTTTTTCAATAATTAATGAACCATTCGAAAGCTGACCAAGAAAAACCCCTCTGAGCCAAATTTCAACCCCCTATCTTGCTCGTGAGGGTAGTTACAGGGTAAATTAGATTTTGAGCTTTTCCGTGCATTTTCCGCACTCTGATGATTCCCAAAATTCTGAAAAAAATGTGACATATTTTGGACCCTAAGGCGGATTTTTGAGAATTTTTTCAGATTTTTTGGATGCAAACTGTGGTCGTAAAAAATGAAAAACCTCAAAAAAATCGGAAAAATGCAGGTTTCTCAAAAATATGAAAACATGCTATTGAGCTGTTTAGTGCCCCAATAAAGTACCATAACAGGCAGTGTCCTCAATTTTTTTTAGATTTTTTCTTGTGGGCACTTTTTGTCCAGACAAGAAAAACCGAATTTTTTCGACGTTTCTGCTATTAGGAGGAAAGTTACACTTGTTGATTTTATCGCAAGTATATATTAAGTCATTTTTAACGTTATTACATTGAAACAAGTAAGTGTTTGACCTCAGAAATATGTTTTAAGAGAAAAATAAATTCTATTTCGTGCGATATATACCAGAATGTTCGCAACGTTTACAACGTCGCCGGTTGGCCGAGCAGTCAAGGTGTCGGACTACGGAGCGTAAACGCTGGGTTCGAATCCCGTCGAGGGTAAAGTTTTTTTTTCCATACATCATCTTTATTTTTTCAATTTTTTATTACATGGTTTATTCATGTGATTTTAACAATATTTTTTTAATGTTTTAAAAATATTTAAGAAACATTTTTGAATAAAATATATGTAAATATAGTTTTAGAGTATCTATCACTTCCTCGATTCTCTAATTGTATATGATCTTCATTACGGTCCTCTCTAACATTCTTAATATTAAAATTCATTAATCTGGTTTCTAAGCCTTGCGTCTTCATAAATTAGGGAGGAAATGAGAAGAATTCTAAATAAATAACACGCAGCAAAGTATTGGTTTTTGTCCAATTGAAAGAAAAGGGCTACATACTACCACTATTTTTAAAGTGAGGTATCAGGTACAAATAAGCCTTAGCCATTCCTCTTTATTGTAACGTACATGAGGATGTATTTCCGTTTATAGTTACTTGATTGAAAACCATCATGAAGAGGGGAGACTTTTGTATTGTCGACAGAGGTTTTCGAGATGTTACATCTCATTTAACAGGTCTTGGATTCAGAGTTCTCATGCCTGCTTTAAAAGGTAATCGTTCTCAATTTTCGACGAAAGTGTCGAATTATTCCCGAAAAGTCACGAAAATTCATTGGGTTGTAGAGGCAATGTATAGTATACAAGGTCAAAAGTACCAGCTTCTACACAAACAAGTAGACAACGAAACCTTTCCAAAAATTGGACATAATTGGAACTGCAAAACGACTCCTTTTCAAACAGTATCCTCGGTAGATACTCTGGATTTTCCGGAAATGACACAAGTAGATTTAAAAATTCTTTTCACGGAATCTTACCAATTTTCGCAAGCAATTTCTATATCTGGCGGAAATCGTGGACGAACACAATAATATAAATATTAATTTATTGCCTAATCCAAGAAAATAATATCATTAAATTCGAAGTCAAATCGGAGTAATATAAATAAAAGTTAGTTAAAAATGTTACCTCAATATTTTTTAAAAACATTTAAAAAATATTGTTAAAATCACATGAATAAACCATGTAATAAAAAATTGAAAAAATAAAGATGATGTATGGAAAAAAAAACTTTACCCTCGACGGGATTCGAACCCAGCGTTTACGCTCCGTAGTCCGACACCTTGACTGCTCGGCCAACCGGCGACGTTGTAAACGTTGCGAACATTCTGGTATATATCGCACGAAATAGAATTTATTTTTCTCTTAAAACATATTTCTGAGGTCAAACACTTACTTGTTTCAATGTAATAACGTTAAAAATGACTTAATATATACTTGCGATAAAATCAACAAGTGTAACTTTCCTCCTAATAGCAGAAACGTCGAAAAAATTCGGTTTTTCTTGTCTGGACAAAAAGTGCCCACAAGAAAAAATCTAAAAAAAATTGAGGACACTGCCTGTTATGGTACTTTATTGGGGCACTAAACAGCTCAATAGCATGTTTTCATATTTTTGAGAAACCTGCATTTTTCCGATTTTTTTGAGGTTTTTCATTTTTTACGACCACAGTTTGCATCCAAAAAATCTGAAAAAATTCTCAAAAATCCGCCTTAGGGTCCAAAATATGTCACATTTTTTTCAGAATTTTGGGAATCATCAGAGTGCGGAAAATGCACGGAAAAGCTCAAAATCTAATTTACCCTGTAACTACCCTCACGAGCAAGATAGGGGGTTGAAATTTGGCTCAGAGGGGTTTTTCTTGGTCAGCTTTCGAATGGTTCATTAATTATTGAAAAACGTCTAAGGGCAGTTTTGACCATCTTATTCGGCTAGGCCCTTTACTTTCTTTTTTCTTCGCAATTTCGACCAATACCAATTTTTCTCAACATTTCGTTTACTTAGTAAACTTTGTCATTTAACGTGTCAAGAAATCTCAACCCATTTGGTTCAATTTTAAGAAAATTATGCGATTTTTATATGTGGTCAATTACTTTTGGCCGGTAGTGTATATTGGTTAGGGGATGAATAAACTATTTCCTTGACTCCCGGCGGACGCGAGCAATATTTATTTTGTCTAATAATTACCCTCCCTTGTTTCCACCTAAACGCCAGAAGCGAGATTTAACGTGGACAGAAAATTGTATTCGCCGACTTTCAAGATTTATTATTTCGAGAATGAAGCGACACAATAACGCGGAAAAGAAGAAGAGCAATCTACTACCGTGTCTAGTTTCACAGAGAAAAAAGGATGTAATTCTTTAATATCTAAATATATTTTTTCCGTTTAATAATACCAGGGAAAATAGTTGGAAGGGAGAACGAAGAGAGTTTAAGAAGATATTTGCCGAAAGAAACAACACCGCTTCAGAGCGCGTCCACGCTGTCCAAATTCAGCTGACTTTTTCCGCTGAAGACAACGCTGAAAGATCGTTGTTGCGAGGCCATTTCAAACAAACCAAGAGAAACTCGCCAGTGAAGTTGTGTAGTCTTTCCGGAGAAGTGTCCCAGAGCTGGTTTAAAGCGCGGACGGAACGCTGACAACGGTGTACCCAATGCAGAGAGGATAATCATGGAAACGACGGGCCCTAAAAACTTCTTTGCGCAGCAACATCTTCGTAGACAAGCGTAAGGTCACTTGGAAAATGTAGTACGTATGCAGCTTGGAGATACAATCATTGGAGCTGCAATTTCAATTTATTTATACAATTAAACCAGTGAAATTAAATCTAAGAGACCTCGAATTTCAACTCGACAGAGGGCTAACTGTTTTCCCGTCGCCGAGTATTATTAGATGAGACCGTTTTCTTTGTCTCGGAACGTCCATCTTGCGCGTCTGCTCTGCAGTACAATTTCTATGCTTCGTTTCTTTTGATTAAGAGGACCCTTGCTAGATTGTTTTCCTTCGAGGAATTTTTAGTGGAAACCGGAACAGTTTTGCGAACAATTTTTCTCGCATTATCGTGTCTGTTCTCTTTAAAGAAAAATGTGGTGGGTGTTGCAGTTCGTGCAATCGTATTAACGAGATTAATTAGGTCGTCGGCGTATCAAATTGCACAAAGCCTCTTCCCTTGTTCGATAGAAGCCGGCAGGCAGGAAAGAACGCGTTTTTGCTCGCTTTTGCTTAGACAATCGCAGGAAACAGGTGGCCATTAACTACTACGTGGACGCGCGATAGGTTCGCCAGAGCTACCGATCATTATCGACGCGCGTCCTTTTGTAGAACAGAAAGGGCCAAAATTTCATTACAGCCGGGGCGAGCTTTTGCTCGCGCTGCAGGCACCTATCAGAATTTGCTTGGATAGATTGTTCCTCGTTACTGCAGCGAGAGACACTGGCTGCACGGGATCGTTTGTAATTACTCCATCGCGGTAATTAAATTGCAGATACTACGGAACAGTTTCTGCATTATCGCGGACCGGCCCATTCAGCGACGTATCCACGCGAACGGACCACAGGGTATTCTGTGTGTCGCCCGAGACGCGTTTTCAACGCACCGACGGAACTGTTAACGAGTTCGAATAACGGAGGACAAAGAGAAACCCTACACGGTAACGCCTTTTAATTAAATCTCCCATTACCCCGGCCAATTTATAAATAATTTCCCGAAATTTTGTAAACACTTGTCGACGCTCCTGTGAGGCACACTTCGCTAGCCTGTTCAATGCAACATTGGCGCGAGTCGATTGACAATCGATTTTCTATCTTTTGCAAAACGAAATTATTGTTGATTCATGGACAATTTCGCTGGTTTCCCCAGGGACATGTATCGGCTAGAAGATACTGTTCTTTAATACACTGCCGAACGGGATAGTTCTGGGACTTTTATCGTGTTGAAAATGTTTTTATATTTTTTGAAGAATTGTAAACCGAATTTAAATTCCCATTGTTTGAAGAACTCTGTACTGATTCATATTTCTAACGTGAAAATAGACGCTGAAAATAGTTTCACATAAAATGTGATTGTCCTGTAACCATTTAACAAATTATCTGTAAGAAAAATACCCTTCACATATTCACCGATTACATACTGTATCTTTCAATTGAATTTGTATCGTTTTAGCAGTTTATTTAGCGACGAACTCAATTCGCAATTCGAAGGACACAATTAACATCGTCTCCACTTCACAGTGCTACATTTACGGATCGCAGCCAAACATCCCCTCCTAGATTGTTTTATTTCGAAAATTGAATCGACTTCGAAATTACAAGTGAAAGAACGCAAAAGAAAATATTATCTTTCTTTCATGGAGGAAAATGTTTCTCCTGCCATCTTCCAGTAATATCGGTACATGCTATTTTAGCCGGTAGTTTTTCCGGGTCGCTGTCGTCGCCGTCCCGTAAATTCGATTAACATAAACTTCTGTCTGGATTCGTCCTAGTAGTTTACATTGGACAATTTAAATGATACAAAAATATTATTCGAATAACCGACTGCGGGTAGGCTTTAAAAACTTCATTTAAAAAGTCGGCCGACACGAGGCGAAATAACATTCAAGTTTCTGCACGCGCGTTAAATTCGAACAACGCAACTGAAACAACTGTTTTTGCAAATTAATCCAAAAAATGTGCAACCTATTGTTCGTCGCGAGAAGTTTCGGAATTTTTCCGAATTTTCGAGTTAGTTCGAGCTCCCTCGCAAGACAAAATAAGCCCCGAAGGGAGCATTAGTAAAACTGAACAAACCCTCTCCTCGCCGGTACGCCTGGCGGAGCCATTAACGAGGGAGAGCAAAACTTCCGATTCAGTTTCTGCTTTCATAGCCTACAAAAACCCGAATTAGCATAAACATCCATAGTCAGCGAATAACACACTCGGCGGACATTCCGTTAATTTATTCGGGGCCCCTATATCTCCGGGGCGGCTCGGCCGGTTTCCATTATTCCTTCGATCGGCCGCCGGGCCGTCGCGCAACGGGGGGAGGGGGAAGAGGGGGCAATTAGAGGAAACGCTGCAACTCTTTCTCTGTCGGGGTCGATTTACGATCGGTGGGGTGCAGAGCGAGCGTTCAGGTGCACGGGGGAGGAAAGAAAATGCAAAAACGAAGCGACCAGGAGACAGAGGAACGAACGAACAGAGGGTGGGACGGTGTTGGGAGTAAGGGTCGAACAGGAGGAACAATAAGAAGGAGGTCGGAGCAAACAGAGTGGAAAAGCGAGTGCGGAAGAGGAGAACACCGGTAGCCGGTGTAAACGTTATGCGATTTCAGACAAATGGCGGGATCGTGCGCGGAATCGTGACGAGGAGCGTCCACTTGGAAGCCATCGGTGAGTTTACCTTCTACTCCGCTAACTTACCATCGAGATTCCCAGGAACGAAGGATGGCAGCTGTCCTCGAGAACGTTTCCGGCCGCCATTGCACCGGCGGGGAGGAGCACAGGCAAATACGACGGCGGACGAGTACGAAAATCCGAGGGAATCGCCATTTTCTACGTGACACCCTCTCCGAGCTATGGCCGCGGCAGCGGTTCGACGCCTGTATCACTTTTCGGACCGCGGGACATATTGTCCAGCGTGTTAGACGGGTATGTGTATCGAGACACCGCCAAGTACAGTTTTCTCTATATATGTCGCCAAGACCTGGATGATAAGTGTCGCGGAACGATCCCCACTACCGCGGCGTGTGCCCCCTGAGGGGTTGCGAAGCTCGAGAGGCCTCGGATGCAGAGTGTAAACATAACTCGGGTGTGACTCCTGGACGATATAAGACCCGTGTTGTTGACATATATCGAGAATTCACTGTATCTAACTTCCCTGTCTCTTGCTTGGCAAATCTGAGAGGGTTCTAATATTTTTAATTTACAATTATTAAGATTCTAAGGGCAATCTCTTTTGATATGCAACAACACTGACACGCGTGTTTATGAATCTCTATCGTTAAATGAAAAAAGAATGTTCTGTCGGGACTAATAGGAGTGTTTCAACGGGAACCTCATTTTTCTTAACCTTTTCTAGCACGTAATTCCCGAGGCACGAAGATTGTGAATCAGTCACTGAACTTTGTGGCTTAAAGGCTAAGGAAGACTAATTATCCAATTTTTATTTTTGAAAAATTTATGATGTGAGGTAAAAGCCTCGTATACCACTAGTTACGAGTGCTCGCTTATAATGTTATTTTCATAGTACACTTCTCCATGTTAGCGATATATCACGTGCGTCAGTGAACCCTGGGATGGAGCACCAACTTTTTTATTATTCAGATAGCCCTTATCGAACTTTATAACGTTCGCTTAAAGCATTTCTCTTATTCCGCAGACTAACTAACTCTGCAGCGTAAAAAAAGACTGTTTCAAGTAAACGTTATAAAACACGGTATCGTTCGGTCCATATTCACACTAATTTTCCTTTGATATTATTGTAACGGAAAGTAACTTTAATTACACAAGAAAATATCATCGGAATTGTATCGTATTCCGTATCAATTTCATTATAAAAATGCCACGAATATTTTGGCGAAAGTCCCATAAAAAAAAGATAATGAAAAATAGAGAAGTTTTGTAATTTTGGTGTAATGTTTACACTCGAGCTTCGTTGTCCTTTTCTACGTTCGGCACTGCATTAGAGAATAGTAGGATATCGTCGACAGCATTTCGCCGCTGTGACTTTGACTAATAAAGTATAGGACGAAGGTATTCGCACTCCTCGGCGACCGAGGCCTCGCTCTCCTTTTCTACGTTCGGCGCGGATCAAAGAATCCTGTAGGATAAACGACATCAGGACCCGTGTTGCTGACATCGGCAACTGGACGCAACATTATAAGGTAATAATCTGAAGAGAATTATGAATTATATTGGAAGTAAATACATCTAGACACGCAAATTTCCGCTGATGCCAGAAAGCATTAAAACGCGTTCGCCAGCGTCCTCAAAAGGATTCCGCGAAGAAAGGGCAAGAAGACGGGCAAACGGCGGAAAAAGATTAGCAAATACTGGAGACCGGAGGAAAGGGGATTTTTTTCCGAAAAAGGAATTAAGCCTGCAAAGAACGGGCTCGCGAACACGCTCGCGGAAGCGTAACAGAAGCGTTCGAGAGGTTTGAACACGGTCGAGCGTCAAACGCGACGCTGTAAAAAGGACGAAAAAGCTTCGGGCGGCCCCTCGATTACTCGCGGCGTCAGCCGGACTCCTTATAAATCTTCTGGGCACCGGTAATACAGCATGAAATATGCTTCTCACTTTGTTCACCAATTACCTCGATGACTAGTTACGTGTTAAAAGTGTGTTACGAAAACGTCGGGATCGCGTGCTGCTCTTCCGAGGTGTCTCGCGAGGCACGAAGCTGCCCGATAAAATCCGTCTCGCGATGGATTTCCACGCAACACCCTTGACATCAACCACTTACCACCACCGATGGGACTAGGCTAAACGCGCACTCGTGAACGTCACTCGTTATCCCTCATAAAAACGAATCGGCGGCCGTATCACTTGTTACCGGATTTTATGCGTTCACCAGAAAATCCGAGTAGACGAGACGTGAAACGTCAGGGTGACAAGAAAAGAATTTGACAGTGTCGATGCATAATCATCGGCTTATTGAAATTATTAATGGCCGGAGAAAAAACAAATTTTCAGTCGGTTCCAGTACCTTGTGATCGATAACGTTTTTATTTTGCATAACGATCCGCCGTTTATCGTACACGTTGGAGACACAATTACAGGTTTTGTGGAGGGTTCTGTCACGCAACATGAAAATTAGAATGCCTCTACTGTATATACAGCGGTTCCAAAAAGTATTTGAAGACTAAAATTCCCATTCTCAAGAAATCGTCGAAATTCAAAGTGTGAGAATTGATCGTAGATCAAAATATTTTTGACCGTTCAGAAAAATATTTCTCAGCGATATCGGTGGAGCATTTTCTCGATGTACCTCTTTTCAATAACCAGCTTGATTTACAAATACCTTGCATTATAATTACCCACGTTGCAGGTTCCTAACGACATGACTGCAGGGCAACGAGCGGCAACCAACGGTCTGCGGCGCGCACACTGCCCACTAATTATGAGCGGCAACATAAGAACAACAAGTTTCGTCCGATAAACTAACAACTTTTATATTAATTAATGAGCTTTTGTAAAACCCCGCGGCGACGGGTCTCGGCGAGCAAGGCGTTGGCATTGGCCGAGCCGAAATCCGTCCTTCGTAGCCGCGCTCTGATTGGTCCCTCTTAACTAATGAATACAGCCGCGTAGAATATTCACGCAAAGGAAGAAGTTACTTCAAACGACCTTGGGAATCACTCCTGTCAAGAAAATACACCTTTTCTAGGACACCCTGTAGATTATGCCCTGTTGTTTGCGCACTATATAATTGTCATTTTGGTCTCCCACTTTCCACATACATCGAGGTGTAATTAACCCTTTGCACTCGAAGCCTTTTTAACTCCAAAACGAAACATTTTTTCCGACCTTGAATATTTCCCTTCTATATATATGTCTTCATGCTATACATACGAAAATGGTGCAATTTACTCGTACAGTGCTGAAATATTTAGTAATTTATTAAATGCGAACTAATTTAATAGTGTAAAAAATATTTTGAATAATAATACAGCAATTTTAGTGGCGCCCTACAGTCGCCATTCGAGTGCTAAGGGTTAACACTAATCCTACCGACATTTCATGTATACCTAATCCTACCATGAGCGGTCAAATGACCGCTTCAAAAAAGAAAAATATGTATCTTAATATAGAAAGACATGCTATGAAATTTTTTTCGCAAAGTAAACAACAAAGAAAGTTCAAACGAAAGTTAACGAAATTTCAAAAACAGTCATTTGACCGCGCGTTGGTAGGTTTAGTGTTAACCCATTAGCGTCCATTGTACTCGCTTGAATACAGCATAACAAGATTATATTTGTTTGCTTCTAACGCCATCTAAGATTGACTAGATGTTTTGTCCATTGTTGCAAGTACTCACTAAACATGTAGAAAGCTGTATTACTAACGGTTATCTCTTTTTTACCGACCATAAATCAGATATTTGCACATATTTTGATTCTGCAGTCCGGTATACTGCGAGTCCCTGTACGCTCTGTTGATATCCGTTCAGTATAGTGTGGAAACGATAGTCATACGAGGGTGAGATGGGCATGCATTAAGTGTAAGGTTACATTGTGTACTGAAAGAGACTGTTTCATCCAACACCATTCATAAGCCCATTGTACTCGATTGAGCATATATATCGCTTCGTGTTATTTTTTTTTCTATTACTGTCATATATGGATTTACTTCCAATAAATATCTAAGCACAGTTATGTGTGTTTCATTAATTTTATTTACAAAAAAATTCTTGGGCGTCAATGGGTTAAATTTGTTCGGGCTCTCGCGTGTCAAATTGACGCGGGGGTGAGAGTCGCATTGTCGCAGCTCAGGTTGCGAGTATGCATCCTGACGAAAATCTGCGCGCATACTCGACCCCATCGCTACTTCCGACCGGCTTCGATCCCACGAGCACGTAAGCACAGTACGCGCCTCTTGACTCCCGTGTCCACGTACCGAAAATCGACAAGCCGAAACGCGAATTATCGTGGCCCGATACCAGGCCCGGCTTTAATGTTCGCCCGTGGATCGCAAGAAACCGGTCATTGAATGGGAACCGAGGCAGCAGCGTTTCGATCATTAAAGTCGCAAGTACTAAACGACCGGCATCCGCAAAAAAGGAAGCAGCAAGTGGCCATTATATCCGAGCCTGAAGGGCTTGAAACACGGCCCCGGTATTCCCGCCGCGATTCCAGTAATTTCGGTGTTTAACGTTTCTAGGTGCAAGTTCGTGGCTAACGCGAACGGCGCACAGGTTTCGGGGGAGGAGTGGCGCCACGTTTCCGCGTATTTGCCCGCGTATAAGATATCGGCATTAGCGACGGAGATGACCCGGCAGAAAGAGAACACTGCCGGAAGCAAGAAACTCGGCAAAGAAAGCAGATTTCTAAGACAAAACGCGGCGTACACGCATTGTTTCATTTCCACCATCTACCGGTACGACGCACAGTGGGCAATTTGGACGAAATCGGATTCAAAATCAAAGAGCTTTCGATAGAAATGAGGAAATGAGAAATTTTTTTTAAATTAAAGCTGAAACTTTGTATAATGTGGGAAAATAGGGAGATTATTACCATCCAATCATTTCAACGAAAAAATGATTTCATTAGTTTTTGTCACAAAAATCTATTTTTTGCACAATCCTGAGGTCGTAGGCAAATTTTCAGACCAGATTTGAAATCAACGTGACAAAATCTATGGGAAATGATGTATAGCATGTTAAAAAAAAATTTTTCCGCGTGTGCTATTGGAAAAACTAAAATTTTCTTGAATTTGTGCGCGTTTAACGAATTTTCTCGAGGTTAAAAAACGTTCGTACCACAATCTCTCTATTTTTCCCATATTCTACAAAGTTGCAGCTTTCATTTTAAAAAAATTTCATCGCTCTACCTCATTCCTATCGAAAGTTCCTTGATTTTGAATCCAATTTCGTCCAAATTGCCCATTGTGCGGCGCACAGTGGTCCCAAAGCCGGAAAACGTGACCAAAACCTAAAATATGAACTTTCAGCTAGGTAAGTTTTAAGTATGGGGTTGGTTACTCTAAGAGTGTTTCTAAGTGGGGGTAAACAACAAGGTCGTTTTTTTTTATACCTGACCAACAGTAACAGTCCGAACTTCGAGTTCTTTAGACCATACCTTTTTATGCTTGTGAAGCACATTGCGAATTTTAAGTGCACAGTGTATAAATTCTGTTGAAACGTTTCGATTTTAATTGTGCATTATGGATGCTGTTCGTGCAGGTAAGTTGCATAGTTTTTAGTGCCGAATGTTTATTGTTAACTGATAACTATGTATGCAAAGAGAGAGTAAAAGTGAAGGCATAAATTTTCAAGATGTAGAGTAAAAGTTGCAAGTCTCACACGGTCTCTCGCTAAAACTTGTTGGAGCTTCTACTACATAGTATTATCTTGCAATTCTAAAAAAAAAAAAAATAGCTGCCCTTTAGGTGCCTCTGTGGTCGTAGCACTGTTTTTTGTAACGCAGAGTAGGTATTTTATGTGCTTTCTGTAAAATTTAAACATATTTTGAATAGAATGTCAATTTTTTATAAAGAATCATATATCCAAAATTTGTTTATATTTTTCAAACACGAACGCTGTTTTTATTCCCGCTATTCATTTGACAACCTTCCAGCCGAATATCTCGAAAAGTATGAAATATATTAAAAAAGTGTAAAACACGTGTCCAAGGCAGTATCAGTTTTTTATTTGGATCGCGTTTTCAAGGTCATTTGAAGATCAACTTTGTTTCTTCGGATGGAAACCTATATTTTTTATTATGGGATCTTATTGTACGTAAAAAGACCAGCAATTCTTCAATTCTTTCTTCTCTGGGAACAATAAAGTGCGAGTAGAATACCTACTTTATACAATACAAAGGGTAGAGTTTGCTATGCGGAGAATTAGTCTTTCCCCTCGTTCAGGTCAATATGAGACAGCGAATTTTCTAATTTCAAAAACGGCCTAATACCAATTTTCAAGCAGAACTAATAATTTTTTAATGTATATGTCCGCCATATTGGATCCGCCATTTTGTTTTTTCTAATTTCAACTTCAGATTCGTGATCAGCGACCCCAAAAACGGCCTAATACCAATTTTCAAGCAGAACTAATAATTTTTAATGTATATGTCCGCCATATTGGATCCGCCATTTTGTTTTTTCTAATTTCAACTTCAGATTCGTGATCAGCGAATACCAATTTTCAAGCAGAACCAATAATTTTTTAATAAAAGTTGTGAGGTTTTGACCACGTTTTGGCGATTTGAGACCACTGTGCGACGTCGCAGCAAAATACAGTGATTTCTCTGTATATGTCGCCAGGACCTGTGTGACACACGACGAGGAGTGTAAACATAACTCGGGTCTGTCTCCTGGACGATACACGACGCTGGCAAGACCCGTGTCGTTGACATACATCGAGAATTCGCTGCAACTCGATTCTACAGCTCGTTTCTGAGCAATAGACATCCTGTAACGATCAGCAACTGCAGCGTACTCCAATTAAACTACCAACAACCAACACATCGTTACACATCTATCAACCTCTCCTTTCAGTCGTGGATCTCGAGCATTAGTTTGCTCGAGAGACAGTGCGACTTCGCGTTGCACTGCGGCGGCGGTCGACGATCATCTTCATGGTGCGAAACGATCAATAGATACACGTTGACCTGCTATCCCTTTCTTTGAAGTCTCCGATTACAGCACGGCTGTCCTAACCGATTTCGAAACATCGAGTTCGCCTAACCGGGGCGTAGAAGATGCTAATCGCGAACTTGTAACATTTTGATCGTTTCGCGAATCCAAATACGAGGTCCCCAACAAAAGGTTTCGATGGAGAAGAGCGAGAGAGAGAGAGAGAGAGAGAGAGAGAGAGAGGACGAAGAAAGAGAGGAGTACGAGGAGGGGGAGACAACGAAGCGGAGAAAACGATCCAGGGTGTCTCTTTTCGAGCTGCACCGGGCAAAACTAATTAATTAGCGTAATGATTCGTTCGCGTAAGCTCCCATTTCGTTCGCCTGTAACGAGTAGAGTTCTGCGAAGTTTCGCAGACGCGGACGCCGCTGCTGATGCTGCCGCCCGACGCCGCCGACGCCGCAGACGCTACATCCCCCCACCCCCCACCCCGTTCTTCCCTTCGTCGATCTCTGGCCCCGTTTCCATGGACGCCCCTCCGCTCTTTCGAAATATTCGTATCGCGATTTTAATGAGCGACAAGCTGTGCAAACACGCGAACGATCGCATCCGGTCGGTATGGCAGTCCGAGTTGAAGACGCCATCCCGACATCTAACGTTCCGCGGTAACAAGGGCACCGTCTCCGACAATTACGGGAACGTCTGAAACAATCAATTATCGGGCCGAATAATTAAAATCGACACACTCGCTGCACCGAACTCGCGCACGGAGAAAATCGAAAAGGTGAAAGCGGCTGATCATCGTTTCCCGTTTTACTCCTTCGGGTTCGTTTGTTGGTGTTCCTTTCTTTTTTCTTTTTTTTTTTGTTCTCGCTATCTCTTGCGCGCTTTGCTGTCCACCTCCTTTACCCACGGCTGAACGGCCCGTTTCTCCGACGAACAAAAGGAGCACGGGTAATTATAACGCACGACTTTTGTCGCCGCGACACGCTGTCGCCCCGTGTCGATCAACTGGAACCCTTGGAAAGCGACTTTCACCGGCTCTGGTGGTCGCTCGATGAAGAAAATCTGAGGTTTCCACTTTCCCTCGGAGCGATCGGGATTTTCTTTCCGTGCTCGAAATTCTTCCGTGTCCGATATTTGACACCACGGGGGGCACGGTAATCGGCTGACGAAGTTTGAGCGATGCGTGTCCGAGCCGATACGGTTACGGATTGAACGAGCTCGGACTAGAGGACTTATTGTTCTTACAATCGGAGATGAAATTCGAGCCGTTATATTGCTATGAATTCAACTATACTTCGATTACCTCGAAGACGTTGCCTCTGACCTGCCAACAACAATGACCTGCCTTATAATTCACAAGTGCAATCAACGGAGCTGCAACATTTATATCTGGCCATCTGACCATCAGGATCTATTGTATTGTTATGAATTCAACTATTATTCGATTACCTCGAAGAAGTTGCCTCTGACCTGCCACCACCAACAATGACCTGCCTCATAATTCACAAGTGCAATCAACGGAGCTGCAACATTTACATCTGACCATCTGACCATCAGGATCTATTCTATTGTTATGAATTCACCTATTCTTCGGTCACCTCGAAGAACTTCCAAAGCTCCGATTCTGCACTTAACCTATTTAAGTTGGATAAAAATGATTCACAAGTCCAGTTAATGAAATTGAAGCCTTTACATCCGGTTCGTTTTTCACACACGGTAGAGACGTGTTGAAAGTTGTATTTTTAACGCATAAAACTGAATAAGACGTTCTAAAACACCGTGTGAAAGTTAATGCACTTGAACCGTCTTCGTGGTCAACGCACAATGAAAATTATCCCTCAATTTTTCACGAAAATGAAATGTTGCTCGTCCCTGACCTCGAATCACAAAAATCGTGGCCTTGTAATTCACAAGCGCAATTAACGCACCTTGAAAACTTGACCAAACCTACGTAAAAGTGAACGAGACACCTTAAAAACCGTACGAAAGTTAATATATTTCAACCGCCTTCGTCTTTAACGCACAAAGAAGCATCTCCGAATTTTTCACGAAAATGAAATGTTGCTCATCCCTGACCTCGAATCACAAAAATCGTGGCCTTGTAATTCACAAGCGCAATTAACGCACCTTGAAAACTTGACCAAACCTACGTAAAAGTGAACGAGACACCTTAAAAACCGTACGAAAGTTAATATACAGTGACTCCCACTAATATTCGTACGCCCTTAAAAATTGTATAACTTTGTCAATATTGGCCTATACTACTTGAATTTTTTTGAGAAGTCCGGACGATTCGATCGCTACGTAACGTGAAAGAAATGTTCGATTAAAATTGCAATTGGTCGAAATTACAAAGAAAGTACTAAAAGTTGTATTTTGCCACTTTTCTATGCGGGCTTACAGTAAAAATTTAAAACGCACGTCTTGTACATCTGTATCAATTATACATATTCTGAATATTTCATCTAAATCGGTCAATATTGCACTGAGCTACAAACTTTTAACAATGAAAACTCAAGGGCGAAAGTCGCAGAATTTTGGCCTTCTCAGGGAATTTCGCCCTTATGCGATCATTTTGGAACATCTGCAGCTCATTGCAACGTTGACCGATTTTGATAAAATTCTCAGAATATGTATAATTCATACAGATCTACAAATCGTACTTTCTAAATTTTCAATGTAAGTCCACATTAAAAAGGTGCAAAATACAACTTTTAGTACTTTCTCTGCAATTTCGCCCAATTGCAATTTTAATCAAACATTTTTCTCACGTTACGTAGTGATCCAATTGTTCTAACTTCTCAAAAAAATTCAAGTAGTATAGTTCAATATTGACAAAGTTATGCGATTTTTAAGAGCGTACGAATATTAGTGGGGGTCACTATATTTCAACCGCTTTCGCCTTTAGCGCACAAAGAAGCATCTCCGAATTTTTCACGAAAATGAAATATTGCTCGTCCCTGACCTCGAATCACAAACATCGTGACCTTGTAATTCACAAGCTCAATTAACGCACCTTGAAAACCTGACCAAAACCACGTAAAAGTGAACGAGACATCTTAAAAACCGTACGAAAGTTAATATATTTCAACCGCTGTCGCTTTTAGCGCACAAAGAAGCATCTCTGAATTTTTCACGAAACCGAAAGGTTGCTCGTCCCTGACCCGCAGCCACAAAAATCATGACCTTGCATTTCCCAGGGCAGCCTTGCCAGGGCGGAACACCGTCGAACAACGGTGGGAAACAAATTTATCGATTGTCCGGGTCACGAGTCAAACTAAATTGCCGATCATAATACGTCGAGCGTAGCCTCAATAATTCATCGTCTCCCCGGGCCGCGTCGTATTAATAACCCTGTCGTCTGTATAAACTCCGCTAACTAACTTATAAGTCATTCGACTGGTTTGAGCGACAAATTCGTAACATAAATTATGACCGACCCCTGACCGTCTGTCAGGCCGGTACACGAACTAAGCAGCCCGATTCAAGATATATTTATCGCCGGCGAACGCGAAGCTTACTAACTTGTTGTACAGCCTCGCCGCACTTATGTTCGTTGCTGCTGCTAGTTGCTAGCGCCACACCGACGACGCTGCGCTTCGTTTGCTCTATTTTGATAACGACGACAAGCGACGCGTTACAAATTTCTGCGACGAATTAAATTATCCACCAGCCTAATCGCAATGGTCGATTAACCGATGTAGACTGCCGGGATTACACGGACTCCCGATTAGGCTTCGGTCTGTAGGCGTTCATGACGAAAACGAGGAGGTTGCAGTAACAAAGTGGTGAGAACGTTTATAAGAGGTGAAATTTTCTCTAAAATTTAAATGTGCAAAGAAAAAGCGAATAAATATAAAACACGAAGGAATACGATAATTGTTATCTTAATTAATTATGGCCGACTCTTTACATTTACGTATCAAGGTATTCTACGAGTACAATGAATGTACTGGCGCTGTAGCCATAGTCTGGAGTTAAGCTCGTATGTGCTCGTTGAAAAGTGAAATGCGTTTCGAGTTTATTCCGTGCGGCCGAAGTAAACCGCGAGCATGCTCGGCGATTTTGATGACAGAGTTCCCAAGGAAGCGTAATTGCATTTCCCGCGTCGGTCCCGGCCAATCTCTATTTTGCCCAAATCGAATCGGTTAATTTCCAGCTACACACATTCGTCGATATTGAACAAACGAACGATCGAGGTTCAATTACATTTTCGTTTCGCTCGGCGGGGTGCGCGCTTAAAAAATTCACTTCCGCTAACAAGATTTCATTTTCGAAGTACGGGGGCCTGGGAGGGGTGGGGGGAGACAGGGACCGTCTGCCGGGGTCAAATATTTCACGGGTAAAATGCGGAATTTTATTATTCAAAAATGGAGCGGGCCGAACGTGTCCGATCGACGACGGAATTAATTCATCGGGGTGGGCTCTCGCGTATCGGTCCGAGGGGTGGGGTTGCGCGAGGGTGGAAATGACGGGGGCGGACGCGAAACGATACAAAACGAGGGATTCCAATATTTCCCTATCTGAACTTAATGGACGCCGGTTGCGTCTCGGGTTTTTCCCGTCGTGCCCGTGCCCGTGCCCGTTCCCGTAAATGGAAAGCCCCGTAATGCGAAAAATAGTGGAAGTGCCCCGGCAAGAGTGGAAGTCTTGCGTGGAGTGATATTAATGCGAAGGAGCGATCTCCCTTTATGCCGGGACGGATCCATCTCGCTCTGACTCCATTAAAAGTGATTTCTTTCTCGACGCGGCGAGGACCGAAGCGAGATCATAAAGAGGGAGAAAGAGAGAAACCGGGGTAGAGCGAGGCACCGGGCGAGTAAGAAAAAAAAGAAAACGAGTAAACGCTCGTGGAGATGCTATTCCTGGATGTTCCATTCCGCGGGAAATCGATGGAACGGCTCCGTAATTGATCAACTAAATATTCACGTTTCGCCGTTTGCGAATGGATCAGACGTCTCGGTTACCTCGACGTCTCTTCGTCTTTCCATCGACCTTTTTCTCTTTTTCTTTATGTTGATCCAAGAAGCAGCGGGGAAATTGAATTATCTCGCTGGGCCGACTTCGCTATTTTATTAACAATTTTCCCGGACGATAATTACATTTTTTAGCATTGATCCAGTTACTCTGGATTACTGTTTCAGCGCATTTTCATGGACGTTAAAAGCGAAGGCAATTTACCAACCAGTCTTTGAACTTATTTATTGCTTTGGATTACGGTTTTGTTGCGTGGAAGTTTAAACTTTTGTCCGATCAGATCATTTATCTTTTGTTCGACGGATTGTTTTACTCCGCTGAAGATAAAGGCAATGTTGTTATTAGCATTCATTTTCGGAGCGCTTGTCGATACTTGTCAAGCGAATTGTGTCAAGTTCGTTTCAAAAACACCACCGTCGAATACAATATAATATTTTATGATACAAATACAATATTTTGTGACACGAATACGAACAACGTTATCGCCGCGAAAGAACGGCCATGAGCAGTCGATGGATGGTTAAACAATCGTTGCACTGATAACTGTGCGATACGATTAACACTGTGATCGCCAAACTGGCAACCCCAAAAATTCCATAAAATCAAAGTAAGTTATTTAATGAAATAAAAATTGAAAAAAATTAAATGTATGATACCGAGTAGTCCTCCAACTTTCTTGCATGTTACAGATCCTAATCACGTTTGGTACAATGAATATATCAACGTAAAAATTCATTTTAAAACCTGCACAAATAATTCCGCCACCCACATATGGGTGACGTGGCATTCAACGTGTTAAAAACAATGTGCATTCAAAAATGCATTCACAAATTCATTTCAAGAATTCCTTATTGTGTTCAGCTCTGTTATTAACACTAGAACCACCGAGGCCTAAACGTGACTTAGACTTATCCCTTTATAATAACAGCAAGATTGAGTTTGCTCAGGTTTCACACGATTTTATGGTAACATGTACTCCAACGAAGAGATATATTAAAAAATTTCTCGTGAAACCGTTTTCACAGTTCCAGTAATCGTGAAAGAAGAAATCATCCACCAGTAATTTTGACTGGTTCGGTAGTTCCAGTGTTAAGAAAGCAAATAAACGTCTACTTTTGTTTTGACAATTCTTATTCTCCCTGAAGATCCACGGTCTACTATTCGGTCCAATGTCGCTAAAACCATTTTCTATTCGATTCCGCGTCCGTTCTCCGTCAAGTTGGCCGATGCAGCGTTCAAGTAGGTCCAGCCTCGGCGAAGGCGGCGCATAAAAGTGAAACCATGCAGAATCGGGTCCGTGCGGTTTAATGACGAATCAGCGTCGGGTCGGCCAGGCGTCATCCGAGCGAGAAATCGCGGCCGGGGCCCTGATCAAAAACCGGCGTACTCGTTACGGGAACACCGACAGAGCCTGTGAACCTAACGATCCTTTCGAGAGACCGGATTGAAAAGCAGCCGCAGCCGCAGCAGAAGCCCGGCCACCGAAAACGGGTCCGCGTCTCCTGGAAGAAAAAGCTCGGGCGCGCGCGCGCTGAAAGCTGCGGGGTGTGCACAAACGACGTCGAAGCACACTCGTTTCAAGATTCCACCGGCGGCAAACTTTTCCAGGGACCAGGACGTGCGGGGGTGGGTGGTGAGGCTTCGGCGGCCGATGCGCGCAAATATCGACAGACCTCTCCGTTTCCCTCTAAATCTGCCGAGTGCTCAAAGAACCGGGTAGGGTGGAATCGGGAGAGGGGGTAGAGAGTCGGGGGTGAAAACCGGGGGAGCAGAGAGAGAGAGAGAGAGAGAGAGAGAGAGAGAAGGGGGGTTGCACGCGCGACAGATGAAACGCCGTCACACACGGCCGTTTATCCCGATTTATTCGAGAGGAAGAGGAGCCCGATACCAGACGGGCCATAGAGAAGGCGAAGAGAAACATGAGACACGAGGAGAACCAACCAGAGAGTGATAGAGTGTGTGTGTGAGAGAGAGAAGGGGAGAATGTGCAAGGACAATCGCGTTTAGGAAGGAATTAATGAATACCGCTGCAGGGTGAGAGCTCATTTCGTCCTCGTGAGAGAGATTCGATCGATCGCCGGTAGGACAAGCTATACAACGCGATTTAATTAGTCGAAAGCAAATGCTACTAGATAGGAGCCTGCATAGGGTGAAAAGGACCAGGCAGGAAGACAGAGAGGAGACAGCGGAGGCGGAGGTGGGGATCGTCTCCAGGTCTGCCGGAACATAATAAAGCACCGTCTCATTGTCTCCTCCTCTATCGTTCTTTGTCCTCTCTGCTTCGCTCCATCCCCCTTCGCCCGCCCCCGCCTCCCCCTCCTCACCCCTTTCCCTTGTGACTTCGAGCATCGTTCTTTTCCATTGCTTCTTTCACTGTAACTGGGACAATACCGTGTGCCGATTCATCGGAAACTTTCACCCTCTCCCTCGCCCCAACCCACCCCCGCCCCTCCTGTCGAGCAACCACCGCGATACGTTCAAAGGGGCGGAACTTGACGAAAGCAAATTCGCGTTTTCGGCGCTCAGGAGGATGTCGCGGAGCGCTCTGAGCGCTCTGAGCGCTTTGAACGGCCCGTGTATACGCCACTTCCGGCGGCGGGACTCTCCCTCCGTGCCCCTGTGTGTGCACGGAATTTCGAACGGCGAAAGGGGAAAGAAGCTGCTGCTCGGCGGCCATTGTGTGTATCGGTCGGATGAAATGAGGTATTTTTGAGCGGTTCGGTGACGCGGAAAACTAGAAATTTTGACGAACGAGTGCGGGGGGGGGGGGCTCGGAGAAGAAAAATGAGAATGGTAGAAGCATTCGTGAAGTCGGGGAAAGCAAAGGAAGTATTTCGCCGGTACCGTTCTAGAAGCATGCGCTGGAACAATTGGACGACTGACTACGTGTCTGACAGTTTGCTTTAGGTCTACCTCTGGCATTTGTTATTTTCAAAAGGACAGTGTGCTTGATCTCTTTTTTTTTTTTGCAATGTTTTCTGGCATTTTTTCGAAGAGGTGGGCAGTTGAACAAATTATCTTGAATCAAAACTGTGTAGTCATGTCGTTGTCAGTGACAATCGAGGAGAAAATGAGTCGGAAAATTGAGTCTGAAAGTTCCGACGGACTCGCGCGTTCCAGCGTTCGCATAAGTAGAAATGGTTGCTCGTGACCAGACGCGTCAGCCGATTCCCATTCAACAGCAAGCGTAATCACTGAATTTTCCGACTCGATTTTCTCGAAAACTATGCCTTAACAGAACGAAATACTCGTTCTTTGTTTACTTATTTTTGCTCATAAAATCACATCATGGCCCCTTGTACCTCCCATTCAAAAGTCTCTTCAAAAGTTTCTTCAACGAGTTGTTAATGTTTCTAAAGCAAGCCAGACTATTGAATGCTATAACT
The DNA here is from genome assembly GCF_050948215.1 of Halictus rubicundus. Classification (NCBI taxonomy): domain Eukaryota; kingdom Metazoa; phylum Arthropoda; class Insecta; order Hymenoptera; family Halictidae; genus Halictus; species Halictus rubicundus. The sequence goes on along the minus strand of NC_135164.1, from coordinate 4,003,993 downwards.
TAGCCCGCAGAAAACCGCTAAGACGTCGCTAATAATATCGCTGATAATAATAACCGTTAAGACGTCGCTATAGTCGAACATTAAACTCTGAATAAAAAGGAAGAAAAGCTCCGTAAGATGAACTGTAAGAGAGAGCCACTAAACAAGAGAGAGGGTCCTTTAGACGTCCTTTTGTCCGGGGAACAGAAAAATTATTATTCCACAGTCATCCCGAGCGCGTCGCGTCACGGGAGAGGATATTGTGTCAAAAAAGCTTCTTATCTGCGAGAAGAAGGAACATCGCGAACCGAGTCACCCTCTTCGTGGCCGATCCCATGTCGCTTATTGTAGAACGGCGGGACACACCCACGCGGTACTGTTATTTGGCGGATGGAAACGGTGCATTGTAGTGTCTTGTCACGCCGTTTCAAGGCTCCCCTTCCCGCGGTCCGAATATGTACTGGCGCGTCGAAGAACAAAGGGCGGTTTCACGGTCAAGGCCGCGCGGCTTGCCACGACATCACCGAGCAGGAGGCTCTTTATTCATTAGCCAGCCGTACGGTGAGAGAGAAACGGAGAGAACTAAAGCGAGCTAGAGAGAGAGAGAGAGAACTTCCTCCGTCGATACCTCGATTTTTCTTTTCGATATATTCCGACGATCGTTTTACTCCTCCCCGATTCGAATCCGCCGCGGTTTTTTCTCGCTCGATGGTTCGAGACGTTCGCAACGTCTCGAGGGACCCGAGACCTTGGGCTTTAATAGGCCGCAGCGGAAAAATGAGCGCCGATCGAAAAAGCTTGAATACGGCCGACGGTGTTTCGCCAATTACGTATTACAGTGTGGATAATGAGGTATCATTTTCTCGAACGGCCAGGGAAGATTTCGGTTTGCGTACGATTTCACGGGTAATAATCGATCCTGCGGATTTTTTCAAGAAGAGAAGCTGTAGGACGCGAGCGATCAGCTTCGATCGATCGATACGCACTCTGAAAAATAATTCGACTCCGAGAACGGGCGGATGTCCGATTATTCGCGTGCGAACATCGCGCATTAAGCATCTTTGACGTCTACTTTATTGTGCTATTCTTTGATCCGCGCCGAACGTGGAAAAACAAGTTATCAAAGTTGAACTTTTTCAAAAAATGTACGCGAAAATTAAAGAAATTCGTAGATTCGTACTCGGCTCGGGAAAAATCCACCAAAATCGCCTGCTCGAAGTTAGAAGTCCATAGAAAAGGTAAAAGTTCTTGTGGGTATAATTTATCGACGAAGGTTAGCCGGCGCACCCTTGCCTCGCGGTTTTATCGTTTCGATATGATGAACTGCGTCTTTATCCGCAACGAATTCGACAGAAATCGACAGGAAAAGACCGAGCGATTCCCCTTATCATGACCCGGTAGGAAAAATTCCGAGGGTAGCCAGGATGTCCGGCACGAATGCAATATCTCGAAGTGCCGGCTATCGCGAATGCATTTTAGAGAAGCGATGCATAAAATATGCGAGCGAAACGTACCGGCCCCCGTTACCGTTCGCAATTTGTCCCAACAATGTTTACACACGTACATCGAAACGCTCCGAGCAAATTTAAAGCTCCATCACGTCGTGGCACGCCGGCAAGGAAATGAATGATACAACGACGTACCGCGACGTTTCGGGAATTACACAGAATTTTCCGACATTTCCAACTGGGAACAGCGAGTGACTCGAGATGCAACAATAACTCGAAAATACGCGATACAAGTCTTTCTGTAAGGTTGCTTTATTTTTTGGAGAATTGATTTTCAGTATGGGAACGCGTGCGTGACCATTTACTCGAAGTAGATACGGATAGCCATGAACAGACACGCTTTCTTCGTCGAGAATACGCGTGCAGGAGTTTTTGAAACATTGAACTCTTTTTCCTACATTTTCGGTTGGAATTTTAACATAGCACCATCCTTCTTCCGACCATAAAATTAGGACAACTTGTACAAAACAAATTGTAAAGAATTGTCTAAATTAATTATCAAAGACAGAAGTTAAATAGAAATCTATTCGTCCTTCTAACGATTTCAATAAATTGAAAAGAGTATATCCAGCGTACCTGGTAGGGATAATTCCGCGACGTTTATCATCGAGGAGTTGGCGACATATACAAAGATATCACAGTGGTGCCAAATATTTCGAAGTCGATATAGACTAAAAAATAATACCCACGTACACACTGACGCTCCAATATTTTCTTACCTTTTTCTTTTTCGATATCGAAACGTGCCTGGATTACACCCAACGCAACGAAAAAATGATTCTCGCTTCCGCGTCGCAAAACAGTTACAGTTGCAATTTGTCTGCGCGTTTAACGGAAGTGAACGCCAGAAAAACGTGGAAACTCTTAGCTTACAGTAATCGAGTTAAAATGGCGAACAGGTTCGTCCGACTGTGCTAACAAAGTTCCCGGGGCCCGGGCAGCTCGAGTCTCCTTAATTTCTCGGCTCGTCCGAGCGACGACGGGCGACGCTTTCAGGATATTTCGGCGGGTCTGGTTCTGGCTCGACGTCTATCGATCCTCTAAGTATTTTCCGGAGGGATGTCGGTCGCTCAGATAATTGTGGCTGCGTCGTGTTTCCCTGGCGCAGTCGAACGCGATTCGCTGCGCCGGCCGTAATTCATGCTCGCGCGAGAAACGAATCGCATGCATCTCATCAGGGCAACTTTCGACCGAGACTTTATCGGCCCGTGTCCGGGCAACTTTTCGACGATATTCGTTCATAATTACGAGTCTCGCCGAGTAACTTCCACTTCAGCGTCGCGATCGCGGATCGATACGGCGAGCGCTCGGGCACAGCGCCGCCGATTCCTACTTTCGACGTCTCGGCTGTATTTCCACGGCGAATGCAACCTCTGGAGAGGGTCTGGGAGGAACGGATATTGGAATAGACGAAAATGGACTCACACTTGCGCCGAACCTCGCGCCAACCCTCCCCCCGTAACCGTCCGCCTTTCGCCGTTCCCTTTCGATCCTCCCTTTTCTCTATTATATCCTCGCGATCTCTACCCGACTCTCCACACCTCCCAACCCTCCTTCTCGCCTTCCCTTTTTTCCTCTCCGCGACGAGAACCTCCCCTGCCAACCGTTTTCTTCGCGCCATTTCTGCGGTTTCCGCGACGTCTACGCCCCACTCGCCATTGTTTCGCCTCGATTTTTCGCTCTCTCCCTTCTTCTCGCGCGCCACATTTTACAGATTACATAATGTTCCCGTAATCGCCGAGGGTTTTACTTTAAAGTATAAATGATTTTTTCCAAGTATATGAAAGCCAAAATAGTAGGTAAAATTTGGTAGGAAAAATTTGGAAGCCTTGTCATAATATTTTCCATCGATTAAACTTATTACGAAAGGAAACGTAATGTTATTCTACCTCGGCTTGTTGCAACAGAGGTAAAGGAATTTTTATTTCTTTAAAGACCCGGCTCTTGTTTCTCGCGATCGACGCGGACGATTATTACGCAATAGAAGCCCGCAGTTTGCTTATGTCACGGCCCGATAAGACCAAGACAACAACCCTCGCAACACGTCACCAGGCCCAAGTTCACGACTGATTCAGCACCCGACAACTTTGAACCATTAAACAGTCCCAAACCTTTGTACCCCAAATAAGATTACCCAGTAATATATAAGACCCCAAACCCGTGTACCCAGCAGTCGACGATCACCTCTGCTACGGCACGTCTCGCCGATCCAACTTTCAAAATAAAAAGCAAGTTCAAATTCCCGAAATCTTCGAGTATTCAATCGCGAAAGTGAAATACGGCGTTCCTTCGCGAAACCAGCCATTTCACCGTAACACTTACAGCGGACAGTGATTGTCAACGTGTACAACAATGTTTCGTTTTCAGCTCGGCGAAATAAACGCCGAAGCGTGATACTCGACAAGAGCGACGGTATAAAAGCTAATTGAATTTCTTAGTTCTCCCGCCGCGCCGCGCGGAGGATAAACACCCACTCGGCGGAGTTGGCATTTCCACAAAGTATCGTTGATACTCCCCTGACTTTATCTTATCTCCGATTTCTCTTGAATATCATTATTTTATCCCGGCCAGCCGACAATCCGAATATTCGCGTGTCTCGGGACGTTCTTTCCGCCTCGCGGACGATTAAAACGGAATAAAAGTCTCCCGGCTCGCCCGGCGGAGTACTTGTTAATTCCCTCGTTCCCGGGGATCGCGCGTCCTTCGGGAATGTTGAACATGCGCCTACACTCCGGTGCCCGGCGAGGCGACATTCGCCAAAACGCAAGAATAAACGCGCGCCGGCAAGAAAGTAATAAGCGAACGATGTTGCTGCGTCTGCAAGTCACCGTGTCCCTGCAACTTCATGCCGGCATAGACTTGACGCATGACGCGCGTCCCGGCGAAATGTTTAATACTGCCCATTCAACCCCCTTTTGCGGCCGGGGGTCTTGTAACCCTTCCGATAATTGCTACACGCCGCGCCAGTCACTCGTAAATACTGCGCATCGACTCGTTTCAAAACCGTTATCGTGTCCCCTCGATCTTCCCCGTGAAGCGAAACTTCTACTTCCTTTTGTGCCGGTGACAGCCTCCGCAGATCTGGTTTCGATCTTCCCCGCGTCGCAGCGTACCCGAGCGTAGTCATTACAACGACAAATAAAACGAACGAAGCCCGTGCTTGCCCCGGATGGCCTTTGAAACGCCGATTTGCCGAAGAGTCACGAGTTATGACAAAATTTCAATCGTCAACGTTACACCACAGATTCGAAGATATTTACGATATTTTTTACTAGGCCGTATTATTGGAAATAATTATCTATAGTAGAACTATTTGATATAAAGGCAAAAAGTAAAGAGAAATCTACGCTATTAGTTTGTCAAAATTCTCTAAAATTCCTCGTTTTCATTGTAACACTTTCCGTGCCAAACTAGAAACCTCAAAAATTGCATAAAATAAAAGTAAGTTATTTAATGAAATCAAAATTGAAAAAATTAAATGTAGGATATTAAGTAGTCTCATCCAACCTTATTGCATTTTACAGATCCTAACCAAATTTGGTATAATGAATATATTAACGTAAAAATTTCATAAAAGCGAAGTTATTTAAGGAAATAAAAATTGAAGAAAATTAAATGTATGATATTGAGTGGTCCTCCAACTTTCTTGCACTTTACAGATCCAAAAAATTAAATTTCCTCTTTATAGCAATCTCGGAAACTTGTCGTTCGTGGACAGGATATTTAACATTTTTACTGCCAAACTGCAAACCTCGAAAATTCCATAAAATCGAAGTTATTCCAACTTTCTTGCATTTTGCAGATCCTAATCAAATTTTGATTTTAAAACCTGGACAAATAATTCCGTCACCCACATTTGGGTGACATGGCAGTCGTGTTAAATATACCTATAAAATGATAAAGCACGAATTACAAAAATTACATGGTTTGAAGCTACTTAGAATGACAATGGACCATAGTTCAGGGTATCACGTGCTTTAAACAGAAATGTTATTCCTGAAAATTCCTCGGTATTTCGATTGTTAAACATTCTATGTGAAACTGTTTGATAAATACCAGCCGTCTGTAAGAAGACCGTTCGAACGGCAGAAATCGTTGCAGCGTTATACAAACGAAGGAAGTTTCTCGAGGGAAAAGGAACGAGGAGGCAACGTCTTTTAAAAACTCAACGAATCGGCCGTCTAATTAATGAGAGGACTCTGCTCGGATAGCTACGATTTGTTTAATGTCGCTGGTTCGATTCAATTTCCCGTCGAATTAATTCGACTGGCTTTAAATGAACTTTAATTAAAGCCCTCTACCTCGGTCCAGTTAACTCGGGTATATTTGGATGCCCTGCTCATTTCCGATATTCAAAAGTTTCGAGAAAAGTGGATTTTCTCGTTCGGAAGATGCTTATATTAACGGGGAGACGTGGAATCGACAGAAACCGTGGACACCGTTAAATCGTCACTCTCCAGGAAGAATAAATAGACTCAGGATACTTATCGAATTGTTATTGATTGAAAGGTTTCAATAAACGCATTTCAGTTTTTTTTTAACAACGCTTAAAATACCGATTTTTCTCTAGCTTTCAATTTACGATCGATATGGTTCCAAATTGGAAATTCTTCGATTAAGCTAGGAAGTAATACGGAACATGAAATGCTTGGAGATCAATCTGTGATAATTGTGTATGGAAAGTCATATTTTCATATAATTTTGAGCTTCACTTTTCGGGCAATTTTAATAGATTCCTGTGGAAACTCGCGTCCATGTGGAAATACAGTATTAATTTCGTGAAACATAATTCCTGTGGAAACGAACTGTTCTCGCGAAAAGAGGAATAATATTGGCGTAGGATAAACAGATTTTCGGAGAGGCGCAGGGTCGAATGAAATAGCTCATCAAAAGCCCGAAGCGAAGATCTTCGCCTCTCTGTTAATAAATCGCAGCGCGTCCCCTCGTTTCACTTGATTACTGTTTCTAATTGTCTATTTATTCTCATACTTTGGGTAGGCATTTTCTATTTCACCGACGACTTCCACCCCAGTTCTAATTACGTCGGAGTAATCGTCCCCTTCGGGCTTCCCTGCCGCTCACAAATCAAGTGGAGCGAAGAATATTACCGCAACTCCGGACCGAGACAATTGTAAACTCGATACTCACGAGCTCGATTATATTAACACGGAAAAACCGAGACGAAAGCGTACGTTTGCGCAAACAATACAGAACTTACTTTACCGTAAATTCACCTCAAGCTTCTCGTTTCGAAAAACTACTGTAATCAAATCTCTATTCTACATTTTCATCTGTCGCCTCCGCATTGGAACTCGGGAACTCACCTGCAACAGAAAAGGAAACAAAGTTCAAGTATACTTATAGTTATAACGCAACTAATATTACTAATAGATATTCCAGCTTTTGTGCGAAAATAATTCCAGTCTCGAAGCATCAACTTTAAAGCAATATTTATGTCTCAGCTTAGAATACATTTTAAACCGTGCAGGGATAAAAACCACTTGCAATTATATTTCCAGCAAAAAGCTGTATTTTTTCGTTACGTGGGTTTCGCCTTAGGTAAAAACAATATTTTCTTTACGAACTTTCGGTGGATGTTACGACTGTGGGTTCAGTTTGGTTTTATAAAAATTCTAGGTCAAAGCTTTCGATGCGCCAGAAATCCTTCTCGCGAACATATCGTTTTTGTGCAAAATGGGATTATCTTCAAAATTTCAGTTGAATCGGGAGTGTCCGGTTTTGGGAAGTTTCGTCGAGATTTTCCTGGTTTCACTGAATTTTGTGTTGTTGCTGAGTGGCCGATCAACGTGTTGATGCCAGGCAAATGATTGGTCCTGTATGAAGTCATAGGACAAGGGGTTGGTCCGTGTCGGAAGGGTCAAGCGCACGGTGTCTACGTGTCTATGTTGGTCAAGAGCAGGTGAGAGGTAAACAGGAAGCTCGCGAAGGAGCGGAAACGGGCTTCTTTCGATCGGGTCTCGAGACGAGACGAGGAGAGGAGAGGAGAGGAGAGACAGAAAAAGAGAGAGGGATGGTGGAAGCGGTGGTGAGTCGGAGGAAAACAAACGAGTCTTTCCCTCTCGATTCTGGTGACAGTCCGACGAAATTGCGAATATCGAATTTCGCTCGGAAGTCCCTCCGCTGCGAATTCCTCCCGAGGGAATAGGATCCCCGGCAAGTCGAACGGAAGAAGAATGAAGTGGCGAAAGGATGCCGGGTAACGGTGCGGGGAGAGGGGAGGGGAAAATGGGAACGCGATTCGAGCACTGATTAAAAATACATATTAAGTCCGTGTGTTTAGGGAATAAGATGTCGAAAGAGCGATAAGGCCGAGCGAGGTGCTGGCACCAGGCCTCGCACCGGCCTAACATCTTTATACGCGGGGAACGGGTCCTCCCTTGAATTCTTAATCCGCCCCGTGAGTGGTAACGCCTGTTTCTCAGGGGGTGAAATCGAATCGTGAAATTTTGATGGGGATTTCCGGGAAAACCTGGGGATCATTGTTCCGTTAGGTGTCTGATCAAACGCGAGCAGCTATCGAGGATTTAGGTAATCGTGTACGAAAGGGCGAGGAAATAGAACAAAATGGCGGCCGGGATGATGTTCTCAGGAAAGAAGCCTCCCGACTTTCGACCCCACGCAGTTTTTTATCCGACCGGCATTCTATCCTTGTTCATCTTTCATATTTTATAGTAAATTATGATTTCATCTTTAGTGTTCGTGGATAATTTTAATTTATCTTTTGCTTACTACAGTTTGCTCGTACTTTCATTAAAGAGTACCAACTATTCGAGTACCTGATTAATTATTAAAGCTGCAGATACATGATTTAATTACTCCAGTGAGATAAGATCACCCTGTAGAGGTACTTTGAATTTTTTCCGGGAAAATATTTGCAATGTTTTAGAAATCCTCGCACCTTCGCCCTCGAATTCTGTAGAGAAATCTACGAAAAGTTGAATCAATCGGCGCAGAGGTGTTACAAACATTTCGGAACGTTGATTTTTCGTGAAAATTAAATTCGGCGGCTCGCAATAATTTAAAAAAAGAGAGGTAGATACGTGTTCGTGAACAGTAACTTTCTGACAAAGAGCATTGTCCAATCGGTGTCGTGGATTATCCGGGACAAAGGTGTGCAGATGAAATTTTTCGGCAAAACGGTGAAACCGAACGGAACAAAAGTCGCGTTGCGTTGTACAGTTCCGTAGAATTTCATAGCTGGGGCCGACAACCCCTCCGTCAACCCCTCTCCCTCACTTTCCAGCTCTCGCTGTCGCGACAGTTCTCGCTCTGATAGATTTCGCAAAAAAAAAAAGATGATCATCGTCGCGATCCAGTTTCCCCATCATCGTTAAATTTATCAACCCAGTCAGCGAAATGTGAATTGAACGGTGGAAGTAATCAAGAGTTCCCCAATATTCAAAGATCCGTTATCGGGATAATGAAATTATTTTCCCGACGTTCTATCGAGCTTAACTTCTCGCCGGATGAAAGACACGTCCGAACAATCTCGAGGAGATTTATCGATTATTCTGCCCGCGACGGAACTTCGGTTAAAGAAGTCCCGGAAAGGGGTTTGGAAAAGGATTGACTCGCATCAATTGCCTACTACCACAGTCCACCTGGCCGTGTCGATGAGTCAGAACATAATCGTGTGCGTGTCTCGAGACAAACGAAACTTAAAAGGAAATTCGTTCATTCGTTGCTTGGTTCATAAATTTGCAAAATAAGAAAGAAAACCTTGTGTCCAATGTTATACACGCGAATACTAATCCTACAATATAAAATACTAATGTACAGTACACTTACAAATTTTTCTGAATGATCTGCTCCTCCGTCGGATTCACAGCACGCTATTCTTGACTCATGCGAGTACGTCCGAATAATTGTGTCTGTTTTCCGGAGAATATTTTCGAAGCACGTAACGCGACACTTTTATACAATAATTGAACACTACACAACACATTTTAGGAAATCGTGACAGCGAACGAGAAGTTGCTCCGACCACGATCAAAATAATACTGCGACTTTAATCGCTTCGCGGCCGCGGACGTGTTAGGGCAGGTATAGTAGGCAGGTAAGACGCAGAGGGTCTGTAAACGCTAAGTAAAACAAGGTAAACAAATTCTGTCGGCTGAATTGCCGACCCGGTTTCCCGGAACTTCATGTTTTTGTATCTAATGTTTACAGACCCTCTGCGTCTCACCTGCTTAGTATAATCTGACCGTCACATGTCCGCGCGAGCGAAGCGGCTAAAGTCGCAGTATTATTTTGATCGTGGTCGGAGTAACTTCTTGTCGTTCGCTGTCTCGATTTCGTTAAGTGTGTTGCGTAGAATTTAATGATTCTGCTGTAATTATCCGGACGTATTCGCGTGAGTCAATAACAGTGTGTTGTGGATCCGACGGAGCAACAGAAGATTCAGAAAAATTTGTAAGTGTACTTTAGCATTTTATAATTAGACTGCGGATTTTATGGATGTATAGCAAAAACAGTGTTATTTCAAACAGTAAAAAGATTACAGGAATTTAAGTGTGTCGATACATTTCTCTTTCAACTTAATGAAACTATTACAAAGAGGAATAAATTCCTACGTGGCTTCTATGTCTTGCAATGAATGCAAACGATTTTTATCTTGCTATTTATAATGTAGGATTAGCACGTAGAACATTGTTTTCTTTCATATTTTGCAACTTCGAATATGTAATCCTGACTTTGAATCCTTGTAATCCTGATTTTCGGTGAACTGTCACACTAGCGACGCGATTATCAAACGTAGATTAAATTCAACTCGGAGAAGAGACGTGCGCCCGTAAACAACGCTCGAAAGAATTAACGATCACGCCGACAAGAGCACGTAGAACGGATCCAGCAAAGCCGGCGCGCGAGCGATAGCATTCCAGCGATCCGAATGCTATTGACGCAATTTCATCGCAGTTCGAGCAACGTCTGTCAATCAAATTCTCCTCGGTCCTGGATATTGTCTCGTCCGGGGTGTATTTTTACGTATCGATGGCCGTGCCGAGGCCGTAATTTGTCTTGAAAGCTCGGGGACCGATATTCAGGTCCGCATTTTCCGCAAAGCCGATCGCACGAACGCTGAAGATAAGTTCGTTGCTCGGCGAACGTGTTTTCGATGCATTGAAGTTCAGCCAAACGTGGAGTAATTTAGAAGAAAGCTGCTCTTCCAGTACGCCCGCCGCCGTACCCCCTCCCCCCACTCCCCTGCCGGCCTTTTGTAACATACTTCAGGAATATTTGCATTTGCTACTTGTTCCATTGAAATCGTCGAACGTGTCCCGACTCTGCTTTCAAACTCGACGAATCATCGGCTCTCCAATTTTAGAACAGGAGAACGCTGATTCGCGCGGTCGAATCCCTGTTACGTAAAGCTTAATATCGATACTCGATCGCCACCGAAAATTCGACTTCTCAATATTTCGTTGCAACGGGTGAACATGTTTACACTACTGATTTAGGATCCCATTATGCTGATTACTAGACTGCGGATTTTATGCATTCACGACAAAAATGGGTAGGCGTATTTTAAAACGGTAAAAACATTAGACAAATTTTAAAATACTGTTGCATTATTTTCAACCTATTAAACATATTAGGAAAGAAAATAAATTTCTGCTCTGATCCAGTCAGTTGCAATTCAGATGGAAAATTTTTATTTTGCATAAAGATCCGCAGTCTACTGATTACATTAGGCTTCAAATTGGACGAACATCGTGCCATCGTTAGATCGAAGGTGGGCGACCAAAAAATTAAATTTCTAGTTTATGGCAATTTCGGAAACTTGTTCATGGACAGGATATTTAACACTGACTGCCACACTAGAAACCTCAAAATTCCATAAAATCGAAGTTACTTAAGGAAATAAAAATTGAAGAAAATTAAATGTATGATATTGACTGGTCCTCCAACATTCTTGCACTTTACAGATCCAAAAAATTTAATTATCACTTTATAGCAATCTGGGAAACTTGTCGTTCATGGACAGGATATTTAACACTGACTGCCAAACTAGAAACCTCAAAATTCCATAAAATCGAAGTTACTTAAGGAAATAAAAATTGAAGAAAATTAAATGTATGATATTGAGTGGTCCTCCAACTTTCTTGCACTTTACAGATCCAAAAAATTAAATTTCCACTTTATAGCAATCTCGGAAACTTGTTCATGGACAGGATATTTAACACTGACTGCCAAACTAGAAACCTCAAAATTCCATAAGATCGAAGTTACTTAAGGAAATAAAAATTGAAGAAAATTAAGTGTATGATATTGAGTGGTCCTCCAACTTTCTTGCACTTTACAGATCCAAAAAATTAAATTTCCACTTTATAGCAATCTCGGAAACTTGTTCATGGACAGGATATTTAACACTGACTGCTATACTAGAAACCTCAAAATTCCATAAAATCGAAGTTACTTAAGGAAATAAAAATTGAAGAAAATTAAATGTATGATATTGAGTGGTCCTCCAACTTTCTTGCACTTTACAGATCCAAAAAATTACATTTCCTCTTTATAGCAATCTCGGAAACTTGTCGTTCATGGACAAGATATTTAACATTTCAAGTTACTCCAACTTTCTTGCATTTTGCAGATCCTGATCAAATTTGGTACAATCAATATATTAACGTAAAAATTCATTATCAAACCTGGACAAATAATTCCGTCACCCGCGTATTGGTGACATCAGAGTTAACGTGTTAACGGCAAAAATCAGAAATTTCATAAGCAACGACCCAGTACCGAGATGTTTGCGTACCAATATGGTATCTCACAATCGAGTCGAGTTTAATAACCCGGAATAACCGGCGAACCACTAAAATTTCAATTTTGATTATCGCCTACTAAATAGTTAGATCGAGAAGCAGTAAATTCGCAGCGGTTCTTATCAGCGCGAAACAGTCGAGCCATCGAAACGAAAAAGAGTTGGTTCGAAAGAAATCCCGAGTGTGGCTTGGAAAAGTAGCGGTTCGCAAGCGACCGAGCGTCTTGCCAACGCGGTCCAGACATCAAAGCCTGCGCGCCGCGACGCGCTGCGCCGCGCCGCTCCGTCCAGTCCGGCTCGTCGATCCGGCGAAAATTCTTGCCATGGATCGATAGCTATATCCCCGGGAGACCGTCCGCTATGTAAATCCGCGTGTTTACGTCCGGGGCCAAGTACCGACGAGTTTTCCAGCTTTCAGGGGAAATTACAACCGGAGAAACGTGTTCGTTTGTCAAACGCGAAGATACGCGTCAAAAACGTAGCGCCGGGGTCTCTGGCCGTGTGGCCGAGCCTCGGGAACACGCCGGACTACGAAATGGACGGTGGAATAACCACCGGTTCGGTTCCATCAATTTGTCGAATAAATTCGTTCCCCGGCAATTTCCTCTGTTTCCATTACCCTCGTCGGTTATCGACGGGAGTAAATATAGTCGGGAGGAGAGAGAGACAGAGAGAGAGAGAGAGAGAGTGAGAGAGAGGGTAGCTGTTGCCACACGGGGCAGTGCGGCGAATCACAAAACTTCCCGGGGTTTCGACTCCGCTGCCGTTGATAAAACCGTAATAAAGACGGAATTTGACATCGCAAATTTGACACCGGATACGCGCGGACCGTTCCTCCGGCTAACGTGATTAATGAACGCGAGCCAATCTGGCCCCCGCTGCAAAATCAGTGGCCCCGGACCCGATCTTGACCGACGAACCCCCGGAAAAGCTTTCCAGTTCATCTGGACATTCTCTGCGCTGGCTCGCGGAACTCCATGGAATACGGAGCGAACATGTCCGATTTTATGGTTTCGGTGGAAACGAGTCGCCTGAACCGGACATTCTGGATTCTTATTTTCAAAAATCCTCCTCTTTCGCGTTTCCTTGAAGTGTAGACAGCAAGTTTTGTAAATTATATTATTATGTTAATGTGAACGCACCACAAATTATGCAATTTGTCACAGACTAACGACACGTCCATACCTCTCAACAGGTCAGCACAGACGTACAACAAAATGGCCGCTACCCACCACTGACACAGTCACATTGCCAACTTCAACACTGAACGTACCATCACCGGTCAAATGACCGGTTCTAGATTTTTTATTTGACAATTACTGAAATTACAAAGATGCTTTCATGAGCAATGGTTCGATAAATATCTTTAGGAGAGCATGCATTGCAATAAGAACCCCGAAAAGGCTAAATAATTTAAATCTTGTCATTTTTGTTACTTTTCTGTCTGTTACTTTTATAGCTGGGTACGTCTAGTGTTAAAAAGCTAGTAATACATGAAAAATATTGGCGCGTTCGCATTAATTCGCACAGTACTGTATTGCACAAACTCTCGGAGCAGAGCTGCCACGTTTAACAGCGGCAAGAATGACAGGAACAATGAACTAAAATAAAATCCGCGGCGATGGAAACCTGAGAGAAAGAGGGCTGCGAGAAAGGGGCACGAAAAGGGCGAAGTAAACGGAGTCATGCAACGCGGAGGCGGGAAGATGATCCCGCGGCGTTCCGGAGGTATCTCGTTCTCGTTAAAATAATGAAACGGCGCGGTCAAAATGGAGGTAGAGCCCTGTCGCCAGGATTTTTCACGCGAACGTGCCCGTCGTGGCCCCGAAAGTCGAGCAGCGGGAAACAAAATATTTTAAGAGGAGACCGACCAGCGGAAAATAACGAGGCGACCAGAAAAATAGAGGGGTGAAATTACGGCTTGCGAGGGAAACCGTTCGCTTCCTCTTTGCTCCCTTCTCCTCTACGCTCTTTCTCACCCCTCATCGACCCTCTCCCCGCGCATCGCGTTTTTATTCGCGAAAATATTCCCTGGAAACGGGCATCATACGTGCCTACGTCCCTTTCGGGACGCCGAGCCGCCGTAATTGATATTATTATCGTCGTTTCGAAAACCCGACTCGCTGCAGTTACACCGGGAAAAGGGACCGTCCGCGTCATTGTTCGAGAATAAGGGACGCGAAACATAAAGGCAGCCGCCGCCTACCAACGAGCTTATAAACCCGGCTTAACGTACCCTGCCTCCCTCCCGCCCCTCTGTTCGCCGAGTTCTCCTTTTTCATACGTCGCGTCGAGTGGATGGAATCAACGTTACCCGAGCCGGTTGATCGAAAATTTTTTTCTTTCGCCACGATAAGCCAGTCTCTTTGGGATTTTCCGCTGCTCGCCGAGATTCGGAACAAGCTTCCGCTGAATATTTTAGCGGCGCGCATTTTCAATGCTCTCGCCACATACTGTACGCCTTCCAACCAACGCGAACACGCCGCCACGGTTTGTTCAACTTCGAACGGATTTATAGCTATACATGTGTTCATTTGAATTTTTCCTTTATCTTATCCCTATTTTTCCGCTCATCTCCCGTTATCGCACTCTGTAATTATATGCGCTATTTTTCCCGTTATTTTATTCCTACATCAATTTTTCGATTTCTTTTATTTTCGTTGCAAGTCACAGCCCAAACCACGGAGCAGGAACAATATTATTCGAGTGGAGCGGTAACAGTTGGTAAAATCTCTGGTTTGGCATCGTTAAAATCTGGTACGTTTTAAATTGTACAGGGTGTTCCAGACATGTCGCACTTCCTCGAAATGGGTGACAACATTTTTGGGACACCCTGTATACTCGGATACATGTATGACTGGACCTCCGTGAGAATCTTTCGCCTTTCCCGATTGATTTATAAGAATGACACTCGATGACAACATGGTAGTCCATATCTGGCTGCTTCCTTTAACGACACTGTCACTATACAGTTTCAAAACTGTTTTGTGAGAAAATTGCAAACAACAGCAACGAACATACACATGCTGCTTATGTTAACACGTTACCTGATACGTATCATTCCCAGAGATTCTTACAAAATTAGAGTAATTTAATTAATGAAAGCGAAACTAGAAATTTTAAATGTATTACAGGGGATGCTGTTCTAACCCTTTGCACTCGAAGCCATTTTAACTCGAAAATGAAACATTTCTTCCGACCTAGAATATTTCCGTTCTATATATATGTTTTCATGCTATACATACGAAAATGGTTCAATTTACTCGTACAATACCGAAATGTTTAGAAATGTATTAAATACAAAGGAATTAAATAATGTAAAAAATATTTCGAATAACGATACAGCAATTTTTAGTGGCGCCTTACAGTCGCCATTCGAGTGCTAAGGGTTAATAAAATTCGGTTTATCTGGATATGTCACAAGAAAAATGAATGTCTAAACCTAGTCAAAAATCGCTGTCAGTCATACGTGACCGACGCGGCAGTGAACGTGTTAAGGGGGTCGGCAGGCATTTGGCCTTGACTGTCACGCTATGTTACGCTATGCCTTTTTTTCTAGACATTTTACGTCTTAAATAAGTAAGTAATCAATTAAAAATGCATACCACCGTGTTTGTACATGTCTTTGCTATGTCTGTATAGAGCCCTTTTTTCGATACGAACACTAAATCTCGCGAAATTAAGAGAAGGCAGCCATCTCTCAGCGGCAGCCATCTTGTGACGTCATACTTGCTTCAGAATTCGAATTTTCTGCCGAATATTACAAATTACTCCACGATGAGGTAGAAATTCGCAATTTGGGCTCTATACAGACATAGATTGGACTTTTAGGAAACACAATTGACCACTTCTAAACTGCTCATTGCAATATTGAAGCGATAGTTTGAAAAGGTTTTGACCCATGCATACGTATATGGATTTCAAACCCTGCCGGCCCCCTTAAAGCTGCGACAGACGAGTATAAATATTATTGCAGCTCTCCCACAATCGCACAGGGCAAGGAATTGTCCTCGGCTTATAATCCCGTTTGACGCTGCGACGCGAACGCGCCCCGAGAAGAACTGCATAATAATTCCGTTCTCGCTTGAGAATACCGGACAATAGGTCAAACCGTGGTGCAACCGGTGTGTACGGAGAAAATTGCAGTTTCCCGGGGTCGCGTCAAACGGAGCGAAGCCACTCGATAACCGAACCGCGCGATTCCGCGGGGTTGCGTGCACCCCCGTCGCGCCGTTCCGCTTTCCCGGCCGCGAGTCCCACCCCCGCGTCGTCCTTTTTATTACTCTCGTCCCATTTCTTCCCGCAGGTAACCATAACGGAGCCCTCTTTCTCCGGCTGTTACACGGTTCCCCGGTAGCCTCGTCTCTCAGCTTTCTATCGATGTGTCCCGGCGTCGGCCGTGCTCGTCGCATGCCTACCGCGGTGGCCCGCTTCGTTTTCCACCCTCGTGCACGCACGCACGCACACGCGCGTTCACGCACCCGGGTTTGGCGCGTACAATCGCGCGAGCAAGCACAGAGAAAATCCGAGGCTCGTCGGGCCGTTCTCCCGTTTTCCCGACGCTGAATGAGCGAGGCCACGGGTGGAGGAGAAAGCCGAGAGCAGGAAGAACCGGGGGTAGAAAGAGGCGGCGAACAGACTCTGTGGAAAATAGTCACGTTGCGGTTAATTTCGAGCCACATTTTCTCTGTCCCTCGGCCTTCGTCCTCCCCTCCCCCCACCCGCCACGCTCTTTGTACTCTCTCTCTTTCTATTCCCTGTACACGCTCCCTCTTCCTCCAGCCGCTGCTCCTCCTGTTCTTTTTCTTCCACTTTTTTTTCTGTACCCGCTTTCTTTTTCTTCTCTCTCTCTCTCTCTCTCTCTCTCTCTCTCTGTTTCTTCGCTCCTCCTCTCTCCTTTCATTTTCGTATCTGCGTGCCGCGTCTGTCTCCTCGTGATTTAATGGCCGGAAGCGTAATTACTTATGCCGACGCGAGGCAGATAGCAGAGACTCCGCCCGCTCTGCCGAATAGGAACAGGGAGGGAGAGAGACGTAGAGGAATCGGCGAGCGAGTGTTTGTCTACGCGCGCGTGCACGTGCGAGAACCGTACGGCCGCAATCAGTGCAGAAGGGGCCATTGTCAGTTACGGGGACGCCTCCGGCCAATCGATTATCGCTCGGATCGAGTCCTGGCATGTGCGCCGAGATAAAGCACCGGCCCAGGACAATGGACAAACGGGGACGGGGGGGACACCCCCGCCACGGAGGAGGAACCGACGTTCCGCCCTCGCGCGCTATCTTAAGGAAAATTAATGCGAGGCTCGGCCGCGAAATTGGCGACAAGCGCACGGAAATTGCGAGCCGATTGTCCCGATCGCTCCCCCCCCCCCCCTACGCTACCGCGCGCGCGAATCCCCCGATTACTCGCGCCGAACTCGCGGGATGGTGCCCGCTCGCTGACTCGCGCGGACCTCCGACTTTCTGTCCGATTCTGGCGAGAATAACAAATATCTGACGCACCACGCGAGGCACAGCGAAATTGAGCCAATGACACTTTTTGGTTAAGAAATCATTATCTGTGTGCTTGTTGAGACCGAGTCCCGTAGATTTCTGGAAGCGTACGATTTTACATTTAACCCTTTGCACTCGAAGCTACTTTAACTCCAACATGAAACATTTCTTCCGACCTAGAATATTGCCCTTCTATATATCTTTTTTAAATGTTACACATACGAAAATGGTGCAACTTACTCGTACAATACCGAAATGTTTAGTAATTTATTAAATACAAAGAAATTGAATAATGTAAAAAATATTTTTAATAATGATACGGCAATTTTTAGTGGTGCTTTACAGTCACCATTCGAGTGCTAAGGGTTAATTTACTAGACTGCGGACGCCTATGCAATTTCCAATTTTTGCAGACAATTTTTCAGAAAATGGAATGAAATATTATCCTACTTTTTTTTGGAACAGCCTCTGCAGATCCAAAACAAGTAAAACTCGTGCTAAATTGTACCGAATTTTATGTTACAGCATTTTTAAAAAATTTTCACGAGCCGTAAACTCATAAAGATCTGCAGTCTACTAATCACAGTATTTTAATCCTGCCGTAATTTTGCACCAGTTTCGTGTAAAACATTAACTAGAACACTTTAAATTACCACAGAATTGAATTTTTTTAATATTCTAGTATTTTTAATTTACGATTGTCGAGATTGCAAAGACGCATCCATGAGGAAATATTCAACGAATTTATTTCTTCGGGTGTGTATTGTAAAAATAAACGGCCAAAAACTTGGAAATTAGATACATTTTTGTTATTTTTATAAAGTACTGTAGAATAGTCGCTTGTAAAGCTTCGTAAAGCCTTAACCGGGATCAATTGTTGCAAAGTCGAGCCAATTCGCTGCCCGAATATCTCCGGGAATAACCGTGTGTCAGATTTGTGTATTTCGAATAACGAAAATAATGGAATTTGTTAGACAGTGTACGTCGCGTACGCAGCTCGTGCGGCAAAAGTGCGCGGTTTTCACCCCCTGCAACCCCCGCGGCGTCGATTAATGCGAACAATCACGGCTTTACACCGTGCCGGCCACGCGGCCACCGCCGTAAATACGTTTCGCCGAACTATTGTCCCACCATTGTTCATTTTCTCATCGACGTGTTTTTGATCCGTCCCGGATCGAGCCTCTTCAATGGCCGGGAGAGAACCGCTCGGCGACCGGCATTCTCCGCGCGCGATATCTTTCCATTTTCATATCTTTTTTGTCCCTTTTTTTTTTTATTAAAACTCCCGCTTGAACTATTTTCCGCCGGCGCGCTGGTTTTGTGTGCTTCCGGAGTTCGGGGTCTGCTTGAACAGCTCGCTTGGAAAACCCGATAACGCCCGGGAAAAATGTTTTCCCCCCCGGATTAATGTTCATTGATTCATGTTCCCGGCGAGAGAAAGCGCTCGAGCCTCGAGGAACCGAGATTTCGAGTTATCGCGGACCGTTTTGCGTTTCCGTGCCAATTTTCGGCTCGGCGCTCGAAGGAACGCTCTCGCGTTTCCGACCGAACAGCGATTTCGCGAATTTTCGTGAAAAGAATCCGCAAAATTTACGAACAAGCTGCAATTACATCGCATTCGTGTCTCGACAAATACGTCATACGTGCGCTACTTGAAATTCGTTACATCTAAAAACCTCCAAATTCGCCTCTTCAGAGGTACAAGTATTTTCAGAACGTTCACTGAAAATTTACCTTTTCGCAAATTAATTGCAAAAAATTGTACAAGAATATAATCGAACCGATTTTAAAGCTTGAAGCCTCCACTTCTGCATCGTTCATTTTTGTCCAAGATATTTTTCCAGGATATTTTTGCAATTTTCGTAAAAGATTAATTCAGAAAAAACTTTTTTGATTCTTCAAAAGACGATTCAATTTGTAGTCTTTCCGATCAAAAACGTCTCTTCAGTTCTTTACCAGCTCTAGGAAGCACAAATTTCCCGGAACAAAATGAACGACAGTGTGCGAGAGTATTCCAGCTTTAAAGTGAGTCCATATTGATCTCGGTACTATTTTTGTCATAGTTTAACACTAGGTTTACGGAGCACTAAAAATGACTATTTTACATTTCCTTATAAAAATAACATGAATATATCTATCAAAATCTGTAGCCATTTTTTTAATGATATATATAATAAGTTTATCCTTTCGTTCTATAATTTATCTTGAGGAAATAATAACCAAACTGAGTTTCACTGTAAACACAAGATTAAAGTTTTTATTCGCTATTTACAATTATTTACATTATTTACATTGGTTACACTCTTACCTGTAAACACAAGAAACGACATTAAAAGCTATTATTCCACAAAGATTTATGTAAGAAAGTGACAATCCTAATGAATTAGATCTTGCAATGCGCGTCGCTTTTCTCTCTTTTGTCTCTACTCTTATCAACTGTCAATCCGCCATGTTGTTCTACAGACATGCGCAATACATATCCAATTCAAAATGAGTTTTAAAAGGAATACGATAAATTTACATAACCTCTATCGTATTTCTTTTACATATATACCTAGAGAAATCAATTTGTTAAACAATTCCTCATGGATCCATGCTTACAATCTCAATATTCGTGAATTAAAAATATTAGAATCCGTCATTTTGACGGGTCCCGTAAATCTAGTGTTAAACATCCACAATTTCTCGAGAACCGGAAATTTAGTGTTGAAACCGTTTTTGGACCTGTTGTATCCGCGTCGTGCGGTGCGAATTTGTTAAGAACCGCGAGAGTAGGTAACCATTTCAACCATAAACTCGGTGTTCCAATTACCCGGCTGACAAGAACCAGCGGCCCGCAAATCCGAAATTTTTGCAACGATTCCGGTCCGAAGGTTGCTTAAAAACCGTGAGGTGCGGCGCGGCGCGGCGCGGGAACCCGAAATCCTTGTTAATCGGCGAAAAGTTTCGCTAAACAAATTTGCAAGAGGGCAACCGCGCCGGCAAGCAAACCCCTCATTTGTTCCCGCTAGCCCAATTACCGTTTCCAACAATCCCGGTCTCCGCTTGTACCAAGAAGAGCATTTCGGCGTGGGTTTCCGTCCGCCCCCGGCACCGGCTCTGGCATGCAAGAAATCCGGCTCGCATACTCGCATACTCGGGCTACGCTGAACCACGTTCAACCATCGTGACCAGAAAAAGCAGCGTTGGTCGCAAGAAAAGCCGCGCCGCACCGCGCCGAGCCGAGCCGAGCCGGGCGGAGACCGTGCGTCCCGGGCGAAGCGGATCGGTTTTCCGTTTTCCCCGGATATCAGCGTGTCTACTTTGCCATGCGTGGCGCGCGCCCGGCGATCCTCTCGCTCTCTCTCCTCTCCTCTCCTCTCCTAACGCAAGCGAGACGATCATCCTTGCGCCGAAAAATTTCTCCGCAAACACGGCCATGCGGAAAATCGAACCGGAATCCCGCGGACTCGCACAATCTACAGCTCAAATGGCCCGGAACGATGGAAATTTTCGCGGTTATTGATTTCCCCGGGTACAGGTGCGCGAGTGTACACGTAATCTGGAAAGAGGGGGGCGCCGAGCTGGGTTGAAGGGTGACTGGGGATACTGTGAAAAAAGGGGCCGGCGAAAACAAGATGGAAGGAAAAATTCAAAAATCCAATTTTATCATCCCGCCCGTCCTCCACTTCTCTCTCTCTTTCTCTCTCTTTCCTCTTCATACTTTGCTGCTTATGCTCGCTTTCTCGGTCCCTCCGCCTCTCTCTCCCTCGGCCCGTCTGCAATTATTGACGCACCAGGGAACGATGACGGATACACGACAAAATGTCGGCGGCTGTTTTCGAACCAGGGAAAAATCGGTTCTTTATTTACGGCGCCGGAGAGACGGAGACGGAAAATTCGGAACGGCCGACAGATTGTGTTCTCAAATGGGATGCCAAGCGAATACATAATTGAACAATAGCTCCGTTCACCCCCGGGTTTTTGTCAACTTTCTCCTTTTCTTTTCCGTGGGGGTGAAGCCTCCGCCGACAATGGGCGGGGACAGTTTCGTTCGTAGAATTCGGCTGTTTAGGCTGACAAGCCTAGGGTAGTTTATGCTAAGTGGATGGAATTTGGAATGCAAGTTGCAAAAAACGGTGCGAGGGTGTTATTTTCCTCGGAAATATTGGGAATAACCGGTCTGTGCGGTTAATCGTTTCATTGGGGCTTATTTTTGTATAAAACACGATGAATTATAGAATACGCGAATTTCGTGGACGTTTGTGAACTGTTCGCATTAATAATTCTAGGTCCCATTGAATTATCTGTCCATTGTAAATACACATTTACCGTGAAGGTTAAACATGAATATTAGTTGTAGTTTTGTTAATGAATGCAGTTCCTTTCGCTTTGTCACGTAAAGCCAATGGAATAAAATTTAACGTAAATAGAAGTGAAACAATGCATGCGCTATCGAAGAAGTAATGCAACAAAATTAGACTAGGAATTTTTATAGAAAATAACAATTGTCCGCATCAAATGCAAAACCTACATAGACATTTTTTTTTTCTTAATAAATTCAATTAGAGTACAAAAATATTCTTAAATTTTGCAAAAGGTTTTGACAGTGTTGCCTTTAGTAGTAATAATATTTGTCAAGTCCGATTGAAAATTTTCACGTCATTCTGACGTCATGGTATAATTTGAGGAGGTTCGTCATCCAGGTGTATAGTTCGTCGAATAGTGAGCCAGATCGACGCTACCTGTATAGTAATCCCGGTGGTTCTTGAGCGCGGTAAAACGTGTTTCTCGATTCGATTGCGATCCACTCTCGAAATTAAGGCAATGCGCTCGGCTCCGCTCGGTTTTTCAATTTTTATTCAGCCCGGTGTTCCGCGGGGATTTGAATTACACGATCGAAGCCGCGTAATCTGCTAGCCACGCGGGCTATCGCGATGAAAATTAATTCGCGGCAATTCATCGGAGATTCCCTGATCCCCTGATCAAACAATCCCGCGGAATATTGGGAGTTTCGAGCGGTGATTTTTAAAAAATCCCATTCGTACAGGCGGCGCACCGCGCACCGCGCTCGAAAAATGCCGGAATTTCTCGGCGAATAGGCGCATATCGAAACCTACTTTACCACCCTGAATGACAAGCACGGTTTTCCCCCCGATTTCCACTCCGATCGGAAATTTTCACTCTGCGCGCAATTTAAAAGAGCCCCGGACCTTTTAAAATACAACCGGAAGATAATATTTTCCTACGATCGTTTGTTTGTTACGCGTTCTATCCTCGCTATTATTACACGGTATTGACCAACGCGAATCTACCATGCATATTTCAATAGTTTCCGTTGGGAAATGCCGTTGGTGGAACGGTAATGGTAAATACAAAAGCTGTTTTTTTTTTTTCGCCGATGGAAAACATTTCGGAGTCGTTCAACCACCAACAACAACCACCCGTGAGTTATTTACGTTCGGTTTGTTTGACGAAATTGCCGATTTGCATGCGAGTCAATTTACAGTGTAACTCTGTTGAATACTTAATCAACATTTACGATCATTTCGATCGGCATCGCTAGGAGAAAATATGAAGAACAGGGAGACAGACACGCCGTTTTACCGACTTACCTTTGTTTATTCTAGGCAAACAACAGGCGCAGTTTAATTTACTGTAAAA
Source organism: Halictus rubicundus (assembly GCF_050948215.1). NCBI lineage: Eukaryota > Metazoa > Arthropoda > Insecta > Hymenoptera > Halictidae > Halictus > Halictus rubicundus. Next base: position 3,980,585 of record NC_135164.1, on the reverse strand, counting down.
ATGATGGTGAACAGTATCTCTGTGGCGCCCAATGGAATTTCGCGGGGCCTTAATCAGTTAATTACCGGTGTATCGGCGAGGGCCATTCGGGGGCCGGTGAGGCAAAAACGCGCGGAACGATCGCGGCTCTCGAGAGTGGTATCGGTCGATAATTGGCACGGCGAGCAAGAGGCCGTCGAGACCGGGGAAAAAAGCGTGTCGCGAATGAGAACTTCTTCATTCTTGTCTTCTGTATCTCGACGCGGAGCCGGCCCGGGAGAAAATCGCTTGGCGTACCAATTAAAACGGCCGCGCCGCCGAGAGAAAGACAAAAGGGCGACGTTTCGCAAATTGCTTTTGGCCGCTCCGCGAAAAAAAGCTCTCGAGCTTCCTCGCGGACTCGACCTTCCCTTCGATTGTCATGTTTCACTCTCCGCGGGAGAATAATGGCTTCCCCGGGGCTTGAACAGCTAAAATTAATATTTGAAAGAAGCCTTAATTTTACGTCCTGTGATAACGGGCAATCCGAGCACCGCGTACAAAGAATGTACTCACCGGAATTATTGATAACAATTATTTGTCTTCGCGAAAATTGTACATTATCACCCTCGTAGAAAAATGTCCGGGCACCCTTTAAAAACGAATAACTCTTTCCAAATTGCACGAAACGACTCCTGAACTTTTTTTGAGATGTTTTGATTAGTTTACTCGGTGGTGAGTAAAAACGGAATTATTCAGAAATCGAAATTGCGAGGAGAAAAAGTAGACGCCACGATTTTTAACTTTTCTTATCCGCGCCTGTAACGAAAATTTAAACGATACTTTTTGCAAATGACAATATAGTTTAATCCTTTTCCAAAACCGCAGCTTTTCGTTTGAGCGCATGGAAAGGGGATTGCGTGTAATATCGTTAAATCGGATTAAATGATGAGAATATACGCGTGTTTAAACGGACTGCTCGCGGTGTTAAACAATGGTAAATGCTTGAATTATGATTAACGGGAATTAGCGATCCCTACGGGAAGCATTTCGATTTCGACTTATGAAGTCGAATTAAATGTGGTATCGCTGTATAAACAGTCCTAGTAAATAATGAACTTAACGAATTAAGTAAATTAATCAGTTGGGCGATAATACAACTCGAAATTGGCGTCTAACGCGAGTTAAAGACCAGAATGAGCAGCAAGTCGAACGGAACAAGAAGCCGAGCTTCCGATTCTGTACTCCGCTATATTAATACATTGCACACGACCGATCGACTCCGCAATTTTCCACCGTTCCGGGCGATTTAATTAACTAACTCGCGGAACCGTGTAAGACAGAGGCACGGGAACTGTCGCGAACAATGGCGGCGCCTGATCGAAAGCGACTTTAAATCAAAATTCCAGTCGGGAGGTCTAGCAGGTTGATGGCGGGTTTCGCAAAGATGAGGCAGCGTGCCAGGCTCCGTCGAAAGGAAACGATGATCGTCCACGGTTCTTCGATAGTATCGATGCGCCGGTGCACGGGAAGATGGCGAAGGAAGTGAAAGCGGGGCAGTAGCGTATGAAAACCTCCGGGGGGAGGAGGGGGAGAAGGAGAACAGGATGTGTCGACAGGCCTGGGTATTCTGAATCAAATTTCGACGGCTTGATGATGGCGGCAGCTTGCCAAGCGAGTCATTAAGGATATTCTCTTATTTACACGTTCTACGACTTTTTCCACATATCTATGTCGAAGTATTTTTGCGAAATACTGAACATGACAAGTCTAGAAAATTTTTCTCAATTGTGTCGCTACCAAAAATTCAGTGCAAGTTAATTTACAATTATCCAAGAATACAAGAGTTGAAAGCAGTCAGATGATGTTCTAATTAGACGTAGGGGGCGTTGAATTCATGTTATACAATATTCGGTGAACAATTAAGAATTGTTAGAGCCACTTGTGATCAGCGAAATGTTTGGAATGCTCGCCCAAAGGAACAATGAAAGCTCGAGTTCGTTGATTCGAAGATTCGCTTCCGAGGATCTTCGGGAAAGGTACAGTTGGAATCGCAACCCGGACGGCGATTTGTATATTTAATGAGGGGTTGAAACCCCTCTTAGACACGATGAGAGTTATGGGCTTAGCCATTAGGACGCAGACCCGTTCCTGAATTCTGCAAAGGAACGGAGAGCCGGTCAACCGTCCGATGTCTCCGAGGAGACCACAGTTTCGCAAAAAATTGAAAAGATGGCGGACCGAACGTCCAAAGAGAAGACAGGAATAAAGGAATGTTGCTTCGTGAGCCGAGCGCGCAACAATTATTATTATCCAGACAGGAAATTGACTTAAAAGAGTTTTGTCCGAAATTACATTTTTTCCAAGTCTTTTCACATCTCGAAATCTTGTACAGTCTTCTCTCGATATATGTCCTAAGTCTAGCTTATAATTGTCCCAGAACTATCCCCACTACCGAGGCCTCTAGAGCTTCGCTCTCCTTTTCTACTTTTCTGTTTACATCTTCACACAATATTTTGAATCTTCCAAATTTTCCCAAAAAGTGTAATTAATATTAATACGTATAAGGTGGAGTAGGGTAAAACCGACTGAGAAATTGTAAAGTTTACTTTAAACTGATGTATTTTCTATCTATTCCACTAAAACCTAATAATCTTAGTGTTTTTATTTAGCGCATGGTTTATTCTTTAAGTTGCATTAATTTGGATTAAAAATATCTTCTGAAACTTATGATTTTCTTAATAAATTAAAAACAGTGCTGCTAGGGCGGACTTCCCCGGAACTGGGGCAAAACTGCACCTACCTGTTTAAAAATTATTGAATCTTGTTTCCTTATATTATGGGGCAAAAGCGGAATTATTATTAGTAATAAAATAACATAAAAATAAAAATTCAAATTTTTATTATTATATTATCCAAGGTTAACAGTCCATCGGAAAGACGTTTTTCATTTTCACGTGAAAGTACGGTGTTTCATCTCCGGGATTCACTTTTTTGTCCACTTTTTCCTTGAATTCGGTCACAATTGTATTTTTTGGTATTTTATAGTGCTTACTAGCTCTATAATCAGTCATTCGGCCAGCTTTAATTTCTGCCAATGCTTCAGCCAACATTTCCTTTGTACAGTGCGGTGTTGTTTTCTTTACACAATTTCGGGCCATCGTGGGGTTGCAAAAGTATTATCAGTCTAAAAAATTCAAAATTAAATGCCCACCAAGAAGGGAATTTAATGAAACAGTTGAGTAAGTAAGAATTAAAATGTAACATTGGATAAATTCGTACTATAGTGAGGTTTTGCCCCGATGGATAGTCCGAATTTGCCTCGTGCTCAAATATTTCCCGAGTGAGGTTAGACTATTATTTTATCAAAAAATATGAAAGAACTGATATATTTTATTACTATAAAGGAAACTTACCTTACTATACGTTGTGCCTATCGAAGATAAACACATAGATTTGTAAACTATTGCTCAAATTATCGTTTTATAATGCTTGACTCAATCTTTGCTCTGCACCTGGAAACACCATGCACTTTGTCGAACGAGTTAAACGCGGGAATCGCAGAATACATGGCAGCTATCTATGTTGATCATTGAATACTAACCAAAGGAAGATTTCTACCTTACAGTTGGTACAATGCAACGTATATTCGAATAAATAAGGGCCTAGTGCGGATTTGCCCCGTGTACGGATTTACCCCACTGCACCTTAACAAACTTTTAACTCATTAATTCTGATAATCAGTGGTTAGGGTTAGCAGAGACATTCCGAGACCGTCGAAATTGCGCAGTGTTTGCTTCTATTTGAAAGGGGGTGTCTCGAAAATTATTTATCCTCGAGGTCCCGGTACGGGAATAGCCTCTTCAAGTAATAAAACTACTAAGGGCCTTCCGGCGGGATTCCGCTCGCGGAAGATGGAAACGTTCCTCGCGAGGAAACGGGGACCTCGTTCCCCGATGCGAGTTCTGTTCTGTCGTATGAAAATGATCTTTCAAGAGCTCCCCGGATCGTGGATAATGAAAGTGGAACACGCCGGGCGCTCGGAGAATCCGTTGATGTTAATTCCGTTAACGTTTTCCGGTCTCCTTTTAACCCTTCGCGAATTAATGCTGTCCGGGGGAAGTATCGCTCCGGATGAAACTGCGGCGCCGCCAGAATATGCAAATTAATCTATGAATTTTTCCGAGCGCGCGGTTGCCGTCGAGTTTGAACTTCGGATTTGGGTCATCGATAAATTGCTTTGACCTAATAAGGAAAACCCCGCTATCAGGACGATAGACCGTAAACAAGAATGATGGCCGTCGAGGTTGACGAGCATAAACGGGTGAATCGCGAATGATTAATGCCGATAATTATTTTCCGTAATGAAAGCTGAATTTGTTATACCGGTGTTAACCATTTTTGGCGAATTTTTGTATTGATTCAAAAGTCACTATTAGACTGCGATCTTTTATGCAAAAATAAAAATTGATATATGCTTCACCCTTTGCAAGCTTTCAAGAGAAATTAGTTCAAGGTCACCCAAGATCGGAATTTCTTATTTACCAGGCGAGGCGCCCTAAATAGTTATTCGTCCGGAGCCTACAAAAATATAAAAGAATGGTTCGGAATATAAAAATAATTCATCCCTTAAAGAGACGAGGCGCTAGCCGGCGAACGTTAACCTGAAATTTATGGTTCATTAGAAAAGGGTAGTCGACGGGGATGAAAGGTATAAACCGTACCGGAAAAGGGATGCTTCAGGGGGTAACGAGCCGGGAAATCTTAAATTAAAAATACGGGTACCAATATGGGATACGTGTCGAAGAAAATCTATTAACAAACTAACGTGAAAAGCACAAAAGAAATAATAGAAAAATCGTGGAGAGGCGACGAAGAAGTATAAAAATTTTTTCTCGTGCATACGCCGACTCATATTTTGAATAAAAGGTTCGTAAAAAAGAATTTCCTCTCAGTGGGTCTTACAATCTTCATTTCAGAGGCAATTTCATCCCTTATTTTCCCACCAAAAAGAATGTGATTTTCTGAAGTTTTATGTAAGTAGATTTTATGTACTGCAGAAGATTGTAGCGAGGCAACAACGCGGCCATATTGTGCTGAGATTTGCGGTTCGCCTAACGAGGGTTTTTTCACCCTAATGCCTGCATAATGTATTAATTGACGTTCACGCGAAATAACTTCGCACCTTACCGTGTCAATGCACTGGTTGCATAAAGATGCATTTTTTAAACGGAAGAAGGCACCTATTAACAATCTGTTTACACGAGCCGGTAAATTTTTATTTTTATTCGCTTACATTCTTCGCGAGCTATTACGTTCAATTTTCAAAATTTCCTGATTTTCATTTCCTGATTTGAAGTTATGCAATAACAAGCAACAGAACGAAAATACGCACGTCGTAAGCATGGTGTAATGCAGAAAGGCTAGATTGCATTGTTATTTTTAGCTAAATAATTGGTGGAAGTAATTACGATGTTATCTTCTAATCATGTGAATGTTTCAATCTCCTATGAAAATTGTGTACAACCAAATTTTTATAGAACTTCCAGTTTACATAACAAGAGTAGTTGCAACACGCTGCTTATATAACCAGCATGCAAATTTCTAATTTGAAGAAAGGTTAGCCGAGAAAATACAACCGCACCGAAACCGCAAATATTTCATAAATAAATAAGAATCGAGTGTGCCCACGTTTGATTGAAAAATCGATTATCGCAAAACTTGTACATTTATGCAAGCGGCTTTAATCATTTGATCACCCCCAGTAGCATACGTTGCGAACTATCGTGGCTCCCGTGTGACCCTAAATATGCAGAAACCGAGATGAATCTCGTGCAAGACTCCGACTGTTTAATCAAAATGGATAATGGAACAGGACGAACAAGTGTATCGAAGCCACTTCGCACACACAGGATAGGTTAGTAAATCCTGCAACAGGGGTTTCAATTCTCCGAGCGCAAACTCGGGTACGGGGATTCCGAGCGATTGAGCCCGCGAGTTCGGTTCTTCGATTGATCCCGGCCAGCCAGCAAAAACACCTTTAAGCGAACCTTAAAACCTGCCAGACACGGGGGAACGTCGGAGGTTCCAGGAGACTAACGGTAATTTCGCGAAGCAAAGACTGCGAAGTTCGCCGGAAAGGAGATCCCCCGGGACAGAGAAATTCTTAGGCGGATGGAGTCCCGCATAGCTCGGCTTCCGATGATTCCTTTAAACTTTTTCTCGTTTTCCCGATGCGCGGCTGCTTTCCAGATCCCCGGCACGTCGTGTCGTCATTGCGTCGCGTCGCGTCGCGTCGGGCCGAGGCCGGGCCGGGCCGTGCAGCGCCGCGTGCGCCGAATCACGAACGTGGGAATTGCGCCGCGAGATTTGCATCGCACCGCCGATAATGCGAAAGCCTCTCGCTTTTGTTTCCGCAGATGAAACGCCGCCGCTTTCCCCGCCCGCCGTGCAACTTTAACGTTACTACCCCAATCTTCTACTTTCGGAAACTTCTGCTTCCCATTCAGGCTATTTCACCGCGGAGAGAAAGGTAAATGTACCAATTCGCGACCAACCTCTTATTGCCGGCGAACCTCCTCGTTCGAGCTCGTTCGAGACGTCGGCTCGGTCAAATTTTCCATCGTGGTTCGTCGCGCTTCCGAAAAGTGGTTGTTCTACTCTGTACAGGGTGTAACAAAATTTCGGTGGAGATTTGTTAAAAGAAGGAGGGTGGAGGAATGGAGGGAAGGTGCAAATGGAGGATTGGGATGAATGGGGAGCGACCGGAAGAGGGGGTCCGCGGGATAGGGAAGGGGAGGTGTAGGAGGAGGAGTGTGTGTGCGTGTGGGTGCGTGAGAGAAAAGAGTGGTATGCTATGTTTTATTTGTTTGTCTTTTTTCTTTGCTGATGACAAATTTACGGCAGTTATTTATTTTACATAATGTAATATATTAAATGTATTTTATTCTATTTTATTATATTGTATTTATGGCGAGCGGTATGGCGAGCGTTATGGTTGATTTGTTATATTTTATTTTATTTTGATATATTGTTATTATTTTATATTTTTAGGTCCGTTTTTATTAGGTTATTATACGTATGATATTGAAAAGCGACAGTAGCTCTCTCTCTATCGGGTAATTAGGGGTATGCGATGTTGCGAGTTGAAGGAGATTGTAATGGGATTGTAACCCTGAGGGGAACAATAAATGAATATTGATACTGATACTGATTTGTTAAAAGAAATTGCCGCAAAATTGACTTTGACCTTGAAATTCAAGGTCAAACGTTTTATGCTTGTATCGCATTCTACTCGCCATGGGGACCAAACTTGTCAAAGGAACCGTAGGTCGCAACTCAACCGTTCTCTTATAGAACAATGTTACATATTTTAACGTCGTCTTCCGGTCCTCGGGTTTCTCATTCTTTGCCATAGAATAGAACCATCAAGGTTTATCGCTCTTAATTGTCCTGCTTGATCACCGGCTTCGATATGGCCGCCATTATTTCGTAAACAGAACGGATGTAAACGAATAGAGGACAGTAAACGTCATAACTTTCGGATAACCACTGCCAATAATCACAATCTTTTCTGCTCTCTTGTGTAGTGAGTGTTAGACGTCAGTTATGCAAAGGAGAGGAAGAAATTATAACCTGCATCGTTATAACGTGCGTCAGATGCTTCATGCTATTGATGAAGCGTTTGGAAATTATACCTTAGCTCGCAAACTATGCAGCAATTGAAATCACGAATCGAAGACGCTTTTCACCGTGTGCGGGTTATACCGAACATTTACGAAAAAGTTCGCAAAAATTTGGAAGAAAGACTAAGGATCTGTTTGCGTAATAATGGCGGCCATATCGAAGCCGGTGATCAAGCACGACTATTAAGAGCGATAAACCTCGATGGTTCTATTCTATGGCAAAGAACGAGAAACCCGAGGAACGGAACACAAAAATATTTAACATTTAATATTAAATATTTAATATTTGAGTCGAAATATTTAACATTGTTTTATAAGAGAACGGTTGAGTTGCGACCTACGGTTCCTTTGACAAGTTTGGTCCCCATGGCGAGTAGAATGCGATACAAGCATAAAAAAATTTGACCTTGAATTTCAAAACCATGACATCTGCCAACATCTGCCAAAACCATGACACTAAATTTTGTTACACCCTGTACGTACGTGCGTAGATGGAAAAGATCAGTTAAGTCGACTTTTCTCACATCTATCACTCCTGCTTGGTTAATTAAAACCGTGCCACGTAGTTCTTGTTGAGGGTGAGGTGTTTTGAGCGGTAGAGGAATTGGACAACTTGTTAGTAACAATAACTCGTAGTTTAATTATAACGACTGTACAAAGATGTGACTTAAATGAGGACTAGCTGAAGACTGGTTGAATACAAACTGAAGACTGAAGACTCGCACGCAGAGATGGGTTTTTAAGGGATGTAAAATTGGTGGTGGAGGTGGTAAATACTTGTGGGAGAAAATTGGGGGTCAGTGGTTAGTGGATGTCCAGACGCTGTCTTAAATTGTTATGTTCTCGTGCCGGAAACTCGCAGAGAAAATGGGACGAGTCCCGTCGTTTGGGTCTCAAGAGTCTTCGACTCTTAGGCTAATTTATTGCCTCTAGTCGGGTGGTCGAAGTGATTGGGACTCGGTGTCAAGTTCGAGAGACCCTTTCGTGGTTCCCGCATTGCGGTGCGTCTCGACATACTCTAATCTCCGGACTTTGTGCATATACGATGAAAGTGAACCGAGCAAACGCGAAATAGGAAACACATTTGAAGAATTTTACACTGAACCTATCCCAGGCACAGAACATATAAAAATGAAACCTCTTGTGGAAAATTCAATTTACCTGAACTTTGTACGATTTTCACCATAATATGTGCTAAAATAAGGAAGTCAACTTATGAGTTTCCTGTAAAAACGTTTTCATAATTTTCTAAAAATATAATAGCTAACAAGAACACATTAATAAACACAAATCGAATAAAACATTTCGTTTAACACTTAGACATTAGACTAGAGACATCGACAAGTGTCTCAGAATTTTTTCAGATTTTTGTTACAGCTTGAAAAGCATTTAACACTGGAGCTACCGGACAAGTCAAAATGACTGGTTCCTAATTTTTTCTTTTACAATTACTGAAATTGTAAAAATGTTTTCATCGGAAATTTTTGAATGTACTTCTTCATAGAAGCACTCATTACGATAAAAGTTGTATGAAGTCTGAATGGGCACAGTCTTGTCACTGTTACAAAGTAATATACGTCAGTCGCATTTATTGCTCGGTAGTTCTAGTGTTAAAGGGCTTAATGATACCGTCATGTTATCTTCCGAGTTACTGGCGATTTTCATTTTCCACAAAAATCCGCACTCGTTTCGGACAACAAGGACACAGCTCTCGGCGAATCGGAGAATGCAAAGCGATCGTGTAAATCTCAGCAGCTACCGCTTTTTCGCCGTCGACTCCGTTGACTCTCCCCCGAAGCCGAAATCCTTTTAATTAAGGACTTAAACCTTTGCAGCGTCGCAGGGCGCCGCGGCGGCCGCGCGAAGCTAAAACCTTGGTAATCCTCTTGTAATTGAAAACCCGAGTAGCTCCATTCAACGGCGCGTTATTCCAATGAGGACAACTAATATGCATACAGAGGCGTTCGGAATTGGTGATCGATCGTGCACGGATAAGACTCGATAGGCTGTCCCCGCGATCGTTGTTGCTCCCTTGAAACGGTGCGTGTTCGACAGACGCACAATCCGCGCCGGTGTTATTCGAGCGGATTCTCTGTGCGCAGCAGAGTTCGGCCCGCGCGTATCTAAGGGTGCGCGCACACGTCGCAGCGGCGTTTAGGACGCGGCCGCGAATTAAATTGATTTACAGCCGGCGTAATGGTGAATTTTACGCGGGCATAAACTCGAAGGCCCCGTTGAAACAGGACGATCATGTTTAAACCGCGCTTTACGCGACGAATATCGTAAAGCCGGTCCTGGGGTCCCGACGATGAAAGAAGAAAGAACTGCGCGCGTCGGACGACCGATCATAAATCTAGGATGGAGATCGCGAACGGCGTTAAAGCTCCGCCGGAAAACGGGTCGCGTTCTTCCGTGAATCGCCGCTCGATCAACTTTGATGCGTAGCTTGGGTAATGGGGAATCGATTTGGCGTCGTTTCGCCCTGCGAAATTCCCTCGTTAACGTTACTCTCATATTCCGTCGTCGCGATCGTCCCGAAAAATGTTCCAATCTCAATTGAACTTGAAACTCCCGAATAATACAAAAATTTACTGCGTTTTAATCAGTGGCACCTGCCGTCACAGTAGGAACTTTTAGACCGCTAAGACGCCGTGCGCAGTATGAGTGAAGGAGGGGAGAGTAAAAGCTTTTGTTGAAGAGAAAACCTAGAAATTCTCGGATGAAACCAAGTAGCGTCGCCGCGACCGGGTCGCGTCTCCCTTCGTAACCGGTGGAAGCTCCGTCGTGCGACGCGCACAATGCTCCCGGTGTGTCCCCATTCATCCGGAAGGTGTACACCCGGGGTGGTTGAGCCACCCTGTACAGAGACAAAAAGATCGTGGAGGGCGGTAGTCGCACGGGGGTCCTCGTGGGACATTTAACGGGGCAGTGTGCCAGACATTATTAAAATAGAGCGTCGGCGGTCGTTCTCGAAGACGGAACGAAAGAGAAAGGGCGTTCGAAGGGCGCGAAGCGCCGGGCGACGAAGGACAGTGTGCAAGAAGGTCGAGGAGTATCAATGGGACGCCGGTTGAAGGGTTCTTCGCCCTTCCGCTCCCTCCTACAAGCTTCCTACAGCTTGCCAGCCACCCTCCAGGGTCTCCGGAGCCTCCGGAGCCACCTCCTGTCCACCACCCTTCGCAGGCGCAGCCGCCCCTGCGCGGACCAAACGAAATTCACCAGGCTTATATTAGCCCGGGGGTTGGCTGCACAGCTTTGGGGATTGGTCGAGCCCCGGCTTGCCCTCTCGTTCCTTCTTTTACATAGACAGTGGCCCTCTCCCTTCGGCTCTCGTTGCCCCTGTTGCCAAGTTTCGGCTCTCACCTGTTCCCTTTTTGCCGGCCGGATTCGAGCCCTGCGTGTACAGGGTGTAAAACAATTATGGGCCACCCGGTCTACGAGCTGCTACCGTTTCTTCTCCGGGCCGCTGGACATTTGTCAAACCGGCTCACCGTGGTTGGGTGTCACCGGAGAGCAAAACGAACAGCCTTTGGAAATGATTCTGTGACATGTGCGTTTTGTCCGGGGAAATATCAACTCCCGTGGAATTTTTATGCGTAGACAGAACTATTTCGTGAACTATTCATGGAATTCGCACGGCGGTCACGAAATGCAGATAATTTAAAAATATTTCAAACGCTTTTCACTCGAAGGGAAACTATTTTAGCAAACAGAGTGGCTTCTCTGAAAACGACGTACATATTTCAGATGTCGGAAGTTATTAGGGCCATTTTCCACACTGACCGCAATTCCCACAGAAGCCGTTTCGAACAATTCTTTCAAAAAAATTCCTTTTATATCTTAGTTTGTATAAATGGTGTTCCAGTTTTTCAATCTCGCTGTCGCACGCGAACGTGACATAATCGTTGCATTATTGTACTAATAGACTCGTCTTTAACTCTTCAAGGCCCCGACGTTGCGTTGTATAAATTTCTTCCGAATTCACGCTGCAGAGCTCTCAAGTTCTAACAACTGTTACGTATGGTGACGTTCTCCACGTTCATTTCGATTAGAAGTTCTAATCTCTTTTCTGAGAACGAAAAGCGTCCCAACAGGCCCCTTTACTAATGGAAGACACTGTATGCCTTCTTTATATGAAAACCTTTAGACACTCCCTTCTGGCATCCGTTAATTAATATTCCGATAGGAAATAGCCCGGATAACCTTCATTAACCCCTTTTAACGAAAATCTAACTGAGGCCTGATTTTCATTAGAACTGAGAAAAACTGTGACTGTGACCCTACGTGACATTAAATCTTAAACAGAGTACCCCTTTCATTCTCAAGGTATATAAACCCGTTCATTTTCATCCTCTTTGGTTCAGTCGAGATTCAGAAGTGGTTCAGTAGCGTTATAGTAATCGTGCAGTCACGTCGCGTTACACGCATCAGAGTCAAGTCTAGTGAGATCGGGTTAAAGTCCCTTTCGAATCAATTCGTAACCTTATAGATTCCGTTAGTTCGGTATATATTCTATTTGGCATTCAACAATCGCTCTCCAACCCCGCATTGCCAGTGCGTCAAAACCGTGCATCGTAGGTAACAATTTCTCCAATTGTACACCCACTAAATTTACTCGCGACACAAACAACAACACTTGTGATTATCTTAATTCAGAATATATTTGTCTTGTTTGTTAACTCGCGTAATCTACAACCCTTAATTATTGCCCAATATCCTAATCTAATAATTGAATGTTCCCACATGATACAATCTTACCGCTCGGATTGTATCAATTAAATTATATATAAGTTACGAGGCGTACCAATCTTAACCCTTTGAGCGCTATGAACCCATATATGGGTTCTCACACAACCATTCGTTTTTGGCTATGAACCCACATATGCGTTTTCACATAACCATTCGTTTTTGGCTATGAACCCACATATGCGTTCTCACATATGTGTTACGCTACTTCCTGCGTAACTAATGAAAATAGAAAACATTTTTCACGACCCTGTTTGCACTAAAAATAATCGCAGATCTGACTCGCGTTACGAATGCAAAAAGTGTAACGTTGACTTGTGCTTTGAACCCTGCTTTGAGATTTACCACACAATACAAAATTATTAAATTTTAAAATTTAAAAGGTGCAATTTACTACTGTTATATTGTTCATGTTATGAAATAAATGGTTATTAATGCTTTTGAGGCCACCACATAATTTCTTTTAGTTACAATCAATATACCTTGCAATTAAAATTCAGTCTTTTTCGTACGGAGCGGGCGGTCCACGGCGCACGCGTAACGTCTGGCAACTCAGCGCTCAAAGGGTTAAATTCAATTCAACGAAGATTTCTCCAACCTAGTGGCTCCCCGGTTCCGCATTGGATGCGTCCACGAAAACTATACCATCCTAGCGGATCCCTGATTTTGTATTGGGTTCTTCCGTATCCTAACAGTTCCCTGGTTTCGCATCAGGCGCGTCTGTGAGTTATCCACCTCCTTTCGAACTCCTAACTAACAAATTGAAACCATATTGCTGGGGTAACAACCCCTCGCCGGCCTCTCGCGTTGCTCGCAGACCTGGCTCGTAACAGAACTACAAAATAAATAAAAGAAAAAAAGAAACTGCAGCAGTTCTAAAACAATTGAAACCGCCGTATAATTTTCTCCACACATTCCAGTTTCGTGGCACCCGATTCGACAGTTTCGACCTGCGCTTCTACCGGTGTTTGCAGAGTCTCGCGCGGCGAGATAACCGGTCGCGGGGAACGCGTGTTCCGGGCGCGCTGGCTGTCGAGACATCCTTGTCAAACAGGGCGGCCGTTTGGCGGGGGTTGAATCGAAGGTTTAACAGGGATTTTCCTTATTCCGAGGGATTAGGTTTCCTCGCGAAATTCGAGACACGATCTTCGCCACGGGAACAGGGACCGGGGGCTGGGGGCTGGGGGACGTCTGCGGCGAGCTCCGGTCACCGAGGGTAGTTTCGCGTCGGACAATCCGGTCCGGTTCCAGTCGTACAATAAAAGCTTCGCCGGGGTTTTATCGTTCTGCTGGGACTCGAGTAAATATCCTGTCGAATTTTCCGGCGGGAGCTTCGAAACGTCCAGTATGCACATCGCTGCAGGCTGCTCCACCCTAACGGCTGCGGCCGACTTGGTCAAGCAAATAATTAACCTTTTTCCTCGGAAATTGGCCCCCGATATACGCCCTTGCCGGGCAGCAGCGTTTTCCACTCGTCACACTTGACACTTTCATACCTTCACGGTTCGGATGATTCTTCGAACCGATTAACCCTTGAAGAGAGCTGCTCACCGTCTGTGGCGAACGTACCCCCGCGCGCGCACGCCCTATAAATAGGACGTTTAACTCCTAAGTAGTTCCTATATCGACTACATCGTCGTCATACTCATTCGAATAACTATATTAACCCCGCGGGGGGGTCGGCGCGCATTTCATTGGCGCACGGTGGGCGTTTTAAATACACGCCGCACCGGTGATTACGCAAAAAGAAACGCGCGCGCTCGCGCATCGAGGATATTAAAGTTTATTACGACGGACTGCGACATGTGATTATTAAGTGAATACTTAATAAACTTTGAAACGGGATCGGATATTCATAAAACGATTCGATGCGTACCTGCCCGAGCGCAATGTAAATACTACAAATTCCGAGTATAAACACTTCCTGAACACGGAATAAACCATTCAGAAAAGAACTCTACGAAGTACACGAGAGTACCGCTAACAACATTTTCAAGCAATCGCACATATACAGGGTGTTACCTCTAAACGCACGATTTTTCGCTCACTCGCAGCCGCCCGACAAAAAATAGTTCAGAACAAGAGTTGCAGGGTATGCAGCGTACAATAGTTGTCGGTAAAAAGAATTTCGGAAACAGTTTCTTTTCCCGAAACGGGAACATACCAGAATATACTAGAATATAGCAAAATACACTAGAATATATTAGAATATACTTGAATATAATTGTATATAGCAGAATAGCCTTGGATATACCAGAATATACTTGAATATACTAAAATATAGCAGAATATACTAGAATATCCCAGAATATACTTGAATATACTAAAATATAGCAGAATACACAAGAATATACTAGAATATACTTGAATATACTAGTATATAGCAGAATAGCCTAGGATATACCAGAATATACTTGAATATACTAGAATATAGCAGAATAGCCTAGGATATACCAGAATATACTTGACTATACTAGAATATACTTGAATATAATTGTATATAGCAGAATAGCCTTGGATATAGCAGAATATCCTTGGATATACCAGAATATACTTGAATATACTAAAATATAGCAGAATACACTAGAATATCCCAGAATATACTTGAATATACTAAAATATAGCAGAATACACAAGAATATACCAGAATATACTTGAATATACTAGTATATAGCAGAATAGCCTAGGATATACCAGAATATACTTGACTATACTAGAATATACTTGAATATAATTGTATATAGCAGAATAGCCTTGGATATAGCAGAATAGCCTTGGATATACCAGAATATACTTGAATATACTAAAATATAGCAGAATACACTAGAATATCCCAGAATATACTTGAATATACTAAAATATAGCAGAATGCACTAGAATATACCAGAATATACTTGACTATACTAGAATATACTTGAATATAATTGTATATAGCAGAATAGCCTTGGATATACCAGAATATACTTGAATATACTAAAATATAGCAGAATACACTAGAATATCCCAGAATATACTTGAATATACTAAAATATAGCAGAATACACAAGAATATACTAGAATATACTTAAACATACTAGTATATGGTATCAGCCTAGGATATACCAGAATATACTTGAATATACTAGTATATAGCAGAATAGCCTAGGATATACCAGAATATACTTGACTATACTAGAATATACTTGAATATAATTGTATATAGCAGAATAGCCTTGGATATACCAGAATATACTTGAATATACTAAAATATAGCAGAATACACTAGAATATGCCAGAATATACTTGAATATACTAAAATATAGCAGAATACACTAGAATATCCCAGAATATACTTGAATATACTAAAATATAGCAGAATGCACTAGAATATACCAGAATATGCTTGAATAAACTAGAATATAGCACAATACACTAGAATATACCAAAATGTACTTGAATAAACTAGAATATATCAGAATACACTAGAATATACCAGAATATACTTGAATATACTAGATCCGTTTCCGTTTCTTCTGCTCCCGTGCGATGGAATAAGTTGTTCCGATTTTGTACGGCTCTGGCAGGGCATTGATAAACGCGAACAGCGTTTTATCTAACGCGCCTACATCCATCAAAGCGGAATTAGATCGGCGAGGAGCTTATTGCCTGTGTGTTACTTCCGCATGGTTTCGCAGCGTGCGATAGAGCCGTGGATGTGTCCCGCGGGATCCCGATATCTTGTAGATCAATCCGCAGACGTTAAACAACTGTCCCCGAAAAGCGTGACAGTAAGCAGACAAGGCGGAGCCACGAGACCACGATATTTCAAATTTTTTCGAGGCGACAGCACCGGGAGCGGAGTATATTTATACGCGGCGGGCTCGCAGACGTTTCCCGCGAGACGCTGCTCGAGAGAAAGTTCGGGATGCACGCGCTCAAGACGCGGAAAATGCTAAGGCAACGGATCCGGGGGCTGCACGCAGCCGGACGAGAACACTCGGGCGAGCTCCAGCCCGAGCGTAATGCACTTCGCGAGGATATGACGCGGTTGTTCCTTATTCCGCAACGTTACGTCGCGTCTCGAATAGCGGATCCTTTCCTAGACCACGATTAAATGGATGTTACGCGATCATGCCGCCAGACCCTCCCCCGGAACAACCAACCTGCTTCAACCCCTCGCATTCCCCTCGTCTCATTGCGACTAACGATGGAACGCGTTGCGCAAGCAGATTTAGAGAAAATTTACCTGAGAAATACTTGAAATTTAAAAAAATATATGGGATACTTCGTATACGGAATATTGAAAACAACCCTTAACACTACATAGAACTACCGAACCAGTCAAAATGACTGGTGGATGATTTCTTCTTTCACGATTACTGAAACTACGAAAACGTTTTCACGAGAAATTTTTTAATATATCTCTTCTTTGGAGTACATGTTGCCATAAAAATCGTATGAAACCTGAGCAAATTCGGGATAAATAAAATAAATAAAGGGATAAGTCTAAGTCACGTTTAGGGCTCGGTAGTTCCAGTGTTAATGTTGGAGGGCTCGAACTAGGAATTAAATAACATGTCAATGTCACAACTCACTGGGTTCACGGAGCACTAATAAAAGTGACTATTTTACAGTACTTTATAAAAATAACGAGGACGTGCTACCCATATTTTTTTAATAACATATACCCGAAGAAATAAATTTTTCGAATAATTCCTCATGGAGGTACCTTCAGAATCTTAACAATTGTAAATTAAAAGTATTATATTTACCCCTAAAACCTGGGGTTAAGCGTTAAGATAAATGCAAGCGTACAATAAATGTAATTTTTATCGCGGACCAAAAAGTTCATTGTAGTCACGAACAAAAGTAACACGAGAACGGGTTAAACAGTCGATAGAAAACACAGAAAGCGTTATAGAAAACGCGACGAGAGTTGCAATGAAAAATTCCTCGAAGGGAAACGCTCCGCGGCGGGTAGTATTGATCATCGACAAAGGGCGGTCGCAGCCAAGCATTATCGGAACAGTGTATTTCATTAGTCAGGCCAGTTCATTACCCGGTCCATTCATGCTCGGCGTAGTAAGACGACGCTCTCGACAATGCGCGAGCCAGCCACCCCTGACGGATACTCGGCTATTGGGAAAACTGTCGTTCCATGACCTCGGAGGGGAGGCCCTCTTAACCCATGATCCGGTGACCTAACCCGTCCCGTCCCGTTGGTCCAACTGTGCAAAAAGGCGTCCTCGCAGCCGCGGACGATAAATTAAAAGAAAGGGAAAACACAGGCCGGGGCCGATCGGTGAAAAACGATGTCCGAGCGGGAAAAGACGACAACTAGGCGAGAGAGGGTGGAGAAGAAGAATGGCGGCGGAAAAACCGAGCGCGCCCGACGTTTTCGTGGGAACGATGGACACTCTTGTCCGGAAGTATTGCATTTCCGAAGTATCAGAATCCTGACAATTTTTGGAAAATTGTTGGATCGTCGGTAATATTTTGTTGATAAAATTTTTTGATCTGTTAACACTAGGTTTACGGAGCATTAAAAGTGAGCATTTTACATTACTTTGTAAAAATAAGAGCAATGTGCCCAACCAAGTTGTCATTTTGACGGGTCCTGTAAACCTAGTGTTAATACTGATTGTACCGCGTCCAGTAGAATAGGACCGGTTTCGCGTTCTTTATTCTATAATTATTGAAATTATAGAGATGCTTCCATTGGAAATTATTAAATAAATGTCTTCGTTCAAGCACAGATTATTATAAAAATTGCGAGAAATAAATTGTGTCTGTAATTACGATGTGTCCAGTATTTGACACAATGATCGAAACAATTTTTATATGTCTATTTTGTAAAGTCTATTCAAACGTTCTACTCTCGCAAAACTTTCCTTTATCTGTTCTTACCGGAACTTAAAATTCGAGAATGTTTTTCGAAAGAAGTTCCACGGTCCACGCTTTAAATGGAACCCTATTAAAAAGTTTCCTAATTCTCCCGATCCCCGGATTTATGTGTTCAATATCGCAACGTAAATCTTATCTTAGAGTTAAGATGTTTGAAACTTCATCTCGTCTACATATCCGAAGTATTAAAAAACCATTGTTTTGATTAATTTTCACGTGTCGGTGAGAGTGTCCTACATAAAACAAGAAATATTTTATGAATTCGATACTATTGTACGTTCACACCTAGACAAAGTAGTTTGAGGAATATTTAAATTTTGTTTCGGTTTCAAGGCTATACTTGTTGCTAGTAACAAGCTGCTACTCGGAAATCAGTTTATTCTAAGCTGCAGAACCGTGGTTATTTAATAATAAGTCTGGAATGTATCTGGAATGAAACTTCATCTCATCTACATATCCGAAGTATTAAAAAACCATTGTTTTGATTAATTTTGACGTGTCGGTGAGAGTGTCCTACATAAAACAAGAAATATT
This sequence comes from Halictus rubicundus, assembly GCF_050948215.1. Classification (NCBI taxonomy): domain Eukaryota; kingdom Metazoa; phylum Arthropoda; class Insecta; order Hymenoptera; family Halictidae; genus Halictus; species Halictus rubicundus. The sequence continues at coordinate 3,961,779 of NC_135164.1, read as the reverse complement.
TTATGAATTCGATACTATTGTACGTTCACACCTAGGCAAAGTGGTTTGAGGAATATTTCAATTTTGTTTCGGTTTCAAGCCTGTACTTGTTGCTAGTAACAAGCTGCTACTCGGAAATCAGTTTGTTCTAAGCTGCAGAACCGTGGTTATTTAACACTTTGAACGCCAAACTAGAAACCCCAAAAATTCCATAAGATCAAAGTAAGTTATTTAATGAAATAAAAATTGCAAAAAATTAAATGTACGATACCGAGTAATCCTCCAACTTTCTTGCATGTTACAGATCCTAATTAAGATTAGTACAATGAATATATCAACGTAAAAATTCATTTAAAAACCTGCACAAATAATTCCGTCAGCCACACATGGCTGACGTGGCGTTCAACGTGTTAATTGTAAGTCTGGAATGTGAAATTTATATATAATCTGAGATTACAGGGTTATTTTCTTCCCATGTCGTGCAATGTACTACTCCACAGACCTACAAACACACTATGTAAGATTTTGTGCTCCTTCCTGAAAGATTGTGGATTATGTATATAGTGTCACCATCACGTCCATTACCAATTAAGCGACTTCAACGTTCACATTAGTATAAGGTTATTATTGTAATATTATGTATGTAATACAGACCACAGAATAACCTCTCATCGGAGGTTACAACTGTTCAATAAAAAAAAAAAGTCTGAAATGTATCACTACTTGATAGCCTTTTTTCCAAACAAGTATTAGTCCGACAGGAGTTAATAACCAGCGGTTTTCCAAGTGTTAAATATCACCGATTACTACAGAACCGATAAATGTCTTAATACTTATGGACGTCAGTGTATATACGGGAGAAAGAGAAACGGCGGAAAGAATGAGTGGAAAGGGGATTCGGACAGAGGGAAAAGGGAGAAGAGAGAGAGAGAGAGAGAGAGAGCATCCTCGTGGAAGTTCGTCGATTGCCGAATCCCCACGTCGTTCCTGGATCGGCGAGCTCCGGCAACGCTCGTGAGTGCTCGGCTGTTGCCCCGCAGTCTGTCCCTCGGTTTCTCTACCCTGGCGCGCACCAACCCCCCGTTCAAGCCCCACCAACCCCCGTGGACGGACCAACCACCCACTAAACCGAGTCACGGCGCCGCGACTACGCACTATTGATTCGCACGGAGCGAAGGAAGGGGCCGAGCCGAGTCGAGTTGAGTCGAGTCGAGTCGGGCCGGGTCGGGTCGGGTCGAGTCGGGTCGAGTCGAGTCGCGAGGGCGAGCGGTGGGTTAGCAAGCACGCAAGCTTGCCTGGCGGGTGAGAGTTGTCGGTTGGTCCAGGGACGGCGCTCACGGCTGGGTCACCCGGCGAGGGCTCGGGGAAAAACATCGAGCGGGCCACGGCCCTGATCATCCTTCGACCCTCGACCCCCTTTGAAACCCATCCGCCACCTCCTGCAACCCCCCTTTGCTATACCGGATCGTCGAAACCTATGCCGGTCGAAATTACGTTTCCGGGTATAAATTTTTATTGAACGTTTTCGTAGGTGTAGTCGAGGGCCCCGCGGGAGCCCGTTATTAATCCCCGTTGTCCCGTAAAACTCGGCGACTGTTGACCCGCGCGTCCCCGTTTAATGTGTTTCGTAAATACGCTCTTTTCGGTGCGACCGAACAGAGAACCACGAGCGCACGGCGCTGCTGCAACGCGCCTCGCATGAAAATTCCGAATGCATTTAAATCTCAATGCAGGATGAAGCACTCGCGGGACGCGCGGACGGAGGAGACGACCGCGTTCACCGCCGGGGCAAATTGGATACGACCCCGAAGTACCGGATCCGGGAATAATTGGGGTGCAAAAGGCTTCGACCGAGAAGGACCATCTTCCGCGCGGAACTATTCGTCGACTCGTACGCGGCCGACGAACAGACGGCGAAGTCTCTTACACCTACCGGTTGCTAGGGCTGTCTTCCGCTAGACCAGACTGCTATGAATATTGCGTTGCACGTGCACCAACAATCTCCAAACGTAGCGGACATGATCGACGTGAATTATACCGTTGGCCGAAAAAGTCTTCGTACACTCTTTCGAACGAGGCACGTTTTACCACTAGAACCACTTGCTCCTAAATCCAAAAACCAAAATCACTTGCTCCTAATTTTTCCCTTTAGAAATCATGAAATTATAAATATGTTTTCATGAGAAAATTTTTCAACACTAGGTGTACGGAGCACTAAAAGTGAATATTTTGCATCACTTCATAAAAATAACAAGAACGTGCAACCCAAAATGTTAGCAATATTTTTAAAGTAATATATACCCAAAGAAATAAATTTTCTAAATAATTTCTCATCTATGTATCCTTACAATCTTAATATTTTTAAATTAAAAATATTAAAACCCGTCATTTTGACGGGTCCCGTAAACATAGTGTTAATAAACTCCTCTATCGAAGTTTATATTATATTAGTAAGGCAATGCCAGTTGCATTTACTGCTTGGTAGTTCTAGTGTTAAAATCTGTTGATGGTGCTGTTTCATTTGTATTGGACGTTGGAGAAGTTAAATTTAGTGTAATTGTTGAAACTGATTAGTAGTTTCTATTTTTGAGAAACTCCGAAAAATCATGTACTATCTTTTCCAGCTGAGAGAATCGAAGCCACTCGTCAGAATTTTCATTAGCGATAACTATGCGAACATTAATACCGATTAAGCCTCGTTAGAGCGAAATTCATTATCCCGAAAATTTCACAATTACCGGGGCTAATCGCGCAACCAGCTGGCGTGGCCGAGATAGTTGTACGAACGTTTTAATTTCGGCGTTCCCTTTCGGCGGAAGACGGCGTCGCGACGCGCAGCGTCGATCGAAAATTTGGGTATTACGCGGGCATCCGAACAATTTACGGTACAATATACAGTTAAAGATAAAAGGAGCGGTAAAATTGACGGTTTATTGCCGAATCTTGTCCGTTTTATCCTGACGAACCATAAATCCTTTCATGGTTTCGTGCCGCTCTGTTTTATGGACGCTTTTATACGCGCGTGTAACAAATTATTGTGTTTTATACGATTCCGTTATAGTCGTTCTCTTAGTCGCTTCTCCGTTTCGGAACATGTCAGAACTATAAGCCGGTTTCTATTAGTTCGCCGATCTTATCCGACCTGGCTTACGCTATCCGGTGTACGATGCACTTGCTTAATCTTGATACAGTTCATATTCGTTCTACGATCTTATCTAAATTATTTTGTGTAGGTTGGCAGTTGCTTTCACGTAACATTGCTTGTTCATACAGAACGCGACGTGAGCGGTTATTATCCTTCCTTATCTACGAATAACGCACGGCCGACCGTGTATTTTTGTAATTTAGGCTATTCATGAGTATCGCCCGGCACGTATGAAACAAGAATGAAAGACTACGTTGGTTAATCATCGTTTCCGGAAAATATATTATTCAAATCCGATCGAGGGTAATCGAATGGTAATCAATACACCGGCACACGATCGCGTCGATGTAATATTCATAAGTTGATCATAATTCGATGATTTCCAATCAGCGTGCCGTATGAATACAAACTAATAAAGAGAAAATCGCGCGTATGCTAATTAATTATAAATAGGAAAACGCTTTATCGGAAACACTGCGTTGCCCGGAATACCTTCGTAGAAAATGTGTATCGACAAAGCGAGCTTCGGTTTCTGCGCGTTTATGTCAAAATAATATTTTTATTTCACGTTCACGCTCACACGCTCTCCTAATTTATGCAAGCAAGTCAGTCGCGAAATATATGTAGGGTAAATTAACCCTTTGCACTCGAGTGGTGACTCTGAAGCGCCACTAAAAATTGTTCTGGCATTATTTCAAAGAAATTACAAAATATTTGTTACATTGCAAAATTTTTATGTAACAGATTACTAAACATTTAAATATTATACGTGGAAATCGGATCAGTTCGGTATGAATAAAATGGAAATATTCTAAGACGGAAGAAAAATTTCGTTTTAGGATTAAAATAGCGCCGAGTGCAAAGGGTTAAAATTCAAACAGCGTCCAAGTGCGCAAGGGTGGGGCGAGCAGAAAATATTTTTACCGGAAGGGGTGGCAACGCAAATTTTCCGCGCAGGCAAACACGGAACGGCCGAAAACACTTGTTTGTCCACTTGTTGGACTTTCCGAATCCGGTGTCTAGACAGTGAAATGACGTAGCACCGGCGCACCGCCGCCGACTCTTTCGGAACATCTTTTTCCCCTCCGCGGGATGTCTGAATCGTGTTGAAAGATATCGTCCGAACAAGGAATCGATAGAGCCCCCACCCCCACCCCCACCCACCCCCCGTATGGATGGGCTCGCCCTCGCAAAAACGCGTCGAGTGCCCTCGAAAGCTTCCTTCTCCTCGTCAATTCGCTGACCAGCCGGATCCGGGAGGCTGTAACGCACTCGAACGATGCCGGAACGCGTCTATTTGACTAACGTGAGCTCCGATCAACAAACACGATTCCCAAAGACTCGATGTACCCGCATTATCCGATATTATTCGAACCCCTTGGTTCTCTACTAATCCAATCCGCAAACTATAGACGTTTTTTCCTATTCCGACTGCTGGAGACAATCTGTTCCGATTGTCCTATTTTTTAAATATTTAATTACGAACGCACAAGTTCATTCGATACCTCAAGCTCTAGTTGAAGAGGAACGGAATCGTGGCGACCCATGTTTTCCGAAACGTACTCTATAAAGAAAAATATATAACTCACGTAATTTTGATTATTTTCACTTAAAAAAAAATCACACGTGTACTTCCAATATTGATAGGAACGTGTGCAAAACCCTGATGCAAAAGGATAGCTAATTTTTCTGGAAAAAAATTCGGAAAGATTCCCGTCGAAAATCACAGAATACTCGTTTAGTCCTCGATGTGAAATCTCATGCAATGCCTTAGGCTTTCAGGCATTTAGTCTTTCGACGCTTCCCAAGCAACATACAGACATCATAGCCTCGCCATTGTCCGTTTCGCTTAGTACCTCGGTCACGACCATGCAAATGCTCATTTAGTCGCATGACCGCTCCGGTGCTCGACAAGAGACATCTACACGTAGCATCTCCAGCCTCTCGGCCGTGTTCCGTTTCTCTTGCAACGAGTTACCAGTTTAATAATCGCGCGAGTGTGCTCCTACGGCGGTTATCAATATATAAACAGCTAAAATTATTGATCACGCGCACTCGTCAAACCTTGCGCGCAACACGGCCAACCTATCTAGCGTGGCGACGTAGTTGTCAGTCTAGCGTAGAAGGTTCGGGCGTAGCACAGTTTTACGTTCAATCTAGGATAAACGTCATAAACTTGGGACGTACACTTTGTTTCCTTCCATCAAAGAGGAGGTCCTTGGGGAGCAGTAATTTTCGATGACTCACCACGTGAGAACACACCGCCGCAGCCCGAACGACCACGCCGTTCTCAACCACCGGCATCATCCCCAACGTTAAAAATGCAGAACGCGATACTTCGCGGAAAATCTACGAGCTTCGTTGCGAAACACCCCGAGAATTATAGGACAGCGGATTTTATGCACTTATGGCAAAGTTATATCAAAAAATTCAGAGATCCTGTTATACTCGGCTGGTTCGGATAATTAGGAAAAGAAATAAAGGTCTAGATTCACGACGGACTCTAATATTTTTAATCTAGGAATATTGAGATTGCAAAGACGCACTCGTGAGGAGTTATCCAACAAATTGATTTCTTTGGGTATACAGGGTGGTTGGTAACCGGTGGTACAAGCGGAAAGGGGGTGATTCTACGCGAAAAAAGAAGTCGAAAATATAGAATAAAAATTTTTCGTTTGAGGCTTTGTTTTCGAGAAAATCGAATTTAAAGATCCGTCGGGTTCGCGTGCTTTAGTATGCGTAGGAAGTAGAATTGGTAGGTCATGGTCAGACGCAGCAGACAATTCCTGTCGAATAACACGCGCATCGGCTGCATTTTCAAACTCAATGTTCTCGAAAACAAAGCCTCAAACGAAAAATTTTTATTCTATATTTTCGACTTCTTTTTTTCGAATCACCCCCTTTCCGCTTGTACCACCAGTTACCAACCACCCTGTATATTATTTTCTTAAGAGAATTTCCATTTTGCCTAAAAATCCGCGGTTTAATAATTATGAAGTAGCTCGCACAATGTATTCTAATATCAAAGCTATTACATCCTGTGCTTCCTGCTTTGCTAGGATTTTAAATAAATTCGAGAGGTAGAGGCTGAATAAACTAAATGAGATAAAAATTTGACGGACTTGCAGCTTATAAATACTAGGGAGGACTATTACGGGGCTGAATGGAGCTCGCATTCACGAGCTGCCGGCAACCGTCCGATCATCAATTCCCGCGTTAAGTAACGAAATGAATGTGTACTTTCATCATCTACAAAATAGCTCAGAGCAGTCCGAGGTTGCACAAGGATCCGCAGTCTATTAATTACTCGGCAACAGGAACGTCTGCAGCTTCGGCACGATCGTCCGACGATAAACCATCGACGTCGAAACCCGGCGGAGAAACTCCACCGGTGTGAAGAAAGAGAGAGAGAGAGAGAGAGAGAGAGAGAAAAAAAAAGAAAACGGAACTGAATCGTTAACGATTCCCGTGAATAATTCTCGTCGCGCGTTAACCTTCGCGATAGGTTGCTCGCGGTAATTAAGCTTGAACGTATTTATAGAGATCGAATAAAAAAAAAGGGAGGGGATCTTTATGCACGGGATCACCGGTTCCACGTGGGACGTGATAGATAGCCGGCGCACAAAAGCGCGCGCGAACGTATTCGTCGACGAACGCCCACGAGAGAGCCGGCTAGAAACTTCTCGGCTCAGCGTCTTGGATCCTCTCTCTCTCTCTCCCCCTCTCTCACTCTCTCGCGAGAGAGCGTTGCCTGATTAATAGAACTAATTGGTAGCGGGCTGCCATTTATCTCGACGAAGCTCCGAATTTATCAATTTCCAGGTCCACGACGGCAGCGGGCCGCTAGGGGTGACAGGCGGGGGTGGTCCGGGGGTTGCGGCATAGCGGCGGGGAGGGGTCGGTAGAATTACTTGAACCGCGATTAAATTAATTGCAGATACGAAAATAAATTTGCGAAATTAAACGGCCGGTAAATTACTCCGTCGGCCGATCGGATCCGCGGGACGCCAGGCTCGCGCGTCCGAGTTAATTAATACCGGGAACGGTTAATGCCGATGTAAAATTTATACGACAATCGTCGGGGAACGGGGGGAAAAAAAATGAAACACCGGCCCGGAAAACAAGAAGAAAGAGTTAATGCCGCACGCGGCGGTCTCGTTTGTCGGCGAAATTAATAACTGTGTCGACGGAACACGTCCGGGCCGGGCAGCGCCGCGGATTTTCGCGATAGGCACCGCAATTATCGCAACCGTTTCGCGCGCGAGCCAACGAATCCCTGTGCCTGCAGGTGACGACCGGCCCGAATTCGATGTACTGGCAACGGCGGCTAGGGATTTCACGAGGGCGTAAAGCGGAGGGCTGTGTTCGGTTACTTCGAACCCTCCGCTCGTATTGCGTTCCGCTCCGTATCGCTCGAGAGTGTTCTAGGCTCACGGAGCACTACAAATGACTATTTTACATCACTTTGTAAAAATAACACGAACGTACCTATCAAAATTTGTAGGCATTTCTTAACACTAGGTTTACGGAGCACTAAAAGTATATATATATATATATATATATATAATATAATTGTTTAATGTTGCTTCAACATCAAAGGTCATTAGCAACACGGTACATCTTCTTACAATATATTATACATATTTGTATCCTTGATATACTTGGCAAGACCGGCGATATACTCCTTAGAACTTGACAGAATGGGTAAGGATCTAGGCAACTTAGCATTTTTCCTTTCATTCTCATATTTTTTGCATTCTATTGTTAGGTGGTTTATGTTAATTGGTACTTTACATATATCGCGGATCGTATTTTCTTTCTTATTTAACAAAAATGAATGGGTTATTTCTGAGTGCCCAATTCTGATTCTAGAAATTGAAGTTTGAATTTATTTTACATTACTCTTTATAAAAATGAGAAGAATGTGTCTATTCAAGATTTTTAGCCATTTTTTAGATAATACATACCTAAAGAAATAGATTTGTTGAGTAATTCCACGTAGGTGGATCTTCATAATCTCAATAATCGTAAATTAAAAATATCAGAATCCGTCATTTTGACGGGTCCCGTAAACCTAGTGTTAAATAATTGGATTGGACAATTGCCAAAGTCTTCCATTAATTACTAAATCCTGCTAATGGCAGTAGAATCGCGGTCAAACACTGCAGTAACCGAACTTTCAAGGATAACAAAACTACGTCCTATTAGGAGGTCTCATGCCCTATCGTTTTGTAATGCTCACGACGGCATCTTCAATAAGACCATAGCTCCTAAGGGGGTTGCAAACATAGTAAGTTTTCGAACCACCCATACGTACCGATTCGATTCACTAATTATAGACTACGGAACTTAACACAAACGTTGGTTCACACGGACTAATTAATTAATCGAGAGAGTCGAACGGATACGTATTTAATCCATTCAGAAATTGATCGTGCTCGTTGTCAAACCAAGTTCACTTTAATTCAATGCGGATCCCATTGCTCATCAATTGATGCTGCAACTTCGTCGTTCACGCTATTGGTACTTTTCTCTCTTTTTTGCGAAATGTAACATTTATAGTGCCCTCTTCACCTTGAGATTTATCCAGCAATTTGTATTATAAATTCACAGATGTCTCGCTCAAGAGATCTAAATTTTTATTGATAACCTAGTCGCCATTATATTAAATCATTTAACGGTTGTTCGAAGGCAATTCCACGTAGTTGAAGTAAATATTGTCATAGTGAATCAGCAATTTGTACTTTGAGGTGGTTCAATGGTCCTATGATGTGTGTTGGTTTATGTAAGTGTCATTAGATTTTTGATACAATTTATAACTATCAAATATTGTTAACACTATTCCTACCGCGACCGGTCAAATGACCGTTTTTAAAATTTCGATTACAACGTAATTGAATCGCCTTCAAACTTCACGACTTTTCCTAAAATATGCGTATAATACATTTTTCAATATTTACTTCCTTTTTTATTGTTTATTTTCTGAGAAAAATTTGTAGTCTGTCTTACCTACCACGACCGGTCATTTGACCGGTAGAACGATTTATATCTTTTTGTAATAGTATTCTTTCAAAGACTCAATTCCGAAACTATAAACTCGTTACAAACGAAAGGTAATGCAGTTGTGGCATGATTTTAGCCGAAAAGTGCCTTCCAGGGACTGCTTTACGGCACTTCAAAGTGTTTACAGTTCTCGCTCGCCTATCGGGCTCGCGGTGTTTATTTGCCTGATTGCTATCCGAAGCGGTCCAGAACCTCGGATTTTCTTACACCGTCTTATCTACTATGATTGTAAAATAAATAAAATCATAGCCGAAGGAGATACCTAGACGTCTTCTCACGAATTCAAATCGGTAAAGTCTTGTGAGCTGAACAGAGAGCATCAAAACGTGAAAGTTACAAGGAGCATATTCGGCAGTCTTACTATTTTGTATTTTTATTCTATTATTATTCTACTTTTATTTTATATTGTATTACGTGTTATAAGTGTCATTTTCAAAAAAGTGAACAAACCAACAATACTTCGTAGTAAGTTTCACATTTTATCTTTTGTTCATTTTTTTATCCATCTTGATGTACATTTTTACATTTTAGTTTTTATTTTATCCCTTGAATATTCATTCCCGAAATGTCAAGACGTTCGAAATTTTTGATATTGAAAATGACAATGCGGAAAGTTATGATCTATTTGAGAACGACTCGAACACCGATGAGGACGAAGAGAATGTTTCGAACGTACGTAGAGGACGAAAGAGAAGGAGATTTTTAGTTAGTTCCGATAGTGAGAATGAGGAAGAGGTAATCGAAACTGCTGTAGACGGAACTGTTTGGCAAGAAGTAAAAGAAGGGTCTAATCCTGGAAGAGCACCTATTCATAATATTTTTAGGGGAACATCAGGCCCAACAGGGTATAGTAAACGAAATATTATGCGGTGAAAACGAATAAAATATACATTATATACTCCTAAATAAAAGAAACTATATTTTTATACTGTCAAATTGGCTATTATCTTCATTCTATATTAAAAAATATAAGTTGTGCTAAAGACCGGTCGCGGTAGGAATAGGTCTACGTGAAGTGTCGGCAGGAATACTATTAATGTTCTTGAATATTTTTATAGAAGTAGTACCAAGAAAATGGAACAACTATTTCCAAATAATAATTTTAACAGCTGTGCATTGGGCAGCCGTCACCCTAGTCTTTAACGTCGGACGATGTCATTGTAAATTATAGGGCTTTACGCGATTTTGATTTGCAGAATACCAGCGGGCACTTGGTCGCAAAGTAGTATTTCGCTTAGCGGCAGCCCCGAAACGGCGACGCGACGGTTCCGTATGCGAAACGCAGAGCCCGGCACGGGGTTCGTTCGCGTCTCATTAAACCGGTGGCTAATGCGTTCGGCTGTGCCTCGAGACTCGTTAAAGCAGCCGGAGCAATATAAATCTTGTACCGAAAACGGCGAGTTCCCGAGTTGCCGGAAAACTGCGGGCCGCGGCGAGATACTTGGCCGCGGCTCTCCGCCGCGGGGGTGTGGCGCGCGTTTATCTTGATATATGCGAATAATATGGCATATATCAGCCATATTCTATCCTATTTTTATGGAGATGCGCGTTTATCGGGGGGAGGAATATTAAAACGCGAACATCTCTTTATCACGCCGGCGGCGCCCGTCATGAATTCCAGTTTCAAAAGCTTCTATTTAAACTCGGCGTGGCCGAGCGCGCGCGCGCGCGCCCACGCTACTCTAACCGGGAAAACTGTTCTTTCGACTCCGGTTAGTACGCTATTCGCGTATCTGTAACGAAAGTAGCCAATTTCCTTCCTTCCTTCCTTTCCTGCCTTCTTATCTCGTTACCTTTTACGATTCCATTCTTTTTCCCCTCTTTAAAAAACACAAAGCCGTGCAAATGATTAGGCTCCGGCGAGCTTTACACGCTTTTCCCCAGCTGTCTGGATATACGACAGAACTGTGATTCGACGCGTTGTCGTTCGAGCTTGCGACTTTCACGCTCGCGGATCCATCGATCGCACTCTGCTAGAAGCTCTCGCATTTTTACAAGCACAATTTTTAGTGGGGCTGTAAACGTGCGGCCGCTACGAGGCACCGTTTTTATCAAATGAACACGGCCTTGCCTCCGTAGCGTCGCGTTTTGGTCACCTCTTTAACGTCCGCGTAACTTCGCTGCTGAAATTCCCGTTTTGCTCCAAGCTCTGCGACGTTATCGAGGAAATATCGTGTCCGCGGAAATTGATCTTGTAACCAATTAACGGTGAATCTATCGCCCGCCGGTCAAAATGGCCGTTCCGGAGCTTTTATTTCGCAATTACCGAAATCGTAAAGGTGCTTTCGCTAAATATAGTAAAATTCGAAGAAAATTAGAACGAATTCACAGCTCGATTGTTCAGTGGCCACTGATGATTTGAGTTGACAATAGGCGGTACGCTGCAGGAATGCAACATGGCGGCAGAGCAGTGCTGTAAAGATTGAAACCCTACTCGCAACCTGCATCAAAGAGGAGCGTTCTATCATTTCTTCTTTGAGCAACGAAGGGGTGAATCCCTTTGAGATTCATCGACGAATGAAAAAGTCTGTCATTATAGCGCGCGCATGAGTAGACTAGGATGTTCCTAAACAGCGTCGTTAAGTTCCTTTGTATGCGCTCCAGGTCTGACTGTATTTCAGGGCAGAAATGCACGACCTCGAGCAAGAACTGTTAATGAACTTTTTTCCTGGTTATCAACACTGAACCTACCCCCAAGCGCAAAACATATAAAACGTCTTATTGAAGGGGGAATTTACTTAAACTTTGTACGATTTTCGAAAGATCCTGGGGCGAGCGATCAAGCAAAAACGCAAAGGTACGCAAAGGTACGCAAAAGTACTAAACGCAGAACGCAGGTTAGCGAAGCGCGAATGAAACGCGCAGGACAAAACGTTCGTCGCTCGTCTCTTCGTAGCTCGGGGCTGGTAATCTGCACACCTGAGTGCAGCGGTTCACAAAAAGCCTAAAGAGAAAGGGGGACGAAGAGGGGGGGAGAGGGAGGGGGCATTTAAAAGGCTTAAAGGGAGTCAGAGGGAAGAGAGGAAGCCGAGGGTTGAGTCGGCGGGTATTCGAGCGTGTCGCGAACAACAAGGATCGATCTGGTACGTAATCGAATTCCGTGCAGAATGGTCGTTCATTCACGATTACGGTCGTCAATGGGAGCTGCACGGATTCTTGGAATCCGTGTCAAATTCCTGGCACGGAGAGCCCTCGAAATATCTGCTCCGGCCGCGTTACCGTCATTCAGGATCATCGGACGATCGTCAGGACCGACACCGGGAATTCGTGTCGGCCGAGCCGCAGGCCCAAAATAATCCGGTGCACGATCGGTAGCCCCGGAGATATCCGGGAGAGACATCCCCGACGACAGCCGGCCGTGGACAAATTCCCCGGGCCTCTCCTCCCACGGCCGATTAATCCGACAACCAGGAGAAGGGAGAGAAACGCGTCCCGGTCGACTGACTCGAAATTAGGTCGGGGGTCGCTGTACTACACGCCGGGAAGGATTCTCAGGGGTGGACACGGAAACTCCGAGTCTCCGCTCTTTCTTTCTCTTTCTTTCGTTCGTCCGCTTTTTTCCCTCTGACTCTCTTTCTCTTTCTTTCTCTCTTTTTCTCTCTTTCTCTCTCTCTCTCTCTCTCTGGCCTCGTTCTCTCACCGAGCCAACTGCTAAGTTTTTACGGAGGCGCACTTATATTTGGATGAAGTCTGATTTCGCGACGACGCTCTCTCCCACGCTCGAGCGCGCTTCAGCATTCATGAGCTTCGGACCGCTTCAAGTCCTGACCAGTTCGTGATAGTTAAAAGTCTAAATGTTCTACGCGATTGTTTTAGTTCGGCTGAGGGGCTGTCGGGCTGATCAAAGGGATGGTCTGGGTTTTCGGGAGATTCGATTAACGACTTTAACCCACTGATTTATATCGACCCTTAGCGCTCGAATGGCGACTGTAAGTCGTCACTAAAAATTGTATTGAAATTATTATGAAATTTGTTTGCATTTAATGAGTTACTAAACATTTCTAGTATTGTGCGAGTAAATTGCACCGTTTTCGTATGCGTAGAACAAAAATATATAGAGGGGAGATACTTTAGAATTGTTCACCATGAAATAATTCTTGCAAGATTAGTCCCGGAATAAATCACAAGGCAAGGGGTTAATTGTAGCTTGCTTGCTTACATTTATTAACCCGTAAGCTGGCATAATCCCCAGTTGGAGATCACACGTATGGAACATTAATCTAACCCATACTTTACCTTTTGTTGTGATATTCTTCGCGTTTTGTAAGCTTGTAGCTGATTTACGTAATAATGGAATTTACATCCTACTTCTGAGAAATGTTGCGATTAAATTGAAAAATTGGGTTAAATGTAATCCTTGTGAACGGTGTTATTCACAAGATATACTATACGATTCTGCCATTAATTTCAATTTTTATTAAACTTGGCAGATGTTCCAGACACTTTTCACTGGACTGCGGATTTTATGCTAAATTTATCACAAGAATAGATAGGTGCCCCTTAAAACGAATTTAAGTATGTCAAGATATCGTCTTCAACTTATTTAAATTATTAGAAGAAGTAAGAAATTTCCAAGTGGTTCCTAATGGCTGCAACCGACACAGAAATTGTTCGCATCGCACAAAGACCCGAGTTAAAATTTCGCTGGTACAGTTTGCAAAGTACTGAAGTTAGAAGTTCACTTCGTCGGTCAATAACTCAAGTGTACTCTCATCTAATACATTTTTACGTTCGTCGGCAACAAAAGAAGATGCACGGAACATCGGAAAAAAAATATTAAGCTCGCAAATCAAACCTTATCAAAATCAATTTTCGCACTCAGCGGGCCAATTATTATCGAATTAGGAAAACGATACATCCGTCCGGGACGAATTTAAATATTTCGAGAGAGAGAGAGAGAGAGAGAGAGAGAGAGAGAGAGAAATTTGACGTAAACGTGATAATTATTTCGATCTTGGAGCCTGCGTTCCCCCCGTTAAAATCATAGCTTTCCGAGCTCAATTTGCATCGCGCCATCGACCAGATGAACCTGTCCGTGGAGTATACACACACGGAGAACCGCGATGCATTATGCAACGTTTAACGAGTGTCGTTTAAAGTTTGACGCAAACAACGTCGCTGTGCTCGCACGATAACCGGAGAAGCGTCAGGAGTATCGGTGACGGCTCGGCTCGGCTCGGCTCGGCTCTGCTCGCAGCGAGAAGGATAACGCGCGGATATATCCGTGTTATTCGATAAACATTGCCGGATATTCATTCGTCGATACACGAGCGAACGAGCGGCCGGACAAGCAGGACAGGACACTCGGATATTCAGATAACCGGATGTCCGGCGAGCTCGCAACCCTATCCGCGTCGATGTCTCTTCACCGGTGTCGCGCGGAGGCTGTTGAGCGAGCCATTCTCTCTCTCTCTCTCTCTCTCTCTCACTGTGTCCATCTTTCTCGTCCATTCACCGGTCGAATAGGGCGGCCATTGTATGCAATAATTCCTTCGAGAATGAAAAACGCCCCTCCGCGTTCCTCGGAGCGCATTCTATCCGCTTCGGCCATTCCCGGCTTCCCAACTTGGCCAGCCGACGACCATTCGACCCGGACGATACCAGGAAAACGAGCGTTCGCCGAGACACAGCGCCACCGAGTACCGTTTCCAGAGACACTGGACAGCACTTTTAGAAACTCCTCTATCATACTGCGACAGCAGGAGTGGACATTAGCCGAGCCACCGTCGGCGAACTTGCAGCCGCCATCTCCCCCGCCCCGCCCCGCCCCGGACAGCCGAGGACACTGACGTCGTTTTTCGGCTGGCCGGGTCGCCGGAGATGCGACAACCCTTTGACTCCAGCCAACCTAAGATGAGAATTTGCATGAATTATTAGGAGACCGACAGTGTTTATGGAAATTCGGGACGCTGCTGACCCGGAACTCGCGACCTCCGACCCGCGTTTCTACACTGTTACAGGTTGGGTACATTGTTACAGTAGGTAACAGTAGTAATAGTAAAGTTACCTTTGAACGGTTAGAAAATGAGAGCAACAATTTTCTTTTCATACATGAGATTATGATTCATTAACACTAGATTTACGGGACCCGTCGAAATGACGGATTCTAATATTTTTAAATTGCGAATATTGAAATTGTAAAAATGCATCCACGAGCAATTATTTAACAAATTGATTTCTTTGGGTATATATTATTTAAAAAATACAACTTTGATCTACAAACTTTGATCGATACATTCATGTTATTTTTATAAAGTAATGTAAAATAGTGATTTTTAGTGCTCCGTAAACCTAGTGTTAAAGAATTAATGTGTGCATCTTCTCATATGACATTTGAGCAGCGTTTGTCGTCGCTGATGATTTTTTGGTGTTAATATTAAACAGGTGTTTGTCTGTGTTTCACAGTGAAGATGTCTTCGTGTGCTATAAATGCGCGAAGATTCGCAATCTAATATGTAATATCCTGATAAACTTTATTCAAACTTTATTACACCAAGTTCCGCGAGATAGAAGGCGTTATGAATGCACAAATTTCCGGAGTCTAGTTATTACGTTCGCGGTTGTGGAGCGTATCTTCTTGTAACTCGAATTTCGTAATAAGTAGATTGCGGGTGTATATGCAAATTTACACGGCTCTATGGAGTAGCAACACAGGAATCCTACGGGAACTCGTTTCTGTAGAATTTACGAAATGAAGTAGAAGAAATACCGACCCTATCAATATCATTTTGTTAATCTGCTGCAGTACGAACCTTGAAGCAGTCATTCAAGAGACGGAAACAAAAATGTACCTATGTAGTCAGTCCTTAAAATTTAACGTTGAATGGAACTTCACATACTTATTCAATCAAAATTTATGACGCTGATGCAAATGCAATATCCTGTGATCTTAGGACTGTTTGGGGTTAGTTTATGCGTTCGTCTTTGGGTTTAACCCTTAGCGCTCGAGTACTGCCTACCAGCAACTCCGGCACACTTTTGGAGCGGAGCGCCTGAGATAAAGGAAGTCTTATTTTGAGCGGAAAAGATTACACGTCCTTGAGAATGTTTTTGATTTTATTTATTTTATAAATATACATTTTCCTATTGTAAATAAAAGATAAATTTTGAATTTTGTAATTCACCATGGTGTGATATCTTTGGTAACAATCTCCCATGTGCATTCTGGGTTTACTTAGGCAAGTGTCACAGTGTTCACTTGTTTGACGTCTGCCATCCAATTGTTTCCTTCTAGAGCACACAACGCAGTTTCACTTTCAATAATTCTCATTCTTCGTCTCTTTGGTAGTATAATTTCGCTGCTGCTACTTGAAGTGTCAGAATCATAACCAACATTGTCTTCCACGATGTCTTTTAACTCTTCAAAATCAAATACGTCTTCAGTATCACCCAGCTCTAAATTCTCATCATAATATTCATTTTTCTCCATGTTGCTAACCATGGAAAAGGTCAAAAAATGGTTTAATCGTAATGGTACAGACTTAGCACGTTTTAACTACAGACAACAATTGCTAACGCCGACGATAACGTACGCTAAAAACATTTGGCTCCGCAGCGGAGCCTTCGGAGTTACGGAACAAATGACAAATGTCTCCGTAGCGGAGCCAACGGAGCGCTAAGGGTTAATAATTTCTGCACTTCCACAAGGTATGAGTATGATCAAAAAATTGGTGCGTTGCAGGTACTGCAGATTGGAGATTATTCCACGATGTCGACTTACAGTTTGCATTTCTACTTGACCAGAAGCACCCTAAAAACGAACCCTGGACAAGTATACATACGAGAATCTTTGTATAAGAACATAGGACCTTGAATAAGTTCTCGCTGCTTCTTCAAAAATGGCAGTAGCAGTACCCCGTTCGTGGAATTTCGAATGGTAACACACATGCAAGGCAGTAGTGTATCTAACCTTAAATTTCAGTGTATGGCAGTTCACTTTAGTGTAAACAAAGTAATTTTTTCTTAGTTCTGAAAATGTCTACTTTTGTGCCAAATAAAGTGTATTTGCGGGGAATTTTATTGCACTACTTCATTCAAAAGAAATCTGCAGCTGAAGCACATAGAATTCTTGTTGAGACTTATGGTGACAATGCTTTGTCGGATACGACATGCAGAGACTGGTTTCGACGCTTCAAAAATAATGATTTTGAACTTGAGGATAAAGAACGTTCTGGCGCACCGAAAAAATTCGAAGACGAAAAGTTGGAGGAATTACTCGATCAAGACCGATGTCAGACGCTAGCAGAACTTGGAAAAACATTACAAGTAGATGAGTCAACTGTTTCAAAACGTTTAAAAGTTTTAGGAATGATCCAGAAGCAAGAACATTGGGTACCGTATGAATTGAAGCCGAGAGACGTCGAACGGCGTTTTCTCACGTCTGAACTACTGCTTCAACGGCAGAAAAGAAAAGGTTTTTTGCACCGCATCGTGACTGGCGATGAAAAGTGGATACACTACGATAATCCAAAGCGTAGAAAATCGTGGGGTAAGCCCGGCCATGCTTCAACATAGTCTGCAAAACCAAATATCCATGGTTCGAAGCTTCTTCTCCGTATTTGATGGGATCAGCAGGGTGTAATTTATTATGAGCTGCTCAAACCGAATGAGACTATCACGGGGGAGCGCTATCGACTTCAATCGATGCGTTTGAGTCGAGCCTTAAAAGAAAAACGGCCGCTATACGAGCAGAGACACGACAAAGTGATTTTGCTACATGACAACGCTCGGCCTCATGTTGCAAAACCAGTGAAAACCTACCTGGAAACGCTTCAATGGGAAGTTCTACCCCACCCGCCGTATTCACCTGACATAGCCCCTTCTGATTTTCACCTATTCCGTTCGATGGCACATGGCCTAGCTGACCAGCGCTTTCATTCTCATGAAGAAGCTAAAAAATGGATCGATTCTTGGATAGCCTCAAAAGACATGTCGTTTTTCCAACGCGGAATTGATATACTGCCAGAAAGATGGGAGAAAGAGGTCGCTAGTGATGGGCAATACTTTGAATGAAATGTGTTTGTTCCTTATAATTTAAATAAAGCTTTTATTTTGTAAAAGAAACAGCGAGAACTTATTCAAGGTCCTGAAAAAAAACCAGAAATTGCAGTTATTGGGTGAAAAGGACCCCCCGCATAGCGCGAATCACGAAGATCCTTGAAGAGCACTCGTTTGTCCGCGGAGAGGCGTCCTTTCGTCGCCCCGGCGACCCTACCGCGTGTTTCTTTCACCCTTTCCCGTGCGCAGGGTTACAGTTGTTTGGCGAGGCTGATCCAGACGGATTTGCAAGACCCCCTGGATCCAATAAATCTGGTTCGCCGGTACATGGTAGCCCTGCCACCCCCTAAACTGTCCGAGCCCCGGCCAGTTTCGGACACCCCTAGGCCACCGCGTGTGCCGGTCTACTCGTGACCCGAGAGCACACACGTGCGCGAGCGTATAGCGCGCCGTGTGCCTCTCCGGCGTTTCACTCTCTTGGATCGTGTTCGCATGTCAAGCCCAACCGCTCTGACACGCTTTACGCTCGAGAGCCTCCTTTGTCGGAGCTCGCCGGCGTACAACGCGCACGCTAGCGCACACGCGCGGCGGCTACTCGCGCACGTAACGCGAGTTATCATCTGGTGTCCGGAGCGTATTGCGCGCGCCGAGTCGCGAGACGGGTAGCGGGTCGTCTACGCGGCAGCTCGCGCCTACCGACACCGACACCGTGTCACCGGGTCACTCTGCGACCCGACGAATTAAGAATGATCAATGGGGAAAATTTCTTGACGAGTCGGTCGGAATGGAAAGCGGGACACGCCAGCTTTTAAGTAGGCTCGGTTTAACCCCTTACTGTTCGCCGATGCACGCGGTACGGTAATCCAAAAGCGAAACTTGGCATTATTCAATGGGAAATTTCGTGACGAACGAGTTCTGGCGAGATGGAAGACGCGTTTCCTAAAACAAAATTGACCGATGCTCTTTTATACTATTCGTACGAAAGCTGTACAAGTGATCTGAAAAGTGATCGATGAATCTTTTTTAATCTCTCTCTCTCTCTCTGTAATTAACAGTCGTATTCTTCTTGTCTTGGGAATGATTTCCTACGAACGTTTTCCTTAAAAAAGTAACAAGCCGTAACAAGCTCGAAATGGATAGTCTCTTATTGAACTTTAACCGCACGTAGAGCATAATTTCTAAAACACGAACAAAAATTTGGTTCTAGTGAACATCAACGGCGAGAGACTGGAAAAGATTAATTATCCTATGGCATGTTCTTAAAAAGATTATTTATTGGATCTAACAGGCCGGTGTACTATTTATTACTGGTGCTCGTTTATCATGCTACTTTCATAATGTAATAATATTAGAACTGCTCAATATTACCGATGCACTGTGTACAGTAGTGAACTATAAATGCACGCGAAGCACGTTCTCTTCGACACCGATCAATCACTCAATTCACCTCCGGTTCGACAGACAATTTCGACATCTCTTTCGCGTCTGAATTAGAACCAACAATGAACCGGCAGCATAATTCTTTTTCATTTCGTTCGTTCGTCTGTAAGTTTCCGTACACTCTCGCTTCCTGAAAAAGCGTTTCGTTGGGATTAGGATTTTTGAATTGAGATTATAAATTACAGTGTCCCCTTGGGAGATTTTAATTTCTCTTTCCAGACGAGGGAGAAAAGCAACGAGTAAATCATCAAGTTTGTTTTGTATGTGTGTAATATTGCAGCCCGTTGAGACACCCTCGGGAGACTGAAAATAGTCATTCCCGTGGTGTGTTGGACGACATGGGGGAGGATTTCCGTCGACGAGAGTACATTTTCGAATTGAAAGTTGAAACTGATAGGGATTGATAAAAAGTTATACGACAGAGATGTCGGTTTCAGTTTTGCCGGCTCGAACGGAAGACTCGATGGGAGAATCGGGAAGTTTCCAAGTGGAATACCCTGGTACTGAAGTGTCTTTTGAGAATTGATGGATCGAGTGTTTGACTATACGAGGGATGAGACGCTGTGCTTGATAGCGTTAGTTCGAATGGACACGGTGTGTCGTCAAATAACATTGCACTATGCTATTCCGATATTCCTATATATAATCAAGATTTATAGAGAGTATATCGTCAACTGTAATGAGCTGTTACACACGTTAATTTTTAAATAATATTTATTACTGCGATTTCCACCGAATAGTTTAACGATATTTCTCTGATGGATGGGTACAGGAGTTTAAAAGAAATTTAGGTAACCCTTGGCACTCGAGTGGCGACTGTACCACTAAAAGTTGCTGTATCATTATTCAAAATATTCTCTACATTATAACATGAAAAAACATATACAGGGTCATCCGTTTTTAAACGGCCAAACGTCAACCAGCTATAGAGGACCCCAAATGAAACAACTTTCACCCCTAACACTTTTTTTGATTCGGCCTTGATTTTTAGATAATTGCAAAAACCCGTCATTTTTTGCGTTCACTTAAGATTAAATATATTAGGACTGCAATTATGTATCTTGATGATTTTTCCTTTGTTTGGTTTAAAATAAATAGGGGCATCTTTTTTATTCAGTCAACTTTTTTGTATGACCTTTGGATCTTGGTTTTTTTGACATGGGGCACGCCGCGGAGACTGAATGAAATAACTTCGAACCAAAAAAAGTGTTAGGGGTGAAAGTTGTTCCATTTGGGGTCCTCTATAGCTGGTTGACGTTTGGCCGTTTAAAAACGGATGACCCTGTATACAGAAGGGAAGAAATTCTAGGAAAAAATGTTTCGTTTTGTAGTTAACTTAGCTTCGAGCGCAAAGGGTTAATAATTCATATAAAACACTCGAACAGTATTTCTCGCGAAACACGCCTAACCCCTTTCGCGCGGGCTACAAAAGAAGCGTCAAACGAGTATGGAAAAAAATCGGAACAAAAAGATTGAACTCTATACCGTTGAAACAGTCCCGATGAAAACCGACGAATATCACGGTCACAAAAGAAAAACAAAAAGTGCCACGCAATAGTGGAAATATTTAAATCCGCCCCGGTAGAAAGTTTCAAAGAATATAGAAAAACCGTGTGGTTCCGGGCCGAAGAAGAGAGAGTTCAAAAGCTATACGTCGCCCCATCAAAACATGCAAGTGACAAAAATACATAGTTCGGTTCTATATAAAAAAAAAAAAAAAAAAAGGAAGAAAGGAGAAAAAAAATCGAACAAAAAAGAGGCGGGCAAAGGACGTATCTTCAAAGCGTGCGATTCGATTCCCCGGCCCGCAAACAGTCCGATTTTCTGCCGTGCACAAAAGCGAGCCTTTTCAGTGTTCCGGAGCGGTTCCGGCGCGGCGGTCAGGTGACACCGTTGGTCGATCGGCTCGTATCTGCTCCATCGCGGAAACGTGTCTCGCCCTTTCTCGCGTTCGCGTTTCACCCGCTTGACCCGTATCCGAAGCGTGGCGGGTGCCGGAGCGGTTTTCAGTAGCCTGCGCCGTCGCTTTCAGTTTCATCGGCAACCGATATCGAATTTCACCTCGGTGGACGCGAGTCGCCGCGCCGAGAAGCGCGAACGCCGCCGAATAAATTTCGAATTCATTAAACGGCCAAACACGGAAGCGGCTTGGAGCTGCTAGGCGGGCCGTCACAGCTGCCCCTGGCCTCCAGGGGTAGATAGAGAGGGTAGGGGAGGGTGAAAAGTACGAGTCGGGTTACAAACATTCCGTTCAAAAACTGGCGCTTCTCGAGCAGCAACTCGATTTATGTCCAAGACACGGGTCCAGCCAGGGACATGTATCGGCGAGGAGGCAGCATTCAACCTTTTGCACTCGAGTGGTGACTCTGAAGCACCACTAGAAATTGTTGTGGCATTATTTCAAAGAAATTACAAAAAATATTACAAAATATTTGTTACATTACAAAATTTGTATTTAATAGATCACTAAACATTTGAATATTATATGTGGAAATCGGATCAGTTTCGCACGAATAAAATGAAAGCATTCCAAGACGGAAGAGAAATTTAGTTTTAGAATGTAAATAGCGCCGAGTGCAAAGGGTTAATACTAGAACTGCCGAACCAGTCAAAATGACTGGAGGATGATTTTTTCTTTCGCGATTAGTGAAACTATGAAAACGTTCTCGCGAGAAATTTTTTAATATATCTGTTTTTTGAAGTACATGTTACCATATCGTATGAAACCTGAGCAAATTCAATCTTGCTGTTATTATAAAGGGATAAGTCTAAGTCACGTTTAGGGCTCGGTAGTTCTAGTGTTAATAAACGCCGAACGTAGGAAAGGTCAGTGAAGCTCTAGAGGTTCATTGCCCCTCACGAGGTATTCCCAGCGAGAGTGGGGATAGTTCTGGGGCGTTTATCGGCTAGGCACTTGGGACATATACAGAGTAAAGACTGTAGTTCAGTCAAGGACAAAGAAATAGGTCCACTGTTTTTACTTTCTATTTCCATGTGATATCGGAAGAAAATGTACATTTCAGTGAGCCAATTACATTGTACTTCGATAGAAAAGCTTCTTAACCCTTAGCACTCGAATGGCGATTGCAAGGCGCCACTAAAAATTGCTGTATCATTATTCGAAATATTACAAATTACTAAACACTTCAGTACTGAACCTGAAAAAATCTGTAGAACGGAAATATTCTAGGTCGGAAGAAATGTCTCGTTTTGTAGTTGAAATGGCTTCGAGTGCAAAGGGTTAATAATCGCACGGGAAGAGAAAATCGAAAGCCAGTAATTTCGACCCTAATTTCCCCCAATTTCACGCGTGTCGTCAAAATTGATCGATTTGAAGCGAAATGGCGCATAAAATGATTTGCTAACGAACGACCTGTATCGATTAATCAAAATTCACTGGACAAAAGTAGCCCGAAATAAATATTCCTTCGAAATAATTTGAGCAGCGGGTAGCTTCAGCAGTCACGTCACGGAAACCCTCGACTTTCATGCTCGTCTTCGTGGCCGGGTTGTTCGTAATTTTGACTCGACCGCTGGAAAAGTCTGACCGATTGGTTCGATCGATCGGCGAGAGGTTCCGTGGATCTCGTAAGCGTTCGCGGAAAGTGCAACGCTTCTTTCTAAGCCTCTTACGCGTTCATCTATAATTTCCCGGCAGCCTTCGACCGAGCAATCGGCATCGACAAATCCTCTAATCTTATTGGCGGCGTGTTTCGACTTTAAAGCCCGGACGAGCTATCAAAAATGCAGCCGCGCGCGTGTGGTCCATCATCCGGCGGGCATACGCTTCCACGCGCGCATAACTGTGCGGTAACTTCCTTACACGTTCGGCCATAATTTACCGACCCCGTGGGTACCCCGGCGAACCCTATCATCGGGACGGCAGCGTTCGAGAGAGAGTCGAAGACCTTCGTTTCCCTTCACGACAATAATACATCTATGCCCCCGTGACAATCGTTGTTCCTTTGTAAGTTCCGTAACGCTCCGGCCGGCCGCGCGGACCATTCCCGGTTTATGATTTATTAGGTTGGCGCACACGATATGTCGCTTTCCTGCATTAACTTTACGATGTAATAACCGGCTGGCTGGATTATGGCGCATCAGAATACTTAAATGGATAGTAACTGCGCGACGAAGATTCCAAGTATTCGCAGCTTAAGAGGCGGCGTAAATTTAACACCGCGTTGACGAGAAAGGTTCCACGTTTCGGGGATCCGACGCGTCGGGGCTTACGCGGCATTGAACGCTATGACGGCCAGGGTGGGTCTTAAGGGTCACTTTGTCGCGAAAACTATTTCGAGCGTTGGATCATGCGCGTCGATACCGGAGAAAACCGGGGGAGAGCTGAAGACACCTGGCTGAGTGGAAATTTAAACAATCACCCTCGTTTGATTAAGATTTCATGTGCATCGATTTAATGCAACCTTTACCCATGCGAGATCTTAAACTCTAAAGAAATGTTTTTAGGGTTGACTTACTCTCACGATGATTTCCTCGTTATTTAGTTTCGATACCTACGTATTGAGCGAACTAAAGATAGTAGAATCGCTTACCTGAAACAAACAGAAAAATATACATCAGTATATGGTATTCTTGGACAAAAGTATTACAGAAAACTGTTTTAGGTTCTTTATCACGTTGAACGCCACGTCAGCCATATGTGACTGACGGAATTATTTGTGCAGGTTTTTAAATGAATTTTTACGTTCATATATTCATTGTACTAAACTTAATTAGGATCTGTAACATGCAAGAAAGTTGGAGGATTACTCGGTATCCGTACATTTAATTTTTTGCAATTTTTATTTCATTAAATATGTTGAGCGATGCCGCGACTTTCGTTTCGCGTTGCTCTTGTTCGTTTTCGAATTAACGAAAAACTGAACTGTTTGAAATGAATGGAAGCGTTGTTGAATTTACCGTTTTATTCTTCGCGTTTACAAAACTGATACGACGTTACAAACGGTATTACTGGTCGTACAGCGACAGCCCCGGTGTTAGAGTTACGATGGTCGATACGATTTGAGTTGGTTTTAGCGATTTCTGGTGTTCTGATCTATCTGTTAGTGCTTGGCTATACTTATACCTACGCTCGCTGCGATTCCCTCCCTTCGTCATTTTTGGGAGGAGTTTTCAAAGCGGCCTAGGGGCTGTCATTGGCGGAATTGAATTTGGAGGATGACCGTAGCAGACAATAAACCAAGGAAGCGCTTCGGACCAGGCAAGACATATTGAAGTTAAAACGCGATGAGTAGGATAGCGCGGGCTGGCAAACAGATGGCCCGGAAACGAAATCTGTAGTTAAAAATCGGACGCTAAATAGTTGTGTCCCATGGCTTCGAGGATTTATTGCAGCTATGTCATAAACGGTAATTTATTGAGATTTGCAAGGGTTGTAAACGGACCCGTCTCGGTAGTGGCGTTAAAGCGTTTTTTCGGTAGGCACGTGGCGGACAGACGGCTCGCCTAGGCCATTGTTAAGGAAGGTGAGGGCGCAGGTAACCCAAGGACGGTCCGAAATCCGTTGAGCGATTGGGGGGTCGTTACGCGTCGCAACAAAATAACTTACTTTGATCTTATGGCTTTGATCTATATTAAATAGCTTGCTTTGATTTTATGGAATTTTTGGGGTTTCTAGTTTGGCGTTCGAAGTGTTATGGATTGTGAATAAGAAAAGAACAAGATTTGCATAGTGTTCAATCGAAAATTGTAGGAGTTATTTTACTCTTGTCACGAGAGTGCGATACGTAGACTGTGGCAGAAGGAGCGATAGTTAATGATATAATTACATTTTCCGACTGTCCGATATCGTATAGTGTGAATTTGGAACCGAGAGGCGTTTCATAAAACGTGAACGAAATTTTCGAAGGTCCACCGACCCGCAGGAAATATACTAAACAGCCCTAAACACGTTCTAACCGTTGCGGCCGAGAAGAGCCCGCAGCAGACGGGCATTACCGGTGCGGAAAATTTTCCGGAAGAAAAACGCGAAACGATTTACCGGGCGTTCTCCGGCTAATAATTCGAGAATGGCTCGGTTTATATTTACGACGTGTACGCGTTTATAAACGACATCTGTACCGCATTTGATGTTCGGTTTATTTTATAGGTTGCCAGGACGAGCGTACGACCGGCCGCGTCGCCCTATCCATTTACCCTGATCTCCTCGCGTATGCGCTTCCTGCGAGACGCTCCGGGATGGTTCACCGACACATAAACACCCCCGCGTACAACGCGACACGCCGAGGCAAGAGGCGAGGCAAGAGGCGAGGCAAGAGACGGTGCGGCGTTGATCTCGCGACCCGCCAATCGCGGCAGTCGTAATTTTTGGCTGGCGTGGCTCGATGGGTGCAAAGTCAATTTTCAGTTATCGAGTCGCAAGTTGGTCGACGGCAGTTGCATGGCGTTGCGCGCGCGATAGTTCGCGGCTGTCTGGCCGCAGCCTTCGACATAAGCCGAGCGTGCGGTTGGTTTACGAGGTTATGCTGGCGAGCTGAAGTAGTTAAAGGCCCTCCCGCCGGCCCGTACTCCAGCCGAACCGCCCACAGTGGACGTTAGTTCACAACGGCCAGGGACCACATCCTAGCTGACGAAAATACGGATTATCGGTGACGGAAACCTGCCCTTTCTAATCGCCACTGCGAACTCCCGTCGCAATTAAGCGCGTTCCGTGTCGCTTGCACGCTGCCGCGATTCGGTTTCGTCGCCACGGTGGTTCTACTACAAGTACATATGTACTTCCACCGGAAATCGGTAGCATTCGCTGATACTTCGATGGACATGACGCATGGACAGACTTAGGGTGAACGCAGCATAGACCCTATACTCGTTATACAGTCGATTCTCGATACACAGGGTGAGTCACTTAACGTTTGCACCTCAACCATCTTTGTTGTTTCTAAAGATACGTAAAATATGGTAAGGACAAAGTTGAATGGTACAATCGGGCTGACACGACGCCATAAAAAAATTTTGTTTTTATGTCATTTTTTTTTTTTTAGAGATATCAAGGTCACTTTGACTTTTTTTAAATGGAACCACCCTTTTTTAAACAGCTACGATGATTGTCCCTTTCATTAGGAATTCAGTGACTATATTATTACAAGGTCATTCAAGGCCAAGGACAGAAAAAACGTATAAAACTAAAATATGGAAGCAGAATACCTGTATCTTATAAATGTATAATTGGGCCATGATTACGACAAGGAGGAGTGCCTCGACGTTCGGGGCCTCTCGAGCTTTGTGGCCCCGCGGTAGTGGGGATAATTCCGCGACAATTATCATCCAGGCCTCGGCGACATGTATAGAGAAATCACCGTATTCCTAAATTCTACAACTTCTGGCACTAACAATCAGAAAAGCTGTAAATTGCAGATTTTATGCACTCGGAGCAAAACCGGGTGGAAATACAATACAAAATTTCAGAAGAATTAGGAGTATGATTTCCATTTGACCAAACTCCTAAAAGAAGTAAATCTCCATTTACCTCGCGGTAAAAAATATTTCTACTCTGCATAAAGATCCATTGTCCAGTGTGATTACGTATTACGTGTTTGTAAGTACACCTGATTCTCGTGACAAACGTGTACGTTGTACAAATATCACAGCTTTCACAATGTTGCGTTATTTTCACTAAAAACGGCTGAACAGTCGAAACAATGCATAAACTCGTGACAAAAAATACAAACATTATTCTTGTGAATTTTCAGCTGGAGATGAATACAAACAGCGCTACATAAATTGAACGCCAATGCGCCGAGCAAATATTTCTTTTACTTTAACAATCAGTGTGTGCCTTCTCTATCAAAGCAAATTCCGTTTTGTTGGTTTAATAGTTCGATAGAATATTGTGAAAATTTCAAGACCACTGGTTGTTTTCTAAACAAAATAGTTCGGATAGTCGTGTCTCTGTTTTAACGTGTTCCGCTGAGCTTCTCTTTTAGCGTTTGTAACAGGGTTGAAAATTGTCTACAATACTCCACTTTGAACGAGAATAAATCAGGACACAAAGTAATTTACAAGTTACATTTATAAATTCCGTTTTGCATTGTAAACAGAATATACGGTAACAGAAGAATGGTCATCCTGTGCGATAAGTTATCGCTAAGAAGAAATTATTTATTTCACATTAAAAATCCATTATAAGGGGACTCTACGGGTCTTTGTTTCATAGAAATATAAACCAGTGAACGTATACAGGATGGTTATCCCGTGTAATAATAAATTAAAGTAAAAACGTTTAGAAGGCAATCTGTTATTCTGACAAAACTGTATGCATAGCAACTGCCACAAACGCTTGGGGTCGTTGTCCCCCCGGAGTAGAGCGAGCACAGTCGCCAGGATTCTCGCTGAGAGTCAATAAATCGAAGAGAAACAGGATATCCGAGATAAGAGAGACAACAATTCGATGCTCCGATTGCAACGCTAATAGAAATCCAGGCAAGATAGGATTTCGATTAGTAACGTTATTATTAGGTCCCGGTGAAATGTCCACAAGCTACGCGACCCCTCTGCCGGTGGTTTCGAAGTGTCCAAGTCGGGAACGAACGAACAGTAGTTACCGGAAGCTGTTAAGGACACTGTGAACATTGAGTATCGCCGCATCGATTGTCCCCGAATTCGGTCGCCGGCCGAGTTCAAATTAATGGCGGAGCTTTCGTAGTCAAACACAAGACGCTTCTCGCGGCAATAACAAACTCCCGGAAACTTCTTTCGCAATGGCGATTTCATTATTTCCGCCCTAGGGAATTTCGAGCACCCACCATTTTCGCGAAACGCGCTCGGACCGCCTTCATTCGACCGACGTAAAAATGTTTGTCCGCTCCTGAATCGCCGCACTAAAATTATCTTTACGATTTCGATCGATCGAAGACCTGATACTTGCATCGAAATTAGAAAAGTGTGATTAAAATCTAGAGTCGATACCAATTACGAAATATTACAGATGTACCGTTCCTCCTGTTCGTCGGGATATTAAAAAAGAATTATCTATTGCAGCCTGTGCCGGAAAAATCAATATTTACGAAGCGTTTCGAGCCCACCGGGAAATATTAATTTAAAAAAAGGATATCGGAAGTTTTGTACGTGTGCAAACGAGAGTCTCTGTACTCGAGTATATCTCGAGCTAATAAATAATTCAGTTATAAATATTGGTTATTTCCCTCTGAAAAAGTCGACACAGAGCTTTTCGATCAATTTAATAAACGAACGTAGCAATCAAAATGTGTATCACGAGATGAATATCAAATATGGAACAGCCGGAGCGAATGAAGCGGATGAAATATATTAAATCGACGAAATATAGACGGCGCTCCGGTGAAATGAAAAAGCGTTTGGCGAATCGAACGAAACCGACAATGCCGGTGACGCAGGTAGAATAACCAGCGCGGAGTGGAAAAACTTAGGAGCAAAAGGATAAGGTCAGCGGTGGAAACGAAAATACACGGAGAAATTAAATAAATCGAATGAGAGGAACACACCGTGGGACGGATGAAATGCACGGAACAGAAGCAATAGCTCGCGCGGATATAACAAATGGATCTGATAAAGTATGCGGAGCGCATGAAATGTATGGAACACGCGAAATAGGTGAACGGAACGAAACATTTGGAATATTTGTGCGAAACGTATATAAGCGACGGACGAGATAGACAGAATAGGCGACATAGAAACAAGACATAGTGAAGCAAGCTGTGTGGTACATAAAACAGAACTTTCGGTGCCTACGCCGATATTCGCATCTCTCGGATCGGACAGCTGTAATCAATTAATAAAATCCCGCCGGTTATCAAGCCGCAACATCTCTGCTATTAAAGGCGCATAGTTCGTCGCTCTAAATCGCTGCGCTGAATTCCGTGCACCGTTGATATTCGAACAATGCGCTCGACTATCTGCAAGACAGGCTCTCCGAAGACAGGGAACTAATCAAACAATACTATCCCAGCAATCTCCGGGCAGAAATCAGCGACGAGTGAATACGCGCGAGACCGCCTCCGCGCGAAACCAGTGTTGCCGTGCAAATGCGCGTCCTTTTTCACTTTTACAAATGATAGCGATCGCTGAAATATGATATTCTTGAGATAGCGCAGCTCGGAACGGTATTTTCAGCTAATTAATATCAGACTCCGGACTACAAGATGTTAATTCACCGCTGCATGTGTTTCGTAAACACCAACCCCACCGCTCCCTGCCGCCCAACTCCCAGGTCAATAGCGATCGACGTGTTACAAACTTCTAGATGAGACATGACAGTCGATGGGTCCGCTAAACGGGACCCCCTCGGGCCCGGAACCTCTGCGGACCGCTTTGAGCGTCAGTTTCACCCCCGTACTCGAGCACGATGGACGCTTTGCAAGGGTTGTTTCCGATACGACCCGTCCAATCTCATTGAAATTTCCTGAGATGATCGGTTTACGGATCCGGTTAATGTATACCTCGTCGGAGCCGATTATGCCCGGTCCGTCTCGGGAAAAATAAGCGCAGAGTTTCGAAAGAGCAGGTCGTTCAGGAACCATCTTCTTCGGGGGATTTTTCGTTCCTAATTTAAGGAAATTTTCGAGGAAAATATAATTCTTTCAAGGAAACATATTTTTGCGACACCCTGTAGGCTTAACCTGCATTTACATGTTACGAGTTGCGTGTATACTATATATTTACTTTTGGCAAGTAAACTGTGCGACTCCTTACCCTACAATATCGAGAAGATTTCAAATAAAAATTTTCTAAATATACAGGGTCATCCGTTTTTAAACGGCTAAACGTCAACCAGCTATAGAGGACCCCAAATGAAACAACTTTCACCCCTAACACTTTTTTTTATTCGGTCTTGATTTTTAGATAATTGCAAAAACCCGTCATTTTTTGCGTTCACTTAAGATTAAATATATTAGGACTGCAATTGTGTATCTTGATGATTTTTCCTTTGTTTGGTTTAAAATAAATAGGGGCATCTTTATTATTAAGTCA
Source organism: Halictus rubicundus (assembly GCF_050948215.1). Classification (NCBI taxonomy): domain Eukaryota; kingdom Metazoa; phylum Arthropoda; class Insecta; order Hymenoptera; family Halictidae; genus Halictus; species Halictus rubicundus. The sequence goes on along the minus strand of NC_135164.1, from coordinate 3,931,190 downwards.
ACTTTTTTGTATGACCTTTGGATCTTGGTTTTTTTTACATGGGGCACGCCGTGGAGACTGAATCAAATAACTTCGAATCAAAAAAAAGTGTTAGGGGTGAAAGTTGTTCCATTTGGGGTCCTCTATAGCTGGTTGACGTTTGGCCGTTTAAAAACGGATGACCCTGTATATTACCTCTTTGCACTCGGCGCTATATTCATTCGAGAACTAAATTTTTCTTCCGTCTTAGAACATTTTCATTTTATTCATACGAAACTGATCCGATTTCCACAAATAATATTTAAATGTTTAGTAATCTGTTGAATACAAATTTTGTAATGTAACAAATATTTCGTAAAATTTCTCGTAATTTCTTTGAAATAATGCCACAATAATTTCTAGTGGTGCTTCAGAGTCACCACTCGAGTGCAGAGGGTTAATTTGTTCGCTTCAGAATATTCCGAGGACAATACTGTAAATATTGATAAAGCTTCCATTACGAGTTTAAGAAGCCTCGGTGAATGGTTACTATATTCCACAGGCTGTCGGTCATGAACGACTCGTGGAGTAGAGCCGAACTTAGGTCGCGTTAAGGAGCCATAATCGCGAGAGAAAAAAGGAATCTGTGTCTGTGGATCGTCGTCCCGTCCGAGCATGTTTCATCAACTCGAGAAAACGCGACGCGTGGATCGATAGGGGCTGCCGGAAGCCTGTAACCCGGGCAAAAAGCAGCGATAAAGCACGATAATCCGGGGTGGCCGCGCGCGCGGATCGGAGCCGAGCGGAGAGAACCGGCGCGGAGGCATATATAGGAGAGGAGAGGAGAGGAGAGGAGAGGAGAGGAAACGGCGGTCCGATAGAGGAGCGGTCGGTGAAACAAAACTAAGACGAGAGGCTGGCTAGGTGGTATCGCGGCTTTATTGCGCGTTTTACGGGCCTCCGACGCTTGTATAATTGTCGAGGGCGGAGGGTTGGCCCATTTTCGAGGGGGAAATATGGCCGCGACTCGAGCGACTCTCGCCGGCAAAAGTCGATACTTCGGGCCGACTCGAGAGTTCGTTTGCTCGTCGCTCGTTACATACCACCCTTCTCCTCGTCCTCCCCCTCCCTCCCCCGCCCCCGTGAAAGCCTCTGACCGCCTCCGTGAGTTTCTAATCAGCCTACATCTGTCTGTTGTGCATCCACCACCGATAGGGGTGGCGCGCACAACCCGTACGCATCACTTTGTACGCGCACACCTGATAGAGAGAGAGAGAGAGAGAGAGAGAGAAAGAGAGACGGAGAGGGAGAACAGAGACGGTCGCGGAGGGTAGCTAACGGGGAAGCGGAAGCGAGAAAGAGAGAGAGAGAGAGAGAGAGAGAGAGAGAGAGAGAGGGAGAGGGGGAGAAGGATCGAGAGAGCGCCAGCGCAAGAGAGAAACAGGGAGAGGTTCCGGCTCTGTGGGGGTGAACACGAGAAGGGAAGAGGGAATCGAGATATCGATTCCACGCGCGATACGGCCGGGTGTTTCCGGGCCTGGTCTAGCTCGCTTCGAGCACCTTCGACAACTTCGACAACGCTAATTACAGGATGACGGTCTAACGGTGGTCACCTCGAGCTCTACCTGCGCCGAGAATATCGAGTCGCGAGAGCCGCTCACGGGCACACGGCTCTCTCGACACGCTGATCGAATTTTTCCTTTCATCCGCCGCAACGGTACAGTTTCCATTCCCGGTTCCCTCCTCCCCGACCCTCCCCCTTTCCCTCGTTCCGTCGTTTATCATCGCTCGGATAATGGTTTGCCGGGCCTCGCGAATGGCCTATCGATGGGAAACCGGTTACAAGCGGCAGTGTATCGGTCGCTTTGTGCCGCCGTTAAAAGGAAATCCGGTTGATTAGTTTTGGATAGAAAACGATTCGAACCCGGCGAAACTTCCTTTAATTTCGCGTTGCCTGTTATTTAGGACGGTCTCACGTGTCCCGGCCAAACACCGCGATACGGAGCTTTCCAATCAGTTGATGGTATGGCTGCGCCACTCTGCGCCGGTTGCCCGCGTTGCGCACCGTCTACGTCGATAAATTTATCTACACTGAATATTATTTTATTCGCGTTGATTCGATCAAATTTGGTGTATCGTGCAGGGTAAACGACGCTTTCCCTCTGTCCAGGGCATTTTTTGGAAAAATGTTCGTTGCATTTAAACACATAGAGTTCTAAAAAAAAATTGTTTACGGAAGTAAACGTTCCAAGCGTTTAAAATGACACCCGGCTTACTGATCTCCCTTTTTTTTCACTGTGAGCAACATTTCAGTCCCGAAGTAGTCTGCGAATTATTGTGAACACACTAATATTTTCAATGTTTCATCAATTTTTTAAAGTTGGCAACACGACTACGTCAGCCATAGGTAGCGGCCATTTTGTTGTACGTTTGATGAACCAGTCTGTGCCGACAGTGGCCTCTCGAATGATCGTCCGATCGACTGGAGATCCAAAAACTGACGGATCGACAAAGAACGCAGGGTGAAAACAGCGCGCGCACGCACACGCGCGCATACGCGAATTGTATACGTGCGAAACCACGGAGCTGAGCAATAATTTCGAGTCATATGGAAAACTCCCGATGAAAGAGCGTTCCATTATTTTTTTTTTTTTTTGGTTCACCCTTTCCCCTTCTGCCCTTTTTGTTTCGGAGAGCCATTCCTCGCGGGCAGACGTTCGCGGGATCGCGATACACATACATATGTACGTTTACACTTTTATGCGGCGTAATTGACTTTGTTCGAGCTCCTGTTCGCCAACCGGTCGGCTTCGGCAAACAATGTTTCAGCGGATGGAACGTTTAACGACCAAAGGCTCTCCTGGATCGCTATGACCGTTTTACAGCCACCTTTACGCGGCCGTTTTCAAACGACGAACAAATATTGCGCGATGCGGATTACCCGCGTTTTTTATGTCGGCTATTTTGTTGCTTTGTTTTAATTGGAGGGGGCGGAGGAAGGGGGGGATGCTTCTCGTGTTCGTTGTCGGATCGTACGTGAGCCCGTGTCCGCCGACCGACGTTCTCTGCCCGGTATTGTTGTTGAAATTCATTTTTTTCGAGCGTCGTATTAGCGTGTTTGCCGTTCGCACTGTTCCGCGCGGCGCCGCCAATGGTCACGCTGTTATAACGCATTCGTTGTTCCTCGTGATAAAAAAATATATTCGCCCAGTGCATTCCGCAATTTGTGTTTCCCACAATGCGTTTTTCAGCAAAATCGCCACTCGTACACAGTGTTATGCTGTATCATCGAGAAAATAATTTTCGGCTTATACCTTTTCTGACTGCTTTGGCATTTCCAGATGTAAGTTCTAACACTCGTGAATGAGATCGTTGGGTAGAGTGTTGAAAATCATGTTCAATTCAAGGTTGCGTACATATGTTTCCAAACTGCATCAACTGTTTGCGCGTTAGTAGTGCCACGTGTCAAAAATTGTTGCGGACGAATTAACCCTTCGGGTCATAAGTATTACGGTCGTAGTATTTTTCTCGTTAGCATTTCTTCTAGGAACTCGGAGCTTTTCTTACAATAAAGTTTTTGTTGCCTATACGAAACACAGAGATTTCTCTATATATGGCGCCAAGGCCTGGATGATAAACGTCGCGGAATTATCCCCACTACCGCGGAGTATGCTCCGTGGGGGGCCACGAAACTCGAGCGGCCTCGGACGCCAAGTAGTATAAACCAAGGATTAACCCTTAGCACTCGAATGGCGACTGTAAGGCGCCACTAAAAATTCCTGTATGATTATTCACAATATTATTTACATTATCAAATTTGTTTGTATTTAATAAATTACTAAACATTTTATTACTAAACATTTTATTACTGTACGAGTAAATTGCACCATTTCCGTATGTATAGCATGAAAAAATATTATACAGGGTCATCCGTGTTTAAACGGCCAAACGTCAACCAGCTATAGAGGACCCCAAATGAAACAACTTTCACCCCTAACACTTTTTTTGATTCGGTCTTGATTTTTAGATAATTGCAAAAACCCGTCATTTTTTGCGTTCACTTAAGATTAAACATATTAGGACTGCAATTATGTATCTTGATGATTTTTCCTTTGTTTGGTTTAAAATAAATAGGGGCACCTTTTTTATTAAGTCAACTTTTTTGTATGACCTTTGGATCTTGGTTTTTTTGACATGGGGCACGCCGTGGAGACTGAATGAAATAACTTCGAATCAAAAAAAGTGTTAGGGGTGAGAGTTGTTCCATTTGGGGTCCTCTATAGCTGGTTGACGTTTGGCCGTTTAAAAACGGATGACCCTGTATATATAGAAGGGCAATATTCTAGGTCGGAAGAAATGTTTCGTTTTAGAGTTAAAATGGCTTCGAGTGCAAAGGGTTAAAAAACGGAATATCTTGTACACGAAGACACGCACACTTGCACCAAGCGTTGCGTCATAAAGAGCAAAAGAGGAGACGATGCGGATTCCCCAGAAGAATTGAAATTAAAAGGCGACGAGAGGTGGGCGCAGCTAGAGGGCATAAAGAATCCTTGGAAGAAAGGATCGAATTAAGTGCAATAACAACCCATAAAAAGTGCCCCTTCCCAAAAGGGGATTCTCATCCCTCTGGAAACGATAAGTGCGGCCATTCGGGTCCACTAGCCGCGTAGAAAGCATCGCCTTTACGAGTGCCCCCCCCCCCCCCGAAATATATCGCGGCCCCGATCGGTTTCGCTCTCGGCTCGATCGACCGATCGAAATAAATCATCGTAACGGCCGAGGCGATCCTAAAGCCCTCGAGGTCGTATCCTGTACCGACGTAAGCCGGAAAAATCGAGGCTGCTCGTCATCGCGCAGCCGCTAGACAAAAGCCAGCAGGCGCACGTGACGGTCATAATAATCTCGGAATCCTTTCGCGTGATGGCGTCTTGAAGGAGCGTGCACACGAACCACGAGAGTCACCCCTGCCCGGTCCCCTTTCTTCTTCGCGTCCCTGAAGCTGAAGCGAGCTGAAATCGAGCAAACCTGGAACCCTGGTTCACGCCCCCATCCGACATCGCCTTACCACCTTTCGCGACGAGCAGACGAGCTTTCTCGAGGACACTGTTGCCGCCATGCCGCGCGCCTGCATGACAGCAGCTACGTGCGCGTCGGAAACTTCAACTTCAACTTCAACACTGTGAAAGATCTACCGGGGCATGCTGCGTTCGCTCCGAGAGTGATCAAAAGATCTACTCCGAGAGTGAAGAAATTTTATCGATAATCTCAGACGACCCGAGATAAAGTGTATTAGCTTCAGTCATTCCTTCACAAAACCATCACCGTAACGTATTTGTGAGTCTTTTCCTGGTTAAAAGATGACCCAGCTTCGTTTTACCAGGTGAATAATTCCAAACCTGTTGCGTGCGAAATTGATACACGAGTTTATTTTTAATAGTCCTTCTCTTATTCAAAGAGGATTTAACCGGATCAATAATTTCTGACACTCCGGCGAAACATGAATTCGATCAAGGAAATTCCTATGTATAATTAGTTTAGATTAATATTAATGACTCGCGAGTCAGATCGCGTCTAGACTGCGGATCTTCAAGTATTCTTAGCTCATAAAAATGTAAAAGAAGTCGTTAAGAACGAAATTCTACAACTCCACGGTATTCTCGATCGCTTAATATAGATAGGAGATAACGTTAATAATCTGGATTCGGAAATTGATTTTGCAAAAATTTACGAGAACGTCGGGGCCGTGTCATGAATAATCACCGACGACGATGAATATATTCTGCAACATTTTTGTGCAATTAATTTCAATCAGTTCTTTTTATATTCGAGCGTGATACCGTCGGACGAACGATTTCTGACATCGATCAAATACGACCACGATGTGGGATATTTCTGCGTGATTATTTCCAATCAGTTCTTTTTACGTTGACAGATAATTTCACCGGCTGGAATCATTTTTCACGTTGTCAAGCACAGCGCAATAAGAGAAAAATTTGTATGCCGGTCGTCTATGGTTTCGGATCGAACACTCGTGTATCGCTGAGCGAGAGTTAAGGGTGGCCGGTCACGATTTGTTTGGAGTAATTGGTTTTTGATATACGTGGGTCAGGTGATACGGGGGGAACACTTTTTGTTAAAGCCGAGAGAGATGTTTCGAAATTGTATAGGGGCTGAAATTTCATTTTGTTTTCCAGGGGTTTCGTAATGGACTTTTTCCATACGCATTCTTTTCATTTTTAAATACCTGCGAGGGATAATTCGTATTATCGCACCTTTTGTATTCGGTACTTTTTTAATTCAAGAGAATCAAATATCAACTGATACAATTTACAAATCACTCCAATTCGTATAATTTAATGTCAGTTTGTATCTTGTAAATGGAAAAGATGCTTACTAAAAATTGGTTTTCCGCCGCTACAAATTTTGACCCGTGCCTCGTACTCGTTGAATAAATTATACTAATTTTTCTCCCGTTTTACGACACGCTGGACAAACCTCGCGTGGGTGTCGCGTTGATTTACGAGACGCGAACGGAGAACGATGCGCATAACTTAAACTCGAATCCAATGAAAACAAAACAATCAAATTTATAGAACCAAATTCGCGTCGACTCCCGAAATGCATCAGGCGTCGGTGGTCCCGATGTTTTGTTTTGTCGTTTTTTTTTTTTTTTAAACAAAACGCACATTACTTCGCGTTTATTTAATAACGCGTGTTTACACGGTGCACAGAGGTCGATAACAAATTGGCAAATGTGTTACACCGCGCCCGAACGTGTCGTTTTTACGAGATTCCGTTCGAATGGCTGCTCGAAATGTTTCTCATGCAAATTTCATACCGGTAAACAGAAAAATAAAATACTTATCGAATAGTTCACACGTTCGCCAACAGAAAATCAATATGGCGTTCCGCATTAATATGATCCCGACCGTGCGTTTCGCTGCAAAGCATCGAAAACGAAATAATTCATTTACTCTCCTTTTTTTTTCGATACAAATTAACTTTTTCAATATGACTGGGACACGGGCGCGCGATATCAACTGTTGAATATAGAGAACTATTGTCCGTATGGAAGTTACTTGGCTTCGGGGTCTTTGATTTGTCACAGTTTGTCAATTTTTATCCGTCTATAATAATTTGTACACATATTTATATCCCCGACGGGTGTTGCAATATTGCAATGAACATTTCGAATTGCTATACTGGTACATGCAACACTTTTAAATGATGTTTCAAAAGAAAATTGCCCCGTTCGGTAGAGTTATGGCAAAATGAAAAATTTCTTTCGTAACAAAGGAATCCAGTTGCGTTTGGAATACTAATGAAGATAGAAATTTCGATACAAGACAGAGAGAGAGAGAGAGAGAGAGAGAGAGAGAGCGCTGGATATCGTTTATCAGAGCGAGCAAGTCAGACGGTCGGTAATAATTAATGGCGGACCGGCTGCAGGCTTGATTGGAAAATTATGAATGCCGCAGACGTAATTGCACAATTGTCGATTGTGACTTTTCCCCAAGTAAGAGCATGATCGATCTACTTGAAAGGCAATTGAGTGTTCCTGCGATTGCCCTCAAGGCCCGTGAATGCAGCCCTCTGCTTTCGTCCGGGATCGAATAAATGCAACGCGATAGATCGTTCCCGTGGTTCTGCTCGTAACCCCGTCGAGGGAGGCAAAAAACAAGAACAGAGAAAGAGAGTAAAGAGAGACAGAGAGAGAGAGAGAGAGAGAGAGAGTCTCTCTCGCGAGCAGTGAAACGTGCAAGATTAGATTCGCCCGAGGAAAAATATGATACAATTAGACGGGAACCGGCCGCGATACACAATGAATTCTGATCTCGAACGAAGAACAGCCGCGTAAAACGATCGATCAGAAACCTAGAAACCGTGTCAATAATACAGAATGAAATATACTACCGCGGTATAGTATTGATATTAATTGTAGGCAAATGCAGCACCGCGCAAGCGCGCGTTCCTCGAAAGATTGTGAATTAAACTGTGAATTGAATCTACCGGTGCACGGTGCAGCCGCGGTTTTTAATGTACTTTCCATTGTCCGATCGGACCGCAGATACGACGGGATTGTGGTCGATGTACGTGCACACAATGAGTTCTTTCTGATCTTTCAATGAGCTCTGTGAAAGGTGAGAAAGGGATGATGAAAGCTTCGGCCAGCTGTAATAGGTCAAATGTGAGCACTGGTCGGCGAGACACGTAATCATTCTGTTGGAAATTTGAACTATTCAATTCGGCGCTTGGAACGCTAATGAGGGATTGACGGCGAACACGAATCGATTAGCGAATTCGTTGATTTATTTCACTGACTTTCTCGCAATGTTGACAAATGCGGCGGGAGATCAAGTTGTTAGAGTCACACTTGCACAGATATAGAATCGATAAATTTTCAAAGAAAAACTCTGGTTACACCGCATATGTGGGGAACACTATAGTACTGAAAATAAATATATTTTTCACACTACGGTTTTAATAATTCGATCCGATCGTTCGGGGCGCAATTTGAAAAGGTTATTTGTTTTTAAACGGTGCGCGAGTACTTTTCACGCCCCTTTTCCCTGTGGCTCTATCAGGTTGAAGCATGAAACCGGTGTCCAGGCTTCTGTGAATATCGCGAGCATTAGTTCGCAGTAAAAAGGGGTAATAACGAGAGCCAGTGAAAGCAGAGAGAGAGAGGGGGGGTCAATGGAATCAGGTTAAAAAACCGAAATTTCTTGTATTTCCAATCCTCGTCGAAATAAAACGTGTCGAAGGTGTTCCTCGGCCGGCCCGAAACGAAATGATTGAATTTCCCGCAGTTTTATCCGGCCGATCGGCGGAGGTTCAGTTTCCAGCGTGTCTCTACGCGATTTATAGATTGCAGGCGGTGTACGCGTTCCTATCCCGAGTCGGACAGATGTCATTCGCGAATCTGTCCGGCTGAATGCCGGGGCTGCAGCGTTGGCGTTTAGAAACGCGCGCTTTAGAGGTTTACAATGCGCGCCGATGGAAACGCGGCCGAAAAAGAAAAAAAAAAACGAAAAAATAGAACCACCTATTCCATTCGGCCGGACGATAGACGACTCTAATAGATTCTCGTCGCCTGGCCGATACTCAGCGAAAGCAATTTTTGTCGGACGCGGCGGTTTTACAAAGGCAAATGGTGTTTGAAAAAGTTAGACCCGGCCAGTTTCGCGCGGAGGCACGGCCGACGGACGAAATGAGAACGCGACGCGATGCCCGGGCCTTTAGGGGCGTCGAGAATAAAAATTCATGAACTATGGATTTCAATATTGAAAACGCGCCCGGCCCGAGGTCGGAGAATGCGAAATAAATAATTTCCCGTGCGTCCACCGACCGGAAAAGTTGCTTTTCCGCGTGCCGGCAGTCCTTTTTGCGATCGTCGAGCTGCTTTTACTTCGCAATGATTTATCGCGTCGCTACGCGTGATTTTGATAAATCGCTGTGCACCGTCGATCCGAAGTTTTCGAGCACGCTGCGCGCGAGCTGCTCTCGCCTTTTATTCTCGACGGAATAATAATTTTTTGTTTCGCCGCGCGTTCCCGGAAGGCGAAGTTTATATATATAATTTAATTGTTTCATGTTGCTTCAACATCAAAGGTCATCAGCAACACGGTACATTTTCTTACAATATATTGTACATGTTTGTATCTTTGATATACTTGGCAAGACCGGCGATATACTCCTTAGAACTTAACAGAATGGGTAAGGATCTAGGCAACTTAGCATTTTTCCTTTCATTCTCGTATTTTTTGCATTCTATTGTTAGGTGGTTTATGTTAATTGGTACTTTACATATATCGCAGGCTTCGAGAACCTATTGCGCTGTTTGTTCGTGGTTTTGCGGGGACGCGAAAGAATAATTATCGAGCTGCAGTTCTGCCGTTCCGAGTACTTGTATTATGTGCTTAATTCAAGTGTGATTTTAGCAATCTTATATGTTGGGTTATTACCGTTTGAACGGAACAAATGTCGAACATCACCAGCCGACAAAGAGTCGCTCGTTTCCGGGTCCGAGGAAACCCAGCGAAGGCTGGCGCCGGTTAATCGTTGCAATCGGCCGATAGGCAATCGAGCAAACCAGCAGAAACTGCAACTAGTGTCGCGAGATGTTCACCGATTGGTATCTGGAGTGTGTTGGAGCCGGTGGAACGTGCACGTTATCAAAACTGGAGAGCAGGACAAGATACGGGAAGGAGGCGGAAATTGCCGCGAGTTCCTGGTACGTCATCTCTCAGGGGCCGCGCAAGGAGAACCGTTTTCCCACGAAGACAACCGGGCCCGCGGTTCATTCATAATCGATGAACCGTATCGCGCGAGGATAATCGAGCGGGAACCGCGAGTCGACTCGTTTGCCGATCGCGAAGCGCTAATTGCGTCAGCTCGCAAGGCGGCGTCATTTGCTCGCCGGCAGCTTCCCAGAAGAACTATCTCTCTCTCTCTCTCTTTGTTACGCGTGTGCCGACGAGCCAAGCTGCCCTTTCTTCTTTCTTTCTTTCCTTCTTTCTCTCGCCTTTTCTCCTCCCTTTTTCACCGGGAAAAGCAGCTAACGCCGACGACTTAGCACGGTGCCAAGGATTAACGAGCTGCACCAGACTTCAGCCGAGACTCCACTTGACGCTTCAGCGGCAATTTCGAATGGCAGGACGTCGACCTCGAGGAAAGACCTCGGCGCCAGTCCGCGGGACACTCTCGTCACTTATCCCACCATTTACCCGAAATTATGCTCGATGCCCGTTCCGCGGGCTCACGTTTCCTGCCACGAAACTGCTCCCTGAAATGCGCCACCCACTTCTTCGCCGAGATGACCGTCTGCGACCCGACCGCCTCGCATCCGGAGGAACCAGCGATGACTCCTTTCCCTGGATAGTCGCTTTCACCAAGATTTCGCGTGAGAGGGTTGGCTGGCCCGAAATTGCAGTCGGTGGCAAAAGTACGCTCTTTGGGGTGGGGTAACTTTTTCGAAAAGTGGACCAAATGATATGAGGTTTCCTCAGGAATTTACAGTAAACGAAGAAATTATTAGAATCACACATATAGGACGGCAATCTTATATTAAAATAAACAATCTTTGAAGGAAACTCTACCCACTTCGAATTCTTTTTATTTTAGTATGAAGTAGGTATTGATGTTCCAAAGTTAAGAATGTGCGTTTAGAAGAACTGTGAACATTATTTTCATCGCGCGGTGAAATATACTTTTATGTTTAATCATACATATTTAAAGAGCACATGTGGAGGGGTGTCCTTTCTAGACTTACTAATAATAAAACTACAGTGATTTCTCTGAATATGTCGCCAAGGCCTGCATGATAAACGTCGCGGAATTATCCCCACTACCGCAGGGTATACCTCGTGAGGGACCTCGAAGAACGCCGAGGAGTGTAAACATAACACAGCTCGGATATGTCTCCTGGACGATACACGACGCTGTCAGGACCGGTGTTGTTGACATATATCGAGAATTCCCTGTACCACAGAAGAAAACGAAATATCCTGGCTCCTGTTCGTTATAGCCGGTCTAGAACATTTTTGTTTCGCATATAAATCCGCTATAAATAACTATTTCTATGCAGAGACCTGGAGGACTAGAGAAACGTTGCCGACCCTTCGCCCGGACTTCGAAGTTGCCTTCTGGAATAGTACTCGCTAATGGACGCAGCCCTAGCAATGAGACCAACTGTCCAACAGGCATTCTTCGATAGATATCGCTGGGACACCCAGGGTAAGCTAAACTCTGAAGAGCCACTCCCGGGAGTACACCCAGGCGGCGGCAGCTAACTTCAGAAAGCTACTCTCGCGCGGACACGCAGCCGTAAGTTAACTCTAGAGAATCATTTACACGTGGACACCTACCATAAGTTGAGCAACTCTCGCGTCCGCAGTCCCCCTAAAAAGTTCGTCCCGCAGAATTATGCGACCGATAGTTACTCTAGCGTGGACACGCCGCACAAGCTGTCGACAAGCCCAGTCGACTGAACAAGCATCCCTCTGTCCATTCCTGTATTCCACCCTCTCGTTGCTTTCCTTATGCGACGTGTCCACATAAGAGTAACTTTCAAGAGCACTATATACTCTCTCTCTCTCTCTCTCTCTCTCTCTCTCTCTCTCTCTCTCTCTCTCTCTCTCTCTCTCTCTCTCGCCGTCCTGTAGCGACCTGAAAATGAACTCCTGTCAATTAAACTCTCAAGAGCACAGCCAACATACCTCGGAGAATAAACGCTGTCGGAGGGTTACTTTCAAGTCGCGTCTACTAGTAACTTCAACCCTCGAAAGTAGCGCTTCCAGGTAGCAGTCCAAGAAATTCACCAGAACAAACAGACATTCCTACCCCCGTTAAAAGCACCTGACTCGCGTCCCCCCCGCGAGGCTAGTTCCACCCCGACAGGCTGTCCCGCCTAACTTCTATACCCTAAATTATTATTTCATCCCCAAAGATGCAAAAGTACGCTGCAATGAGATGCCACAGCACAGCGATTCACGCATTTGTTTCTACTCTTCTCCAATGATCAGTGCGTGGACTCAATAAGTCACTTTATAAGAAGCACCATGCATATTACATTACAGTAGATTATGTTCTATTATAGAAGATAACACATCACTCAATAAGTCCCCGGTCTGACACGTATACGGCAACATTGTTGACAGACCCACGTGATTTCCGGGTAGTACTAACCTTCGAACAGTACGTGTCAAAATTTCATGGCATTCTGACCGTTAGTTTAGAGGTTACAGTCGTTTTAGTGACCCCAGTTTTGTAATTTTCAAGACAATGGATAGAAAGGAATTTCGTGTGTTGATTAAACACTGTTTTTTGATGGGGAAAAATACTGTTGGAGCCAAACAGTGGCTTGATAAGCATTATGGGGACTCTGCATCAGGGAAATCAATTATTATTGACTGGTATGCTGAATTTAAACGCGGTCGTACAAGCACCGATGATGCAGAACGCTCTGGTCGCCCAAAATCGGCAGTTGTTCCGTAAAAACATAAAAAATGTCCACAAAATAGTTTTAGAAGACCGTAAAATGAAGTTGCGTGAGATAGCTGACACCTTGAAGATATTAGAAGGTAGTGTCTTTACAATTTTACATGAAAATTTGGGCATGCGCAAGTTGCTTTCGAAGTGGGTGCCGCGTTTGCTCACACCGGACCGGAAACAACAACGCGTCGACGATTCAGAGCGCTGTTTGTAGCTGTTCAAGGGAAATAAAAAGGTTTCTTGAAACATGGATCCACCACTACACGCCTGAATCAAAAAGATCGTCAGCTGAGTGGACAGCAGCCGGTGAAAATCGTCCAAAGCGACCAAAAACCCAAAAGTCGGCTGGCAAGATTATGGCATCCGTATTTTGGGACGCGCATGGAATTTTGTTCATCGACTATCTCACTATCACTCTTGAAGGACAGGATGTTGATGAATAAAGTAGAATTTCTAAAAAAAAAATTTGTTTTTCTTAGTTAGACCGGAGACTTATTGAGTGACGTGTTATACTTATAGACAGTAGATATAGGAAGCAAAGTGAACGGAACAATGAAAGGTTAATCTAGAGTTGTGCTGATTAGGTTCGCGCAAACCGAGTCTAATTTCTGAACCGTGAGACTGAAATAAGGTATACTATGCAACACTGTCACTGTCAATGTTCTTGAGGTGTCAGTAATTGGGTCTTTCACCCCAAAGAAAATCGATCGATACAAACGCGCCTTTAATTTCTCCCGTGAGAAACTACTGTACGAGTAGAAGCTGGAACTGGCTCGAAGTTCGCGATCGGGTCTCGCGTAATCTACGATCGCGACTCGGTTGCAGCGGGTACGGGCGGGTAGCGGCGCGGTTAAAGCGCTGAAAGCGTGCCGGAACCGGGTGCGCTCGCAACAAGTGAAGTTACAGCGCGCGAACGAGGTTTTCGCAGCGACGCGTTGCTGCACCTCGGCGAGAGAAGTCCGACGCGTTGAACGCCTGCAAGAAACCGTTCTGCAAACGCGAAGTGTCCCTTCGTTGCCATAAGTAACGCCGCGGCCGGGGGCGGGAAATATACGCGGCGCGGCACGACGAGGCGCGCCGATGTCTTCTGCCGCGGGAATTTCGCACACTTTACCGCGTTTCACTGCGCGCGATTACCATCTCTCCTGTCTTTCCGCGCTATAAATTCCTACGGTGTCGCGCGTTAATCCACGGATTAGCCGGTGACTGCGGAACCCGCGGTGCCCGCCGGCTGAGGGAGCCCAAGGGCCTAGGGCCGGGCCCTGAATGGAGACACCGGAGAAAACCAGACTGGACGAACTCGTTTCGCGGGATTACGGATTATCGCGGCGCGTTTAAGGGACACGGAAGGGAAAAAGGGACCGCCAACACACGCGACCAAGGACGCGCGTGGCTCCTGTCCGACAAGGTCGCTCGTTTGAGGACCGCGGTGTCGAGTACCGTCATACTGAAGACCGCATGGTTTGAATTTTGTGCACCGCCGCACAGTGTGACGAATGGCCTCTTTAGCTGGACAAAATTCTAAATAGCCTATTTTTCTATATTTATCCATTAATATGTTCACAGTTGTATAAAATATGAATAATTATTAATTTTTTACAACATTTAGTTGGTTTTTGTTAATTAAACAATATATTTTAAGTGATTTATAATTAAATATAAAATACAACAAAGTTAGTAACGGACCTATGTAACACAGAATGATTTAACAAGGACTGGATATTATCAAAGATCGTCATTTTAATTATGGACAAAAAGAATGTAATTTTGGAAAAATTATAGTAAATGTTAGTTTTTGGAGGTTCAGACAAATTCTAACGGGAAAGAGTTATTCTTTGATTTAGTATAAGCTTATGTTGTTTATACCAATTTGTTTAGATTAATCTAAAAATTTGTATTTCCTATCTAAACTTTTCATAATTTTTATAAGGGATGAAATGTTTTGATTCAACGTACCTGATTATATCTAAGGAAGATTTTGTTATAACGTTTGCACGTATAAAGTGATAACGTAACAAATAAAACACTAACAACAATCACAGTAATTATAACAATAACAATAAAACAACAACAACAATAAAAATAACGAAACTGAAAGATATAAGAAAAACGCAAGGGAGATGTACACTGCACGCTGATCGCTCTGAGACTGAAGAAACGAATTTTCATACGAAGAAAGGTCAGAAGAAAACTCGTGGATCTTATCATTGTTTATTCCTTCAATATACAATGAATGAGACCAATCCATAGATTTCAACGAGTTGGCTAAACAAACTGCCAAGTGACGACGGTAATCGGCATCGGCTGCGTTCGAAACGCCCGACCCGAGCTATGATTGTCACGAGCGTGTACGTAAAACGACGTAACTTCATTGTAAAAATTAGTATAGTTGCGCAACGTTGCGCAAGCCAACCTTGGTACTAAAATAAAGTAGAGAATCTCTACTTTATTATATGTAAAAATCATCGCGTGGGCCGACGTGGCGCATATACTAATTCATTAACGAAGAGTAGTAACATGGGCGTTTCTGTGGAAAAATAAGTACCGTCTGTGACACTTATTGTTAGTTTACAAAAATAGAGGAATGTTATCGATAATTTGGAATTACTAAAGTGAAAATACATGTTTTGAGATGTTATATCCATCATATATAGGAAATTTAAACACTCCTTAGTACATTTTAACATATTTCTAGCGCGTATGGAAATGTGCCCATTCATTTATAGGTTAGGTGTTCGTCTTTTAGGTGAAGTTTACACGCTCTGTAAACATACAACAAAAGAATTTTAAGTTTTAATATTCAAGGGTTTTAATACATGGTTATTTTAGATTATATTAGCACAGTTAGTTTTTGTCCATTTGAAAGTTAATTTTGCCCAGCTAAAAAGGCCATTCGTCACACTGTGCGCCGGATAGTACTGTGCGTGGCGCGCAAGAAGTATTGTGAAAGGAATGCGGGGCTGATTGGTCAGAGCGCAAGAGGCACGCCTCTAGCTGCTCTATTGGGTAAAGCGATTGCACATACTATACAGCGTGTGACGTCAGACCCCAAGCATTGGCCTACTTGGCGTCGACGGTGGGGATAGGCGGAGCGAGTGCCGTCCCGCGAGACTTCTTGTGAGGCACGGACAGTATATTTTTAACATCTAATACTTCACCGAGCTGTTGTATAGTGCAAGTTGTAGACCAGGGTGGTCCTTATTTGTCGACTTTCGACTTTCTCTTGTCTTACTCTCCGTCTGTTACCTTTTTAAATACCACTGCTTCGCCAATAGATACGGTGTACGTTGCAGAGTCTGACAAAGGGGAATAGAAAGGGAAAAATCCGTCACAGGCCGCGAAGCTATCGATGCCCCGAAAATGTGGTTCTGAACATCAAGATTTAACTCGCGTGAATTAGGGGCTCGCGAGCACCGTTGAACCGTTCGAAAGATCTTCTGCTCCCCTGACACCGGGAAGACTCTGCCCGAGTGCAAGAGAGCGTGTTAGCCGCGTGTCCATTCGGTTAAGTAACCGGAGCAACCTTGTCGGCGTGCACCGTGGCCCCAGAACGACGCTATAAAACCGGCGGGTCAGCGGGGGAATGCTTTGAAATTGACGATAAATCTCCCATGTTGCTTGCCGGGCGTTTGTTTCTCGGCGTTCGGGTCCACCAGGGCCGAGGGAAAGGGAGGAGAAAGAGTATCGGAGGTAAGAAGAGAAAAGACGGGCGAGGAGAGTGGGGGGAGATAACTCCTAGAGCACTTTCGAAAGTCACGTCTTGTACACAGCGTGCATTAGTTTCGAGAAAATCGCGGTGGAAATATTGCGACGCGTTGTTGAGCTACGACACGAACCGCGAGACATGCGAGTTTATAGAGGGGACCGGTCTCGCGACGGGTAAGGACCGTGTTACGATCCCAGACGTCGTCGCGACGCCCTAAAACGTCCAATAGAAACGCGCCGTGCGCGCCGCGTTGCAGGTAGGAGGATATTTAAACCATTAATGGCCTGCGCAGAGTGGTGGCCCCGAGCGTCTTCATTATACTTTTATACTGGCCGGTTCGTTCATTTTGGACACACGTCCTAGACCTCTCTTCGACGTTTCTCCAGATTATTTTCTTTTTGCACTAGCTATGTTCAACTTGGAGAAAAGTTGCCAACCTGGAGAAAGCTATTTTAACGCATTTTGGTAGACAGATATTTACTCGGACTAGAAAGCGTCACACCGAGGCCTTTCTACAGTTGTATAAAAATTGACTGAGGATCCCTTAGGCATGCAATCTAAGACTGCCAAAGAAGAGTTAATCCTTTCCGGTCCAATTATTTTTCTGAACTGGAGAAAATGAATTTCTTGCAACAAGAAATCAGCCGGATGTTCGCCTCTTCGCTTCAGACACGAAGAAAAGATGATCAGCATGTGCTGAAAAGATGATGAATAATCACGAATGCCTATGATATAACGACGCGAGCTGGAAAGGACGAAAGAAACTTCGTATTTGCAGTTGTCGTGCAATACGGTAGCGAAAATTAGTGTACAAAAATTCTGTTGGTTGGCCCCAGGATATCAGCGGTTAAAACTAGAGTCTACAATCATTGTTTCGGAATTTCTTGTAGGTCAATTCAGAACCAGGAACACCAAAAGATGAGGCCCGAGCACGGAATCGTGTTGTAGAAAAACCGCTTCGCCGATGACGGGGGGTAAGAATCCCGCGTGCTAAACCACTCAGCGTGATAAGCAAATAACAACGAATGCCGAACAAACGGTCTATTAATTGGGGGAATCAAGCCCATCCACTCGGTTTCACCGCCTCCTCTCACCTGTTCCTTCCGGCAGTCGGCGCGGCGGGCTCGATCTGCAGTTCGGTTAGTTTAGGAGGATCGTTTCCCGCTCGCACTCGTAAACGTCCGCCATGGCCATCGGTTACGAGAGCGAGGGGTGTGGGGGGTCGGTGGAGAGGCTCGAAAAACGTTCCCTTCGAAAGGTATACCAAGGTGAACGGAACGGAACGGAACGGAACGGAACGCGGGGGTGGAAGAACGACGAGCAGCCCTTGGGAGTCTCGTGACTCGAGTAGCCCGGGGATCGTAAATGCTCGGGGAAATTACGCGAGACCCCCGTCCCAAAATTACGCCTTGCAAGATTGTAATGGCTCGGCGAGCCTGTTACATGCCCGCCGTACCGGGGCTGGGCTCGCGTGCGCATTAATGCGCGGCTACGTTGCCTACGTTTCCAACGTATTCCTACGTTTCCTTCGACGAAGAACGACGCGACGGCTGCCGTGCCGAGCACTTTTTTTCCCGTCCGCCCCCGCGGCGCGAACTTTAATCGAGTTAACGCCGCGGATGCCAGACTTCTTGCGTTTCCGTTCCGGATAAACGCGAGTCCATTTGAACGCCTGAATTTATTCAAACGGACGCCATTATCGTCCCCCTCCACAACCGGTAGCCCTGTCGCGCTTCTTTTCACCCTCCGCGAAAGTGAGAATGTCCGACAGGGTTCACCGCCGTTGCAGATTAATCTCGTAGCTCCGCGGCTGACTTCTTGCCTCGTTCGCGCTTGTTCCGGGCTTTTTACCCTAATCGAAATCGGTTCTGCGCCCGACCGTTGCACCCACTCTTACCAACTCGCCGCGACGTTCCGTTTTCTCATTTTGTCGCCGGATAATTAGATCCCGAGATGGACTGTCTACTCGATTTTGAAACAGACCCGGTATGGCATCGAGCAACTGTGTACGGTTAATAGCAAGGTTGTATAAAATAACATTCATTATCTCCGCGAAGACCGCGTAAGATTAGTCTGCCTATAGCTCGGCTCCTCTGCGAAACTGAGACGTCTGACATTGAATAATAGTCTTCAAAGTGTTCAATTATTTCTTCATCCACCTCTATTCGGTGTAATCCCCGTCTCCCACCATTTGTCTGAATCAGTTTCTACTAACCCGTTAACCAGAAAACACGAGACTCGTAATTTATGCTTCGTTCCGTCTTACGTCTGTTTTCACCTTTTTCTAATACGTTTGCATCGAAATATTCTCGCGCGTGATTGCACCGAGCGAAACCTCCATCGTCCGTGCGAGAATGTAATTGCTTCATATATTTTTCGTTGTGATATTCGACGTTAATTCTCCGTGTCACTTAACACATCTTGCGCGGGAAGCGACTGAAGTCGTTTTTCACGGATTATTGATGGATTGTTGTTATCGATGGGTTTTTGCGATGTTTTTACAATAAAATCGGATAGACATGCGTTGCGAGAATGAATGCAGTACGGTAAGACTTTGGCGGCAAAGTGCCCGCGCAAGATGTGTTAATTCACAGTAAATTTTGATAACAAATTGCACCATCTATTTACACGTAATTCTCAATTGAATGTTTCTGGTTGATTAAAGAGTTCGTCCAAATTAAATGCCTTTATCCCCACAATTTTTACGAGTTTTAATGAATAGAACGGCACAGCTGCAAGCGAACAGTAAAAACGCTCCAACCTCGCGCGTCCATAATTTCCATGTAAATTCGTGATTATCGTGGCCCGATGTGTACCCGATCGTTCATACTTATTCGCAAGCGTGTACGGTTTGCAACGCATGATCGAAAAGTTATTCGGTTAACAGTTTAATCCCGTCATTTACGAGCCGGCAATTTGACCGTGCAGAAAAATCCCGATAGATATCGCTTCGATTGCGCGCGCCCGGCACGGAACATCCCGCAGAACTCTCGCACAATCCTCGAACGATTAATTACGCAAATGATACATCGACGGCCGTATCATCATCAAGCATGCACGGGAACGACGTGCGTGCGGCTATTCCGCCTGAAAACTGCACACGGACGTACGGTGCTCACCACCACCACGCGGGGTTCTTTCAACGTTACAACGCTCAACTTGCCACACTTCTAGCGAACAACAGTTCCCAATTACCCGCGTTAGTCACCGACCGGAAGACATCGGGTTGCACCGTGTAACCGAGCACGCCTCTACAAAACAGTTATTCCATCTCGTCGTTGCAGTTGCGCAATACATCGGCTCCGGCAGATTCTCCGTCCACGATACTTTCCTCGAATGCCTCATGGACACTCGCATGAGCCCAAGCTCCGTGTACCCTATCCGCTCGCACACGTCAGAAACACAGTCGTGGAGGTCTTCCGTGTACGCAGGCACTCGTTGCATTTCACTGGGTGATCGAGTTGCTAGATTTACGATTTTACAGCGTAACAGATAACCCTCCAGGCTGTTAATAACTTTACGACCGCTACGGCTGGACCATTCAAACCCTTACGCATTAACTTCTTTCAAATATTTTTTATTTTCCTCCTATTCTATTTTCTAGTGTTCCTTGGCTCGCGAAATGTACATTTTGAAACATTTTTATGTTCCCCATAAATCGTTCAGGGGTTAACACGCTTCATTCCCTTCCTAAAATTAACCCTTTTATTATTAAACCCTTTTATTACTGTTTTACCTCCATAACGAAGCATCTCTTCCAACCTAGAATATTTCCCTTCTATATATGAGCCGTTTATTTTGAAAGTGGCCTAAGTCCATTTGGCAATTATTTTTTGTTGCCCGTAATTACAACTACAAGTTAGATGTCATAAACAACATTTGCGATTAAGTGTATTCAGAGTATATACGATAATTTTGGACACATAAGTTTTCGCGGTTAGTTCAATAGTTAAAACCATCACTTTGAACGTGGCCTAAGTCGAATCCATTGTTGATAATGTTCGAAGGACGTTATCAAAAAGTGCCGGAAAGGTAATAACTTTATTCTGAATGAAAGAAACAAGAGGATTTCATATCAACAAAATTTTTGGAAGACGCAATTTTGAAAAGGGTAAAGGATTCTAACGGAGAGACAATAAATTGGTTAAAAATATGCTGGATGCGTTTTTTGAGCGATGAATCATATAAAATTTTCTATAAGATATCAATGGATGAGAATGCAAAGTTTCAAATCCTGGATTTATTACCACGTCGGGTTAGACCAAGAAATTTCGAAAATATTGTATTGACACCACTTTATAAAAATATAAGACGAATTACAACAGCGAAATACAAGGACATGATGAACTTACTACGATACATATACCGGAGCACCATGACTTCTTCAAATCCCTCCCGCATACACAAAATGTAGATGAGCAGTAAATTGTTATGTAATTTATGTAGTTAGAAAATGTCCTGAATTGGATAAATTGTATTCTTGAAGCGTTGCAAAGATATATAAAGTGAATTGAGTACTGTTTTTTCAATTAGAAGTATTTTAAATTATGTCGAATGGGCTCTTTCAAATTTTATAACGTATCTGGTTGTCAACTTTGAAAGAAAAAAACCCATATTATTCACATAATAATTGCTATTATTTTAGTAGGAACTGTAAATTAAACTCTTCTAGATATACTTATGCAGTATGACACATTGGTATGCTATACGTATATTTTTAATTTTATTGAAACCCTTAAATATCTCAATTTAAGTATAAGTGGATTTAGGCCATTTTAAAAATAAACGGGTCATATATATATTTTTCATCTTGTACATACGAAAACGGTGAAATTTACTCGTACAATATCGAAACGTTTTGTAATCCATTAAATACAAGCAAATTTGATAATGTGGAAAATATTTTTAATAGTGAAACAGAAATTTTTAGCGACACCTTACAGTCGCCATTCGAGTGCTAAGGGTTAAGATTTTCCGTTCTCGGGAGACAATGACAAAAATAGCGAAAATAACGTAATCTGCGAAACGAGCGGCCTAATATCTTGATAATGTGAAAAATATTTTTAATGGTGAAACAGAAATTTTTAGCGACACCTTACAATGGCCATTCGAGTGCTAAGGGTTAAGATTTTCCGTTCTCGGGAGACAATGACAAAAATAGCGAAAATAACGTAATCTGCGACACGAGCGGCCTAATATCTTGATAATGTGAAAAATATTTTTAATGGTGAAACAGAAATTTTTAGCGACACCTTACAATGGCCATTCGAGTGCTAAGGGTAAAGATTTTCCGTTCTCGGAAGACGATGACAAAAATAGCGAAAATAACGTAATCTGCGAAACGAGCGGCCTCTAATATCTCAATTTGAAAAATGGCTCGGAAATCTCGTGATCGTATCGCGAATCCGATCTGAACTCCTGCGTATCGCTAACGACATAAATCTGAAAAGTGGTTCGCAATTAGATTTTTCCGTAGCTCTGGCGGGCACAGTGGGGAGGAAGTCGTCGGTATCGGCAACCAGCAATTGAACTCAATGAAATAAATCTTAGGTATCGGAATGATTGATAGTCACGGGCAGAAATTGAGCCCGGTCCCATCGCCAGTAGGTCTAACGACACTCGCGTTACAGGTCCAGCGACCGTGATGTCGTTTGCGCAATATTTTGATTGCTACCTCTAGCGCGCGTGATAGGCTAACCACGATTAACGTGCCTCCCGAGCCAGATTGCCGGCCGATCTCTCGACCGGCACAACCCTTTGTTTTTCCTGCTCTCGCGACTCTTTTCCTCGAGCGGTTCTTCGTCGTTTTGCGAGGACGGGGCCGGCGGCCACCTTGAAAAATCAATGCAGCGGCGAGCTTCGAGGCTGCGACGACGCGGTATTTAATTTAACAGAATTTACACGAACCCCCCCCCCCCTCCTGATCCTGTTAGGATAGCCAAATTTCAGGGCTCGGGGTCTATCTTAATTGTTACCGCGAGAATCTAGAGTTCGAGAGAAAAGCTGGCTCTAGAAATTTTAGAGGCGAATTAATTCGCACGATTTCGCGATGCTAAGCGCTCCGGTAATGAGTGAAAACAATGCACGGAACGCTAATCACCAAGATACACGGACCGGCGTTTTATCGCTGGAGCCGGCGGACCTGTCGAAACGACAGGTTTCAGACTTTTTGTTCTGTAATCACTGTAATTATCGGAATTTGTATCATTGAACGAGGTTACTCATCCGTGCGAGGGTTATAATAAATATATCGCGCAAGATCCGAATAGATTGCAGTCTCGTTGTTGGAGCTAGTAATTTATCAGGGGAGCGAGCACGTGCTCAATGAATAATTAATAATCGTGAAATGTTTCATTGAACGAACACATGTAAAATACAAATTTAGAATTGCTACGCGATCAATCTTATGAGAAGAGCGCTCATAATTTAACTAGTTATATCGACGAAAGAAATCGAACTTTAGAACAGTTCAATAAATACGATAGTATTTAAAAAGATAACACGAGGATCATGCAGGAATTTGTATGCGGCACTAAACAACCTGAGTTTAAATCCCCGCCTAATAAAATTTATCTTATTTTGCTGTGCTCTTAGTTCAACTGTTCCTCGTTCAACGAACGCGTCCGATGAGACGAACTTTTTACTCGCCTATTATGTGATGTAATCGGTTTCCTTAATTGAAACAATTTGCACTAAAACCTTAGCGAATGATCAGCGGAACGGGTCTCATCGCAATGCCGAAGCTTTATTTTTAGAGAACGGTTAAATGGCGACTACCGTTATAACGATGATAGAAAGATTATAATCGACAGAGAAATCTTTGGTAGATCTACTAAATATTCTGTAATCAGTACTACCAATTACGGATTATAGTGGATGCAGTTTTAAAGTGCTCATTAAGGAGAGAAAGGTTGCGCAATTATGAATGAGTAGCAGGACGAAAATCCGCCGTTTTCCAGCGCGTTCGGGACGCGACGAGAAACGCAAAATAAGTGACCCGAAGCGTAGCCGAGGCTCGAGCCATAAACGCGGTGTCGCCCGGTCCATGGACGCGTTAAATGAATCGCAATCGCATGCGATCGAGCCGCGATCGGATCGGCAAGCCCAGCCTCGAGGCTGTTTTTCACGTTAGAAAAGGGAAATCGAGGCAGAAACGCCGCCTGCGGGCTGCAATTATTGCTTAGGATCTTGCTTGCCGTTGGCCTATCACGAGAGATGATCCTGGTACAGCGGCCGACAGGTTGATAGTCATCAAAATGTTACGCCAACAATACCCCTCCCTCTCTCTCTGTTTCTCCCTCTAGAATTTTTTCTCCGTTTCAATGAAATAACCGCGCAGCCATGAATCATCGAGCGGCGAAAATAATCGAAAGTGTTTCGGCTTGGTTTTAAGAGGTCGCAATACTCCGACACACACATACAGAGCACCGTTCATAACTAATTCAACGATACAGGTGTTGTTTTCCCGTCAAAAAATAAATGTACACAAAATGTACCTGAAATTTTTCATTCTCGAAACATTGTGGATATTGAAACCGTGACAACTTCGTTAAAAAAAGAAATAGTGGAACTGGACTCATTTAAAAGTTTGAGACAAAAATATCCGAAATTAACTATAGTCTGCGAAAGTAGAGGTTCCAGGTTTCAACACGAGTAACCGTAGTAACCGGCTGCCAAGTTTATAAAATGTCACTTTTTTTTCTTTTTTATACGTTAAAATTATTAAATATAATTTT
Source organism: Halictus rubicundus (assembly GCF_050948215.1). NCBI lineage: Eukaryota > Metazoa > Arthropoda > Insecta > Hymenoptera > Halictidae > Halictus > Halictus rubicundus. The sequence goes on along the minus strand of NC_135164.1, from coordinate 3,906,797 downwards.
CGATTGAGTTTTATCATGTTTAAAGTGTGGCTTGTCACGCGATGTACAAGATTCCATCGTATGACCATTTAAACTCATTGCGATAATTATAGGTAATGGTACAAGCTGGTACGATAAATGAAATAAATCATTTTCTTCGATTTTTAGATAACGGAAATTATCCTAGATCTTGTCGGCGTCCATTATGATAACGTTCTTGCTGCTTGTTGATTCATAAAACGTGTTGCAGAAAATGAAAGAGAAACGTTCGATCACGACGAACGTGTGCAGATCACCTAAATTGATATTCAATTATTACCATTATCATTGCGGTATTAACATTCGTTCCCTGATTAAGAAAGTTTCCCGAATGACCGGAGCAAGCGGATAATGGACGCCATGAAGAACTTCTCCAAGTATGAGGCACTTAGACTCGGATTCAACGATAGTTGAAGATCCAATTGAAAGGTCAATTGCAATTAACACGCCACAAGTCGGATTCGCTAATCCTATATAAGATCCCAAATGACTGTATCTCCCATGTACCGAAGTCGTTGATGAGTTCTACTCCAACGCGCCGGCCAGAGTATCATGTTAGAATACCATTACGTGCAATTTGCCAAATTGCTCCGCCACGATCGTCCCGATTTTTCCACAGGATCGTTTAACTCCTGCAAGTGTTTTATCCCTCGGGGCTATCCGTTTCCAGATGAAACAGCCAGTTCAGTTTATTACGGGATTAAACGAGAGGATCGATTCTTTTCAAGCGAATCGAGAATTTAAGAAACACAGCGAATGCACGATATATGTCAACAACACGGGTCTTTCCGACGTCTTGTTTCGTCCAGGAGACGTACTGTGTTATGTTTACACTCCTCGGCGTCAGAGGCCTCTCGAGCTTCGGGGTATACCCCGCGGTAGTGGGGATAATTTCGCGACATTTATCATCCAGGTCTTGGCGACATATACAGAGAATCTTGACATATCTTGCGCGCGGAACTTTCCACGGAGTTGTCGTATATTCGCCAGTGCAGGGGGTGTTTCGTTTAAAAAAGAAAGAAAAATACTTCTGGACCACAATGGGCTTTTATCCCGTGATCAATTAGAATTCCCAAACCGTTTCGAGCCGATCGTTTTGCAATATCGATGAAAGCCGAAGGCGGGGGAACCGAGCCGGGAGGCCGAACCGCAATGGCATTAGAGCACGGCGAATGAGCAGTATTATTACGTCGAGCCGGTTCCAGATAAATTTTTAATAATTCCCAGCCCACCTGCCAAGGAATGTGCCAAGGCGGCGGAGAATTCCCGGTTCGCGGGAACAAGGGTGTATATATATATATATATATATATATATATATATATATATATATATATATATATGTAATAATTAAAAGGTTCCACAGCCGCAGGCGCAAAGCTTTTGAATCGCGTCGAAGTATGCCGTAGAATAATCAAATTAGCAGACGTTTTGCAGAGGAAAGCTTTTCCGACGGATGGAAATCTCGTTAAAAGAAACATTGCTCCCAGATTTACCGTTCCCTCAATTATTTAAAAGAAGCAAATTGAAAAAAAAAGAAGAAAAACAAACGAACCACACGAAACGAGAACCTCGTTTTTTTTTCTCTACCCCCGCTGAACGTTCTTTCATCCTTTCAGCGATTTTCCCGTTCCGCGTTTAATTACATTCAACGAGCAACCTTCAAGTATCCTACCGGATAATTACGATTTCATGTATATTGTTGATTTCGCGTCGGACTTTAGTCCCTGCAACGTTGAAAAGCAGTGGCGAACTGTTTACGCTCCGTGAAAAATTCATCATTACCGGACTGGCCGCGTTGTCGTATTTGCGTATGCGTTTTATTAGGCGCGCTAGCGAGTAATTTGCTATTCTGTTCGCTTTTTTTTTCCCTCTCCCTCTTTACTAATTCCGCTTCAAAATTCACGTAATGTCGGCAATATGTTTCGCTCCCCTCAAACTGGTTACACAATTTTCGCCGTGTTACAAACGAGGGAAACTGTGTCTTTATTCGTATCCTTTCACTGTGATTAAAAACTGTGAAACTATAGTCTGTCCAACGCGACGAGACCAGGCAATCAAGGCAAACATACATCCGAGTAACTATTACTCCTTTCCACTCTCGGCACTATTTTCATACTAAAACTATATTTTTCTCCGGTCTTAGAATATTTTCATGTTATTCATACGAAACTGATCCGATTTCCACATATAATATTTAAATGTTTAGTAATCTATTAAATACAAATTTCGTAATGTAACAAATATTTTTTGTAATTTCTTTGAAATAATGCCACAACAATTTCTAGTGGTTCTTCAGGGTCACCACTTGAGTGCTAAGGGTTAAAATCTTGAATACCTGTTTAGCGAGACATCTGTGAACTAATAACAGAATTATTGTTAGTAGTAGTTGATTTTTTTTTTAGTATCAGTGTCATCCTGGCAGCCTGAAAGCATGATTTACTCTCGATCAGACTTGAGGGTGAATTCTCTGTCGAAAGAAATCGGCGGCGCGGGGGCTCGAACGATAATACAGTTGGGCTGGTTAATTGCAATTTCCCAATTAAAATGCCAAACAGTCCCATAACGCGTCGCAAATGGACGGCTTCAATCGGATTTCCATTATCGTGCCAGCGCCGCGATAATTTGCGGCTAAACTCGCGTCTCGTTCCGGCTGACCGCTGCGCCGGTGCGCTTCGTGCGTTGCTCCTCGCCGAAAGGGTTATCGTTGCTGCCGTTGCTTGTTGCCGAGGCCCGAAAAGCCCGAGCCGCGGACCCACACAACCCTCTCTCGTGTCGCGACTCGACGATTCTCCCTTTGTTCTCCCCCCGGCGAAGCGTCATCGGGTCGTTAAGTTTAACGTCACCGGCGATTAGTTAACATCCTCGTGACCAGTCGACACGGGCTCCGCTCGGGTCACGCGTGTAATTCCCAAGCCCCGACCCACCGAGCCGACGGACTCTCTCGTTAATCGAATCATTTTTCTCGAGAAGCTCGAACCGGTCGATGCCGAACCTATTTTTCGCCGGACTATGCCACCCATCGTCGAGCCGGACGCACTATTTTACGTCTGCACTACTGCCGAGCGGCGGTCCAGCTCCGCGAATTTATTTAAATTTAAATTTAACTACTTTTACTAATTTATTTTGTGAATTAACTACTTTTACTACTTTAACTACTACGATTAACTAGTTTTACGGAGCACTAACTATTTTGCATTACTTTATGATAATAACAAGAAATAAATACTTCCTGAGGAAATTTGTGAAAATGAGAATTACACAGAAATTAAACCTCTCAATTATTTTATATGTGAACGCATAAACATATAATTATATGTTTGGGAGAATGTTTGATGAAATTTATTTATGTGGCCACACACTCCAATTAATATCACTCTGTATATTAATGAAAATGCAGGTATGTTTGCAAAGTTGTTGTTTGCAAAGAAAATAAATTTAACGTGTTCATTACCGTCGTCAAATACTCGCAATGACCACCGTTTAGTATAAGTGAAATAAATTTATTTTACAATGATTTTCAATTTAGCAAATTGTGGAGTCATCATCAGTATAAAATTGCCTTAAGAGGATCAGCTGAATGTACCTAGATCATTCAAAATTTCACAGTTAAATTACACCTGTCTTGTTAATTCGTGATAGAATAGGAACTGAGAGTGTCAGTGATTATTTTAAACAATAATCGTTTGAAGTCACTGTAAAATATCTTTTTCTATTCAGTCGAAAGTGATTTCAAGATTGCATTGGACAAGAGGTCGCGCAACACGTGGTGAACTTTTCAAAAACAGTAAAACCGCATAATCGCCGAAATGGTAATTGCAAAAGTTAAATTTTGGAAGATATTTCCCGTATTGAAATTTCTCCAGCGATAAATACGTCGGGAACAGGAGCGGACTATTGCGCGCAACACAAGATTCCAGTTCTGTTAAAACAGGTGTGAATAACTGTCGACATTTGTACCGAGTGCGAACGCAACTTTATAATGGAACTTGTGCCGGCGACTTGAGAGATTGTCGCTGAACAAATCGCGCAACATGCGTCCCGGTGCATACATAGTTGAACACATCGGCGACTCTCGTTCCCAGACAAAATATGTTACTTGCCGTGAACAATTTCCTTAAACGTGTTATATTAACCCTCGTACATCATTCAAATGTTTGTTACCTATTGCAAAGAGTATTACCATGACCCATTGCAACGAGTAAATGCATCCTTTACGAGAACGCATGTGTGCGTTTATCGATCAAAAATAAGAATGCTTTCGAACATAATACACTAAGCTGTTATAATACATTATAAATTATAGAGGCAACTTTATAAAAGGAGCCATTGGAACACATATTTATTCATGACTCGTGTTAACAGAAGTATAGTATACTTTCATACAATACTGATTCAATAACAAAACAATGTTGTTTTCACTTATTTTTTACCGAAACCTTTACCGATAAAGTGACATTTCTGTAATTAATATGAGACCCAACATGAGACCATTTTGAATCATATTTGCTCGTTTAATTGACGATTCAGGTTCAAACATCGCAACTGCTATTAACCATATCAAATTACATATTGTGTGCTCATGTAACACAATTATATTAATTTCTCCGCTAATTGCAATAGTTAATTTACTTTCCGAGGCAGCTGTATATCGAGACATATTATTGGGAGCCGAAAACAGTGGAATTCACTCTAATTTAGGGGAAAAAGTTACCCCCTCTCTCTTTCTGTAAGTACCGGATTAGTCACGTGACATTGTGACATGCACGACAGCCAATAGCGTCGTAGAAGGGGAAGAGTAGAGTGGGAGACAAGTCTCGATCTGGCGACACAGGCTGAAAAGAAGTCACGTGCGGCACACCTGTCCCCACCATCGATGCTTCCATAGTCCCAATGTTTAGGTCAGTGTTGCCAGATCAAGACTTGCCTCCCACTCTACCCTTCCCCTTCCACGACTGTGTTCCCCCACGCTTCCGCCACGGCCCCTGTCACGTGACGCGTTTCGTCACTGTCGTGCATGTGTCACAATGTCACGTGACTAATCCGTTACTGACAGAGAGAGGGTAACTTTTCCCCTCGATTCGTGCTCCCTCCCCTCATCTGGCGGCACTGGTGAGATGTGCCATAAAGGCGCAGGAGGGAGCCGAGTATCGAAATAGCTCGGCACATGCTACTTCACCGCAGGGTCGGCGTTGCGAGCCGAACTTGCCCCACGGTTCGATTTCTCCCGCTGAACGGGGATCTCTCCTCGATCCGACGACGGGGAAGGATCTCCTCGGCGGACGTTTTAATTGGAAAATTGTAATTGGCTCTGTCTACTTCCGCGGTGCCCTCCATAGACCGCTTCTCCAAAGATTCCCCACGACATTCGAGCTTCTTCCTCGGGGACTATCCTCCCCCCATCCCCCGCAACCTCTTCCGTCTTCCCGTCGAAAGAGACTCGAGAACCAACAACCCTGCCTCGCCCCTCGGTCGGCTCTTTTTTTTTTTTCAAAGTCTCCCTCTAAGCACCCGTAAACGTACTTTTCCTATAATCGAGTCCCGGGCAGCGAGCAGACAATTTCGAGGGCCCGATACACTGCCTCTAACTTTTAATTGGCGAATGGTAATTGGACACGCGGAAACGCGCAACCGGAGGATACGGCGCGTGTGCCCGGCCGGAAACGAGCGGAGATTTTCGAGGGAGGAAATAAAAGAACGAGAGAGAGAGAGAGAGAGTAGCTCTCCTGAAAGAGCTGCTCCCGTGATCATCGGCGATGTCGCTCCAACTTTTTGCGAACGTTCTTCCCCCTGGTGAAAGTCAGTGCGTTTGAGCATGATTAGAGGTTTCTGCGCTCGGGCAACGATGACTGGTAATCTTAGCGTCGTGTCGCGTTTTTGCCGAATGTTTCCGAAACTTTTTAACCACGGGGAAATTATTCATCTTCTTTCATAAAGCGACAGCTGTACGCAGCGTTATCGAAGATCTCTACTTTACCGATGCGCAAGATCCGAGGTTTACATCGATTTCATTAAAAATTTAACTTTAAAGAATTTAGTAAATTTCATTTTTACGTATAAACATTTTTAGGGCCACGTAAGTAACTACAATACACGAAGTTTTCTTCTTTTATTTTTGTAGAAAAACCTGAGGTAATGGATACGAAACGAAATTTTAAGATTTTTATGAATTTTTGCAATAAGTTAGGAGCTACGACCAACATGATAAAGAATTTTGAGAATCTGGAGTGACTCGGTTTTGGCGGCGAGATTTTCAGTGTGTCGCCGAGAAATGGAAGTTGGCACGCGCGTGTGCGATATTTTTGGCAGGGAGTGTAAAACCGTGAGGCCGGGAATTCATTTAACGCCCTCGAGATCGCAAACCAAACACGTCGAGACACGGTCGAGCGTATGGTGACACACGATGTGGTAAGAAGACGTGGCTGCGTTGCGTTCGGCTGCGCTGTAGACGCAGCGCTGACGCTCGCGCGAGAGCGAGTGTTTGCTGTGTCGGAGAACCGGAGGAACGTGAGCGCGAAGGGAAGCACGCGTGCGAACGCGTATCGCGTTCCCTTGGAATCCTGAGGGCTGAGGGCTGAGGGCTGAGGGCTGAGGGCTGCAGGCGGCGCGACGGATCCCGGGACTCGCGAAAGTCGGGAATTACGGACGTAACACGATTTCTTGATGTCGACGCGGAGGATAATTCGCAAGGAACGATTCTCTGTCTCCTGGAGCAGCTCGCGGGATTCTCCCGCCTTTGCCGCCTTAATTGGAAAATGCTAATTAGCATCCAACCCCGGCGCGATATTCCCTGTCGAGCGGGCTCTCGCTCGCTTTCTCCCGTCTCCGCTTTGCCATCCTCCCCCTTTCCCAGCCCTTTCTGTCTCTTTCTCCCTCGCACACTTTCCATTTCTCTCTTTCTCTCGGTGGAACGCCCTTCCAGTTGCGAGGCTTCGTCGATTCTCGGCGACGAAATTAAAGCTCGCGAAGGGAGCTTCTACTTTACCCGGTATTCCCTGCGAAGGGACGAGTCCCGGAGAAATTTCTGAACGCGCGATTGATCAGAAGTTCGGGGAGGCAGAGCGGGAGATAAAAAGATGAGCGTGTAGCCGGGGTCGAGAACCTCGAGAATCCCCGGCAAGGAAAAACGAATAATCCAGCCGGAGTAATGTCCACTTCTATTGCGAGAAGATGTCGAACGGGGAATAATGTCGATTCGCGTCTCAGATCGGCATTCTAATTTCGAGCGAGGCGCTCGGGGACGCGGTAAAGCGGATCTCTCTATCGGATAGTTTCAGACCTGGACAAAAAGAGTGTTCTCCAAGAATCGGACACCGTTAGGTCTTTTTAAAATATATAATATTGTATACCGATTTTTAAACAGTTACCTGTGGAGTTTAATTTGGAAAATCCCTCACGGCGCGGAATTCAAATCAACCAATGAGGAATATATACGTCGAACGAAGGCCAAATGCCGCTATTATATATTTTACGAAAACGGTAAAACAAAATGAGAAAGAATTACGTTTTTATTCGAGAAGAAATTAACAATTCATTAACGTTAACCGCACCGCAATAGAGTTTCGGATTGACGTGTAGTATGCACGTCGCTTAACTGGTTAAAATCTTTTCTTTGCATTAAATTACATCAGGAACCTTGAATATACGATTAAATACAATATATGTAAAATAAATTTTCTCCAGCTTTTACTGACAATTTTAATCAAGCAAACAGTGACACCTAATGTTGGACACGTTGAAAATACGTTGCATTGATTTGTTACAAATTTTTATCATTATTCTGCAAGAAAATTATACGTACTCTCCTTTGCAACATTTGATATAATTGTTTAGTCTCGAGTAGCTTTGTCTTTTCGATTTTCACTGATTAATTTTACCGGACTCTTTTCTTGGACGTTTGTTAGCCTTCTCGGATCCGATTTTTTATTTAATCCTATTAAAAATGTTTTGTTTGAAAAGAAGAACTGTACGGATCGGCGGTTTGTGCAATCTAAAAGCTGCAGTTTTTTCTACAGTTTTTCTCGTGTAATGTACGCATAATGCAAGGGGATTAAAATTGATACCGGAAACGGTTATGGCACGATACCTTCGCATGCTACCGTACGCGCCGCTAAACGGCGGATGTTTACATAACTTCTCGTTTCTCTGGACTAATTTATGGAAACGAAAATTATAGAGGCTGAATCGTGAATGCCTTCCTGCGTGATCACGGCATATTTATTGAATAATAATTAAACGACAATAGTAGTAAAAATTGTTTAGATTGAATAGCTGTCGCGGAGATTGATAGTCGGCAGCATGCGATATTAACGTCAATTCACAAAAAAAGGAATAATTTATTACTTTACGTGTTAGAGTCAAAGTTATGACGTCATTGTGCAGCTTCAATAGGTAGAGAGGGAAATCAAGTTAGAAATTTAGCTATTAAATATTGAATTAAATATATGATTGTTCAATAAGGTAAAAATTTCGAAGGTAAAAATTAATTACCGATGAAGTCGAAAGAAATGGCGAAATTTTAAACTTTGTGATTTAAAATAAAATCGGAATGAGTGAAACTGTAATTTAAAATTCTCAAATTTGATACAGTCTACTGCATTTCAATTTCAATAAAATATCTGAATATCTGTGTCCGGAAAATAACTTGGAGTGAGCAATTTAATTAAAATAATATTAAAATTAAAAAGAATTTTAAAATAATTTAATTAAAATTCCTTTCGCTAGCAATTTCCCTACATGTGTATTTACTTCTAGTAGGTACTCACATAAATGTAACCTATCGTTGCACTGAGATTCAAGATGACATGATTTTTAAAATCCCTTACCTGAAACAAAGAAAATAAAACACGTTAGATCTCAATGTTCGGGAATGTTCGATAATTCTGCAGTGAACATTAAAATGTTAAACGTTAAAATGAGCATTGGCGACACGGAGGACAACAACATAGACGGATTTAAGTCTTCAAACAATATTTCTGTTTGAAGATTATAATTCTATTAATATTTCTAATACCCGTTAAATAATTCCCAGTTTAGAGTTGCATCAAGCCTCGACACACTCAAAACGAGGGTCAGAGAAAATGTGGTCGTAATTGGAAATTCAAAAGAATTTAATTTCAATATTATTGCCGAAAGAAATCGATTTCTATTGCAACCGAGGAACTATATTTTTCGTTCTCAGAAAAGAGATTAGAACTTTTAATCGAAATGAACGTGGAGGAAACTTCTCCATACGTAACAACTCGTAAGGTTTTCCCAGAAAATACAGTGTTGGGAATTTTCTAAAGCTCTGAGCGAATCGGTGGATAAATGGAAATGAGGGAAAGCTACTTTTCTCGGTTGGCAGGTTAATTGCGGTACATTCTGTGTACCCTTTGAGACAAAGGTAGGGCTGGCGGCTCGATCGGGCACAGAATCGAGCAGAAAAATTGAAACACTGTCGAATGGTATCTGGAAGCAGCGAGACTGTTCCGTTCGAACGCGCTGCTCGATCCCCGATTCTGCGAGTTGTCTTCGATCGTCCCGATAAAGATAACAAACGAGGACACTGGAACCCGTAACGAGCGTCGGAATAAATCGACCGATCGTTTTCCCAGTGAGTTGGCCCCCTCTATCCGCGATTATCCGGCATAAAATCGAATCGATTCCGGCGAAGGTTCGATTTCGTCTTTGCCGCTGCGAACCACCCCGGGGCGCGAGCGAGCGCGCGTTCGCTTCTGAAAAATTCAGCGGCAGACCGCGCGCGCTCGCGTATTTCAGCCGGAAATTCGTGCACGGTTTCGACTATCGATCCGCGTAATTCGATTTCATCTTGCCGGGCGAACAAAAACAAACGACGCGGCTACCGGGGGACCCGGACAAGCTAGAAATCTGTTCGGGATGAGTAATCGGATCCCGAGCCGCGAAAGAAGATGACGCGCGGCTGTCCGATGATCGATAGGTGATTCCTGAATGGCACGCGGAACAGGACACACACACCGACCAACGTCGGGAAGTCGCGTAATCTAGTGATCGGTGCTCGATACGGGATTTGCTATTCCGCCAGCCTCCATGGGAACCGAGTTCCAAGAGCAAATCTATGGATGCGATGGCAGCCGGAGGATGCGTAAGAACGTTCTTATGCTTCGCGGATGTAATTTATTGTAATCAGCTGCTAACTGGTTTCGGATCAGCGAGACCGACGTCCTGGGTGTTGAAAGTGGGAAGCTTGCGGTATTTGCTGGGAGTAATAAAAATTGATTGATTAGCCTCACCGTGTACAAAGACCTCTCTCGGATGCACGTATTTCTTGTCTCACTCTACATATTGTTTAACGAAAAAAATCTCACCGATATAAAATGGCCATCGTATCAAAGAACACTGTGCAATTTGTACAGTCTTAAAAAGCACTCTTCTGTGAAACTGCAGGCTTCTTCTAGATTCTTAACACGTTGAACGCCACGTCAGCCATACGTGGCTGACGGAATTATTTGTGCAGGTTTTAAAATGAATTTTTACGTTGATATATTCATTGTACTAAACTTAATTAGGATCTGTAACATGCAAGAAAGTTGGAGGATTACTCAGTATCGTACATTCAATTTTTTGCAATTTTTATTTCATTAAATCACTTACTTTGATTTTATGGAATTTTTAGGGTTTCCAGTTTGGCGTTCAAAGTGTTAAATAAATAGGAATTTATTAGAAATTCCGCTGAATTTACCGCACTCAATTGCGATTCAAAGATTAATTACGCTTTGGTGATCTTTTGCCTCGAAGAATGTGTACATGAATAATTTATACATGTTATTATCTAGATGTACGGTGATAGACGTTTCTCTAATTCAATTTTAATGGTAGCTGAACGGTGTCCTATATGTAATAGTTGAATTGTACTCGGGGGTTAAGAATGCTCGATTGCATCAGTCGGTGTCGCAACAGCGCGTTAACTGCGAATAAGTAAATCGTAACGAAAGTGTATTCATCGCGGCACAGGATCGTTAAGATGAATTGTTCGATGCAATTAGGAGATCAGATAAACACATGGATTACTGTTTGACAGGGCAAATAATGTACATTGTGTACAGAATCGTGTGCATTATTCATAAGGGACATTATGTTGTACGCTTCATTTCATTCCTATTCCCCTTCGCATTTGTTATTATTACTTCATTTACTCTACACTAATACATATTATTCTATCTTGGCAGGAGACTTATTCACTTAACGCGTTGACTGCCATATCACCCATACGCGGGTGACGGAAATATTTGTCCAGGTATTAAAATGAATTTTTACGTTAATATATTCATTGTAATTAGGATATGTAAAATGCAAGAAAGTTGGAGTTCGAAAGGAGGAAAAGTTCAATTTTTATTTCATTAAATAACTTACTTTGATTTTATGGAATTTTTGGGGTTTCTAGTTTGGCAGTCAAAGTGTTAAGTAAGTAATTATTGGTGCACAATCTACAGTGAAAATTGTAATATTTTTCCACAGATAAAATTTCAAAGACTGAGGAAATCGTATATATCAACACATTAGTAGGAGCTTAAAAATCTTTGACAAAATCGGTCCAGTAACCAATTTGAATTTAAAACGAAGCTTCAATTGACTAATTGTAAGGGCTCTCAGCATGCCACTCAGGCATTTTTTAAGATTTGGCATCAACAAAATTCCTGCAATACTTACAATATATGCACGTACTTTTAAGTAAGACACCTGCCAAGAAAAGAGTGCGTTGATTTGGTTCAGAATAAAATCCTGAAACCGTATCAGATAATTGACCATGCGACGACCTCTTCGACTCCACGCTCTAGCGACGAGCGTGAATCGATCGGATGATGAAAACAAATCGGAAAACGCGGCCGGCATTCGCGTTAATCTTCCATCAAATTCGCAGCCGAGTGAGTCGACAGGATTTCGCGGCGAGCATCCTCGCATCGTCGGCGTCGGCGCAATTTCGGTTCGCCGCGAGAGGAGGAGCGTATTAACGCGCGAAGATCCGCGATAACGCGGCGTGAATCGCACTCGATACACGCCGATAATCGATCGCCAATAACCGGTACGTATCGTTTTGTTAGAGCGTCGGCTCCGCGCGGCCGAGCGGATAGGGACGTCAGGCCGCGAGCGTGTTTATCGGCGGGGGCGGATGGGAAGTCGCCGCGCCGCGCCAGGCGAATAAAGAAATTAAATCACGGCGCGTAATCTCGGCACGCACGCAACCGCTCATCCGCGCGAAAGAATCGGCCCGCGGAGCATGACGAAGCCGGAATGATCGCGAGCAACCAAAACCGCCAATGGAAACGCAGGCCCGGTGCCGACGCACAGCCGAACGGAGCTGCTGGAAAACAGCTCGCCGCCATTTAACTGCCGATGCATTTATTCATGCGGCCGCCATCGCGCCGCTGCGCGCGAGCATTTCCAGCCCCGTTGACACCCGCGTGTCAAGGAAACTTTCCGCCAAAGCGTACGAAGAAACGGCCGATCATGCGAACGATCTCCGGAATTTCCTTCGAAAGTCGAGACTGCGGCCTGCTCGTGTACGCTTCGCATTTTCCACGCGGCTTTGGAATTTGTAAACACTCGATTCTGCAAATTAATGATGTCGAGAGATTTTTGGTGGATCAACCGGAAAATGCGAAGCAGATTCTATCGCATCGAGAGGAGGGAAGCTCTTCATTGATTTTGATTTATTAGCTCTATCTGCATTATTATGCACTGCTAATTGGATACTTGTATTGTGTATCAGTGGATGCCGGGTTTTATGCATTTATGACAGAAATGGGTAGGTGCGATTTAACACGTTCGTCGCCGCCCGTATGTGGGTGACGGAATTATTTGTGCAGGTTTTAAAATGAATTTTTACGTCGATATATTCATTGTACTAAACTTGATTAGGATCTGTAACATGCAAGAAAGTTGGACGATTACTCGGTATCATACATTTAATTTTTTGCAATTTTTATTTCATTAACCTCTTAACGCACAGTTTTTTTTTTAACCGGCCAAAAAAAATCAATTTTTGATATACTGCGCTTTTGTTCCATGGAAAAAGGCTATATTTTATTCTTGAATAAATAAGTGTTATAGCTTACAATCCCATGTAAATGATAAATATCAATAAAACGATTTTTTTTCTTTGCTTTCACATTGTTATTTTCAATTCTCGATTATATTCGAGTGTGAAAAATGATAGCAGCATAAAATACAACGCCGCTCGAATTATCTCGAGTGTGCACAATTTGGCCTGTTTAGCGCGCTCGAGTTAACTCGAGCGTTCAAGTTAAGGGGTTAAATAACTTACTTTGATTTTATGGAATTTTTGGGGTTTCTAGTTGGGCGTTCAAAGTGTTAAAACAGTGAAAAGATCAGAAGACTTATTATTAGAAGAATTATTAGTGAAAAGTAGAAATTTATATTTAGCTCCCGTGTCTTGCAATTGATGCAGAAACTCGTTTTATGTAAATCGTATATAATATGGAAGAAAGACACTTTCGTTGCAATCAATATTATTTATAAGAAAGAACGATTTATCCTAATACAATTTTACCAACAATGGACAACTGTTTGGGAACTTTTGGCCGACAGTGTACCGCGAAGAATAGTGGCTGATGATTTCAACCCTTAACTGCCACCATAAATTCGAGGGTACTTCAATTTCCTCCGATGCAATAAAATTTTCACATTTCCCACGGAACCCGTCCCGGCCAATTTATCTTCTGCATTAAAATAAATAGGATCATTAAAATTTTATTTGTAATAAATGTGGGTAAAAGTAACTAAATAGACTCCGTACACACTTGCTCGCAGTATAACCGAACACGAAGTTAAGTAGATTCGTTCGAACGATAGATCGAATGAGAAATTGCATTTCTGATTGAGCAATCGTATGCACGGATAGTGGCACTTGCATTTCGAAGGGGAATTATGTTAATTGCGAATCAATATGTTTTTACCGTTTCGTTCTGTTTATCGATTCATTATGCTAGGTGTACATACTAGATAAAATTCTTATTAACACTTTGGCTCGTGTTTGCCTGGCACTATTGTTTTTATTTAGCTTGGGAATCAATTTTTGGTACAAGATAATAAACAAATCTAACTTTATTGGCATCTGCAGGGTACAAGAATAAATATTCACTTATTTTTCCTTATACTATTAACCCTGGAAAGATTATTTCAGTTGCAACCAATTTTCTTTCCATTTTTTCGTACACTAAAACTAATAATTTCAATTTTAACAGATTAGAATTTAAGCGAAACAGTTATTCCGAGTAATTAAATTTTTGAACTTGAACACAGAAAATCGGTCATGGAAACGCGTTAATAAAATTTTACTGGAAACCTAGACTCCATCTTGGGAAATTGGCGCTAAAACTCGAGCTTTGTGTCGGCGCGTATCGTTAGGCTGAGATACGCGTATCGGCACGGTTTTATTTGTATCCTGACGTTGATCCGCGAGAGAGGCGAATAAAATAGCGGAGTTACAAGCGGCGCGTGCGTCTACGACGGCCGGAGAGTATCGTCGTCGAGCGTTTAACGCGAGAATCGGTTTTATTCCGCTAGCCGGCCGCTCTGAATAATTCATGACAACGGCCGAACTCCGTGTTTCCAAACGATCCTAAGGTTGCAATTCCTTCCAGACGGAGGAAAAGTTGCACCCTGATCGGTTGCGTTGCGAAAGATTAAACTTCATCCCTCCTCCCACGATTCGCCGGCAGTCTACCGATGCACTTACGGAACAATCCACTGCGTTCGACGCTGCCACCAGACTGGAAGCAACCTCGATGTTTCTCTAGAACTCGACTTCCCTTGAGCATCCTCCGAGCCTCTATCTTACCAGACCCTTACCCCCCTCCCCCAACCCCCAAGAAGAAGCCTTCGAGCGCTACACAGGTGCATCGATTCTTGCCTAACTTACACATATTCTTCCGCAACTTATAAACTATGTAGCAACAGGCCCCGCCGTGTGTGATTAACTTTCCGTCGGGCGTACTTGTTTCAAGTTATTCCCGAAGATTATGTATACCCCTTCCGGTCTTGACTGATTAAGTTCAGGGTACCCCTCGCTGGACCCAGAAACTTTGGTGAAGTAAAAACTCCCATTTTCAGGGCAATTTGAACAAATTGACACTGTCAAAATAAAAATGCGATCAAATTCAACTTCCTCGTGTGCTTTCAAAAATATTGAAAGGACGTAGGAAACGTCACTTGTGCCATTCGACGGGATTAACCCTTAAGTGCATAGGTAAACTAAATATTAGGAACATGAATGCATACATGGGGTCTTACCTAATTCCTTGCTAACTTTCATTACAGCAACAATTTATTTCTGTAAACACATTAAACATAACCTAAATATTGACAGAAGCAAATAGTTGAACTCTCAGTTCACAAATGGCGCGGCTAAAAATGTTAACACAAAATCCAACACTGGGGTCCTTTGCAGACCCCACTCATGCATTTAAGGTTTAACCCTTTGCGCTCGAAGCTATATTAACTCCGAAAGGAAACATTTCTTCCGACCTAGAATATTTCTCTTCTATCTATTCT
Organism: Halictus rubicundus; assembly: GCF_050948215.1. Taxonomy (NCBI): domain Eukaryota; kingdom Metazoa; phylum Arthropoda; class Insecta; order Hymenoptera; family Halictidae; genus Halictus; species Halictus rubicundus. The sequence goes on along the minus strand of NC_135164.1, from coordinate 3,891,247 downwards.
TTTTTTTTGTGTTATACATACGAAAAGTGTTTATAATACTGAAGCGTTTAGTAATTTATTGAATACAAACGAATTTAATAATGTCAAAAATATTTTGAATAATGATAGAGCAATTTTTAGTGGCACCTTGCAGTCGCCATTCGAGCTCTAAGGGTTAACCCTTTGCACTCGAAGCTATTTTAACTCTGAAAGGAAACATTTCTTCCGACCTAGAATATTTCCCTTCTATATATTTGTTCCCATGTTGTACAGGGTGTCAAAAAATTATATGTCACGGCCACCATAGCGTGATTCTACACCTACGATTTGGTGGAAATTGACGTAAAAAACTCCCCGCAAAATTGACCTTAACCTTGAAAATCAAAAATGATGTTGCATTTCTTATCATTTTTGCAGCTTCTTTATTTGTAAATTTTTTACATTCAGCGCCAATATATAAGTAAATGGCGTACTATCATACAGCGGGTACCATCAGTAAGCTATCTCGTTGGGTATGAAATTATCATAATCATGATACTCCTATTTCCCTAACTACAGAATGAAAGAAAGAAGCTGCAAAAATTATAAGAAATGCAACATCATTTTTTAAGAGAACGGTTGAGACGCGACCCATGGTTTCTTTCACAAAGTTGATCGTTGTGACCAGTAGAACACGATTAAACAAAAAATTGTTGTTTTTTGACCTTGTCAAGGTCAAGGTCAATTTTGCGGGGAGTTTTTATGTCAATTTCCACCAAATCGTAGGTGTAGAATCACGCTATGGTGGCCGTGACATATAATTTTTTGACACCCTGTACATACGAAAATGGTACTCGTACACTGCTGAAATGTTTGGTAATTTATTGAATACAAACAAATTTACATATTTTGAGTAACGATAAAGTAATTTTTAGCGGTGCCTTACGGTCACCATTCGAGTGCTAAGGGTTAAAAATTCAGAACTTGGTACTGTTTTCGCGAAAACCCGTACGCAACCAGTCTGCTACAGCAGCAGCAGAAGACGTTCTTCCAAAATTGAATTTTGGGACAGCCGGGTTGGTTTCCGGCGCGCCGGTAGTAAAAAAGCGCGAGGCGTTCCCGAAATAAAGCTCGTAACTTCGGAGCAAGCCGCCGCGCCGCTGCGTAAAGTCTGTCGCCGGGTGACTATCGAGTTTTCAGCAACTGTCTAAGCCTCGTTTATTTGTACGCGCCGCGGCGAGGAGGAGCGGGCAAGCGTCGAATCCGTTCGGCGCGGATATGCGCGACTTCCGCGCTCGCGTCGCGCGGAATTAAGGCGCAACTTTGACGCCGTTTACGAGGCTATCCATCAAGCAAAGCGCACGCGATAGGGCCCGGGTTGAACCACGCTCGCCGATGCGTGTCGCGCAATTTCGGAGCTGTGCCTTCATTTTTTATTTTTTTTTTTTTATTTTTTCCCTCCACCGACACGGTCTCGCGAACCCTGCGCTCCGCTCTACGTTCGTCCTTGCTCGCATCCGCTCCGGACGAAGGCGGCCCGTACGAACGATCGATTTCCTCCTATCCCCACCCCATCCCACCCCTCGGCGCTCTCTTTCCTCTTTTGTTTCTGTTTCTTTTTTTTTTTCTTCTGTTCGTTTTCTTTCTTTTCCAGTTTCGTCTACACCGCGCTCCCGTACGCAATTGTTAGCTTCCACGGAAGATGTATAGAGGATGCTTCAGAATTATGTGGCTGCGGAGCCGCGAGTGAATTTATGTTCGTGGTCTATTTGTTCCGTGGCTCTGAAAGACACGTTTCATGGGGAAATAATAGCTCACCGAGACTCTGGATCTACTTTTTTCATTTTTCTTTTTTTTTTTTTTTTGTTTTCTGTTCGTTTGCTATCTTGCTCAGACTGTTCAGCGCGTGTACGCGGTCTGGGATATTGGAGCACTTGAGGAACGTGCTACAAACTTCAAATGAGTACTCGGGAGTCGCTGAGGACGGCTGCGTCGGCCGATTATTATCGAATCGTTCCCCGGTAATTCGCCGGCTGCTAAACACCTTGCGCAAACAGGTTACAATTTGACTGCCGGCCTTTATGCAAAATTAATATTGCAACAAGCAGAAGACGCAATTTCATCCTTTCTTGAACGGTCTTGATAAATTGAAAATTATGTATCCACGTCCTCAGACTGTTTTAATTTCTTTACTGTTTTAAAGTGCATCAACTGCGTAAAATCCGGGATTCGGGGAGAAACCGACATTAAACGGGAAATATTGCAACAAGCAGAAGACGCAATTTCATCCTTTCTTCAACGGTCTTGACAAATTGAAAATTATATATCGACGTCCTCAGACTGTTTTAATTTCTTGACTATTTTAAAGTGCATCAACTGCGTAAAATCCGGAATTTGGGGAGAAACCGAAATTAAATGGGAAATATTGCAACAAGCAGAAGACGCAATTTCATCCTTTCTTTAACGGTCTTGACAAATTGAAAATTATATATCCACGTCCTCGGACTGTTTTAATTTCTTTACTGTTTTAAAGTGCACCAACTGCGTAAAATCCGGAATTTGGGGAGAAACCGAAATTAAATGGGAAGTATTGCAACAAGCAGAAGACGCAATTTCATCCTTTCTTTAACGGTCTTGATAAATTGAAAATTATATATCGACGTCCTCAGACTGTTTTAATTTCTTTACTGTTTTAAAGTGCATCAACTGCATGAAATCCGCAGTTCGGGAAGAAACCGAAATTAAATGGTATACGTATTTTAAACTCAAATGTTTTGGAAAAAATTCTCACTTAATCTTTTCAGGAAGATCCCAGGCACGGTGCTTCTTACCCGAAGATTCAGTATACCAGCATCAGGGTTAACACGTTAACTGCCACGTCAATCACAGATGACTGACAGTGATTTTGTGACTGGATAAACCGAATTTTATTGGAGTCTTTCGAATTGGAGAGTTAAGACAGCATCAACTATAATAGAATTTAAATTTCTAGCTTCTATTTCATTAATTAACCCTTAGTCCTCGAATGGCGACTGTAGGGCGCCATTAAAAATGGCTGTATCATTATTCAAAATATTTGTTACATTATTAAATTTGTTTGTACTTAATCAACTACTAAACACTTCAGTATTGTACGAGTAAATCGCACCGTTTTCGTATGTATTATATACCACGAAAAAATATATATCGAAGGGAAATATTCTAGGTTGGAAGAAATGTTTCGTTTTCGAGTTAAAATAGCTTCGAGCGCAAAGGGTTAAATTACTCTGATTTTGTAAGAATCTCCGGGGTTGATGTTGGGCACTTGACGTGTTAAATTCGAAGATAAAATTTGGAAACAGAGGAGAAAGAGGGCGAAATCGCGCACGCGAAACAATAAAATTCCGAAAGGGGTGTTTTTCTTTTCTGGTATCAACGCTCGATTACCCCGTTAATATCCGGTGTCCGTTCCACCCTCCGAGGACATTCCGGGCTCGGTTGGAGGGTTCGGTTCAAGACCTCCCAGGCTAGCTGGGCAAATACGCGGTGCCAGGTGAGACACGAACCTAGCCATCCCCTGGCCCGCCTCCCTCCCCGTCATTGATTACGTCCGAGTATTTCAGGGTGTAACAGATGAGACAAGAGAAGATTTGTGAGACGACGATACGAGGGACGGCGTGGCAAGGCGAGGCAAGGCGAGGCAAGGCGAGGCGAGACGCCGGGAGACACGAAGGACTCGAGGACAAGCGGATAGAGGGTTCTCCTCTCTCGCAGCAGGCCAGCCGGGGAGAGTTTACAGTACCTATATGCACAACGTCGCATAATCCTGCCGGTTCACGTACAGGGTGTTCGTGATTATCCGACATCCCGAACAAGCAATTTCTCATGGTCACTCGAGAGCCCGACCAGGGTAATCCCGAGCCACTCTATGGTAACGTACGGCGCCGCGACAAAGGGATTCTCGAAATTTCTCATCCTGAGAGAGCCGGAATCTCGGGGCATCCGTGAGGAGCGACGCTGACAAACGCCGAGAAATTCGATCTCACGAGAAATTGCCAGCCTTCCGTCGCTTTTCCGCGGCCACGCCACGAAACAGCTACCCAGATTTCCATTCGACAAATTAAACTGGCTTTTCCTCCTCGGGTGTTGAGGATACACGAGTTTCACCACTTTCTTGTTTTCATCCCTTCGGCACTCTTCGGGACCAGGTTTTCGAAATGCCACATTTCCGTGGCTCTTTCAATCTCTGGACAAAAATATCTCTGCAACTTGCGGGGCGACAGCATTCTGCGACTTGTTATCGCGAATTGCGAAGAAAAATTGAAGCTACGTGTGGAGGCGCGTTCGAGAACACGTGGATCGGCTGAAAGTCAATAAAACGTTCGAGAATGATGCGCAGGTATTCGAAGCTCCCAGTTTACGGCCGTTTAATCGTGTTTGGCTGTCTGCGCGGCGAGGGTCGCCGGCGGAATCGCAAACTCGGATCGCGTATGTGTTGGATAGACGATGGAAGTGGCGCCAGAAGAAGGAACGGGAGAAAACCTTTCCAGGATGACACGCGTGTGCAGCCCGTGCGGATCGGCTCCGTAAGAATGCGTATTGCGCAAGGTTCCCAGCGGAGAGAATAAATGAAACGTTCCGGCTTGAAGGTGCAAGGCGCCTCGCGGACCGTGGAATAATATTAAACGTCGGCGTGAGACACGCACACACGCGCGCACACGTGAGCGCGCGTTTAGTCGATCGCGTACGATGGCTACTTCGTCGAGCAGCCTTCAAATTATGTAACACACTCGGGCCGGGTCTATCGAGCATCCAGAGAAATACTTTCCGCGCGATTGGCGTCAGCGCCGAAGGCTCGGATCGCTCGGGCAAATAATTTACTCTCGTGCGAGCGAACGCTTTGAGGCTCTCTGATTATTTCAACCGACTGTCGACAATTTGCAACGAACAATGGGAGTCTCGACCCGTTACCCCCATCTTCCCTCTCTCCCGCTTCTCCGCCGGGTGTTCTATTTACCGTGGAAGATACTAATTACCGTTCGACAATCGAGCTAGAAACACACTGACCGTGGGCGGAAGCAAACCGAACCCAATTCTCGATTTCCGCGATTCCCGATGTTCCGTGCGGTTCCCGCTTTTGCCACGGTTCCATGGAATGCGCCCGTTTTCTCAGGAAGCCATTTCGCTGGCCGCCCACCCGCCGATAAGCATTTGTTCGCTGTCCAAACTGTTTCCACGGACTTGTTTGACCCATTTGCATCATAAGAAAATGTGAAAAGAAGGCCTTTGTCATCAAACAACGAACTTCATGTTTCAGCATTATAAGAACCAGGAGTAACCAGGAGTGACCAAGAAAATTGAGCGCGCATGCTAATGATGCAAAAGGGGTTAACACTAGCCGTCAAAATGACGGATTCTGGAACTCTGAACCCTTTGCACTAGGCGCTATTTTCATTTTAAAACTAAATTTTTCTTCCGTCTTGGAATATTTTCATTTTATTCATACGAAACTGATCCGATTTTCACATAAAATATTTAAATGTTTAGTAATCTATTAAATACAAATTTTGTAATGTAACAAATATTTTGTAATATTTTTTGTAATTTCTTTGAAATAATGCCACAATCATTTCTAGTGGTGCTTCAGAGTCACCACTCGAGTGCAAAGGGTTAATTCACAATTATCAGAACTGTAAAGATACAGGAACGAGAAATTATTCAACAAATTTATTTCCTTGGAAAAGAAATTTTTATAAAGTGGCGTATAGGAGAAGTGAAGGAATCCACGTTTAGGACCCCCAAATAGTACAGTATTTTCTCGATATATGTCACCAACACGAGCCCTGCCGGCGACAAGTATCGTCCAGGAGACGCTATTCTTTCATCCACGCTGAATTATGTTTACATTCCTCGGCGTCCGAGGACTCTCGAGCTTGGTGACCCCTCGCGTGGTTAGTGGGGATAGTCCTGCGACTGTTATCAGCCAGATATTTGCGACATATATCGAGAAAAGGTGCTCGCTGATACAACCTGCTTGAAACTATGGTTGCAACGGGCTGTGTACGAGCGCACGAACAATAACCACAACGTGAAATGATGAAGGCAAGAGTATTGATGCAGGAGGATAGCGTCGATACGGAGGGCCGTCCGAACGGTCAAGGGAGCACGAAGAAAGGAAACGGATGGATGTTCGTGCGGATGAGGTATGCGCGTCACGATCGTTCCCAAAGCAAAGGCCTGCGGAACGCGAACGGGACAAAGAATCCCCGGTGCAAGTTAATTTCCGCGCGGGGATCGTTGGTTGCACGGGAATGGTAAATCTCGAGGAGAATGGCGACCTCTCGGCCTGGTCACCCGGTATAAACCCGGACGGGTCCTGTTGGACGCGGAGGAGGGGGTCCGCGGGTACGTTGTCGTGGTCGGGCCTTTAGGATCGAGTCCCACGCGTTCCCAGACATTCCAGCTAGTAATTGCTGGCTGCCGCCTCCTATCTTGCCGACGTTCGCTCGCTTCTGAGCCAGTCTCTCCTCTCCTCTCCTCTCCTGCTCGCTCTTCCACCCGGAGCCGAGCCGCGCGGTCTTCTCCCCTTTCTTTCCCGCCTGCGATACCTCTCCCGCCGCTCTTTTTCTCCTCTCGTCTCTAGCTCGTAACACGGCTGCCCTCTGCTCTCCGGCATTGCCCTTTCCCTCGCACACGATTCTTTGCATCGTGATGCTGCCTGTGCAGTTGCCCGTTGCCCGTTGCCGTCGTTGCCGTCGTTGCTGCTTGTTGCTTGTTGCTTCTCCTCGACGCTCGTTAGCGTCGGGGAAACGCGGAGCTGCTGGCCGGCGCTAAGTGCATCGACAGAAATCGCTCGTCGAAGGAGCAGCGCCTGCATCCTAGCAGGGTGCATGGAACTCCTGCATCGCGGAATCTACGCTTCCTTTAGACACTGCACAGCTGCTCCGCTGTATATCTCTCTCTCCCTCTCCCTCTCTCTCTCTCGCTCTCTCGCACTCTTTCTCCTCCCATCCGCCCGCATGTAAACCATTTGCCGGCTTGCTTGTGGGATACACTCGCTCCTCCATCCTCGAGATGCCTGCTCGTCCTGAACGGCCGCACGATCTAGCTTCTGACGTCTTCCTTAATCGTCGATCCGATTATTTCACCGGCAGCCTTCGCTTCAAGGAGAGTTTCCATCGACGACACCCACCCCGGTCTCCGCGACTCCCCGTGCTCCAATATCAAAATTTTGAAGTTTGAAAAAGGGATCTCGAATGAGTGGTTCGATAGGTTCTATTTGACCCTTCGAGGACGACGGCCGAGCGTCGGTTTCTTTCTATTAGGTTGGCAAGAAAGTAATTTCGGTTTTCACTAATAGATGGCTTTATGTTTTGTTTGATTGATTTCTGTTAACGTTGCGTTCGTTTTCCTTCTGACATTTCATAACTGCATCTTTTAGGTTACTTTTGAAGCAAATTACACGTAATTTTGATTAAAATTGTTAGTTCTGTGTCAATTTGAACATGGAGTGCAAAAACGAACATTATAGGCACATATTGCTTTTTTATTTCCGTAGAGGTAAAAAAGCTGCCGAGGCTCACGAAGATATATGTGAAGTTTATGGTGTGGATTGCTTAACAGAACGCACGTGCCAGAATTGGTTTAAACAATTCCGTTCTGGAAATTTCTCACTTGAAGACGACCAACGTTCTGGTCGACCATGTGAAGTTGATGATGACCAAATGAAAGCCATTATTGAATCGGATCGTCATATAACTGTCCGACAGACTGCAGACAGGTTAAATGTCTCGCATACAACTATAGAATATCGTTTAAAAAGTCTCGAAATCGTTAAGAAGCTCGATATTTGGGTTCCACGCGAATTGAAAGAAATTCACTTAACGCAACGCATCAACATATGCGATATGCATCTCAAACGAAATGAAATCGACCCTTTTCTGAAGCGAATCATCACTGGTGATGAGTAATGGGTTGTTTACAATAACACAACTCGAAAATGATCATGGTCCAAGCGTGATGAATCAGCCCAAACCACGCCGAAAGCTGAATTGCACCAAAAGAAGATCATGTTGTCAGTTTGGTGGGATTACAAAGGTATTGTGTATTTTGAGCTTCTCCCAAGGAACCAAAGTTAAAATACTGTTACATTATTTTCAACCTATTTTCAACCTCCAGTCTGTTGCAATTCAGGTAGAAAATTTTTATTTTGCATAAAGATCCGCAGTCTAATGATTGTTATTATATGAGGTTAGGCGTGCCACCGTGATCAGTAGTATAGATTTTTTGACATTTCTTATAGCCATGTTGAAATTCTACTAAACCCCCGTCCAGTGGAATTTGAATGATCTGAGGCCCATATTTAATGTAACACTGTATCTCGCACTTACGATGAGCGCTGCAGGATGAATTTAATATTTAGAATCATATTTCTTCGTGATTAATAAATCAAGGTGCCTCAGCGAAGGAAATTTAAAACTGAAGAGAAATGTGAATATTAAACGTTCCTCCTCGATTGAAATTAAATACTATTTTCCTGTTATCAACAGACTGCGGAAATTCATGCATTTATAACGTACAAAAATATTCGGAGAATTAATAAAATGCAAACACGAATAAAATCGAATACGTGTTCACTTTACTTTGTGTTTGCTGAAGCCGTTCATGAGGGTAATTGAATTTTGCTTAATAACTCAATTGCCTCGCATTCTCCTGCAGTAATAAATATTTTCAACTTTCGTAACCTAATCGAGAACGTCCGAGCGTGGAATATACGTTTCTGTCTAGCGAATTATTAACGATAAATAGTTTTCGCGTGCGAGCTTGCGGACAAAAATCTTAAGGTAACGGGTTAAACAGGCCACTTGGAATTTTCTGACGTGTAACACTAGACCGCGGAGTCTATTATACAACAAAAGTGATTTCACCGTGTTTAATATGACGTTAACTGTGAAAGCCTGCTGTTAAGCTACTTTTTAATACCCCCCCCCCCCCCCCGGGTGAACGGGAATCGATACCACGATCATTTCTAGCAACGCTATCCCTCATTGTCGCAGCAAACATCTAACTTCTCAGCCTTATTCGCGTCGTTGTTTAACATATTGAAATTGCAGAAAGAAGTGTAGTGGACTCGCTCACCGGTAGACCGCGTCCCATTTTCATAATAAACGCATTGCCAGGTTCATATCACCTGATAATACCGGTATCAATCAACAGACCGGCATAACAGATTGACAAACCTACTTGAGTTGCAAATTCGCTGATTTAAATTCTCTGAATCATTTTATTCGATCGTTTGAAACTTCGCGAAGGTGCTGTTCGCTAATGTCAATAAACCGTGGCGACAGAAAAACCACTTCAGCGCGATAATTTAACGCTAGAGTTCCCCAGAGATGTTAATAGTTTCTAATTTCTCGTTTCACAATTACTGGTATGGCCTGCACAGCGTAACTACAAGTCGATAAAAATTTCAATTAGTCGTAGAATTTGTAATTTGTACACAAGTCGGTCGTTCCGGCTGCTCGGTCTTTTTCATTGCCGGAATGAAAAAACGGATGATAATTAAGGGCAAACATCGTGAAAGCAGACATGTTGCCGCAAACGGAGAACCATGTTGCGAGCTTAGCTCTGCAACCGTTGCACTTTTCCGTCCGAATGATAGCTCCGGCACACTCGGTGGTTTGCGGCGACAATGGCGGGAGGATAATTCCTGAATTTAGACGGGTAATCGACGGGGATTTCGTGGGGAATATTGTCCAAGCAATCCGGTGTTCCTTCCATCACGCACGTGGGCAGTGGGTACACGCGGAGGGGGCTAAGACGGTTAATCAAACGATAAGCACGTCTGGAACTGATCCAAGCGACATTCCTCGCTGTGACGTCGTTCCCCGGGACAAACAACCGGCCATGGGTTTCGCTTTTCAACGATTTTCACGAACCGCAGCCTTTCTCCGACAGTATTTATACTGCTCGTTCGCTCGAGCAGCTTATAATTCGAGGAAACGAGATTTCAAGTGTTTCGCGAAATTTGTATTATCCGAGTACACGTCGCGCGAAACACGTTTCTCGCGGAATTTTATAAGAATTAGTCACACGGAGATTTCCAGGTTCCCCGGTCAGTACGTAGTACCCGAGTTCAATTTAACTGCGAGCAAGTTTGATCGAGGAATTCGTACAGACTTGAATATATGTGTATGTACAACGCTATTCAGAAGTTTGGAGCTCTCTTAAATCCTCAAAAGGGAGAAACTTTTACCTAGATACTTGAAAGACTTACCACTTTTCTTTTCCGAAAGATCTGCCGGAAACTTCCTGCACAGTCCGCATTCACAACCCACGGCTAATTTCGCGAGTGACCTAACTGCACGCAGACTGCCATCCGTTAATAAGTTCGATTTCACGAGCTGAAAAGCTCACGAAATTCTCTGCAGCTTTATTTCTTGCTATTTCTTCTTCGTACGAATTCTTAGGAAGATTTGAGAAAGCTTTTTGATTTTTGAATTTCGAGCGACTATATGGAACAATTTAATGGCAACCGTGGTCAATAGTATTCGTACATGTGATAGGGATTAGAATTGTCCGTTAAGTTTAACCCCTTAACGCACAGTTTTCTTTTAAACCGGTCAAAAAAATCAATTTTTGATATACTGCCCTTTTGTTCCATGGAAAAAGGCTACATTTTATTCTTGAATAAATAAGTGTTATAGCTGACAATCCCATGTAAATGGTAAATATCAATAAAACGATTTTTTTTTCTTTGCTTTCACATTGTTATTTTCAATTCTCGATTATATTCGAGTGTGAAAAATTATAGCAGCATAAAATACAACGCCGCTCGAATTATCTCGAGTGTGCACAGTTTGGCCTGTTTAGCGCGCTCGAATAACTCGAGCGTACAAGTTAAGGGGTGAAATAACTTACTTTGATTTTATGGAATTTTTGGGGTTTCCAGTTGGGCGTTCAAAGTGTTAAAACGGTGAAAAGATCAGAAGACTTGTTATTAGAAGAATTATCAGTGAAAAGTAGAAATTTATATTTAGCTCCCGTGTTTTGCAATTGATGCAGAAACTCGTTTTATGTAAATCGTATATAATATGGAAGAAAAACGCTTTCGTCGCAATCAATATTATTGTTAAGAGAGAACGATTTATCCTAATACAGTTTTACCAACAATGGACAACTGTTTGGGAACTTTTGGCCGACAGTGTACCGCGAAGAATAGTGGCTGACGATTTCAACCCTTAACTGCCACCATAAATTCGAGGGTATTTCAATTTAGAACAATTAAAAAATTCGAAATATGACGTACTACTATCCGGTTACAATTTTCTGCAGGCAATTCTCGTTTCGCATAAAGAAATCCGAGTGAACTTGTAGCGGAGGAAGAAACGGAAAGTGAAAAATTCAATTACCGAAACGCAACGAATCGAACCAGGAAAAACCACAAGATTTCTCATTACACGTCCGAGTACACGGAGGAGCGCAATCGGTCCGGAATCAAAGTCTCGGCGGAACCGCGAAGGGTTGAATCACCTGTGTTCGAATCTCAGTGGTTCAGTGGCGCGATGGATCGCCGATCGAGAGACGGGTAAAGCGATTTCCCACGCAAAGCGTTTCGTCCGTCTTACGAATCCCGGCGTCTCGTATCGGCTCTGTCTCCAGCGAAGCGTTAAATTGCGTTCACCGATAGCGAAGTCAATTACTTGACACCTACGTCACGCCGATAGCCGATCGATGGCCAGAGCGATTTGTCACGCGTTCCCAGAGCTCGTCGCTGACGCTCGTGCCGACGAAATACGTTTCTGGTCGACGAGGCATGCCTTCGAGGCCTCTGCGGTAGTGCCCCTCCAGTTGCACCTACGCAGCGCATCTTCAAAAATGAATCGAAATGGTTGGACACGGTGAATTCCGATATATGTCAACAGCACGGGTCTTGCCAGCGACTTGAATCGTGCAGGAGACATACCCGAGGCCTCTCCAGCTTTTTGGCCCCTCGCGGGGTACATTCCGCGATAGTGGGGATAATTCCACGTTTATCATCCAGGCCTGGGCGACATATGTAGAGAAATCGCTGTATATATATTAGGTTGGCAAGAAAGTAATTTCGGTATTTTTAGGTGAAATAAAATTCAATTTTTTTAACTTTAATCAATAAAATATTTTCCATTTTGTTCTATGATCTTTTGCAATCTTTCTGGTAGTTTCATAATTCCGCGTTCATAAAACTTCTGATCCTTTTCGGTGAAAAACTGATCCAAGTGCGATTCCAGACCATCATCATTAGTGAAAGTTTTACCATTCAAAGAGTTTTGTGAACTTCGGAATAAATGATAATCTGGTGGTGCAATTTCAGGGCTATATGGTGGATGTGACATCACTTCCCAACCAAGCTCCAATAACTTTTCACGTGATACCAAAGATGTGTGTGGCCTAGCGTTATCATGGTGGAACACGATTCCTTTGCGATTTGCCAATTCTGGCCGTTTTTCTTTGATTGCTATGTCCAGTTTTGTTAGTTGTCGACAATAAACATCTGAATTGATGGTTTGGTTCCTTGGGAGAAGCTCAAAATACACAATACCTTTGTAATCCCACCAAATTGACAACATGATCTTCTTTTGGTGCAATTCAGCTTTCGGCGTGGTTTGGGCTGATTCATCACGCTTGAACCATGATCGTTTTCGAGTTGTGTTATTGCAAACAACCCATTACTCATCACCAGTGATGATTCGCTTCAGAAAACGGTCGATTTCATTTCGTTTGAGAAGCATATCGCATATGTTGATGCGTTTCATCAAGTGAATTTCTTTCAATTCGCGTGGAACCCAAATATCGAGCTTCTTAACGATTCCGAGACTTTTTAAACGATATTCTATAGTTGTATGAGAGACATTTAACCTGTCTGCGATCTCTCGGACAGTTATATGACGATCCGATTCAATAATGGCTTTCATTTGGTCATCATCAACTTCAGATGGTCGACCAGAACGTTGGTCGTCTTTAAGTGAGAAATTTCTAGAACGGAATTTTTTAAACCAATTCTGGCACGTGCGTTCTGTTAAGCAATCCACACCATAAACTTCACATATATCTTCGTGAGCCTCGGCAGCTTTTTTACCTCTACGGAAATAAAAAAGCAATATGTGCCTATAATGTTCGTTTTTGCACTCCATGTTCAAATTGACACAGAACTAACAATTTTAATCAAAATTACGTGTAATTTGCTTCAAAAGTAACCTAAAAGATGCAGTTATGAAATATCAGAAGGGAAACAAACGCAACGTTAACAGAAGTCAATCAAACAAAACATAAAGCCATCTATTAGTGAAAACCGAAATTACTTTCTTGCCAACCTAATATTTAATTTCGTTATTCGAGTCTTGGGAGTCCATCTATCGAGATAATACTGTACTTTCCGAAATGTTAACCCTTTGCCCTTTCTGTACTGGACTTATAATGTTCCCTCAGAGGGGACATCCGAGTGCAAATGGTTGATTAATCAGTGGTTCAGGAGAATAATATGAATGCAACAATGCGCTTCCAAGGGAGTAACACCGTACTTCAGGAACGAGCGAATGAAGAACAGCCGCGACGGATCAATTTTAAAGGTATCTGTAAACATTTGCGACTGCAGTGACACAGTTTCGGGGAGGGGCAAAATACCGTGATTCGATAAAACGGCGACGACCATACGCGGATTCTCACAGCGTGTTCGATGATTCACGGTGGCACGGGAGAGGGAAGACCGGTCGAACGGAGTCGCCTCGCGTCCGATCTCGATAACAAATTGCTCGGAGAGGCACGGTATCGCGGGATCGAGGAAAAACTGGTCCCCGAGCGATTTCCTCGGGGCGCTCGATCCTCGGGCTTTCCTCCGTTGCCTCGATCCTCGCGGCGGCGGTTGGACAAGCTGCTTCTCCGTACCGGGTCCAAGCATGGTCGACGCTGGATGCTCGTTCGGCCATCGTGTTTCGACTCTTTCCGTGCCGGTCTCGAGGCGATACCCTTTAGCCGCCGGTCGTCTCCTACGCCTCGAGGCCAGCGGCGTTGCCATAAACAGAACGACGCGACGCGGCGCGAGAGAGTCGCTTTCGCAACTGGTTCAGGCGACACACCGTTCGCCGGAGGATCGCTTCCGCGTGGGAGAGCCCGACGAACAGATTTCCCGGTTTTTCTTTTTCCGCCGATCGGCCACCTGTTCCCGAGCCGCGAGAAAACGCGAGATCGGAGCACAGGCTCCCCCGGCTAAATGTCGCGTTGCAATGGCCGCGCCGAGAAATTTAATACCCGTGGGGATCGCGAGACGTTCCCACTGCCGGGAGGTGTGATTCGCGATAAGTAGCAATTCATTAGGGGACGTTCCGTTTGCACCTTCGGCGCTGAACACACTCCGGGAAACTGGTAATCGAGACGGCAGCGTTCCTGTCCGAGGAGTTTGTGTAATGGATTCTCTAAACGGCTGATCACTATGCGGGAGTAGTTTTATTGGCTGCGAAAGTGACTGGCGACTGCCGATTGTAAAATTGATTGGTTCCCCGTATTCGCCGATAATTATTTGTTTCATTGACTACCCGCTCGGTCACGTGATATTCGCGTAAATCTATACAATCTTCCAAGTCCGTGATTTATACTTAGATCAGAGATTGGTTTCCAAGCTGGCGAAGGTAAGTTCTGTTACTGTTGCCAGTTTGGTAGTAATGTTCACGAAAACTTGGAACTCGTCAAAACAGACAGCTCTGTCCGCGCAGATAACACGGTTGACAGAAAAAAAAACAGCGGGAAGCGTCCTCGGTGGCGAAACATCGGCTGCGCGCCGGCAATTAAACCTAAACGCTGCGCCCTCAATTAGGCGCTAATGTCTGTAATAACAGTTCGTGACGAGTATTTTAATCGCGACGGGCCGCACCGTGTCCTGGAATTTTGTGTTACGCGCTCGCGAGAGTTTGCGAACGCCGGGCGGATTAATGTCGCGACCGGAGCGGAATCGTTTGCGAAACCGTCGATGCGCCGCGCTGGTTGGACTAACGTTTGCATTATATGTATAATGTCGGTTTTCACGTTTTCGCGATCAGTGGAGATTTTCAAGAATTTTAAACCCCCAAAATTCCCAAACCATCTTTAAGGTCTTCGTGATCTTCAAGACACCTAAAACTTCCGAGATGTTCGCGCGCATTTCAAGATTCCCGGGAAAATGGAAATTGGAACTCTCGGATTTCCAAGATTCCCTTATCTTGCCCAACCGTCGACGTTTCCAAGATACCTATATCTTCCGAGCTACTAAAATCGTCAAGATCGCGAAGAATTTCGAATTCCTTCCCCGTTCAGCGCAGCTTCAAACTGTCTTAGAACCTCGTGTTCTTAATTTGTTCAGAAAATTTGTAAATGGGTCACTGAAACTATCGAAATGTCGGAGACTCTTGAATTACTTTCCATTTCACTAGAAGACGGTCAGAAAATACTGAATACTGCGACATTTGTGTATTCAATGCTGTTATACCACATAATTCCTCATAGAAATCAGTAAAGATTTCATCCAGCGCTCTAGGTATCTCTTCTATATTCAAAACACACGCGTTTCACTGGTTAGTTCGGATAATCGAGGTTTCACTGTATCGCGAATTATGGAGACAAATGTGATCCAAATTCTGCCGTGTTTGGAGTCATTTCAATCGGAAAAGTGTCAGGAATATGTCGCTAAAAGTTTCGCGAAAAAATCAAGAGAAATAAAAAAGTTTTATCATTAACTTCCTCCTGGCCCACCGATAGTGTCCATGTTTCTTTTTCCACGCTTATGTCGACTAGCACCCGTACACAATACAAATGACATTCGGGTCTCTCGTATACTTAATTTGTTCGCGACATTCGCGACGTGGAGACCCATCGCTGGGTCAACGGCCGATTCGGAAAAGTTGCGAAGGAATTTCTAAAACGTTCACAATAGCCAGTGTACTTTGTTCGTTACCCGGCGGTCCTCGTCGGGGATCGAATTTCCTCGATATCCTGCTCCGAAAGTTGACGTTCCGCGACACGCCTACGGTAAGGAGATATGGAAAGTAGGCGACCGGGCAACGCAAAACTCCGATAGCGAGCCGGAGAAGCAAAGACACACCCACTCACCGCGGTGTGCAGCCTGTGTCACGGACCAGTTTTATTAATTTTTTAGTCGGCGAGACCTCGCCCCGAACTTCGCCGGAATGCAAATGCGGGCTAGACGCGTTCGTTTTATCGCGTTTCACGTATGCCGCGCCGTACGCGAACTTCCGGCGGCGATATTCGAATTAAAATTTTCATATCTTCCCGCCGGAACATCTGCGAAATTCGCCCCGCGGTGGCCGATCGCCCGGGGCCATCTTCCGGGAATACGGACAATTTATTAACTCGACAATTCCGCCGTCGAACAATTGTTTTCGTCCGCCGTAGGAATTGGTTTCGTTCTCCTCGTCGATTCTCCGAGCAGTATCTCCCGGAAAATATGAAGCTACCGAATTTTATGTAGCCTGAGACAAAAAGTACGAGGGTGGTCTGAAAAGTTTCCGACCTCAACACGAAGATGACAGTATTCGTCGACAAAAGTACTGGAGCGTGTTTGTGCATGCTTTGACAGGTACTCACCAAAATTTCAGCCATTTCGGACGCTCAGTTATTGTTTAACAGTCGTTTGAGTAAGTTGCTGTGAGTGTTTTTGTGAAAATGAAAAAACTCGAGTGTCGAGCTGTGATTAAATATTTATTTTTGAAAGGCAATACGCCTACGCAAATCAAAGGAGAGTTAGACGCTGTGTACGGGAACTCTGCACCATCATTTACCACCGTGAAATTTTGGGCAGCTGAATTTAAACGTGGCCGTACCAGCTTGGGTGACGATGAACGTTCGGGACGCCCAAAAACTGCAACCAGTGACGATAACATCGATAAAATTCACCAAATGGTGCTGGACAACCGTCGAATTAAAGTTAGAGAGATAGAAAAGGCCATGAATATATCCAAAGAACGTGTTTGTCACATATTGAATGAAGATTTAGGCGTGAGAAAGCTGTCTGCGCGTTGGGTGCCGCGTTTGCTCACGTTGGATCAGAAACGTGTTCGAACGAACATTTCGATCGCTCTTTTGGCGCAATTTAGGCGCAATCAATCAGAGTTTAGGCGCCGGCTAATTACTGTTGATGAAACTTGGATTCACCATTACACTCCCGAATGAAAAATGTAGTCAAAACAGTGGACTGCTTATGGGGAATCGGCGCCAAAAAAGGCAAAGGCTGTTCCTTCGGCTGGGAAAGTGATGGCGACTGTTTTCTGGGACAGTCGTGGAGTTATCTTTATTGATTATCTTCAAAAAGGGAAAACCATTACAGGAGCATACTACGCATCATTACTTGACAGGCTGAAGGCAGAAATTGCGGAAAAACGGCCACATTTGCAGAAAAAAAAATCTTGTTCCACCAAGACAATGCGCCGTCTCACACCTCAACGATTGCCATGGCAAAAATCCACGAATTACGGTTTGAACTGCTTGATCACCCACCTTACTCACCGGATCTAACTCCAAGCGACTTCTTTTTGTTCCCCAAGTTAAAAGTTGCACTCGGTGGACAGAGATTTTCATCAAATGAGGAAGCCATCACCTTCGTAAATAGCTATTTTGCAGAGAAAGACGGCAAGTACTATTTGGACGGGCTGGAGAGATGGGAGAAGTGTATAGACTTGCAAGGAGACTATGTAGAGAAATAAAAATAATTTTGAGGAAAAAATGCCTTATATCTTTGTTAGGTCGGAAACTTTTCAGACCCCCCTCGTATCTCCCGGAAAATATGAAGCTACCGAATTTTATGTAGCCTGAGACAAAGAGTAGATCACATTTTCGTTGCTGTATTGTTTAGATTTCAGAAAGCCGCCTAGGAAGTTTCCAATTAACACAGTTATAACATTCGCAGCGACTTGTTCTGCTCTCAGCTGTTCGTAAACTGAGATGCAGAACAAAGTTGTTATTTGCGGATTGTATACATTTATGACCAAACCGGGCGAGCGTAATTGGAAACAGCAGAAAGATTCAAACACTGGAGAAAATCAAATTTCCAAATAATTTTTATTTTGTACACTGATCCGCGGTCTAGTTATTACCCAACTCTTTTCGTTAAACGAAGCCGACCTCTTTTCAAACAGTGGGTTACACACCGTTGTGTATCATATTAAAATGTTTATCCAGATAAATTCGATCGTGTGTGATGTATTAATCGATATTTGTTGTTGCTAAATTTATGAAGAAAATAATTCGGCAGTTTATAGTATGCGATATTTAGCTTTTCCCATTTTGTTGTATTTACTGACGCATGTTTTCGGACATATCGCGTTATATTTTCCAAAAATCAATACGCAATGTTACTTGAAATCAAATGAAACTCAACTATCGGTGACTTGAAAGTTAAATAATAATAATATAGGACTGGAATATATATTTCTTTAATTAATTACGATATCTGCCACACACATACGGGCGAGAAGACGCTCGACTCGGATCTCCGGCCGCGTTTTAATCGACGCGGGCTTAATTAAAGCAGCCAAACTCTACAAAGCGATGGCGGTCCGCAGGGGATCGGTCATTTAAACACGAAATTAAGAAAACAAAAGGGGTCAACGGGCGGCGGCGGCGGCGGGGTCGCGGAGTGTCTGTCGCCGGGGCCGGTGGCCCTCGAAAACATTTACCCGCGCGTTTAAATATGCGATTACGGTTCGAAAATTCCCAATTCCCCGGGAGTCGAGCGCCACCTAAAAAGCCGGTGGAGACAGCAACGAGGGGGTTGGCAAAGCCCTCTCCTGGCCGGGGCCGTGTGAAAAGAGGAGCGCGCCCGGAGGATTAGAAATTCATGAGACGCCCGACAAAGAAGCGGCTTTCCCAAAAATCCTCTCGCCCCGGCCGTAGCTCGCGAGAGGATCGGCCCTGCGGAGATCGAGTCTGTGTCGCTCGCCGGGATCTCCTGGTCGTTAACATAAACTCGATAAATCTCGATCGTCTGCGAAGAAAGGGAGACGAAGAGAGCGAATCAGCTCTCGTGGTCCGTCGGACCGGTTTGATAGGCACGAGCAGCGACTTCGAACTTATAAATCCCGACGTTTAACCTGGACCGAACGAACCTCCCGGCTAATCCCGAGGCGCGGGCCACGTGACGCGCCGGGAACGAGCCGAGTCTCGCAGGCGATTGGTCCTGGCAATCTTTCGCGTTGACATTTATTACGAGTGGGGATTACTGGATCTAATATAGCCTTTAAGAACTCCGCCGCGGACGGCGCTAAATCAACGCCTGATACCATAAGCCACGCCACGCTATTTACCGGCGGGCCCCGCAGAGCCCGATGGCCCGTTCGACACCGGGGGTCTCGAGATCTAGCGCGATCGAGGGGAGAACCGATCGAGGATCTTCGGGCTGCGAGCTCGACGTGCCCCGTGGCGGACTAATAAACTGGGGTGCAACTACCATTGCGCAACGACATGAATAGCAAACGATGATTGCACGCAGTCGCCGGATGAATCATGCGAAATAGAATACGTTCTACGTGTGCCACGGTCTCGGTTATGTCTGCCGCCATCGTCCTTCGCGCGTGGACTTCCCACGTCGGGCACATTCGACGACCAGGCCATTCATTCGACAAACCTCGTTGCTGGTTCGTTATCGCATCGTGTTTTATGCGAATCCCTTTTTGCTCCGCCATTTTCTGACCATCCTCGACCATCTGTGATACTTTCTGTTTGACATACAACGTCTTGATCGAACGTTATGTTCCCTCGTGCGTCGTTCTTTACGACATCGTACACGCTCGAGCGAAATACCGTTTAATATTGACGACAAATATTGCCGGAGAATTTGGACGGAAATTTATTGTTAACACGTTGACTGCCGTGTCACCCATACGTGGGTGACAGAAATTTTACGTTAATATATTCATTGTATCAAATTCGATTAGGGTCTGTAAAATGCAAGAAAGTTGGAGGACTATTCAATATCATACATCTCATTTTTTTCAATTTTTATTTCATTAAATAACTTACTTTGATTCTATGGAATTTTTTAGGTTTCTAGTGTGGCGGTCAAAGCGTTAAACTTGTTTACTGTCCAGATTTATATAGCTCTCCGCGAAACATTAAAATACTCAGTTGAAATGTTCACCTTCTCTGTTCTCGATTATTTGTCGTCCCGTTTCCACTGCTCTTTTCTATTATTTTTATTTATCGAATGTTTTCGATGAACATTACATTCAATATTGTTTGTAACCGAATATGGCG
Source organism: Halictus rubicundus (assembly GCF_050948215.1). Lineage (NCBI taxonomy): Eukaryota > Metazoa > Arthropoda > Insecta > Hymenoptera > Halictidae > Halictus > Halictus rubicundus. The sequence continues at coordinate 3,871,036 of NC_135164.1, read as the reverse complement.
CGCAGGATAGGGTGTTAAGCTTCCCGAGCGATACGAATTACTTCGAAATGATTGTGTCACAAAATTAATACCGCTGAATATCAATTTAGCGACGTTCAGATTAACTAGATTATAGTGCGAAGTGGGAGATTCATTATCCGCTAACTAACAATTGTTATTAATAACGCTGATCGCTTCTACGAATGAAACAGGTGTCAAGCTCGTGTAAAATTCGCATGACGGTTAACCAGAACAATCGGATGAATTAAATGATAAATGGTATTTGTTGATTACATCGAATCTCATTTAATTCGTGTGTCGAGGCGTTAAAATGTTTTCTTCCGAGGGCTCGTGTAAGTCTGACTACCACCCTCAACGTACGTTTACACCCCCCCCCGGTCCTTGCGAACTTTTGTAGGTACTTTTGCACCCTTTCCGACTTGGCCGCTTTTTCCGAGTTTTCCCGCGAGCTCTTTTGTCATAATTCTTTCCCCATTTTTCCGCGTCCCTTCTAACCCTCGACCGAGCAAATGGGCGCCGGTTTTTATATTTTTTCCAACAATCATTTGTGTTCTCGCGAAAGTGTCGCGAGAACGGTTCTCGCTCTGGATGTGGAGCGACAATTTACATGTTTTGACAACAAGAATTTCAGTTTTGCTACTCCCGAAGTGCAAGACGTAGAATTACGGAATTCTGCGAATAGAGGCATAGTTTTATTATATTATTCGCGTCCTGGTTACAGTGCTACTCGATACATGTCCAGAACGCGGGTCCAGCCAGGGACGTGTATCGGACAGGAGCCTGATTCTCGAAAAAGCGTTATCCTTTGTCTGAGATCGGACACCCGAAAGTATCCCCTTCGGTGGGATCAACTTGTCCGACGATTATAGCGGATTTAGGTATCGCACCACGCAGACGAGAGCTCCGTCGATAACATTTTCCATCGGCAGCTCGCGGTGGTGTCCGACAGAAATCGATATTCGGAGCGGCGGCCCCAGGGTGGTTGGCTCGAAGGCACGCCGTGCGGAGCAGCTGCCCCGAGGGGTTGCACACCCCGTGGTCAGGGTGGAACAGGGGGTCGCGGGACGGGGGCTGTATCGCAACCGAAGGCCTGTGAACGCGTGTCCCCGACGTCGCGTCATTGTTTGGGGACGACGATTACGGGCTTGATTCGATTTCACTTCGAGCCGCCGGAAAAAAAAACACAAAACAATGGAAATGTCTTCGTCGGCCGAATCAATTGTTGCGCCTCTCCCGCGATTCGATTCTCCGGGGGCGAAGACGCGATCGGCCAAAAATCTCCCCCCGCGGAGGGTTGCTAGTCATTGTATCGTTCAACCTGCACCCCTTTTTTTTTTAAAGGTATTTGCCTATATTCGTAAATTCGCTTGTTACAATTTCTTCTTAAATCTAGTGTCTAATTTCTAATCTTTATACAAAAGCGCAAATTAATTCTATTTTAAACTGTGATATATAACCTAAATTATTCTTAAGGCCAATTTCACCTTCTTATTAATTACAAAATCGCTGTGACGTCGCCTAGGTGTCGGGGCTCGGAAAATTTTTCTAATACTTTTTGCCCGTCGCTAAGATTAACAACAAACTCGCCGAAACTCGCAAAAAATCGCAAGAAACTCGCAATAAAATCGCGAAACAATCGCCCGAAAATTCGTTATCTTCGAGAAAATCGCTGTTAACTATCCAAAATCGCAAAAAATCGCCGGAAAAATTGCCAAAAAATCGTAACAAAATTGCAAAATATGCTTTCCTATTTACAAAAGTCGCCAAGAAGTCGACCTAGAATCGCTAAAAAACGCTTAAATTCGCTTAAAATCGCGTTTTTTCGATTTTCGCTAAGAAGGAAGTGGGGGTTTTTATATAGTTAACCCCCACTTTTTATTGTTGATCTGGAAAGCCGTCGGGCTCCCCAGTAATCGCCCCGTTGGAAGATTTTTCGAAAATCGTCTTATTCTCGTTGTTAGTGTATCAACCTGCACCCCTGGTGCCCAGCGATGGTAAAAAAGCATTTCAAAAATGCTCGTTTTATTTTTATTTTTCGCATAACCATCCCCAGTTTATGATATACAGTAAATTCATATTGAAGTTGAACCCTTCCTGGTTTCCCATTTAACAATTAGAACCACCCAAACGAAAAGTTCCACGTAACGAATGTACAAGGAGGTCAACAACATTTTACTCCTCCTATATTAATTTACGGGACGGCGCGGCGTATCGCGGCCGACAATAATCGAGAATATAAAAATTCACAACAACCCGGAAAATTGTTTGCGCGAATGTGACGGTTGTTGCAATAAACTGTACCGGCTCGCGTAAACCGACGCAAACTGCTTATTGCGCGCGCAATGGTAATTCATAGCTCTTTCAGATTTTCGTTTATTACAAAACTTGCTCGGCTAGTTCTGCGCTGCGATTCGCGAGAATGGGACACGGTCGCGGACACCGTGCTTTTTACGAGCGTTAGTTTTCCCGCGTTAAGGAAGCCGAAACTTTCCACGATTTTTAAACTTCGTTTCCGCGGGAGTTCAGATTTTCATTCGGTTGATACCGCGACTTTTTTTTTTCTTGTCGCAAACGCGTGCGAAAATTCCTTGTTCCGTTTGGAAACATTTATGTTAGATCCTGTCGTAAATAAATTCTGTTTTATATCAGTTTTCTGTTCGCCATTGTCTGTCACATCTTTATAATTTCAATAAGTAGAGGAGATACAGTGATTTCTCTATATGTGTCGCCAAGGCCTGGACGATAAACGTCGCGGAATTATCACCGTCTTCCAGCAATGATTTTTTTTTTTGTCATTTACCAGCTGGTTGGAGTATACTAAAAATATTACAGAAATGGTTTCATTTGTCATTCGACCAAACAGAAAATGTAAAACTATTCGACGCATAGAAAATAGAAAATTCTCTCGTTTTTAACGATGCTAGGAAAAATAGTTTAGTTTCCGCCATCGACAAACGGATTCGTATACCTTGGGAAACGAAAATGATGATTCGGCCGCCGAATAACCGTTACCAGGAATTTAATTAACGATTGTTCGACCGTTTGGCGCAGCTGGTAATATTCCAATGGTTCTACCACCGGAAACGAGGGATAATTTCTGGTGCATCGGCGGGCTTGCCGAGCTGGCAGGATATACTACTTACGAGATGCAATTGTTTCCGGCTTAACGTTCGATTGATTCACCTTCATCGGCGAAACGCAAGAAGAATGGGAACGTTCCTTTTCCAGTTTCGCGAAATTAAACACACCTGCGCCCGTTTTTTCACTCGTTCATCTGGTAGCGAGCGGAAAAACACGCTCGCAGCGTACAAAGTCCTAAACGCTATACCGTGGGGAGATAATATCGACACAAACACAGATTTATATAGTTTTCCACAGTTGGCCAGGTTTATCCGTGTCTTTGTCACTGAAACATCCATCCACCCGAATTTCCCCGAGATATCTTCCGCGCAAAGGGTTGAAATGGAAACCATAGATTGTACGATGTTGCTGTGTAATAATGGTGCTCCTCGCAAAGAGTATTATACGCATCAAAGACTCGATACGAACTCAGTTGTTAGTATTCGCAATAAGTAGAAACGGTGGCTGGTGATCAGACACTCCAGCAGAGTTGTATCGAATACACTTTTCCACCCGAAAATTATCCCCCTTCATTTTCTTGGATACAAGCAATACTGAAAATGTTAATCGCATTGGATTAGTATTTACGCACGCAATTTTTATAATATCGTTGACAAATTAATTTCCACCCAACTTATCACGAACGTCGGTTTTAATCAATTTTAAAGTGACTAGGAGTTGCACGTATGGTTGCGTGCTGGATGAATATCATACGATGCAATAAATGCTTTCGGTGCACGAGGAAATCGAACCGTACTTTCACAATTACTTAATAGCGCTATTTCGAGCGAAATGATATTTTCCAACATGGATTTTCACTGCCATTGCAAGTTTCACCACCACCATTTTTTGAGACATTTTATTTTTTGAACTATGCATCCGCAGAGAGCAGACCATTCAAATTCAAAATTTAACCAACAAACAAATGGTGATTATTGCACCGCCTGAGTAATAATTTTGTGTTCTTTTTATTTCGCCATTGAACTACAAACAGTTAGGTGTCCGCAAATGTTGGACAATAATTGATTTCGTACAGTTTTATTTTTTATCTATACAAAATACTATGCTACAATCTATACAACACTATGAAACCGGAGTCGCCGTCGGTTAACACAGTGCTTTCATAAATGTCGTTCGGAATTCTCGACAGAGAAGAGTAAGGGCAGGAATATTTCACGAGCTGCAGCGCACCGAAATAGAATATTCAATTTTTTAATCTCTCCCCGGCAATTTCGATACCGCGGAACTAGAACTCGGCGTCACGTGACCACATCCCCGGGGGGGATGATAACCGGGTGACCGGTCGGGAGGCTCGCATTGTCATTGAAATGCGTTTATAAATTTTTCAATTAGTCATTGCTATGCAAATGAAAGAACTCGCGGTGCGGCGCGGCGCGCGCCTCGTTCCGCGTCGAAGGATCCGCAAGGAATTCAAGTGTATAATAAGGAACCCCGGTAATTCAATACATACCAATTTGCCCCGCTCATCGTTCCCTTTTGTGCGCGGTCGCATTTGCACGCTGACAATAAAGCGAATTAATCTTCCCTTCGATCTGCGCGCCGCGGTCATTCCAATCACGAACTTCGTTGACCGGTCCCTATCGCAATGACACTCGACCGGCCAAACAATTACGCCTTCTAGCATGCGCCGTTGATAAATGCCAACCCCCGATAAACTTCGGATTCGCCTGGCAGCCCGGGACCACGATCACAGCGAAAGATACCAACGCGCAGCGCTGCGCACCGCTGCGCTGCGCCACGACTAATCGATGACACCCTCCTCAAAAATAGAATTTCACGCGATAACGTAACCTCGTCCTCGCTTCTTTATGCTTTCCGACAATTAGGCGGCTCGTAGATTCGACGGGGAACGCGCATTGTGCTCGCGCAACGCTGCCTTTTGTCACGAGCATGCCGAGCAAGATGCGAAAAATTGACGCATAACGGATCGACGTAAAGGGTGGACGGCTCCGCACAATAACGTTTTCTGATGGATTACACCCGATGCCTGCTAACTCTGTTCTAGACCCGAGCTACATACGTGCTTCCAAAGGGAGGTGTGTTCAATTTTATTGTGGTTTTATCGATAACAGCGAAAACATTGCTGTGCGACTCCAAATGGAATTTCATTCGTACAGCAGTCGCTGCTGCGTGAAATGAATAACATCTTTTCAACGTAGAGTGAACAATATTAATGACTAGACTGCGGATCTTTATGCATCTTTAGGCCGAGGATGCGCTTCAATCTTTTAACACTAGGTTTACGGAGCATTAAAAGTGAGTATATTACATTACTTTATAAAAATAAGAAGAGTGTGTCTATCCAAGTTTTCAGCCATTTTTTAAATAATATATACCTAAGGAAATAAGTTTGTTGAGTAATTCCACGTAGATGGATCTTCACAATCTCAATAAGCGTAAATTAAAAATATTAGAACCCGTCATTTTGACGGGTCCCGTAAACCTATTGTTAAGAAAATAAAAGAATGTGAATGAACGTGAAAACCTGCTCTCGAATGGTTTGTGGAAATTGTTTGCGCAGGTTGGTCAATATTACATGAACTTCAACTTTATTAAGCTCTAACCATTGTTTCGCGTTCAATATTTCTGTGGATATAAACAGTCACTGCTAGACTGCGGATTTGTATGCATTTCTAACAAAATTGAGTAGATAAAAGTTGAAATTGTAGGAAAATTTAAACAATTTGAAATCTCAATATACTATTTCTCATCTCTTAAAATTAGCAAATGAAGAAATAACGTTCTACTCAGTTTCTATTTCTCGTAGTCGACGCAGACAATCTTTATTTTGCATAAAGATCCGCACTCTGGCAAATTCTTAAAATTTTATAGTCTTCTACGGAGAGGATATCGCATTTTAAAATTAAATTATACAGGGTGTCCCGAATTTAAATGGCAAAACTTCAGGAGCGTGTAGGGGACTGAAAAACTAAGACAAAAAGTCTTTTAGAGATTTGCTCGTTTTTGCTTCGTTTTGGAGAAAATCGCAAGAAAAGAAACAAAACAAGTTTTCATTTTTGTACTTATTTATTTATATTTTATTTACGTTATCGTCTATTTAATGTAGATATTGTTCAAAATGTTGCCGTCTTGCAGCAATGCAAGCATTACATCTAGCACTGACTTGATAAATTATATCAGTTAAAACTATATCAGCGTATTCAACATTAGAATATGTGCCAGGCATTGTAGCTGAAGCTATTCACTCCAAAATATCTGAGTAACTGACTAAAGACTGATTAAGGAATCATAGAAGAAAGCAAGAATGCAAACAAACGGAAGACTGTAAAGGATAACATCAAGTGGTTACATATCTCACTGTCACAACTCACACAACAATGTCAAAACAATCACAAATACAAGAGTATACAACAACTCAAGAGAGCAACTGACAACGAGATACTGAATTTTTCCGATTTTCTCCAAAACGAAGCAAAAACGAGCAAATCTCTAAAAGTGTATACAACAACTCAAGAGAGCAACTGACAACGAGATATCGAATTTTCCCGATTTTCTCCAAAACTGAGCAAAAACGAGCAAACCTCTAAAAGACTTTTTGTCTTAGTTTTTCGCTCCTGAAATTTTGCCATTTAAATTCGGGACACTCTCTATAAGACGGAGTGAAATTAAAAGGGACACTACTGCCGGTATGAAAAATCTAATCTCGATTTTCCGAATATTTCGTGAATACACAGGGTGTCCCAGGAAAGTTGTATTTCCTTGAAAATGATTTCGAAAGAACCTAGCAGTGGGATGGAGTACAACGGCGGGGTATAATGATATCATCGATAGGAATTAAAGGATCCCCGACGGGATCAGCGGCCACGGCGAGGATCCGATAGACGGGAAGCAACGAGTAGAGAGGAGGAGAGCGGCATCGAGTATCGATACATTCCGGGAGATTATCGCTCGGGCTGATCCGCGGGATGGCTGGGTGGTCTGCGCGAACAACGAATTTCAATTCGCGGTTCGTCCGTTCCCGGGCGAAGACGGTCCCACCCCTGTATTTATCCCGGCGCAGCGGCGGCGTGACTCCGCGTCATTTCCCAGGATACCCGCCACTTTCCCCGCGTTGGCCGCCTCGTAAAACTCAACAATACCTCCTACGGAGAGTCTTCCTGTTCCGCGAAACGACGCACGAATGCAAGGTGGCTCTCGTCGTTCGACGCGGCTAATGGAGACACCGTCGAGTGCCGGTTATTGCGAGCCGGAGTCTCCGCGAACCCAGAAGAAAGACGAAGCGTGTCGAGGACTGAGAACGGGAAAGGCCAAAGAGACCGAAGGGAAAGAGAAGAAAAAAGAGAGGAGAGAGAGAGAGAGAGAGGGGACCAAGAGGCAACGGGGGGGATCGTTATTACGTCTCGTTTCGAGAGGAGAAAACCTCACGGTGAGGTCTTTCGTCGATATCCTGGTGGGTACCACCCTTCCGCCTTTTCCATCCTTTCCGGAGGATGGTTAACGCCTTTGAGCTGCGCGTGCTCCTACCCTTCCCCTTTTTTTTCGACCCCGCACCCCCTCTGGCTTCAGTCGCGAGCAAAGAACCTGGTCGAAAAGTCACAGAAACTTTCCCTGCCCTTCCCCGCTCCTTTCCAACCCTCGGTGTTCACCCATCTGATTCGTCTAACGGAGCACACTACTACTCCGCCGGGGGAGGGGGTGGGTTTCTCTCTCCTAGTTCGCCGGGTTCTCCATCAGCGGATGTCAAAGGACGGTAACAAAGGTGGCTCGATTCGCGGAATCGTCCCCGTTGCCGCGTCTTCCGCCTATTTCTGCGACCGGGCTTTCCTCTCCATTCTGTCGCGCAGGCACGATATATTGGATCGAGATATAATGGACGACGCGTCATTATCACTCGCAACCTGTCGCTCGCTTCCTTCCTGCCCCGCGATCCCGACCCTGCCGCCCGGGGTAGTCGGTTGGAAAACGTTTTCGCGAAATTGCCGGAGACGGGGGCCCGGACTGGCAGAAACGTTGCTCTCCCCGTCGCGAGAGAGAAGTGTTTTCGGCACGATTGCCTCAGTGCTCGACGAATTAACCCGGACCCGGCGCGAGGCGAAACGAACAACCGCGGCCCGACCGTGTTTTATCGAGAGTGGATCGAAGCAGCGGCTCGTGCGCTTCTGTATCGCGGGCAGCAGCGAGAAATTTCCGCAATTTTTCCGAGAAGCCGCGAACCAAACGTGCCGATCGCCTCGATAATACCGGTGATCAATTTTAATGGGACAGGCCGCGGGTTTTACGACATTGATATCGCAACGCTACCGAGCCGCGTCGCCCGACTATGCCCGGAATACGCCGAATGACACGTTCCAAGAATTACTATGGAATTATCGCTATCCTCGCGACGCTTGTTGCGGAATCGTCCCTCTTCGGGAATTTTCAAGCGCGACGCTTGAAAAATAATTTTTATATCGGGGATTTTGCGTGCGTGTATAGATCGGCAATTTAAAAATTAGACGCACCGTGGTGTCACGGCCGAATGGCGTTTAAAGGATAGATGCTTTTAATTCTACAAACGTTAATTACTCCGCCGTTCGCCGTGACTCGAACCTTTGAGACAGCTCGTTCAATCTTCGAGCGGAAGCGAAACTTTGAAATGCGTTTGTGCATTTCAAATATTGCCTTGGTCAGCACGGTGGTTGGTCTTTCAGCTGGTCTTTTGCAACGCGGAATTTATACCGTAATATACGAGCCGACTGAATTGCCGGGAAACTCTCGCCAAGAAAACAGTTTCCGTATTTTACACGGAATAATTTAAAAACTCCTGTTTTACGGCCAATTGAGAGCGAAATTTCATTGCAGAAATACCTCTGGTGCTTGTCTTTGTTTCAAGGATTGAGTGTAACACTGCTTGAAATGTTTCTACTACAATTTTTTGCAAAACATTTTTACGTTCGGGATTAATAACTGAAAGCGATATACTTGTCTGTTAGAATTATCTGTGAACGATCTCGATATCGTGCTTGAAAGCCTGGGGGAAAAGAGAGAAGATAAAACCGTAATACAATTTGGCCACCCAGTATAGCTCTAGAAATTGTAACACTAATGACATGATTAGATTTAGACTATGTTCTCTTATGGAATAATTTTTAATATTTCAGTGCCCCTCACGGGGTACACCCCGCGGTAGTGGGGATAACTCCGCGACGTTTATCCTCCAGGCCTCGGCGACATATATACAGAAATCACTATACATGGTACGGTAGATCTAAGCTGTTTAAATCTAGCTCGACAAATGACAAAATTTCCTGGAAGCAGTTTAATTAAACTTTTACAGGCACATTGGGTGACAAGAAAAATATGAATCGGTTTTTTATTAACACGTTGACTGCCATGTCACCCATATGTGGGCGACAGAATTATTTGTCCAGGATTTAAAATGAATTTTTACGTTAATATATTCATTGTGACTAATTTGATTAAGATCTGTCAAACTCAAGAAAGTTGCAGGACTACTCAATATCGTACATTTCATTTTTTTCAATTTTTATTTCATTAAATAACTTACTTTGATTTTATGGAATATTTGAGGTTTCTGGTTTGGCGGTCAAAGTGTTAAGTATTCAAACCGACGATTCTCGAACCATTTTTGCTAGAATCAGGAAAACAATCGGGGAGGAAGAGGAACAAAGCGATAACGAAATACACGCAGATTCCGTAATAGCAGCAACCTTTCTAAATGTCCCTAAACAGACTAGAACTTTGCGAGCGCACGCAGAACTTCGGAGTTTCTCTAATTCAGTCACGTACGTGTTTCTTTGAATTCACTGGCCCCGATCGGCGCAACAAGCTTATCCCGTGATGCGATCGAGACGTGTCCACCTAACTAGGCTGGAACTAACCGCGATAAATGACTGAATGACTCGGCGAACGTGCGTTATTCCGGGGGCGCGCACGAAATTGCGCGACTCGTCGCGTCGGCGCAGAAAATATTGTTATACGATCGCGCTTCGTTCTCGTTTGTCTCATTCGTACTTCGGCGATCGGCCGATCTTTCCGCGGATAGGTTTACGCGACCGTTACGAAACACGGTGCTGCTCTCGGAACTCTGTTGCTCGATCGCTCGATCGCTCGATCCTTCCCGATACAGTTTCGTGTTACGTCGCCGACTCATCCCGCCGTTCTATTTTCCTACGAAACGTTATCTTTTTTCGGTACCGTTATCCCCGTAGACGGTATCGTCGCGCAACAGTTGTATCCCGCGATTCATGATACCAGGAAACCGCGTCGGGCCAAACACAGACATAATTTCGCTCGGAACACGGCAGAGCTTCGACTATCCGAGACTGTGCCCGGATCATGCGACGGTGCTCACCTATTTCTTCTAATAGAGGAAGCATGGTTAACGTTTATTTGTTGTGAAAATATCACCGCTTTTCTGGAAATTACCCAAAAATACCTTTCGGAGATCGCATAGGACTTACAGGCACCATGAGAATTACTTTTTTGGTTTGCTCTTATGGTTTTTTTCCTCGTTAAACTTCAGTATACAGGCGCCTTCTACCGGGTCAATTTTGAGTAGATTTAATTTAGGTTCGCAGACGCTAAATTCGAGCAAGATGAGACAGTTAATTACAGTAGTTTCTCTATATATGTCGCCAGGGCCTGGACGATAAACGTCGCGGAATTATCCCCACTACCGCGAGGGGCCGCGAATTCGGTCGAGTTTAAACACGGAATTGAATGAAATATTTTACTGTATTTTGAACATTCAGGTTTACTGCAAATACACAGAGATCCGCAGTGATGTGCATACTAAAAGTAAGTACCCCAATAAATGTGAAATAAATCCGGGGACTGTAATTTCGAGAAAATCGAGTTCGAGCGTGGACGAGATTCGCCTGTTATAAAATATAGATCCACTAAACGTAAAATCGATCGAATATTTGCGATCGATTTTCTCGGAAACGGGATACAGTACAAGATTTTGCATTATCGATTGATTTATCCATGTACGGCTAGTTCGGATCGGCTGTTACGAGACCGGCTCGCGTACCGAGCCACGGGTTTTCAGGTAAATCGGTGGCCATTAATCCGGAACGGAAATAAAAGGAACGAACCGACGATCGGATGATACACGTCGCCGCCGACAGTGGCTAATAAGAGACTCGAACGGTGATTAGAAAATATAACAACGACGTTACGGTTGTATCTACGATCGGCAAACGGGCAGCTCGGCTTTCCGTACTAACGAGGGCAATAATTATACACACTTTCTCCCGAGGACGGCCATGTTTCTGTCATCCCTGGTTCGATCGCATCGTGTTATCTGCCCCGCTACTGTTATCTAATCGTCGCGGCCATTAATACGCCACCGGGCCGCTATTACTGTCGATCCTCGAAAGAATAAATAATGGAAACAAAGTTTCCATGCCGGCTCGGGGCCGAACGGAATTCGCTAGCGTGCTCGCTCGGTTCATAGCGATCGCCGACGCTAAAGATTGCTCCGCGGAACAGAAGAGAAACGGTGCAAAGTGAAAAACTAATTTATTTTACTAATTTCTGTCCTTTTGTCTCGGAACGCCGGGACGAGCACAGATCTATATGCAGATTCGTATTTTTACTGATTAACTTGCGGAGACCGGCCCGTCAAACGGGAGTTTGTTTCTTCTATTAAAACTTTCGAGAAGTCTCAACAAATTAGCGGATCATAATCAAAATCGCGTTAGTCTCGCATTAAGCCTCGGCGGTCTCCCGTCGCCGTGACGCGACGCGACGCGCGGATTCCGCGAATCGCCCTTAGGGAGTCGCAAGTTTAAGGTGAAACTTTTCACTTTATTGCGTTTCGAGCATTGTGTACTATATAAATGCATGAAATTCGTCGGGCCGACGATGAATAATGGATCGCATAAAATGCAAATGCGGAAACGAGAGAATCGATGAGAATTGAAGCTACTCTTTAAAAGTTTAATGTATATGCGCGACGCCGTCGAGCGTGTGGTGGCTTTTCTAATTTATTCCTTTCCTTTGGGCATACATGAAGCAAGTCCAGCCGTATCACTTACGAAACAAAACGAGCGCACACGCGTAACTAGACGCCGAATAGAACCAACACATAAATATCGCGCGCTACTAGCTCGGAAAAGGGATCGAAAATTTAGGATCGTTGCTTCTCGTGTATAAAATTACGTATTTACATTTTTAAATTGTCGCTATGATCACTAAGACGGGGTATGTCTCCTGGACGATGCAAGACCCGTGTTGATGACATACATCGAGAATTCACTGTGCACAATTTCCCCAATTTTCCGTACCTTCAATTTCGTGGAGTTAATCGATGCGGAGGATGAGCGGCTTAATTATTTCTGAGAAGAATTACGTATTTACATTTTTAAATTGTCGCGTATACGTGTAAGCTATGGTCACCAATATAGGGTATGTCTCCTGGACGATGCAAGACCCGTGTTGGTGACATACATCGAGAATTCACTGTGCACAATTTCCCCAATTTTCCGTACCTTCAATTTCGTGGAGTTAATCGATGCGGCGGATGAGCGGCTTAATTATTTCTGAGAAGAATTCAGAAACTTATGAATATTTATAGGATTCAGGGTGGTCTCCTCCGTCGAAAGTAGTCGAAATACTCGAAGCAGAATTAATCGGTTGTCGGATGATTAAATTTAGATTTCACGAGGCTTCCGTGGAGCCCTTTATCGGCGCGATACATTTTCTATCGAGTAGGGCCTCGGTCGGCCGTGTACCCCGCTCGAACGTCCGCGAGATTATGCTTGTTCGACCGTTCGCAATTAATAGTTCTAATAGAGATACGCGTAGGCACGATAACGGTGCCGGTTCTTCCATCGGCGAGTCGAATAACAGTCCTCGAAACTTCGCGGCTATCCCCCGTTCGGCATGCCGTTCTCGATTACCGTGTTATCTTTCGACGGCGTTATCTGCGCGACGGTATCTCGACGCATTATGCTCATTGCCGCACTCCCGTATACGCTGCTACGTGCCGCTGCAATCGATCCTCGGAAAGGGGGACCGGATTCCCAGGGTGCATTAAACTATCTATCAATCTATCTCGTGTACAAGAGTCGCGGGAAGGGTACGTATACACGCGTCTGGCCGCAGCACGTGCATCCACGAGATCTCCGGCAGAACGCGCACGTACGCGAAAACCATCGGCGGAGAGGTGTCTTCCCGTTGCATCCGCCGCGGCCACGCTGCATCCGCGCGCGTGCATCGCTCGCTCCGTACGTGCGATAATGCGTGGGCGGCGTACCCTCCGCGGCAAAAGTGAAACTGACGCGGACAGCGTCCCCGATTCCTCGCGAGAATCTCACGAGACTGAATACAATCGAGGAAAAACTCGGATATGAACAATTTTATTTATCGACTTGAAATTTTAGATGAAAATGGTGGGCCAATTCGTTTTGCTGCGACTTTATCATTAAAGAAAATTTGTGAGTATTTTACTGATACTGCAGGTACGAATACGATAAGTAACAGAAAATTTTCCAACTTTTTATTTTAAATGAAAATAGTATTCGTTTTGTAGCGACTTTAATCTTGAAGAAAATTTGTGAATATTTTACTGATACTTCGGGTACGAATACGATAAGTAAAAGAAAATTTTCCAACCTTTTATTTTCAATGAAAATGGTATTCAAAAGAAAATTTGTGAATATTTTACTGATATTTCGAGCACGTATACAATAAGTAACAGAAAAGAAAATTTTCCAACTTTTTATTTTCAATGAAAATAGTATTCAAAAGAAAATTTATGAGTATTTTACTGATACTTCGGGTACGAATACGATAAGTAAAAGAAAATTTTCCAACTTTTTATTTTAAATGAAAATAGTATTCGTTTTGCAGCGACTTTATCATTAAAGAAAATTTGTGAGTATTTTACTGACACTTCGAGTACGAATACGATAAGCAAAAGAAAATTGTCCAACTTTTTATTTTATATGAAAATGGTATTCATTTTGCAATGACCTTATCATTAAAGAAAATTTGTGAGTATTTTACTGATACTTCGAGCACGAATACAATAAGTAACAGAAAAGAAAATTTTCCAACTTTTTATTTTAAATGAAAATGGTATTAGTTTTGCAGCGACTTTATTCTTGAAGAAAATTTGTGAGTATTTTACTGATACTTTGAGTACGAATACGATAAGTAAAAGAAAATTTTCCAACTTTTTATTTTAAATGAAAATAGTATTCGTTTTGCAGCGACTTTATCATTAAAGAAAATTTGTGAGTATTTTACTGACACTTCGAGTACGAATACGATAAGCAAAAGAAAATTGTCCAACTTTTTATTTTATATGAAAATGGTATTCATTTTGCAATGACCTTATTATTAAAGAAAATTTGTGAGTATTTTACTGATACTTCGAGCACGAATACAATAAGTAACAGAAAAGAAAATTTTCCAACTTTTTATTTTAAATGAAAATGGTATTCATTTTGCAGTGACCTTATTATTAAAGAAAATTTGTGAATATTTTACTGACACTTCGAGTACGAATACGATAAGCAAAAGAAAATTTTCCAACTTTTTATTTTAAATGAAAATGGTATTCATTTTGCAGTGACCTTATTATTAAAGAAAATTTGTGAGTATTTTACTGATACTTCGAGCACGAATACAATAAGTAACAGAAAAGAAAATTTTCCAACTTTTTATTTTAAATGAAAATGGTATTCATTTTGCAGTGACCTTATTATTAAAGAAAATTTGTGAATATTTTACTGACACTTCGAGTACGAATACGATAAGCAAAAGAAAATTGTCCAACTTTTTATTTTAAATGAAAATGGTATTCATTTTGCAGTGACCTTATTATTAAAGAAAATTTGTGAATATTTTACTGACACTTCGAGTAAGAATACAATAAGTAAAAGAAAATATAATTTTCTTTAGTAATAAAGTCGCTGCGATATGAATATTGCATTTTTCACCATTCTCATTAAAAATTTCAGAACGCACAACCATATTTAAAAGGACTATTCCATCTTGAAAGTGTCCTAGCAAGGACAAGCGCGTGACCGAGGTCAGGTCAATTTCCAGGCGACATACTGACCGTGTGTCATAAATGGCGGACCGCGTCCATACGTACCACCCGGAGACGAATAATTTAAGACAGATAAACCGTCCGAAATTTCGCACAGCTGACAGGCTTTCTCGACGTTCACCCCTTGTTTTCCTGCGAAATTTTATAACCACTAATATTTCCCAGCGTCGGGTACTTCTCGTTTATTGTTTAATTCTTCACCACCCCCGTCGTTCGTTCGAACTTTATAGGTAATCGTATTCGAATTTCTTTGATCGCACCTACGCGAGAGTTTTCTTCGAGCGTCATACAACTTTTCCAAACCGGACTTTGTCCACTTAACAAATGGTTAACCAATTTATACGAGCTTCGAGAACAATGGAGTCTTAGAAACCACGAGCTGGGACTTGCTTCGAAATTCTACCGACCTTCTATTCCGAGAACAGCCGGGACTTGTAATCTCAGACCAAATAAATCGAAGCTTGTACTCCGGAGTCTCGTTAATCTCTTTGTCTTTACATTCGTCGTGATCCGAGTCCTGTGTTTCGTGGATCAACACAATGTGGAATTCTTGAGAAAAGCGAAACAAGAATGTCCACGTCCATGACCTAATTCATTCAGAATTTCGTGAAATGTTCGTTCTGAATATAGGACGTTTGGTAAAACAAAAGTTTTTTTTAGAGTCTCTGGACACCACCCCGCCCCATATATGGTGCAGTAGTCTCGTGCGTATTCAAAAGTTAAAATGTAGCAGTTTATTTTTTTATTTAATGTACTCTAGGTCCGTCGACGGTACGGTAGACACATAAAAGGATTGTAATTCGTTCCTAGCAGGTTTACTATACTTCGGGCAGCAACGTCGGTCGAGAGACAGCCCGTATAATCCAATGTGGTTCGTGTAAATTGATCGCGCGGATGAAGTTCGTTTCCTGATCGATTCCATTACATCCTACTCGAGATGCCGGGGAACACGATATACAAAAGCGCCGTGCGCACGTTATAAAGTACAGACTACACCGGTACTTTTGCCGAGGAATGTACTGGCCACCGCCACCCTGCCAAACAAGGGAATGGTACCCCAACAAAAGGAAGGTCTTCGCTCCACCATGGCACAATGCGATCCTGTTCGACGTACTTCCGCCCTGTTGCGTTTTTCCAATTCTAGTCGAGACTCTCCCCCCCCCCCACCCCCACCCACTCATGTGATCCGCTCTTTCTCCCCCTCTCCCTCTCTCTTTCTCTCGATCATAGTACTGCCAACAATCATGCCAGAACTTTCGCTTCCCCCCACCCCTCTGCACCAACCCCCATCCCCGCGTCTTGTCACTCGAATCCGTCGAACCCTAGCGAACCCCTCGCGACCCTCGCTAAAACCCCCACGAACCCTCTGGACAACACATGTTTTCGCGTGTGTCATCGGAAAGTGACGTGTTACGATATTAACACTTTGCGGACCTGACGCTTTCACCGGTTTTACGCTAAATATCTGTTAGGGTCGTTCGCGAGCAATTTGGAATAATTGGAAAAAAAACAGATTTTTCGAGTAACTTACGATTGACACCGAAAATTTGTATTTTGCATAAGGAGCCGCGGTCTGGTTATCCACAATTTTGTAAAATAAAAACTCTAAAACCCGTAATTTTGTCCCGTTCCGGAAATTATTGAATTCTTCCCAAAAACTGGTACAGCGTTTACCCGATATATGTCCGAAACACGAGTCCAGCCACGGACATATATCGTCTAGGAAATACTATTCCTTGGTCCCCGCGAGGTCTCGCCTATACCCCGCGGCAGTGGGGATATTTCTGCGACTTTTATTTCCTAGGCACTTGGGACATATACAGAGTATGTATTATCAGAAATCTCGAGAAGCTTTATCAACCAGCAAAGTGTTTCGGATATGATCGATCTCTCGAAATTGTTATGAGCTATAAAGAATGTTTACAACCCAGCAGCTTTATAATTCCAGCGGCAGCTGAACCATTCCGAGTAAAATGTCACAACAATTTCTGGTTTAAATCGCCTTTACACGGGACTTAATGGGTTCCGTATATCGGTAATTACAGTTAAGAACTGTAATAATCTTGTTTAATAGGATTTCGGTACCGTTAATTGCATCGAAATTAAATCTTATAATTATCTAGCAATCACATTCCCTCCTGACATCAATGATCTCTGCTACTTAAATTGTAGTCGTAGACGCCGGATGATATTAACGCGAAATCAAATTAGTCGTATTAGACGTATTTATCGACACGCGAAACAATCGATAAACACAGGAGAGAGCAATCGCATAGAGGCCAGTCGCGCCGATTTTTCCGCGATTGAAGCTCGCGAAAACGGGATCCGCGAAACCTCCCGATTGTCCAATCTTCCCCGGGCCGAAATTCCGATTCCCGGAGGGTCGCAAAAAAAAAAAAAATTGCCAATCCGCCGGGAACCAATTTTAATCCCCCCCACCGCCCGAAAAAAAAAAGGTATCCGAAGCGGCGGCGCGGGGGTCACAATACCAATTTCACGGCTCAAAGAAGCCCACGGTTAGCATTCACGTCTGAACCATCAAACTTTGTTGCACTCGTTCTTATCTCGGCGCGCTCTCGAGTTTATAATCTCCCGGAGCTCCAGAAATTTACCGAACAGGCTTGCATCGTACTCTCTCTCTCTCTCTCTCTCTCTCTCTCTCTCTCTCTCTCTCTCTCTCTCTCTCTCTCTCTCTCTCTCTCTCTCTCTCTCTCTCTCTCTCTCTCTCTCTCTCTCTCTCTCTCTCTCTCTCTCTCTCTCTCCTCTCGCGCTCTCGGGGAGCAGCTAGACAGGAAAGGAGAGAGGAGGAGAAGCGTGTTGCATCGGCGTTTCTGTTCACCGAGGAGCACGTCGCCGCATTACGCGTGTTTCATGGTAGCCGCGGCGAGCAAATAGGTTAATGCAACGACCTCATGCGCGGCAATTTTTGCCCGTGGCCGGTCTACAATCTACCTCCTACGTGTCCCGAGCGAGTCATTAACCTCGCGCTAATTAATTACCCGGTCGACTCTCTTTCCAGCGCGAAACGTCGTCACTGTCTCCTCTCCGCGATCCTTTCCTTGGCTCTCTCTCTCTTTCTCTCTCTCTCTCTCTCGCTCGCTCTTTCTCTGGTTCGTTTACCTGGCCCCTGTCCCACGGCCAAAGGCGGCAATTTTTCCTGGAACTCGTGAGGGAACAGCGCGAAGCCACGACCGCGTACAACGAACGAGAACCAAGCATTCCCGTAGTTCAGATCCAATTCGTCTGTGTCCGAATGAGAGGACAAATTGTTCCGTCCACGTCACACGAACACCGACGAACCGCGACGAATATTTTTCTTTGAGCCCTCGGAGTGCTTGTAATCCCGTGGAATCCCCTGACGGGTCGATGCAGACCCGTCCCTGTATCTTTTCTTCCTTCTGCCCGGAGATCGAAAAAGTTATGGCGGCTCTTAATACGTCCCGCTTGAAACCTGAGCCGAGAAACTTCATCTTTTAAAATGTCCTATCAACCATAGATCTATGGAGCATTAAAACTGACTGTTCCACGTTACGTGTTGCTTCGTTGCAATCACAGGAATGCGTTAAATCAAAGTTTGAACGCCATTCAGTGGACAATACTTTAACAAAATGAAGGAGTTCATTTAATCGACATTCTGAGTAGGTTACTTATTTGTAATATTTACGGAGATAATTTACGATTTGAACCTTGTCTGTATTCCTCTAATAAAACATTTTTAACACTAGATTTACGGGACCCATCGAAATGACGGATTCTAATATTTTTAATTCACGAATATTGAGATTGCAAACATGGATCCATGAGGAGTTTTTTAACAAATTGATTTCTCTAGGTATATATTATTTAAAAAATGGCTACAGATTTTGATAGATATATTCGTGTTATTTTTATAAGGAAATGTAAAATAGTCATTTCTAGTGCTCCGTAAATCTAGTGTTAAATACCACGTTCTAAAATAATTTTGTTTCTAAAATATCTGTTCCATGCGATAAGTTTTATAGTTCCTAATCATTGCTTCCTGCATAAGTTTTATAGGAACAGATATTTTCTTAAATCAAACGTATAAGTGCGCACAGAATTATTTGAAGAATGAGATTACTGTTTATCTCGATCCCTATTTTTGTCACCGAGGAACGCTGGACTACCGACGTGTAATTTGTTCAGTTATTGATAATGATTCCGGAAGATTTAAACGAATAGGAAGCTATTTTATCGATGGGAAACTTGGATTCATTCGAAATTTAATACGTTTGCAGCCAGCCAAGAGATTATCCTGTGTACAAAATGAAACAAAAATGTGAAATACTCATTCGGGATCGATAAACGAATATTCAATTCAATTTGTTCGCAAGTTCCGCTGCGGTTGAAGCTAAAAATATATTCTAGTAACACGAAGGATTAGGTACATTTACATTTTCATTGTTTGTTCAACATGTTTGTACAAGAATAAAGACAGATGACACGACTTTCAATTGTTTTCTATTTCAACTAGACGAAAGACACAATTTATTTCGATTAATTTTAGGATATTAATCGAGAACAGTTTAGGAAATAATTGCGTGCGAAACTTCGAATGGGACAGCCAAGAATAATTTAAACGTACGTTCAAGCTACTAAAACTATTAACCCCTTAACTTGTACGCTCGAGATAATTCGAGTTGTATTTTATGCTGCTATAATTTTTCACGCTCGAATATAATCGAGAATTGAATATAACAATGCGAAAGCAAAGAAAAAAAAATCGTTTTATTGATATTTATCATTTACATGGGATTGTAAGCTATAACACTTATTTATTCAAGAATAAAATATAGCCTTTTTCCATGGAACAAAAGCGCAGTGTATCAAAAATTGATTTTTTTGGCCGGTTTTATTCAAAAAATCTGTGCGTTAAGGGGTTAAGAATGAAAATAAATTGAACTCCCGTTTGTTGCAACGGAGAAGAGAAATTTTTATTTTTTGCAGAGAGATCCTCTGACAATGAGTAAAACGTATGAAACTGTTGCAAGGAACCAGACGGAGGTTAATTGGACTACCCGCTAAAAAACAAAAGGAGAAGAATCGAATCGACGCGAGCCGGTGCAATTATGCAATAGTTCAAACGGTAACCCAGTCCCGAATAGCATCGTGGGATCACGAGAGAACGGCTTTGAACAAGCGTCGGTCCGCCGATGTTCGCTTATGCTCGTCGACCTGGATGCGGACGTCAGTTGAAAGACGCCGCCGCGACGGCCTCTTAAATTTTAATGAGAATCGGTTTAAGACCTTAATTCCGCCGTTAAATCCGATACCACGTTAATTCGCCGATTCGACCGGACTTCTCCATCGGAGCAGTGTCTAGCCCCGAAGGGCTAATCGAGGATCGAAACGATTCGTCGTCTACCGGGAGAAATCGAGGATCGCATAATCCCGATTATTCCACTCCCGTAAATATCGCTCGAAGAGACGGCCAGATTGATTCCGCGAGACCCCGGGAAACGATCCCGGACTGTTTCGATTCTGCTCGATTCAATTCGTTCTACGCGATCTACTTTTTCCACGTACGTACGTTATCTGGCCCTTGGCTGCGGTAAAAAACCGCAAGGAATATAAATAAAGTAGCCCGTCAAATAAAGAAATGGATATACGGAAATAACACGTGACGTAAAATAAAAAACTACCGCGGAAATGATTGCCGGACGAGGACAGTACTGTTCAATTTTTTGGGGTCATGCTTGTTACAGCAACGGCGAGGCGTTAACAGAAAATAATTGATTCGCTTCGACACTGATTGATTTTTCGTAGACCGCGCCAAGGATTATGGAGCCACGGTAACCAATCACAGCTCCGCTAACACGGCATGAAGACGTAGTACTTATTTGATTCACAGACACGGCTGCACAATTATCTGCGACAAAATTTGCTATTGAAAAGTTGATATCCTTGACAGTATACTCGATATTCCCACCGGAGGGATGAATCTTCATTTATGCAACCAATTCCAATACCATATGAATATTAATAGAAATAGAAGCGTCGTGAATAGACCATCGATTTATTTATAAATTTATATTTTGACTGGAACCACTTTAACAAGTTACTGAAATTATACTGTGAGTTTTTCATTTGATCCTTTTCGGTTTCTCTAAGAAACCATTATTTTATGCAAGATTGCTGTGAGCAAAATGGAGACCCACAATTTCACCCGACGATACATGAAAAACGACATAAAAGAATGGCATAAAATGCGTTCCAGCTGCACATTTTTAACGCGAAAGCAATGTTTGCTTTAATTTCCCACAAGACTCCCCTAAGTCGATGATCCTGATCCAACAGGCCGTGTCAAATTACGGATCAAAGAAACGGTTAATCGTTGACACTGCTATGAACTTTCCGGACCTGTGCACCAAGTTACTCGACTTCGAATTTGGCTGCGCCCTTAATCATCGCTGGAAGTTCTCGTCTGCCAATTACTATACAGTTCCAAAGGTAGGGGCGGATGATTAGGGGTAGTTAAATTTCCTACTTGAAAGTTGGGAACGGTTCGGTATTCGACAACCGCGAAATCAATCTCTTGTAGGGACGTTCTACGAAATAAACTGGCACCACGAATGCAAACTATTATAAGCTCATTATCCTCGGAAACTATCAGCAGACGTGGCATTAAGGTTTCGGATCAACATTAACTTCGATCGTTCCGATAACTAATTCCCCGTTTCTTATATTGATTTCGAAACAACACAAATTAGTGTATATTCCATCGATGGGTATTTAAAGCGACGGGTGAAAAAAAATGGTAGGTTCTGATCTGAAACTTTGAAATTAAATTGTAAAACAGGGGGGTTAAAAACTCTAGAAACTAGAAAAATAAAAATAAAGTCTCAGAGAACTCAAATTTCTCGGATAAATATTCTGGTTCCATTTCCCGGATAGTTTTTCAAAAATTTATGAAACTCGCAAAGTCTGCTTATGAGAGGAAGCAACCACTCGAGATCTGGGTACCGGTCGGAATAATCGGATCGAAATATAATTTTTTATTTTCTTCGATTCGTTTATCCGAGAACAGGGTGGTTTGGTAGCGCGTTGAATTCGAGCGTCCCGATTTCTTCGGAATTACGTCTGACCGCGACAATAAACGTAGTCTGTCGAAGTTAATGGGGTTTGGAACGCTCGACTTCAGCCCCGTGTAACCGTCGGCGATGTATATTAGAGCGCGATGGAATTAATCGATTAATTCAGCTTCCGTGAAGCTGGTGAAGCACAAACGCGGCCCGATGTAATTCGAGCGAGCTTAAACCGGCGCGGCGGATGATTCGTGCATCGGTAGGCACCTAGTGCGCGCGGATTCGAGCCCGACCTTACGTTAATAATCCCAACGGTTTCTGCATCGTTACCCACTTACTGCAATTGCGAGAGTAGAGTGCCGCGCGCCGACTCTGACGGTCGCCGAATGGTGCATGGCCGTCCTACGTGATCCGCGATATTACGTCAACGTTCAAAATCGTCGATGATACTGCCCGAAGACACGAACATTCCAAGGTGCCCCTCTACCTGCACCGCCACGGGACCGCGTCGTTGATCTTCACTATGAATCTGATCATTCGATCGCGACCTCGAATTTTCCTAATTACGGGAGAGCGGAGAAATTTCGAAGTCCGGAGTAAATTTTTCACACGTCGGACTTCGCTTTTGAGGAAAACGAGGTTCGAAATTACTCCACCACTCATACTATTAGATAAAATCGGCTAACGTGACCGGCCATTACTCACCGTTTCTACTTAAGATAAAGTATCAGATAAATTGTGAAAAATGATTTTAATTAACGCGTTCGCTACCGCTATTCGTTTCGGTAACGAACTTTATATTTAAATCGCTTCGAGCAGTCTCGGGTTTGTGAAATACGGGAGACGTTTGCTTTAACAAGTATTAATGTCGTTTCGACTTTACACTCACCGTAAATCACTTTCTCATCGACGAAATTGCACGTTTGGCTTAGCAACGTTTAGCATGAAACGTTATTAAACCGTCCATGAATAGGGGGAAACGATCACCACGTCGTGTACATTGAACAAATGCGAAACACGTTCGAGTATCGGAGAATTATTTTTCACTGAATGATAGATAATTATTGTGTAATACTTGAATGCATGGTGTGCGACAGTAATAATAAGACTAATTATAAAAGTGCAAACACATTAATTTGCTGCTACGACGCGAAAAGGCAATATCCGAAGCCAAGACGCGCCTAACCGTCGGCGTATCGGCATTTCGCCATGATCAAAAACGGACGGAATTACAGAGACGATAATTACCGAGCGCCTCATCATTCTCCGCGTATTGTGCGCGGCGTATGGGCGACACGTTACAAGAGTATCATTCGCGGGATACGGCCGACGCGATAATACCGTGCGAGAGAGTACGAACCGGCGAAATCGCTGCAGGCACGCCGCGCCGGGCGAAATGTAATCAACATACTTCGGTGGTGTAGGGTGCAAAAAAAAAAAAAAATAATTCCCCTCGCGACTGCGGGGGAGGACAGACACTGTAGGCAGCATCCCCCGCGGCTGGTATTATTCTCGCGCAACCCCAATTTTCTTGCCGATGCACCCTCCGAGGGCGGCCACAGATTTTCAATCTACATTTCTCTTCCACCCCCACAATCCGGCTACCCCCTTCCCCGCCGTTATCGGCCACCCCCAAGCCCGAATTCCCCCGCTACCGTGTGATAGGAGGAAAGTGTAAATGTGCCGAAAAAAGCGGCGCGTAGCGCAGGGGGAAAAAAAACAAAAGATATCGACGATCGAAAAAGGGTTGCATACACCCCCGTGCAGATGAACTCCCGTTCAACCCCCATTTGCGCTGCAATCCCGACCTTCGCGAGGATGTTGAATGGCGGTGGAATGAAAAAAAAAAAACGAGTACCCGTCGTAGACGATTGTTGGATGCATCGCGCCAACAATTAAATCGTTATCAAACCCGTCGCCGCGGCCCGATTCAACTGGAAATCACGGCACAATGCTGATTGCGACGGAATGAAAAGGCCGCTAATTATTAAATATTCAGAAGAGTTAAACGCTTTTTCGGGATAAATTAAGTATCTTTGAAATCGTTTGTCGAACGATTCCCCTTCTAGCTCGCGTTGAGCGTGTCTGCGCGTGTGTATGGCTGATAGTAACACAATTAAATTATAATCGCCTTTGCGATCATTTTATGATTTATTTAATCGGATCTGCCTG
Source organism: Halictus rubicundus (assembly GCF_050948215.1). Classification (NCBI taxonomy): domain Eukaryota; kingdom Metazoa; phylum Arthropoda; class Insecta; order Hymenoptera; family Halictidae; genus Halictus; species Halictus rubicundus. The sequence goes on along the minus strand of NC_135164.1, from coordinate 3,846,652 downwards.
TGCGCAGTGAAATATTTTAATTGGATCCTTAAATACGCAAAGACTTTCGATCTGCGTGTCCTGGTTTTGATTGACGCGACTGTATGCTGAGGATAATCGTACCAAAAACATTATTCGCGTACGATAGAATTTGTTTAATTTATTATAAAGCGCCCGGACGAAAACTGAAGCCGAGGGATTTTATTGTTTAGCAAGCGATAGAGAAAACAAATAAACCCGACAAATAGTATCACGCTGCGATACGTTTATACACAAATTGCTTGTTAGTTTAAAAACAATACTCGTTGTTTGTTTGATTGACGTTCCATCGTTTGAAAATCTAAAATAAAATCCTGGTCTCCGATAGATATTGTTTCGAGTAATTACGATTGTCGATCGAAATAGTTTTGCTTAGCCATCCATCTGTTGCAAAATTGCATGCTGGCGCGAACGCATGGACAATAGTGTGCGTATTGTGCAAATCCGTTGCCTCGTGATTTATATCGTGATTATATTCGCTTGAATGACTTTATCGTTGTAGAAATTTTTTAAAAAAGAAAAACAAACGTACGATTTATCGTATGTATCTGTATGTTGTTGTAAAAGTTTGATATTCCTAACAGTATTCTAACATTTTATGTATCTTCGTTACGCTGTTTCGCTTTAAATTAGATTCCACGTCGCATCAGCTATAATACAAATTATTGGCGACACGGATCTAATTAACACTAAACCTACCACCGCCGGTCAAAATGACCGTTCCATATTTTTTATTTTACAATTACTGAAATTGTAAAGATGCTTTCGTGGGAAATGATTAAATAAATATATTTAGGAGAGCATTAAATCTCGTCATTTTTATAAGACAACGTGTATTAGTTACTTTTAAGGCTCGGTAGGTTTAGCGTTAACTACACTTGCTTGAAGGAACTCGGCGGAATAATTAGAAATGAGTAAAACTATTTTTGCTCGATTCCGATTTCCAGAAGGATGAGGAACAGAAAAAAAAAAGAAAATCCATCGGAGACGATCGCGTTGGCAAGAAAGTATTTTCAAAGCGCAGACAGGAGGAACGAGTCCAAGAGTATATTACTGAATCTAATTTCGTTCCAAATTAAATTAGCCCGCGCGCCACGAGAAAATCAACCATAAACGCTTCCTTTCGCCTCCGCTTCTCGTCCTGTCTCTCTCTCTCTCTCTCTCTCTCTCTCTCTCTCTCTCTCTCTCTCTCTCTCTCTCGCTCTCCCTCTCTCTTTTCGCGAAATAAATTTAATTCGCATATTCAACGAACTGCTCGAAACCATTCCAGGACCAATTGTTGTTCCACTCGCGAGCTTCCGTCTTTCCGGTGAAACAAGACGATCCGATTAATTTCGAGTTCGCGGAATAAAATGTGGCGTCATTCTACGGGAAACGATATCATTCCGGTTTTATTCTCCTCTAGACGGCACGCCTATCTTACTTATGGGAAACGAGGCTCGCGGAAACCATGAATTCTATGGTGAAAACCCCTCTATGTAATTCAAAGGTATTTGCAGTTCGCTGCGGTTCTTTGTGCTTCTACCTCATAAGTAAACTGTGGATGTTTATGCAATTCTCAATTTTTTTTTTGACGTACTAAAGTGGAGTCAAATAAAATTTTATTTTCAGTGATATTAGCCTTTCTAGATCTGAAATAAATAAAAATTGTACCAAATTTTGTAGGGCGTTATATTTTAGCAGTTTTTAAAAATTTCCAGAAGTCAAATGCATAGAGATCCTAAGTCCGTTTATAAAAGTGTATAAAAGACTAATTGTAGCGACTATATTCTTGTATTCCCCGTTCCAGAAATAGAGTTATTTGTAAAAAGAGAAGATGGAACACTTGATTGCAGATATTTATCGAGAAACGATTTCCTTATCATTAATCTGGGGCAGATCCGATATAGTTTCCGGTTTCCTGTAATCACCGATGACTACACACCGTGAATCATTACGTATTGGTCATTGCTTTCCAAAACGTAGAAAAGCAATTAAATGCAATGTTCAACGAAATTTAACAGTTTCCTATCTTTTACTTGGAGAAGTAATGGGGAACAAATCTCGGTTCTACTTTGTTGCAATCTATCTAAAAACGGGAAGTGATAATAAAGGTCTGCAGCAGTTTATACATTATCTATGTTAATTAATAGCAAATTTGTTTGTAAGCACAGCAATTTCCTTGCTACCTTAGCATTTTACTGAACATTGTTGTTATAACGATAAGGTACGGACTTTTTATCGAAATTACTTACTCGGATCACGCAATTTTGCTATTGGCTGTGCACGTTTCACGAAAGAGGACTTACCTGCAACAGAAAAAAGTGAAATATTAAAATTTGGTATTGCGTACATTTCAAACAGTACTGAAAGAAATTAGAGTTTTGTGCCCCATTATCTGAAAAATTTCTCTGTGTCACAAAATCCAACAAACCCACCTTTTTGTTCCCAGAAGGTGAGTCACACCTGATCATCGATAAATCGAAGCTTATCGTCGCAACGATGGATCGCATTAGATTATTTTCAGTGAAATATCAACACTGGGTTCACGGGGTACCACACTACTTAATAAATACAACAAGAATGTGTCTATCCAAACTACCCGTCGTTTTCTAAATAATGTATACCTAGTGCTCCTTCTTGAGAATTCTTTCTCGAGAAATTTTAGAATTGATTATTTCTCATTTCTCGAGAAATCTCAGTATTTCTCGAGAAATTTAAATCTAGGAAAATTCTTATGAATCTCGTTTATTTTATAACATATAAATTCTTAAATTCTCTTAAATTCTTATTTAAAACTTTAGAAAAACTGAATACTGAATTGAGTAATGAGTTTCTTGTTGTTATTAAAGAAGAAATATCTAAAAGAAGGGACAAGATTATTGTATCCCTTATAAAATATCTGCATAATTCAGAATCTCTGCAAAAAGATTCAGAAGATACATTTTTTTATTTAACATCCAAGGCAGATATGTATAAAATGGCAAAACAAATTCTAAGCAAACTTTTTGGAAAGTATAACAATGATTCTTATGAAAATAGTGAAAAACTTTCAGATTCTCAGAATGAGGAACTATCACTGGAAAAACAGTTAGAATTAGAAATTGCAGACAGCCTTCAAGAATTTAGTGTCAAGAGTTTAGCGGCAGAAGAAAATAAATTCCGGACTCTAACAAAGGAATTCCAAGTTTTTGAGTCCACTGAAAAAAGGACACCAATCTTCAGCAACTTTTGGATGTTCTGTATACGATAAAGCCAACATCCACACAAAATGAAAGAAATTTTTCTACGGCTACAGATTTTGTTACAACAAAAAAACAGAAGTAGATTGTCTGATTCTACATTAGACGCATTATGCTTCTTAAGAAGTCATTTCAAAACAAAAGCGTAATGTTTCACTTTATAAAAGTTAACTTCACTTTATACAAATTCTCGAGAATTCTCGAGAAATGTAGTCTTATTTCTCATTTCTCGAGAAATAAAAAATGTTGAGAAATCGGGAACATTAACAAAGAAATAAGTGTGTTGCAGAATTCCTTCCTCATAAACGCCAATGAAAAATACTAGAATCCGTCTTTTCGACGGGTCCGGTGAACCTAGCGTTAAAAAAAGGCTGTCACGCTATCGTCCGACCCACATACTCTTCCGGAGAAGCGCAGCAACAATGCCGGAGAATTGAAAATGGCCGAGGCGGAGCGATATCGGCGACTTTTCCCTATTTCTTCGGCCTCGAAACAGCTGCCGAAAAAAGGCGTGGAACGAACGGCGAGCGTAGGTGCTCGGTAAAAGCGAAAACTGGAATGAGCCCGAGGAATCTGGGCCGCGGAATTAAGGCGGTCTCGATCGCTCGCTCGTTCCATCGCCGCGAAACCGCGCCATTCGCGCCACTCGCGCCGCTCGATGTTTCAATTTCACGCGTCGATTTTCTGCGCGCCGATATCTCTGACCGGCCGCGTCCGCTCCGAGATAGCCTTTATCCGAGCAATTAGATCCCGCCGATGGACCCATTAACCGGCCATGCTTCTCGCCGGCAACCACTCGAAAACTCCGGCCAGCAATTCTCCGGGCTTACCTGGTGACGCAACACCAGAGAGCCGATTCTGCAACCGCGCGGATACGCGAACGTCTTATCTCGCATTTGCATAGTCGCGCTCCACCGGGTGGATCGTTTCGCGACAGCCTTCGCTGGATGAAAAAACAATTTTCTCATAACGCGCAACGCTCGTAAAAAGACCGTAGAAAACGCCGCTGATAAACGGCACACGTACCCGCGGCAGTCGGCTACGTTTGATGCCTCGCGCCTTCATCATGGTTTCGCGAAAGCCTACGGTCCACCATGGACACTGGAATGAAGATGTTCGAAGTGCAGCTCGACAAACTGGCTCTCAACGTTTCACGAAATTGTTCGACTGTTCATTGTGTCGCGAATTTAATCGAATTTTGAAGGATTTTTAGCAAAATATTTGACTTCAACATTTATCAAACCATCCCTTGAAAATGTATTACAGTAAGGAGCGTAACTGAACCAATAACCACAACTTTTGTGTAAGTTATTATTTATTGCTGGGAATATAGAGGGATAACAAAAAATAAATATAATTATTTTTATCATAGTTAGAAGTAACTGAAGAAATTTTTTTCAATAATTAATGTCTCCTCGTTTAGCAATGACAAAAAAATAGATTGACTCGGATTTGCACCACGTTCAATACTTGGCAATATTTAATATATTATTTCTTTTTAATATTTCGTCCACAGCCCTTTTGCTTGTAAAACTGCACTAATTCGCTTTGGCATACTTTTGGCGTACTTGAATTCTATCACAAATCCGTGATTGAAGTTGGTTGGGAGTCATATGAATCCCGAAGCCGTTTCTTTAGCAAACCCCATAGATTCTCAATGGGGTTGAGGTCGGGGCTCTGTACAGGCCAATCCAGAACAGAAAATTTTTTAGTACTGAGCCAATTTTTTACACTTATAGCAGTGTGCTTAGGGTCTCTGTCGTGCATGAAAATTACATTTTTTTCTTCAACAGGCATATTTTCAACAGCATCTATAAGATGATCCTGTAAAATATCCTTGTACATGTATTGATTCATGATGCCATTAATTCGGTGCAGTGATCCAACACCAAATGCTGTTAGACACCCCCAGAATATTAGAAATCCGCCTCCATGCTTTAACGTTTGTTACACATGTCGCGGTTTAAGTCTTTCGTTTTTACGAATCCAGCACCAAGACATGCAATCTGAACAAATTCTATTCATTTTGCTCTCGTCAGACCAAATAACCCGTTCTCAGTCAGTAGTTGTCCAGTTTCGATATTTTTCAGCAAATTCCAAACGAAGTTTAATATTCTTTTCGATAACATTGGCTTCTTCTTTTTCTTAATGCATCTAATCTCAACTCGTTTAAGAGTTCTTCGTGCTGTCCACTGGCTTATCTGTATATTCGTATCTTCTTTTAATAATTTTGCAGCCATATTGGCACTTGAAGCTTCGCCAGATGAGACAAACCGTATAATCATTCGTTCATCCTGCGGTAATAATTTCTTTGGTCTTCCTCCAACATTTAATAATATAGCTTTACAGTATTTTTTCTTATTCTCTGCACCAAGTCAATTGACTAACACTGCAATTTTTCGACGTCTTACGCGTTGACAAACCGTTATTCAAAAGAGAAATTACTTTTTTTAAACAATTTGGAGCAATTGATTTCATATTTATTCTTACTTCACTTGCGTGCTTTTCCGTCCGACTGACTGCGAAGAACTGAGTGTTAAGATGTAGAATATTTTGTAAACATACATACCAAAGTGCTAGACGTAAACATACTACTAGGAACATAAACCGAGTCAATCTATTTTGTTCGTCATTGCCAAACGAGGAGGCATTAGTTGTTGAAAAAAATTTCTTCAGTTACTTCTAACTATGATAAAAATAATTATAATATTAATTCTTTGTTATTCCTCTATATTCCTAGCAATAAATAATGATTTACACAAAAGTTGTGGTTATTGGTTCAGTTATGCTCCTTACTGTACGTGCGATTGAAATACGCTTGTACAGAGCCTGAGGAAGCGTCTTAAATTAAATGAGCAAAATAAAACGGAAAAACGACGTGAAAAATTGCCGTTGTTTTATGGTCACTTCTATAAAGAAATTTTGAGCGTGTTGAATTCTGGAATCAGCGCGAGTCCATAGTTCGCTCATCCGAAAATTCCCAAATCGAACGCCAGCACGTTTGCCTAACGACCCAGATAGGGCTCAGTCCAATCCGGGGAACGTTCAATGGAAAAGCGTGGCGGCGACAGGATTAATTTTCAAGAATACTGAAACACTGGAGAGGCGACGGCCGGGATCCGCGAGCGTTCGGCGCTCGCCTACTCGAGTTCACCGTCCTCTGTAAAATTTAAACGACGTTGTTGCGTCGGTCACCGTATTTCACACTCGCCAACCAGCCGGGACTTCACCGTGGAAATAAATATTTCGAGAAAGTACAAAGCGTATAAAAGGTAAAATACGACTCCGCTGGCTATCTCTTCCCCGGCGATACTGGCGGCTACTCGTAATATTTCAATCCAAGCGAGGAGGTACTTCCTAGACTCGCAGTTTCCACCGTGATCTTCGGTGCTCGCCGGTCATGCTCGATCCTCGCGGACGAAAAATCGAGCCGCTCGGAATTCTAAACAGAAAATTACCGGGTTACTGCGCCCAGAACCAATGAGATTCTCCCGGGAAAATTACCTTTCGCGGATGCTTTATCGTGGACGCACAAACGAATCCGACCTGGAGTAAACGTATGCAAGTACAACTGCATACAATGATTTAGACAATTTTTGTTTTGCATCGGGATTCACTGTCCAGCAATTACTAAACTCTGGCAGAAACGAGTGGGTGCAATTTAAAGACTTTGAGAGTATTAGTTATACTGTTGTCCATACATTGAAATTATTCGTGAAAATTGTACGCATTTATTTAGCTCCCATATTTTAAAATTTTTGTGCACAAAATTTTTATTTTGCATAAAAATTCGCAATCTAGTAATTACATTTTAGATTACTAATGAAGAGTTTTGATCAAGTTATCATAAACTTGTTGTATACCTATGCAAAGTGGTACAAGCCTGATCTGCGAGTTTGAACCTTCGATTTTGATTTCGATGTCTAATTTTCCTTTTAAATGAAGTATACTGCAACGCGGTTGTGGTGTGTTCTTCTTACACGAATGCAAAAGTAAATGTAGTAGCAACACAGCATTGCGTGAAGTTCTACCAAAATGGGATAGCAAATGAACGCGCTGTTTGTCGAAAGAAGAACTCGGAGAGGGGATGACAACGTTGTAAATGAAGAGCGTGAACGACGAAAAATGCAATTTCTGACACGTTATTATAAACGAAAAAATGTTTCATCTTGACAAACGTATGCAGCCCGTTGGAGGCTGCCTGGTGGTGTATGATCGATTATTTCGAGACGAATACGCGTCGCGGCGATACATCGGCTAGGCTCGGGAGGAGGAGGGAGCGTTGCCAAGAAGGCGCAATTTCAATTTCAGAAAGTTGATTTATTCCCACTTTCGCTCCACCGGTCCGATCGTCTCGCAGATACCTTCCGGAATCTGCCAGTCGCTCCCCCGGAGTCCCCGGTCTTGAAATTCGCCAGCGTCGCCTTCGACGAGAGAGAGAGAGAGAGAGAGAGAGAGAGAGAGAGAGAGGGCCTTAATCGTCCCTTCCAGCTTCTCCCCCGAAATTTATGCGTCTCCTTTAGACCCGGAGAATATTGCTTGTTTCAGGCGCGGATACTTTCTCGCATCCTATTTGCGCCGGATCCGTGGCCTCGGCCATTAAACCGAAACTATCGCCTCGTTTCCGCGCCGAAACGAAGCGCAACGATAGCTCGAACGACGCTGTCGTCCGCCCCGTATTTTTTGCCCGCGTGGATCCGCGGCGGCTCCAGTGTGTGGGTGCGGAATAATCTCGCGATCACGTTTAATCAGAGTGTCAGCCGGGCGAAATTTTATTTCGCCGTTGGACTATCAATTCGCATCGCCCCGAGAGATAACGCGGCAAAGAGGGCAGAGAGCAAACGGTTTCGGCCGAGCGGAACGCGATACCGAGGAAGGAAGAGTCTCCTCCACTTTCCTGAGATTCTTATCGGCTCGAATCGCAGTCGTCGCGCCAAGCCGCGCCGCGGAATCTATCGGAGAAACTTTAATCGAGCTCTTCACCGTGTCGGATGAAACGCGCGCGCCCGCCGCCACCGTGCATAGTGCTCCAAGTGCTCTATACTCTATCTAGATCGTGGACCATAGTTTCCCAACGTGGACGCTGCACAGCGTTCGGGACAATGCTAAATGAGCTTTCAAAGTAATAGGAAAAATATACATGTAAATATACGAATTTATTGCTAAAACTGAAGCGCAAGATCGAATACGAAACTCGATATATTTTCTCTCAAAACTCGAGAATTTTTCTGAAATTTTAGTTTGCCCCAACTTTTTACGTTACGTTTATTTTTCTGAGCGTTTCAGGCCACGGCAACTTTAAGGAACATGGCAAAATAGGACACTTTTATTTAAACCGTTCTCACCCGGTTATTATTTAATACGAAGCAAGTTATTCTAGCCATAGCTGTGCTTATGAACGCGTTAATAAGGAAAAGCTTCAGCAAGTTTGAACTACCCACTGAAGAATTCTCTGAAATAGAGGCCCGCGATTTAGGTTTGTTCGATAAATGAAATCGATCGTAACACCTATCATACAACACGATCAAATAATAAAATAAATAGTACTTTTAAATCTTCTTCAATTTACTCAGAACTTCCCTCAGTCGCTCACAGTCGTCTAAACAATTATAGAAGACACAAAACTCCTTCTCGCAGAAACTGTCTAGAGGTTGTAAATAAGAGAGAAGTTTGAAAAATTCAGCAACTTGAAATTAAACGTTCGATCAAGAAGACTGACACAACTCCTGAACGTTTAATCCGAAAATTCCGAGTCGCCGTGAAAATTTACATCCCGGAGTCGATCACGGATATTATCTATTCAAAGCAAGTGCAGCTTTTATCGCGATCGACATAGGAAATTAGTATCACGTGTCTCGCGAAATAAGTCGCTCGGTTATTGATCCGAGCGAACTCGAAGCGGCACGAATACCCGCGCTCGACCCGCCCGCGCCCCCGGACCGGCAAGCCCGACAGTTCCGCGACTTTTCGATCTCCGCCGCTCTTGGCGGTGGCATCCTCCGAGAGCTAATCGTCGGGCGAATTTCCTGGATCCCGAGAGCGAAAGCGACCGGTGAAAATCGGCAGAGTTTGTGTACCGCCGGCGCCGGAGCGACGGAGAGACTCGTGAGAACCCCGGCCGACACAATCGGCCTTTGTGCGTCTCGATCCTCGATCCGACAATGATTACGTGAGAGGTCGATCGAAGCTGTAGGAAGCGACTCGCCGGTGAGATCGAGTACTAACAGAAAGATTAGGTATATCACTCGTGGCGCGTTGCAAGAATAGTGGCACAACTCGCATCGGTGTTTGCACACGTTTTTATTAACCCTTTGCGCTCGAGTGGTGACTCAGAAGCACCACTAGAAACTGTTGTGGCATTATTTCAAAGAAATTGCAAAAAATGTTACAAAATTTGTATTCAATGAAGTACTAAACATTTAAATATTATATGTGGAAATCGGATCAGTTTCGTACGAATAAAATGAAAATATTCTAAGACGGAAGAACAATTTAGTTTTAGAATGAAAATAGCGCCGAGTGCAAAGGGTTAATCTTTATCAGTGATCCACGTCAGCACTGACCGATTCAGCGGAGCCCTAGACAAAATTTGAATTGGGGCCTGGTTTGCTTCTAAAGAAATTGTTTAAATAATGTCACCTAGGATTTTTATATCAAAGATTGAATTACAAAAATAATTTTGTGAAATTTATTATCATTCATTTTTGTCTGTGCTGAAGCTGGACCCCTTCGAATTGTGGACCCTAGACATTTGTCTCATTTGTATTTTATTATACGTTATGAACTAAACATCTTCAGCAACAAACTTTATCTAAACATTAGATATCTCCGTACGAATTAACACTAGAACTACCGAACCAGTCAAGATGACTGGTTCCTAATTTTTTCTTTCACAATTACTGAAATTATAAAAATTTTTTCATCCAAATTTTTTGTATGAACTTTTTCATCGAAGCACATGTTAGAATAAAAATGGTATTAGGTTTGAATAGATGTAGTCCTGTCATGTTTACGAAGCAATATTCATCAGGTGTATTTATTACTCGGTAGTTCTAGTGTTAAAGACAGAACTCTGAAGATCAGCTTTGCATCTTAAAATATCAATTAATAAATCCGTAGGCTATGACAGTATCGCTTGATCGAAATGCTTGATATTAATTGCAATCTAGTCCTTTTAATAACAGACACGAAGCGCGAGTGCAAGCAGTGTCGCCAGGCCGGGGAAATTCAGGGGAATACAGTTACCCTCTCCCTCTGTCTCGGATCAGTCACGTGACATTGCGACGCGCGCACGACAGAGACGAAACGGGTCACGTGACAGAGTGGTGGCAGAGTGGGGATGCTCGCCGGCGGAAAGTGGGGGAATGGCATCGTGGAAAGGTAGAGCGGGGAGACAAGTACAAAGATGTAATAATGTAACATTATGATATAATATCTGTGGTCGCTAATGACCTAGTTGTTGATGCGACCTGTATAAATAAATAAATTTAAAAAAAAGTCTTGATCTGGCGACACGGTGCCAGCGGGTCTTTCCCAGTTCAGGCGAGGCTTGGTCGGTGATCATTTTAGAGGGTCCTACACAATAATCTGTGTCCGGAAGGGCGCTAATCAGATGATCTTGGGGGTAAACGGTCACCGTCGTAGTGCAATAAAATTGTTCTCGGGAGAACAGTTCGGGTACATCGCTGATTCTAACATCGGAGGGGGGGGGGGGGGGAGAGAGTTGCCGAAGAGCGGATGCAACAGCGAGTGGATGCAAACGAGCGAGTGCAGGCTTGCTCGCGTCATCGAACGCAGCGGCGTTCTCCCAAGGGCAAGAGAAAGCTGTTCTCCCGCTAGCAGTAACCCAGTTAGAAACGGTGTGCGGTTATCCGCGCGTATCTCGCCTGCATATCTCTCCTTCTCTTCCCCTATCTCTCTCTCTCTCTCTCTCCTGCGAGGCACTCGACCGGAAGTCCCTGCCAGTCGTCCTTCCCCTCTCCGCTGATCCGTCCTCGAGCCGGAAAGGAGCTCGAGGACTGCGAGCAGGACGACAACCACTCGACGAGAATCGCCGGGGCAACGTGCCAGCGCTCCCCGCGAGGAACCGATTAGGACCGAACACTCCTGCGGGATCTCCTCGTTATTCCGGAAAATGAGGGAAAAACGAGCAACCGAACGCAAACCAGGCTCATGAAAATCGACCGAGTCTCGTCTCTTTGTTGACGCCTTTCACGGGAACGCCTAATGTTCGGACACTCTTAAAAAGACGATGATTTTACTAACAGTGGGCCATACGACTTGGCTTCTTTTATTATTTGAGAAGTTAGAACAAAATTAGTTCACTACAGGATGTGGAAACAAATTTTTGAAAAAATTGCAATTGGTCGGTGTTAGAAAATAACCTTTATCCAGTGACGATAACGACTTGGATACGATCCTTATACTGTATGCGTCTTTAGAAATAAACAATACACCCTTTATATATATATATGTATGCTTTATTACAAATGGCAATGTTATTCTAATAACGCCGCAGTGTGTCCGCGTGTTTCACGGTATAATGATTGAACAGTAAATGTACAGTAGTCGGACTGACGACAGACTCAACTTTACGCCCCCGACTGGGTCCCACCGTCCCTTATACCTGACCCCTCGTGCCATCCCTTATGTGTGTGCATGAAAGTGCTATGGCATCGTTGAATTCCAACAGTCGGAATTACGTGAGAAAGTGAAGAAGGCGCTTTTTAAGTTTTAACCCTTAGCACTCGAATGGCGACTGCGAGGCGCCACTAAAAATTCCAAATATTTTTGATATTATTAAATTTGTTTGTATTTCATAAATTACTAAACACTTCAGTACTGTACGAGAAAATGGCACCATTTCTGTATGTGTAGCATGAAAAATATATATATAGAAGGGAAATATTCTAGGTCGGAAGAAATGTTTCGGAGTTAAAATAGCTCCGAGTGCAAAGGGTTAAAAAATACGTTTTGTGGGGTCCTTGTTCGAGCAATTCTCCAGGTTTGAAATATACAAATGTTGAGTTTGGCGTACTTTTATTCGACTTTTTATTTGTGAATACCTGGCTGATAAACCGTAAGAGTGTGAGAAGAATATGAGAACACGGTAAGGATCGCGCTATGTGGGTCAACGCGCGGTTTAGAAATGTAAGGCAGGGGAAACAGAGTATAATGGGGGAGGAGAGATAACACACAAAAGACAAACTGCTCGGCTTCGCGATGGATCGACGGGGGATCGCGGGAAGCTGGGCCCGATACGAGCGAACGCAGCGAACTTGTTGACTGATGGATCGGTTGGAGGGTACACGCGCGAAGAGCCAGTTTTCTTTCGGCGGTGCGATAAATAATACCCATCGCATGCCGGTTCTTTCGGGGAATTGATGGGATCGGAGGGATCGTGCCGGCGAAATCGACGAAGCTGCTGCTGCAGGATATCGGTAGCGCCGCGCCGGTTGCCGCGAGGCGACACTGAATAATTTCGCTGTTTATCCGCGGCACCGATATGCCAATTTATCCTCGGCCCACGGTTATCGATTTCACGGCCGCCCGTTACGCAATCATTTTCTGACTTTATTCCGCGAGCCGCGGCTATAACGAATAGCCGGGAATAAAATTCATCGGGCAAACAGTTGCAGATTTTATCGGCCCGTATTAATTGCATTCAAACCTATCAAAGATATTTGCGCTGAAAAATCGCGGGTCTCTATCGGGATTCGTAATAATCCATCACGGGCTTGAGATTGATCGTATTATTCACAGTTTACAACGGAAAACCCGCCATGAAATAATGTCGAACGGTCTTCTCGTTTTATTGCCTTTTCGGATCGGCTTAGCCTGCTAGATGGTTTTTTAAATGGCCAGCTCGGCTTTGTTCTCAAATTATTCAAGCTCAGAAAATTGCTTTATTACTTGAATCGGGGGAACAATCGAGTGCAGATGATAATATTCGATAGAAAAAAGTTTGTTTCTGTCCGGAAAATTCTGCCCTACATTCTCCATTAAAAAGTGACACGGTTAATTCTACTTTGCTCGGTAAAAATAAAAGTTCCCCGGTAATATTTCTAAACGTGCACGTGTAGAATTAAAAGTTCTTACTAATTAAGTCCCTTAACCCACGGAGAAAGGCGAACTACAGTCCTTGACAATGCTAGGTCATTATTAACCTGCAATTACCCGTGCTCCGTTTTTACACAATGGCTCGCACGGAGGTTCATATGTCCCCAACACAATTACTATTTTAATGAGCTAATACGAGGTCTTTGTTCGCGACTTTAAAAAAGATGCTTAAAGCTTCAGCGAATTGCGAGGAAATTCGTTTACGCGTGTACGCGCATTTGAACGCAACGTTTTTCGCGCACTTCGAACTTTCGACCAATCAAATTTTTCGATCGGACAATTGAATCTCCGTGCCCGCAAACCGAGAGATACTCGTTTCTCAACCAACGAAAACTACCCTCTCCCGGTTCGTTTGAGATCGGCCAGATTGGAACTAATTTTCAGCTAACCGGGGAACGTTAATGCACTTACGAAGTCCGCGCAGGTTCACCGCGATCGGTGTTCCTTCGCCCCAAATAATAGTCCGATGGTTTTTCATCCCCCGCTCTTCCTAACGTAAAACCACCCCCTTGCGGTTATTCGAGCTTAACCAGATCCAACAAAAAACTTGTGAGACAACTTTCAATTAAGCCGGGGTGTTCCAACACGCTCTCGAAGAGTCCGAATTTTTTTCCTCGCAACAAAGTTTCCCTCCGATGTAACAATCGATCGATTCAACCCCCAACCAAACCGATCCTCCTCCCGATCGTTTCGAAACGACTTTAAAGCGACTTTCGAATGACCATCCCCCCGAAGGCATTTTCCTCGGTCAGGATTTCTTTGTTGGAAATAATAATCCGGCGGTTTTTCACCCCCGATTCCTTTCAACCCCCCTGCACCCCCAGCCCAGCGGACGGATTATCGGGCGCAGAGCAAAATTCACGGTTCGACTCTCCCCGGATCCTGCGCGTTCAGTTTTTCGTTCGACATCTCGCGCCTCACCGGTCAGACCACCGGCAAGCTTAATACAAATGCAAATCCATTAAGCTCGCGACTAAGCTTAGGCTTTTATCAAAAAACCTCTGCGTCCCTTCGAAGAACAAACCGAGCCGCGCCGCGCCGGCTTCTATTTCGTTTTCGCAGCCGAGCCCGTAGTCGCGCGGGCGCGCGCGCGTGCTCCTCTCGTCGCCGAGAATTAACGGCTCTGTTCGAGTGTTTTTAATCCCGCTGAAAATTTCGACCTCCTCGGACCCTTCGGGAACCGGTGCATGCAAATGCAGCGGCGCACCCTCGGATAGCTCGATGAAATCCACGGCGAGGCTTACTCCATTCTTGTTTTCGCGCGGGCGGGAACCGTTTAGGGAATCGCCGAATTACCATAATATTTTCACCTTTCACCGTAATACATGTTCCAAGGAATAAATGTGTTAAATAAATTTCCTACAAGTATGCATTCTTACAATCACAGAAATTGTAAATTAAAGAAACTCCGTCAAACCAGCGTTAAGGCTGTTAGAGTAAATTTCCTGGATCTCTCAAGGTCACCTTAAATTTTCTATCCAGTCCAGTAGATATGAAAATATGAAAAAATTTGGTTAATCAGTTTTTCATTCAGACTAGTCATATAAAGGATTAAAAGACAATAGAAAATCTTGTTTCACAGGTCGCAGGTTCCGGTGTCAAGTATAAAAAAAATATAGTTGGATCACTCTGTACCGGGAATTTCTCCAGCAGCGTTTAATCAATATCCTTTTCCGAGCTGATCCAATCAAATAATCAACGCGGACAATTCGCACGGGCAACCAACGAGGCACTACCGTCCCATAAGAGAACGCAAATAGATCAAAGCTGCCGTGGCTCGACAAAAGCCGCGAGTCCACTGTCGTCATTGGCGCGGGCTCCGCGATCGAAATAAACTTTTTTAATAATGCGATAGCGGAAACGGACGAGCCGGAAACGTAATCATGCTACAAAGCATTCATCGGGATCCGCGATATAGGACCTCTCCCGTTATCGCGGTTTTCAACGGTTGTTTTACAGTTTGCTGGCCACGGTGAACGTGCAGAAAAGAGGGTTGGGGGCGGGATGGCGAGGGATGGGTGGAAGAGGAGAAGAGGGAGGGAAAAGAGCGGCAGAGAGAGCGAAATCTCACAAAGCGGAGCCTGTATGAAGTTCCGAAAACGAATTTCGTGGATCAACGGACGCCCACGTAATTACAGTTTTTGACGTTTAGGTTTGACGGTCGAATTAAACGCGGTCGTCGCGCGTCGTAGTCGTCGTCGTCGTTGTCGTTGCGCTAACATCGATTTTATCGGACCGCTCCTGCCGCGTTGGCAACAGTTGTGACTCGCGTCTGTTAATGAGAACGAGGCGGCGAGCACAATGGCCGAGAAGAGCAACGATTCCGATATCATTCGTCGGCGGGCATCGATAATGAAATAAATCCCTCTAATCCCTATCGAATCGGCAGCGCCGATCCTGTCGAACCCGAAAGCGAAAAAAATTTCCTTTCGATAACTGTTCTCGCGATTTCCGGCACTCTTCCGATTCGTCGAAACGGTGCAATTACCAGCAATCTTCGTTTTGCGTGACGATCCCGCTGATACGTTCATATTGATTCGTATAGGGGCGTCGGCGCGTCAACCCTCGTTTCCATCGCCATTTAAAACGAAACGCACAAACGATACATCCTCGGCTCGCCTCGGCTCCGCTCGGCCCCGCTCGGACGACCGCGCGAAAATCAGTCTGGATTCGAACAGTACAGTAATGTCTCGGTATATGCGCAGATTGCGAAACCCAAGCGCAGAAGTTATTCCTAGATCTTTTCTGGCAAAACATGAGTAGACGAGAATGAGAACTTGAGAATACAGTGATTTCTCTGTATATGTCGCCAAGGACTGGATGATATATGCGCAGATTGCGAAACCCAAGCACAGACGTCATTCCTAGATCTTTTCTGGCAAACATGAGTAGATCAGAATGAGAACTTGAGAGTACAGTGATTTCTCTGTATACATATGTCGCCAAGGACTGGATGATATATGCGCAGATTGCGAAACCCAAGCACAGACGTCATTCCTAGATCTTTTCTGGCAAACATGAGTAGATCAGAATGAGAACGTGAGAGTACAGTGACTTCTCTGGATATGTCGCCAAAGCCTGGATGATAAACGTCGCAAAATTATCCCCACTACTCGAGGCCTCGGACGTCGGGGAGTGTAAACATAACACGGCTCGGGTATGTCTCCTGGACTGTACAAGACCCGTGTTTGTGACATATAACGAGAATTGAGTGTATTCGGGTAATAGTCACCTAGTTGATACAATAGATCGTGTTATGCGTGGAATGCTTTAGCTTAAACTGTTTGCGCGTGATGAAAGCATACTTTTCTTCGATCAAAAAACAAAGAAACACTGGTCCGCCAAAGCTACAGATTTTTATTCGACGAAACACCGATTTCTGCTATTGTTCGGCGATTCGGTAACGGCGGCTATTTTTCCATGCCCGTGGAAAATTGAACTTCCATGTACCCACTTCGCGCCGGCGCGTCCGATACTCGAGTTAATGGTAACGAGCGCGGAATAGTTCAAATCGTTATTTCATAATTCACTCGCGAGCCTGTCGGGTATTTCGCAAAAATACTTTTTCAGTGGTCCGATGCGTTGTTGGGTATATTCTGTGAAAATCGTGAAGAGAAAGCTGCAGCAAAATGCACCAGCAGAGTATGACTGTGGGGCCAAGCGATTGCAAACCTAGTCTTCTAAAAGACAACTCTCGCTAACTAAATATGAAAAACGTCCTAACCCTTGCACAACGGAGCCTAGGTCTATCCTGACCCGGAGTACCAAAATCGGTATTGATTCTTCCATCCCTGACAATGAAATCGATTGAATACCTGGTACTGTTTAAAAAATTGAGATAGATGCAGCTGTAAACTAAGTACAATGCTTTCTCCATATATGTCGCCGAGGCCTGGATGACAAACGTCGCGGCATTATCCCCCACTTATCCACTTCTATCATTAACACTAGAACTACCGGACCAGTCGAAATGATTGGTTCCTAATTTTTCTTTTACAATTACTGAAATTGTAAAAATGTTTTCATCGGAAATTTTTTAACGAACCTCTTCATTGAAGCACATATTACAATAAAAGTTGTATGAAGTCTGAATGGGCACAGTCTTGTCACTGTTACAAAGCGATATACGTCAGTCGCATTTATTGTGCTCGGTAGTTCTAGTGTTAAAATCCCACGATCTTCGTTCTCTGATCTCAATCTAGATGGCTCCCTGGGGGGAAAAGAGCATATTTTCCGAAAGGAGAAGTTAGTTAACAGCTCCTCGGAATTTTGAACCAATGCATCTTCGTTAAATTCGCGAGACCGAACAGCAGCGTGGCGGATCGAGGGACCCCGGTGGAAAGTTCGCTCGTCAGATGATACGTTGCGCGTCTTTCTTTTCCTCGGCGCGCGCGTTCTTTCTGCGCTTCTTCTTTTTTTTTTTTTTCGTTAATTTCTTCTCCAGTGAAAGAAACTCGACGCTTTCAGAAGTGGAAGCGTGCCACGACCTGGCAGGTGCAGAACTTTTGAAATTGAGCAGAACGGGGCCAGGCAGCGGCAGCAACGTCGGCGGCGGCAGTTTCCTCCCTCTTTTTGACTCCGGGTCTCGCGGACGACACGCGTATAAAACGGCCTTTGGCTCGCTCGCTCTTTCAGCTCTCTCCACCCCCCCCCTCTCTCCCTCTCTCTCTCTCTCTCTCGGTCTTTGTCTTCGGGTGCTCCGACTCGCCTCCTCTGTATATCCGCTCGTCGTCCGTCATTATCGTTCCGCACTTCCGAGTCGAATTCACCGTAACAACCGTGGACCCCTTTCGTCACGTTACCGTGCCACAAATTCCCTCGACTTCTTCAGAGACATTTACCTTCGTCCTTTGAGCTCGGTCTCTGCTCACAGGATCGCGCGCCGATCGGAGCGGAGCGGAGCCGAGCGTATCCGTCTCGCGCGAAAATTCGCCGAGGCTCCGTCGCGGCCGGGCCGCGCGAGCTCCTTTCTTTGAGACGGTCATAGAAAGTCGA
Source organism: Halictus rubicundus (assembly GCF_050948215.1). Lineage (NCBI taxonomy): Eukaryota > Metazoa > Arthropoda > Insecta > Hymenoptera > Halictidae > Halictus > Halictus rubicundus. The sequence goes on along the minus strand of NC_135164.1, from coordinate 3,828,299 downwards.
GAACTTTTTAATTAGTGTACCTCATTAGCACGCCTGTATTTCGCGGAATATAATTCCGTCGACCCGCCGCCGCCGTCACCGCTCCCCTCGCTCGCATACTCCTCCTGTACGTCGTTTCTCCTTTCTTTTAATTCTCCTCGTTCTTTTCCGTTCTGGATGCTCCGCGCCGACACGTTACACGCCGTGCCGCGGAACTTTTTCCGCCGCGTTTGTCGTTCATTCCGCCTGCGTTTCTATGCCGGGATACCCCGGCGACGGACCGTCAAACGGACTCGAAACTAGCACAGGAGAAATTAGGTTGTTGCGGGTAAAACCGCCGCGACGCGAGGCGACGCGACGCTTCGCGACCAGGCGATGTTCGTTGAAAACTTTATCCTATTTCGGTTCGCTTGATCTCTTTGGAAAATTGCGCCTGGTTTCTATCGACGGTTCTTTGGAGTATTGGTTCGGTTTTTGTTAGAAAAAGGAAACAGTTTTGCGAGCTCGAAGATTTTGGAAACTGCATCGGGCAGGTTCGTTGGGTAAACATAATTTCGTAAAAATGGTTCCAACTCTAAAATTCGATCGGACGAGAAAGGATGTTTGCGCGAGACCAGTGGGTTAAATGATTTTCTACGAAAAGATCGATATCAATAAACAATTACCTTTCACCGCGATATCGCCGGAGTGCCAGTCGCCAGCGTCATGACTTTCATTATCGAGTTTCGGTTGACCGGTGCCACGGAAACTGGACGTGTCTCTCGAGACTGTGCAGCTGTGCGCACAATTTTTCATCAAATTACCGATCGCAGTGGCCGATCGCCGCGTTACAATCCGCTCACCCGACGTCAGAAAGCGTCAGCAGCGAATGAACGTGCGTTTGCGCGCTACGGGACCGTCGAAATAAATCCGGGATTTTTTGGAGCAGTTCTGTACAGAAGCTTATCGGGTGTATTCGATCCTGTTATTCGCGGATAAATAAAACTGTCAAGGGAAATTGATTTTTACTCACTTTTTCGAAAAATCGGTTTCCGTGGAAAGCATCGGTTCGAACGGTGCGAACCACTATAGTGGCTTCTGTGCCTTCCGCGGCCAGGCGCGCCGTCCCTGGGAGACAGAGTCGCGGACAAACGCGCGGTACTTAAGGGCCCGGGATAGTCACGTGACTTTTTAATTAATAATTTCCATTCACAGACTTAACCCTTTTAGTGCCGGGCGAAAAAAAGGTGCCTATGCGAAGATAACCGGCCGAATTTCACGATTTTACTAGGGTTTGGAAAAAGGCTCATAAAAACCAAACCAAAAGCAATATAAAACAGCAAGCAATATAAAGCAATATAAATTTATTTTGTGTTAGAGTTCTCTCGCAATGCGAATAGTAAAGCGCTACAAGGTGCGGTCCGATATATCGGCCTCCGGCACTAAAAGGGTTAAGATCCGTCTTGGTCTTGATCCGAAGGATCTTAAGTCTACGACTAAACTTGTCACATTGTTTGCTCTGTATTATCGATATCATGAATTCTGACTCGCCAGAAACGTGCTTCAAGTTTTCGACTTTATTTCGCAGAGAATCAAGACAAAATATTTTTTATTAACTCCCTCAAACTCTACAATTTGTCCCAGAGGACGTTCGGTAGATTGTTTTAACAAGATAAGTGAATTTAGCCCGTTGATATTTTCCCAGTAGAAAATATCTTTTTAGTGAACACAATTTTAAGCCTTGTGTAGAAGATCAGTTGGGTGCTTCCTGCGTAGTCTTCTAGGCAGGTTTTCTGTATAGAGCTTCTTTGATGCTTCGTTTGGATGATTTTCCAATCTGAGTTGGTATCTGTTGCATAGTCGGTTTACCCACCTATCACCCTAAATGGAACCATTATTCCTCAAACTGAAACTGTAAAATACTTAGGCATGCATCTAGATGCAAGAATGACCTGGAAGCATCGTATAAAAACCAAAATAGAGCAAATCCGTTTAAAAAGACGTACCATGTACTGGCTTACATGTAAAAATTCAAGATTAAATATGAACAATAAACTATTAATATGTAAGTCTATAATTAAACCAATATGGACTTATGGCATAGAAATTTGGGGGACTGCTGCAAAAAGCCACATATCCAAACTTGAAGCACTACAATCCATTATCCTTAGAACCATTGTAAATGCACCGTGGTACGTGAGAAATGAGCAAATTCGCAAGGACCTCACGGTCAATTCCTCAATTTGTAGCTGGAAATATTTTCTAGTGCGCGTTGCTCTCGATTTCATCCAGAAAACTCATCCTAATAGCATCAAAATTCTTGGATTCCACGGCATGCGCATCGTCAATTTTTGGCCTACTTCTAACGCTTACATTACCAAATATCTGCATAATTTCGGCAGCTCCTGACCAGCGCGCACCTTCCTTTTTCGAATGAGCCCTTTTGCAGCGACAAAATGTTCTTATACAGGGTGGCCCACATAACTCTGAACAGCTCAATATCTCGAAAACTATGCCATCGATTTTACAGTTCTTAGTCTTAAATTGCATGGAACTGAAGGGCCTTTCTGACTACATAAACGTGAAGTGGCCTCCCATCCCTTTTAACGGGGGAGGGGAGGTACCTTTATAATTTTAAATGGAACCCCCTATAAAATGTTACATATTTAGATTCTACAGGAAAAAACAAGTCAATTTTGTCTGAAACATTTTTTTGTCAGATACTTCCATGATGAGATATAACAGTTTGAAGTTTCGAGTTGTAGGTACTTGAAGCGCTCGGAAATAGCGTTGTGGAATTATACGCGCTTCATAATTTAGAAACATTTCATAATTTAGAAAAGCGGCTTAGTAAAGCTGTCACTAATGAAAATAATAGTGCCAGTATTCTTGCTGCAATTACATTAAATCCTCATATTAGTCAACGTACACTTGCACAAACATCACATATTAGTCGTTCATCAATTCAACGAATTTTGAAACGGCAAAAGTATCATCCATATCACATGGTTTTATCACAAGAGCTTTCGATAGCAGATTACGATCACCGCGTAAGATTTTGTGAGTGGCTGCAGGGTGTTGTGGAAAACGACTTTTTGTGCAAAATACTTTTTTCCGATGAGGCCACTTTTATGAATTCAGGGCATGTAAATAGACATAATCTGCTTTATTGGGCCGTGGAAAACCCAAATTGGATGCGATGTGTTCCCTTTCAACATCGATGGTCTTTAAATGTTTGGTGTGGCCTAATAGGAGATTTTGTGATTGGACCTTATTTTTTTCAAGAAACTGTAACATCTGCAAGTTATTGTGATTTCTTAAAAAATCATTTGCCTGCGCTTTTGGAAAATGTGCCACTGCACGTTAGAAGAGAAATGTGGTTCCAACAAGACGGCGCTCCTCCACATTTTGCAATCATCACCAGGCAATTTTTGAACGAAAAATTTGGGAACAAATGGATAAGTCGTGGGGGACCTCGTCAATGGCTTCCTCGATCCCCCGATCTAACGCCATTAGATTTTTTCTTATGGGGATATGTAAAGGACAAAGTTATGTTTGAACCACCGACGACAAAAGAGGATATGAAACAAAGAATACGTGACGCTTGCGCTTCAGTGACTCCCGAAATGTTAAAAAATGTTAGAACAACTTTGATGTTTCGAGTAAATAAATGTTTACAAGCCCGTGGTGGACATTTTGAACATTTAATTTAAAGTACATTTTATTTCTTCACGAATAAGCAAAGGACTCAAGCGCGTATAATTCCATAACGCTATTTCCGAGCGCTTCCAGTACCTACAACTCGAAACTTCAAACTGTTATATCTCATCATGGAAGTATCTGACAAAAAAATGTTTCAGACAAAATTGACTTGTTTTTTCCGGTAGAATCTAAATATGTAACATTTTATAGGGGGTTCCATTTAAAATTACAAAGGTACCTCCCCTCCCCCGTTAAAGGGGAAGGGAGGCCACTTCACGTTTATGTAGTCAGAAAGGTCCTTCAGTTCCATGCAATTTAAGACTAAGAACTTTAAAATCGCTGGCATAGTTTTCGAGATATTGAGCTGTTCAGAGTTATGTGGGCCACCCTGTATAAGGACGAAAACTTGAGGCACGTAGAACTGTTTTTTGAAGGTAATGTAGTCACTCTACCTTATCGCGAATCTACGAAGACCGGGCCCTTAAGAGGTTAAAGGTCTTCGCCCGGCGAAATTAGGGCAAATGACCGGAGAAATGGCGGAACAAGCTTGCTGCTGTAACCGTCTAGAGTCGTGCGAACGACGGCCGGACCCCGTCGATGCATTTAGCCCGGACTTTTGAAAAGAAGCATCGACTGGTGGCGCGCGGTTCGTTATGTCACGTTGGTCGCATTCCGTCCGGGGGCCCCGTGTCGGGTTATTGTCTCACGGTGTCAGGGGAGAATGCGCGACCAGAAATTGCATCGGTGAAAAGGGCGGCGCGGCGGTTCGGCATCTGCGTACCGCCAGGAATTTTTCCGCCCTCTTCTTTCTTTGGTTTGCTTTTCGTTTGTCTGTCTTTGTTTCGCTCGCGTCCGCTCGCCTCGTTTTCGTCTTTCAATCGCTGAAATGCGCAGAAATTGCGCCCGCGCCGCGCGGTGAAATGAACCGTCGGATAACGTTTCCTATTGGAAACTAGCTGCCGTCTGTTCTTCGGCACCGCTGGCTGATTCGGGAGCAGCGGGGGGACAGTTTTATGGAATGCTTCGGAAGACATACTGAATGCTGAATTTCGCATCAACGGAAATTTCATTCTCGACTCTGCGCGGTCAGATAGGCGTCACCGCGCTCGTTCAACTCTTAAAAATCCCAGCGGTGCTTGTGCTGTTACCAAGCTCTTGCAAAAACGAAGAAGAGTTCGCAAAATTCGAAATGTTTGTGAATTTCTTTACCCTCGGTATACAGGCAAAATGGTTTAAAAAACTACAATCTACTCGTCGCTTGCGGAAACTACCCTCGACAAAGAATAAATACCCTGCATGATCTCTAGAGGTAAAAATGTAACAAGGCATCGACGGTGATATACAGAAGTAAAAATAATAATAAGAATCGATGTATTAATCGACGTCAACTGGAGTATATAAACCCTTTGCACTCGAAGCTATTTTAACTCCAAAACGAAACATTTCTTCCGACCTAGAATATTTCCCTTCAATATATATTTTTTTTCATGTTACACACACGAAAATGGTGCAATTTACTCGTACAACACTGAAGTGAACAAATTTAATACTGTAAAAAGTATTTTGCATAATGATACAGCAATATTTAGTGGTGCCTTACGGTCGCCACTCGAGTGCCAAGGGTAAATCGTAATCAATATTTTCTCGTTATCCGTAACATCACCGACCGGAATCTCAAAAATTCTCCAACAGAAGCGGAATCAAAATATACTAGTCGCGTCGAAACTGGAATCGAGTCACTTACCTCTAACCGGAGCACTCGAATCATTCGAAACAAGAAATATTTCGCGCAATCTCTGTAGCGAGAGCAGGTCGCGAACCTCTCTCTCTCTCTCTCTTTTTTTTTTTTTATTATTCGCAGTTCGGAACTTTTTAATTGCAAGGCTCTCTCGAGTCGAAGCAGGGCCATCCAATTTGCGCGAATGGGATTTTCCTCGAACGTGACGCACTCGTCCGTCCGTTCGTCCGCCCCCGCCCCTCGTTCCGAGCCTTCGCGCAGCGTGCTACCCCTTTCCTTCGTTCCGTCCGCCGTGTACAGTCCCATTCCGACCGTTTCCGCGATTCTTTTGTGACGTAAAAATTGAATCGGAACTACAGAGACGCTGACGCCCACGCCCACGCGTCCGCATTACCTACACAGAGAGACCGCGTCGGATCGCGCGCGCAAACGTCCATTGTCTACTCTCCACCCCCGTCCAGCCGAGTTCCCTTTCTCCGCCGTCCAGTTTTCCAGGTTAGCTACAGCTTCATTGTCCGGCAGCTTTTGCACATGCCAGCGGCAGAGGTTACGGGGCTGCGACCCCGGGTCACTCTCCCTCTCTCTCTCTCTCTCTTTCGCTCTTTCCACCCCTCTTGTCTTCGATGGTGTCGCTGGCCGGAATAACGATAGCTCGCCCAGCGAAACGGAAACGCGTAAACGGGACATCATTCGACGAACTGACGTCTCCGCGTCAAACGAAACGAGGTTCCTCAACTTTTATTTTAAACATTAACCCTCGACCTCTTCCGCGCGGCGCACGGTCCTCCAAAATCGTAAAAACCGGACTCGATTCGAAACAACTTCTATCAAAATGCACGAAGCTGCAGATTCTTCAGCCTCCGGGGACAATCTGGGTCATTTGTGTCCTGAATTTGTCGTTCTTTCGAGCACTCATTTTGTCCCATCGATGCTTTCGACATTCGACGTTCCAACAATTATTATATTGAAATTGGCAGTTCGGATATTCTGGGATTTCTTTAGATTTTTTGAAAGGCTGCACGGAAGGTGCAAAAAACCATTGCACATGGGGGATAAATGTATACACGTATATTATTATATGGTATCCGTGCATCTCTCTGTAAGTCAGTAAAATCTTTGAAGCCAGAAAAATACTCTAGAACGATCACAGTTTGTCTGAAATAACAACATAATGTCCTTCCAATGAAACCGAATGAAATTCGTGCAAATTGACATTTCTCTTAGGTAAAATCTGGCATTTTATCCGGCATGAAAAATTTCAATTAGGCTTCATTGGCTGCACATTATGTTGCATTGGATGCACGAATACAGAAAGAGTGAATGAAATTCGTGAAAATTGACATTTCTTATGTATAATCTGGCATTTTATCCTGCATGAAAAATTTCAATTAGGTTTCATTGGCTGCACATTATGTTGCATTGGATGCACGAATACAGAAAGAGTGAATGAAATTCGTGAAAATTGACATTTCTTATGTATAATCTGGCATTTTATCCGGCATGAAAAATTTCAATTAGGTTTCATTGGCTGCAGATTATGTTGCATTGGATGAACGAATACAGAAAAAGTGAATGAAATTCGTGAAAATTGACATTTCTTATGTATAATCTGGCATTTCATCTGACATGAAAAATTTCAATTAACTTTTTCCGTATCCGGTAACACGCGTTTTATACCACAGTATTTAGATAACAAATCAAGTATGTTGACTGCATGCACGAAGAAATTGGTCAGAAATTGAATAAGAAATCCTGGCATCTTTCCGCAAATGGCTTCGCGGAAATCTGTGTATTTTGGTCGTTAGCGGTAATATCGCTCGGGAATTGCACCGATTCCGAAGAAAGTCGGCTCGCCCGAGTTAGCATTCATTATCGTTGGACTCGTTTACCTATTAAGTAGAACGAGACGGTCGTAGCCGTGCCATTCGGGGGATTCGACACGGTCGGTTCAGATCCTCGAGGAACGCGGGGGAAAACAATCTATACGGACTATGTCCCCGGGACCATGACCATACTTCGTTCATTAATTATCGTTACGTTGCGTTTCTTTGTTCCCGCCGAGGGAAGAGGAGCTGACCGGTAGCGAGCGCGAGCGTGTTTGTTAACGCGCGTGACTGATTCGGGCAGAATAGGAGCAGTAGATTATGACTGCGTTTCGCGCTTGTAATACGCCGAGGAGAGAGCGAGAGAGAGAGAGAGAGGGAGAGGGAGAGAGCGACTCTCGCGATTCGCCGATCGTAAATCATGTCGCCGTGTGTTCCGGGAACACAAACGTGGTTCCGAGAAACCCGCGCGGAGTGTGGGTGAGCAGCGTTTGAAAAGGTGGGAAAGAAGCTGATATTGAAATTCCGGGAAGAAATAAATATCCTTTGCCCGTGGATGGGACGAGGAAAGGAAAAACCGGAAAGCGGAAACCGTCCGCAGAAAAAGAGTGCGGAGGAACGCTTGGAAACGGGCGCCGAGTATGTATTTTTACCGCAATAAGTTTCGCGCGCTTTTCAACCGCAGATAAGAAAGATATTAAAACGCGCGATTCCTCTCCGAGGTGCTCGATCGCTTCTTCGCTCGACGAGATACGCTCGTCGATACGCGCGACAGATGAACAATAGGTCAGATGGTGATCCGAAAGAAAGTAAAATGTGTACACAATGCGCTATGGTCACTGACAAGTTGTTTTGACCGTACCGAAAAGTCATATTCAGAGTCTGATAAATATGCAAATACTATTTGCAGACTGCAGGTTTTTGCCCAAAATAAAAATGTCTGTCGATTGAATGAAACAGAAGGTGCAGAGATGTTGATTATTTCATTTAAGAATTTTAATAAGTTACGGATAATATTATAGAATTCTTATAATAATTTATTTAAAATTATGAATTCTCTGAGTAGGGACTGTTTCTAGAGTTCTGTGATTCAAACGTACCCTCTTTCGCAGGAGAACTGGATATTGATTAAATATTAATGGACTCTATATCGTCGTGCAAGGATTTTTACAGACTAATTTAGGGAAAGTAATATCCAACGGAAACTTGTTTAGTATGGCGAGAGTTCCAGCAGGCAGGAAATGAAATGCAGCATCTTATGAAACTTTGTTACACTTTATACTACGCTAATTTATAAACCCGCGTAAAACCTGTCGTTTAAACATTAATTATGATACCACATTCTGAGAATATATTAAAAAGTACGTAATAAGTTTTTTTATCAGCTCTGTGGTTCATTATGAAGTAACACTTTTAATTGACAATTTAACCACGATGTCACTGATGCATATATTGCATAAGTTTTTACACGAGTGTATAGTCTTTACACCAATGACCTCAGGAATCCCTTTCACGGAAGTGCAACATTTTTGAGACACCCTGTATATCCAAAGAAATTTGATTGAACTCCACATGTGTACACCTTTACAATTTCCATAATCGTAATTTACAAAATTCCCAGATAAAAATTATATTATCGCGTAATGTACTGCATTATTTTCTCGACTGATAAGAAATTATTCTTTTTCTATATACAGTAAGGAATGAAACTGATTACACACTATTTGAAACAACATAACTTTTTTAAAAATAGATCAAATGACTGAGAGGAGACTGATGTTATTGAGAGGTTAGAAGTATTAGTTTATTAGACGAGGTGTAACAAATTTTTGAAAAAAATTTGAATTGTTCGTAATCGTGAATGAAATAGTAAAAGTTGGTTTTTTCAGCTCTTTTATCTGAGCCTGTATTGAAAATTTACAAAATGTGTTCTATTGACTCAAATAAATTATATTCATGCTGAAAATTTCATGGATATTGGTTACTTCGTTTACGAGTTACAAACGATTAAAAGTGGGAAAATTGCCATTTTTCACGATTTTTTACTAAAAATCGGACTTTTAGTCGTTTATAACTCGTAAACGAAGTAACCAATATCCATGAAATTTTCACCATGAATATAATTTATTCGAGTCAATAGAACATATTTTTTAAATCTTCAATACAGGTAAAAAAGCTGAAAAAACTAACGTTTACTATTTCTTTTGCGACTCCGACTAATTCAAATTTTTTACACCTCGTGTAATAAACTAATCCTTCCAACTTCTCAAAAACATTCAAGTCGTTTGATCTAATTTTTAAAAAGTTATGCTGTTTCAAATAGTGTGTAATCAGTTTTGCTCCTCACTGTATACTTTGCAGGCCTAAACTTATAAAATGTATATATTGAACGCGCGCGCACGATAGCGCGCCGGTGGTATTGAATGTTTGCGAAGTCGAATCGAATGTCTCTTGTCTGACTCGGCGTTACAAAGCAAGGTATTAATTGCGCTGACGCGGCGGTGTTCGAAAATTGATCGGGTTACCAGATTAGAGGATGGGAACCGCTCCAGACCGGCGACCAGCGAGCGTACACAGCAAAGGAAACGGTGGAGAGCTTAAATAAAGAAATCGAGTTACACGATAGCGATCCGATGCGCGACAGACAACACGCGAAATCGATAATTCACTGAATGGTTGCCAGGTAAGGTCCTCCGCGGTAGGCAACAGCGTAAATCAATTGGCTGAATCTCCTAGCGTCTCTCTTACGTGTATTTACGTAACAGGTGGCGGTATCGAAAACCTCCGAGATTATAGGGCATAGGTGGCGAGAGAGAGAGAGTGAGAGAGGGAGAGAGTGAGAGAGAGAGAGAGAGATCATGGACAAAAGCCTTACACGTTCCTTTCACGCGTATCCTCTCGGTTAATCTAGACGATCTTCCTCCGGGAAAAAGACTGGTTTTCAGTCCTTGCGTTGAATCGCCGTCGTCATTCTCTTTCCTGTTGCGCCGAGCTACTTCTTTGTAGTCCTCCCGTGCGTCGGCCGAACGAGAGTCAATTATGGCGCAGCGTTCTCCAAAGACTCGCCTCGCTCCTTATTCAGCCTTTCATATTTTTCCGAGACATCGAAATTGCTCGTCATTCCAACATTAACGTAACAGCACACGACTCTTTAAGTCATCGAGTCTCAAGTCATTCCCAGAACAACAGAGAATCCATGTCTCATAATGATCAAACTTGCGAATTACAGTTTTCGATTGCAAACAATTTTTCGGATAACTCCGTAAATGGGCTTTTTACCATCGATCTTTAGGGTACCCCCCGCGGTAGTGGGGATAGTCCTGCGACCTTTAGCGCGGAGGTTTTCGCGACATATATCGAGAAAAGACTGTGTTTCAGAGGAACGGTTGGAACATCGAGGAAATCGCTCGGTCTCGGAAAATAGCAATCGATTGGTTTTCCACGGCGAGGTGCGTGACGCACCGTCATGGCGGGTTTCGCATCGCGCGGCATCGAGCGTTCCCACGGATGACTCATGGCGAGACGCTCTACCTGCGTTTATTATCGAGTTCGCAGGGTAGTTCTCGCTTCGTTGAAAGTAGCCCGGAGACGTCTGGCATTTTTTGGAAGGAGGGGGAACGGGAGAGAGGGATGGAGAGGGTACGCCCCGGGAACGAAATGATATTCAGCACGGTGGCGGCGCGTACCGACCGAGATTTATTCAAATTTTCGTGACTAGACTCTGCTCCTCCTACCCTCGTCTCACTGCTCGCTTCATCCGCGCTTTTCCTCCCTCCTGCCCCGTCTACCTCTGTGTTTCATTCGTTGGTCCCCGAGCCTCTTACTTCTTCAGCCTCCTTTTTTCCCGTGGAACGCGGCGAGAAAGTGTGCCGGGGAACACAAAGGATTCGTTCACGTACGGAGGGCGAGAAAAAGACTGAACCTGCCACGGGAAAGCCGGGGGAAGAGTCGGCTGCCGCAGATAAGGACGCCCATAAAGGAGATAAAGATTGTTTGTTTGGTCCGGCCGACGGACAGCCTCCGTGGGACAACGCTCGTCCGCTTTCTCATTCTTATTTCCCTCTATTTCTCACATTTTTCTCGTCAACGCGCGCGTGACTTTTATTTTCTCTTAGATCAGGTCTCCGCATCCTCTCTTGTTGCTTTCATTTAACTTCGTACTCAGCTCGAGTTTCGGCCGGCGCTTTTTCCTGACAATCTTTCGAACATTTTACAATCGCCGTGGGTGCGACATAAACTTTGAAATAAATTTTAGACTTTACATATCCACTGCATCGCGGTTATAGATTAACACGTTGACTGCCATGTCACCCATATGTGGGTGACGGAATTATTTGTCCAGGTTTTAAAATGAATTTTTACGTTAATATATTCATTGTACCAAATTTGATTGGGATCTGTAACATGCAAGAAAGTTGGAGGACTACTCAATATCATACATTTAATTTCTTTCAATTTTTACTTCATTAAATGTCTTACTTTGATTTTATGGAATTTTTGAGGTTTCTAGTTTGGCAGTCAAAGTGTTAACGAATTTCGAATTATTTCTCTACTACGGATACAATTTTACGGAAACGATCGGAATATATCACTTCGGTTAATATAGAGAAAGGGTTAATTAATTTTTTATTAGGTTGTCCTCAAAGTTCGTTTTGTTCCCGCCCGGTGTGCACAATCTGAATAGCGTTTGAGATTATCACACGATGCAGTTACATGAATGGAGACTTTGAGTAATTTCGACGGGAGTGAGAGTACGATTCTTTTCTCAGTTTTTGGAAATAGAGAGAGTGATTCACAGCACGATGGAAGTCTTATCTTATCCAGCGCTCACGGATTTCGACAAACCCGTTTTAATTGTCATTCTTCCGTTTCTCCGCGCGCCTTATCGTAAACGCGCACGCTCTTAAAGCATCGTCGAAAACGAAGTTTAAGGTTCCGTTGAGAACGCCGAATAAGTTAATCTGGTCTCCACATTTTTCGATAAGAGCGCGCTAATGGATGCTCCGCTCGGGTAATCTCGACGTTCCAGATACCGAAATCTGGACTCTCATTTAAAACGTAATTAATCACTGCTCTCTTAAAACATGCAACTTAATTGTGCATTTATGTTATCTGCGAGGTAACGCTACCGCTCATAGTTACATAAGGAGCGTATTGACTATGGAAAATACTTTCCACGAATAGAGGATCGGACGGGACCCGGCCTGAGGCGATCTATCTTCCGGCCGTCGCATCTCATTGATCTTCGCTCGATCGAAAAAAGTTTATCTGATCACCTTAAAAAGCTAATCTGATAATTAGCCGCAATTAAGATCGACAACGCCAAGCCTCCCTGACACCCCGATCAGTTTCAAGCACAAGAACTCCGACGCAAAAAGCGTGTCTAGATTTAGGACTTACCGGTTTTCTTAATTTTAACAATTCGAGAAAAATTTCTCTTGGATCTCTACAATCTCGATAATCGTAAATTAAAAATATTAGAAACCGTCAATTTCACGGGTCCCGTAAATCGAGTGAACACAAACGGGTGTTCGAAATATGCTGCTCTGCCGCGTGGTCCAAGGAAGAACAATGAATCCGAATATCTCGGGGAAGCTAATGGTTCGCGAGAAGCGTGGTCTCGATGGGTGAACGATCTCACGCGAGAAATGAAGTTCGCGAAAACGTTGGGTGAGCCAACTCGTTGGGAGAGATATACCGAGTATACGGAGTCTTGCGGAGAGTCGAGCGGAAAGCATTCAATTCCCATCGTAACGAGACACGCACGAGCATACCGACGCGACGCGAGACGACATGAGGCGACGGTGGAAGGTCCGTGTGTATGCGCGCGTGTGTGTGAGTGCACCGGTTCGAAAGTTTACTTTATATTCAGCCGTATGTAAATGAGAAACGATCATTCAGCGGCGTGCGCGCGCGGTGCGGTAGCTGGCTGGTCCGGTTCACGAACCGATCGTGGGCGCACGTGTAAAACCGAGCAAGAAAGCACGCGCCCTGTTCTCGTGTTTCTTTCGTAAAGGGGGTTCTTTAAGCCCCTATGCACCGCTGTCACGCGATAAGAACCTCGACGGCGGTTTACCGATTACCCGACGCTGGTAAAGCAAACGTACGTTCCTGAATGCAAATCGACACCGATGGACGAAACGGAGGACCGTTATCGTACACCTTTCTCTCTCTCTCTCTCTCTCTCTCTCTCTCTCCCGGTAAAGAGGAAAATCCATTTGCGACGCTCGTGCACGCTCGATTCATACGCCTCGAGAATCGAGACCCCCGCATACGGTGCTGGGGGGCTCCTCTCGATCGGGACTCCCATCGACGAGTTCCTCGATGCCGCTATTTATTATTGAATCCGCCTTCCGAACCGATCATTTCCACCGACAAATCGGGCATAGAACTTTCTACTGCCAGCCGCCGCCACAGTGTGACGAATGGCCTTTTTAGCTGGACAAAATTAACTTTCAAATAAAGAAAAACTAACTGTGCTAATATAATCTAAAATAACCACGTATTAAAACCCTTGAATATTAAAACTTAACCCTTCGCACTCGAAGCCATTTTAACTCCAAAACGAAACATTTCTTCCGACCTAGAATATTTCCCTTCTACAGATTTTTTTCAGGTTATACATGCAAAAATGGTGCAATTTACTTGTACATTACTGAAGTGTTTAGTGATTTATGAAATACAAACAAATTTAATAAAGTCAAATATATTTTGGAAAATGATACAGCAATTTTTAGTGGCGCGTTACAGTCGCCCTTCGAGTGCTAAGGGTTAAAATTCTTTTGTTGTATGTTTACAGAGCGTGTAAACTTCACCTAAAAGACGAACACCTAACCTATAAATGAATGGGCACATTTCCATACGCGCTAGAAAGATGTTAAAATGTACTAAGGAGTGTTTAAATTTCCTATATACGATGGATATAACATCTCAAAACATGTATTTTCACTTTAGTAATTCCAAATTATCGATAACATTCTTCTATTTTTGTAAATTAAGTGTCAAAGACGGTACTTATTTTTCCACAGAAACGCCCATGTTACTACTCTTCGTTAATGAATTAGTATATGCGCCACGTCGATCCACGCGATGATTTTTACATATAATAAAGTAGAGAGATTCTCTACTTTATTTTAATACCAAAATTGGCTTGCAGAACGTTGCAGAACTATACTAATTTTTACAATGAAGTTACGTCGTTTTACGTACACGCTCGTGACAATCATAGCTCGGGCCGGGCGTTTCGAACGCAGCCGATGCCGATTGCCGTCGCCACTTATTGTTAGCGGTTTGTTTAGTCTCTTTCATTGTATATCGAAGGAATAAACAATGATAAGATCCCTGAGTTTTCCTCTGAACTTTCTTCGTATGAAAATTCGTTTCTTCAGTCGTAAACCCAAACATTTGTCGTAACACAAATACGTTTAGATATATTCTATTTACATTTGTTTATAAGTTATTAGTTTATAAGTTATTTGTTTTTAGCAACCGAACGTTTCTATTGAAGACTGATTTTGATCTCTGTTATTCCTTTTGTTTTATTTATATTTTCCTGTTATTATATTTTTATTAAAATAATAAACAATAATATGAAACAGAGTTGTTATTTATAAAGTGAAGCCTTATACTAAACCAAAGAATAATTCTTTCCCGTTAGAATATGTCTGAACCTCCAAAAAGTAACATTTACTATAACTTTTCCAAAATTACATTCTTTTTGTCCATAATTAAAAGTGACGTCTTCTTTGATAATATCTAGTACTTGTTAAATCATTCTGTGTTACACAGGTCCATTACTAACTTTGTTGTATTTTATATTTAATTATAAATCACTTAAAATATATTGTTTAATTAACAAGAACCAACTAAATGTTGTAAAAAATTAATAATTATTCATATTTTATACAACTGTAAACATATTAATCGATAAATATAGAAAAATAGGCGATTTAGAATTTTGTCCAGCTAAAAAGGCCATTCGTCACACTGTGCGCCGATTCGAATGCACAAGCTGAATCAACAAAGATTAGGCCCCCGGCGCGGCTTTTTCTCGCTGAACGCTCGCTGGCGCCTTTGCGAGCAGTCGTTGCTACAACATTCTACCCGTAAGTGTCGTATCCTCGGGTCTGCCGAGCGACAGTTATACGAAACCTTCCACATTCTTTGTGGTGTGCCGAACCTGGAGGTTCGACGCCTTCGACTCCCATTACGTGAGTAATTATGATCAGAACTACATGTGCTGGCGATTTTTAGAGAGAGAGGCCCGAAGACCTCCTTTAACACTTTCACTGCCATACTAGAAACCTCAAAAAGCCATAAAATCAAAGTAAGTTATTTAACCCTTTCACCGAACGGAATCATGCGCCAGAAATGTGCACAGTGCGCGTGGCTTTTGTACATACGTTCTTCTAAGTCTTAAATAATTACTATGCTTAATAAAACAATTATTGCTCCAAAATCAACAGAAAATGTTCTGCCGATAAAGATGAATTCATCATTGCCACAGATGGTACTTACATACACTCATATAGATGCCGGATATATTGAAAGGGTTAATGAGATAAAAATTGAAAAAAATTAAATGTATGACATTGAATAGTCCCCCAACTTTCTTGCATTTTACCGATCCCAATCAAATTTGGTACGATGAATATATTAACGTAAAAATTCATTCAAAAACCTGCAGAAATAATTCCGTCGCCCACATATGGGTGACATGGCGGTCGACGTGTTAAATGAAAATTATGCAGTTTTTCGAGAAACGAGTCCACTAGCTTCTAAAACGTTCCAAGACAGTTGTAGAAAATGTCGGTGCCAAATGTAACAGTTTTGCAATCACCTCTTAGGCCGAGTAATAAGTCTGTCCGCATTTCTCTACATGAGTGCTGCTATATATATATTTATACACTACCCGTGGAGGTGCTTGAACGGTACGAGGAAAATGAAATTTGAGAACCGGTGATCGAGTGGACAAGCTGACAATAGATTCTCGAAATGGGAGGCCGCGGACAAGAGGACAACAGCAAGAAATCGCTTACCGTTAAGATGCACTTGTGACTCGGCGAGACGTAGTCCAGTCCCCGGTGTCCTTCTCCGCTGAAGCACTTCTGTATATTGGTCATGTACCTCCTCCTAATAGCCTTTAACGAGTAGACACAGAGCGCTGAATTCTCCGTGGGGATATCGTTGCTGGGAGCCTCGCTCTTGGAGAAGACCGCGAACAGAACGTCCTCCTGCGCGGTGATCCCCAAATCCTCGGCAAGAACGGAGCCGGCCTTGCCGACGTACGCGGCTTGCAATAGATTGTAATTGACCCCCTCGGTGGAGCAGTTGATCGGTATCTCGGTGTACGAGTAGTAGTGCTCGTCGTCGTGGCACACACGGACCATCTTCGACATGTAGATCGGTGTCTCGGTGTTCTTCATCTGCGTGGTCATGAAGTAGCTGAAGCCGCCGCTGCTGAACCCGTAGACGTACTTGATGCGATACCGGTCGCGCGACAACGAGTTCACGTACATCCTGGTGCCGGTGGTGACGGCGGACTTGGCGATGTTCAGCATCCTATCCTTGTCGAGGGACCTGGAGCTGACGGCGGGCACCTCGGCCCGATACGGCCCGTTCCCGGTGAACGTGACGCCCACGTACATCACCTGCGAGACCGGAGGATTCGGCGGTCCCGGTGCGATGAACGCGACGGTCGAGGCTGTAGCGTTGTTCGCCACCACCGCCTCCTTCACCTCCTGCACGATGTCCGAGATGTTGTGAAGATTCCGGACCCTGCAGGTGCCCTGCGACACGATGCCGCACGAGATCAGCCGGCTGGTCGTGTAGTCGATCATCAACGCCTTGTTGACGTTGTCGACCGGCCGGGTCGGTGTCTGACGCGGACAGTTGATCATCGAGCAAGCGGTCGAATCGCCTTTCGGCCCGGTTATCTCCTTGATCTCCAAGTTCAAGTCCGGCGACAGCTGATAGAGCCGGTTCACCGCGCCCACGTACAGCCGACCGGTGTTCTTGTCCACCACGAGATGGTTCATGTGCTCCACCTCCGGGTCGTGGAACTTTTGTACTATGTCGGCCGGGGTCGAGCGAACCGGCAGCCTCGGGGACAGCAGCACCAGGATCGACAAGAGCAGACGAAGTTGCCGTTCATGCGACACCATCGATCCCATCCTCGTCGACGTCTCGCTGCCGGGGAAGACTAGCATCTTACTACTCTACTTCCTACGCTACGGGACACCACCACGACGTCTCTCGCCGCTTCCTCCTTCGCTGTCGCACGGGGATCTTCGTGGAGGCGTCCTCCTCGAGCCTCGCCCAGACCTGCACAAACGAACCGGGGGAAACATGGTTAGATCTCTTGTCTTTCGACGGTCCAACGGGGAACCTGCGTTCTCTTCCGCTCCCGGCCCCCCTTCAATTTCGCCCGAAAACATGCTCACAATAGACGCTCGACGCCGACGGAGAGGACGCTTAAGGGGGCCGGCAGGCATTTGGCCTTGACTGTCACGCTATGTTACGCTATGCCTTTTTTTCTAGACATTTTACGTCTTAAATAAGTAAGTAATCAATTAAAAATGCATACCACCGTGTTTGTAAATGTCTTTGCTATGTCTGTATAGAAGCCTTTTTTCGATACGAACACTAAATCTCGCGAAATTAAGAGAATCTCTCAGCGGCAGCCATCTTGTGACGTCATACTTGCTTCAGAATTCGAATTTTCTGCCGAATATTACAAATTACTCCGCGATGAGGTAGAAATTCGCAATTTGGGCTCTATACAGACATAAATTGGACTTTTAGGAAACACAATTGACCACTTCTAAACTGCTCATTGCAATATTGAAGCGATAGTTTGAAAAGGTTTTGACCCATGCATAAGCATATGGATTTCAAACCCTGCCGGCCCCCTTAACGCTAGAACTACCGAGCGATAAGCGCGACTGACGTACATTGCCCTGTAACTGTGGCAAGACTATGTCCATTTAGACTTCACACAACTTTTATTGTAATGAGTGCTTCCAAGTACATTCCAAAATTTCCGATGAAAACATTTTTACAATTTCGGTAATTGTAAAAGAAAAAATTAGGAACCAGTCATTGTGACTGGTCCGGTAGTTCTATAGTGTCAACCCCTTGCCATACTTTGACGAGTATGGCTCGTCATGAGAATTTCGGACCAAACGTAAACATTACCGAGTCTGACTCGTATTCAAAAGTTCGAACCAAACATGAATTCGCGCTTGGGCCCGAATTCTTCCGAGCTAAAAGGTACGGCAAGGGGTTAAGGGCTCGGTCTTCGTAGATTCGCGATAAGGTAGAGTGACTACATTACCGTGAAAAAATGGTTTTACGTGCCTCAAGTTTTCGTCCGTATATAAGAATATTTTGTCGCTGGTAAAGGGCTCGTTCGAAAGAGGAAGGTTCAATCTGGTGCGCGCTGGTCAGCAGCTGCCGAGATTATGCAGATATTTGGTAATATAAGCGTTAGAAGTAGGCCAAAAATTGACGATGCGCATGCCGTGGAAATCTGGATGAAATCGAGAGCAGCGCACACTAGAAAATATCTCCGGCTACAAATTGAGCTATATTTTGTCTCGATTCTCTGCGAAATAAAGCCAAAAATTTGAAGCACTGGCGTCAGAATTCATGATGTCCACAATACAGAGAAATATATGTGACAAGTTTAGTCACAGACTTAAGACCCGTCGGATCAAGACCAAGACGGATCATAAGTCTGTGTCTGAAGGCTGCGAATGGAAATTATTACTTGAAAAGTCACGCGACTATCCCGGGCCCTTAAGAGAAACGCTTCTCGGCGCTGGTTGATTGGAAACGGTCTCAGAATTAGGTACATTAGAAATGTGCGCGCCGGCAACGTGCTCGAATTACGAACACGAATATGAAACATTGTCAACACCATGGATCTCGAAGATTTGGAATGAAAACACGCACTATGCGGGATCCCACGTTTAATGAGTATTCATAAAATTGTAGAAAACAGAGTGTACACCGTACACAAACACGACAAACAATAAAACGATTTGCATCTCGAAAATCGGGGAAAAAGTTTGTTCTTTGGAAGATCTAAACGCGTTCGACACATTGTACACTAGGGTGGACCTTAGTTGCTCTTGTGCAAAATTTTTTTTTAAATTCATTCGATGCGACCCTTGCAATCTGTTCTACTCGGTAAAAAACTAATTCCCTCCAAATTTCAAGTCGATCGGACAAAGGGAAGACGTGTCGCAACGAGTTTGTTTATGCAAAAAATTTTAATTTTGCGAAAAATGAAAAAGTACACATTTTTTCAATCCCACTGGTCATTAAACACTATTTTAATGTAATATTCTTATTATATCAAAGCAAAAATTAAATTGTTTAATGAATTTGTTTAAGCAAAATTTTTAATATTTATTTTTTAAATATAAAATTTGATCTCACATTAATATAAGGAAAAGTGGAAAAAGACAGTTAAATACTTATAATTGAATATTTTGTTTATAGGCCTAATTATAATAAGAGTATAAATATTTTTTTAAAATCTGTACTTAATGTTGTTTTATCAATTTTTGGGTATTTTTCCCTATAATCGGTTACAATTTGTAATATGAATTGTTTTTCTTCTTCGTTTTTGCATAACGTTAAATTATAATCTTTCATTAATTTTACTGCTCTTTCTGCAACGTCATTCACAACTTCTAATTTTGTTATAATACCTATCGCTTCGGTATAATTATTATTAGTTTCCCATAGTGCTGGATCAATTAAAAGAAAATCTGAATTTATATTGAACCATTTGAAAAAATTATTTGATTCAGATGATACGAAATGTTGTATTTCCAAATTCGCAAGATTTTTAATTTCTATAGTCGTTGTCATGTATCTCTTATAATTATTATTATTGTTTACATTTTGTAGTGCTTGCACCATCGATCTTTTTGTTTCTACTGAAACTTTTTTATCAAAAAACGATAGCGCCGCATTCTCCGGTGACAAGTACCATAAATGGTTCACAATTTTTTTTAATGCCACATCGCTTATTTCTTCGTTAACATTTTTGTAATGAATTATATTTTTGATGAATTCTAGATCTACACGTGGCGCCATAGCAGCCATTGGGGTCAAAATCCACGGCTCAATATAAATGTTAATTAGAAATACACATGTATCTCTAATGCTACTATACTCTTCCTGGTTGAGAGGAAATTCGTTTCGAAAAATAAATATTTTTAAAGTGTATATTATTTTAGCCATCCACCTCGCATGGTGAAATGCGCCAGGCATTTTGAATGAAATGCCACCCAAAAGAATCCCCCCAAGAAAAATTATTGCTAATTCTAAAAGTTCTTTGTAGTCATCTCTTGGGTGACTCATTTTTGTGTAATTTTTAAAAATTTCGATTTTTTTTTTTGTATATCATTAATATGTTTCAGAACGTAATCGTCGTGCGTTCCCGGGATGTAATTATTTTTATTAATTTCAGGCCAACTATTTTGAAATTTTTTTAAAAGTTGAATATTCGGGCCTGTTGGCGACCGTTTAGCACGCTCATAGCTCTACTCCGTAATGTAATAAACCAAAATATTGACAATATTGTTGAAACTTTCAAGTAAAATTTCTTATTATACAACCAAAAGATGATATTTTTATGTTATAACAGTAACTCTTATCATTAAAACATAAAATTTGAGTTGCATGTAAAATTAAAGGGAAATTACTGAAATTTTCAAACTTCAAACCGATTGCGACACCCTTTCTTGTTGTCCAATTGAGTTCTTCTTCTGCAGAACTTATTTTTTTTTTGGATCTGGAACAGATCTAGGGGGTCGCATAAAAAAAATCAGATGGTCGAAAATTAAGGTCCACCGTATTGTACACGTTGCTTACAATCAGCCTAAAATGGAGCGTGGAGTAGCATGCGTTTTTCGACCGACGCGTGTGGAGAGTAAAGAAAGTATCTGTTTACGCGAAGACTACAAGATGCTAATTAGCACGTTATGTTTAGGAATTTCTTTTTTGTGGTTTGTACGTGTCCGCGTGCACGGAACAGTGATTTCCATATAACAGAAGCGTTTCTCGGATAAAAAGCGGGGGATCCTTTACACGCGTCTCTAATTTCTCGTGGAGCTTCACCGCTGCACTTCAGAATTTTATGAAGTAATAAAACGAAGCGTGAAACGTTCGTCTGTTGCTTCATTCTGCGTTCCATGGGAGAGGAGGAAGAAGAAAGAAGAGGGGAGCCGCTGTACAGGTTCACGAAGTATGAAGCACACCGTGTTAATTTCACGCATTCTTTCTCATTATGCACACGAACTTATGAACTGCGGCGTGTAACGATCTGAATAAATTTGTAAGGATGGGGGAGTCAAGCATTAACCAAAGTCCGTCCAATTTCTTCCACTTTATGCTATTTGAACGCTGAAGTGTTTAAATGGATGCTCGCGTATCTAGAATAATATGCGGATTCAAATATTTTAAGGACACTTTTAAATAGTTGGCGATAATACTACGTTAATCTTAATTGGTTATAACTGAATACCAGAATTGCCACTTCAAAATTTCGCTAGAAAGTTGAAGGAACAGGATTGCATTCTCTATTTTTATCCAAATGAATGAATGAATGCTAATGAATATTTCATTTCGTTGAGAAAAGCTTCTTTGGTTACTTCGGTGACGCTTCTGATTAATCATTTAATTTTTTGGTAGTAAAATATCTTTGATTCCAAGGAAGATATTACAGTGGTTATTGATTTTCTATCGTCGGTAATATAGATAAAGAAAGCATAAAATACATGCTTATATTACGGCAACACGCAAAATAGAGAGCAGTTTCAAGTTAGGTGAGAAACACTATCGCTTTCACAAGAAAAGGTAGCAGGTGTTGTACATCCATGGGAAACCAGTACCAAGTCAACGACACTCTAGACATGAACCACCTTCTGCCACGAAGTAATTGCTTCGATTATCTCCTCAAACCCAAGGAGAATCAAGCAATCGCACGCAAAGGCCTGGCATAAGTTGGGGATAAAAACGCAAATATGTTAACCGTGAATAAATTTTCTACCTAGCTGTGGAATATTCTGTTCAAGCTCCTTGCCCGAACATTATCGAATTCCTCGGGAACGATCGCATAATTTTCATTGAACAGATAAAACAACCGTTAGTTTCTGAACATGTCCAATTAGCACGAACAATCGTACATTTTCTCTGTCACAAGATTCTTATTTGAATTTTCACTTGTGCCTTATGGAGTCGCGAGAAAAACGGTAAAAATGGCAATATTAACACATCTTGCGCGGACACTTTGCCGCCAAAGTCTTACCGCGTTGCATTCATTCTTGCAGCGCACGTTTTGTATTTTTGCAACGCATGTCCATCCGATTTTATTGTAAAAACACATCGATAACAATAATCCATCAATAATCCGTGAAAAACGACTCTAGTCGCTTCCCGCGCAAGATGTGTTAATCAAGTTTCGGTAAAGTGTTAAAATGTGGCATAAACCAGTTAAGAGTTAACACAGAGGCAAACCTAATTTACTGGCAGTTACACCGAAGCAAGAAAAATAAAGGAATTTTGACGTTGGAGAAGCACGGCTGACCGAACAGAGGAGCGAAACGGCGGAAGGTGCGTCGTAAGGGACATTATCCGCCATAATTGCTGCGCCGACGTCGGAAATGCCACGTGGTCGCGTAGGACTTCATAAAACTCAATGAACGGGAAAGAAAGGCACCGAAGTGAGAACGAAGGGGTGGTGCCTGGCAATTTATCGACTGCAGAAACCGGGTGCCTTCGAATCGACCCGTGGCCCTTCTGACGAAATGGAGCGGCCGATTTTTGCTCGGGAACACGCGAAAGGGAGAGAGAGAGAGAGAGAGAGAGAGAGAGAGAGAGAGAGAGAGAGAGAGAGAGAGAGAGAGAGAGAGAGAGAGAGAGAGAGAGAGGGAAAGAGGGGGTGGATCTGAAAGCAGAAAAGGGGGATGCAGGGACCGAGGAAAACGTATTCTTCGTTTCCTATCGCGACGGAGGGTAACGCGTTCGATCGCAACAAAAAAACTTTCCTTATTTTCCGACGCTCATCTTGGGGTAAGCCGTGGAGGGGGCTCGACAGACGTCAATTTCAGTGTGTGCGGACAAGAGTGGTGGAAATGGGGACTCTGTAATTTCAAATGATCCCCACATCCTGTTCCTACAACTTCCGATTATTAAATACACAGAGTGTGACGAGAATAAGTATACCTGCCCGTCGCAGCGGACTGGGGACTTATATGTTGCTCGTACGTAATTCGTAAAAATATTCCACGTTTCAGAAACTAGGAATTTCGATAACATCCATTAAGAAAATATTCTTCAGTTTCGGTTCCTTTCTTTGCGATGTTTCAGAGTTGCGTCAATATCGGCGGTGCACCGATTATTTAATTATCTCGATTAAAATATTTCCTTCTTTCGGTCTTGTTGGGTTTAAAGAGTTCGCCGCAAGGGAGTACTAATTAAACACCAATCTGGTTTCTATTCCGGTACGAGCGGGGCCGATCGCTGTAAATAAAATTAACCCGCGTTCTCGTGTAAGCGCAAAGAGATAAAGGGGAACACGGCCTTTTAAGCAAATCCACGACGAAACACGCAACGATCTGGGGGGAGGGGAGGGAGAGAGAGAATCGCGTCGGGGTATCCAACGACTCGATAACTATCGAGATATCCAAGAAACCGCGATTCCACGTAGAAGGAAGGCAACGGCGGAACACGTTGCGAAAGATGGTGTGCGTGTGCAGCCATGCAACGTGCAACGTGCAACGTGCAACGTGCACCGTGCACGAGGCAACAGTAGCCTCCACCTTTCGCATCCGCACGCGGTGCACGGAGGAGAGAGATCCAGAGAAAAGATGGCCGCCGCTGCTGTCCGCTGCTTCCAGAAACGGAAGCTGCGCGAACGAAACTCTAATGCTCCGCGAAATTAAAGAAACGCTGCATTAATCAATTTTTTCAGGCAGTCCCATACAGAACCGAATAATTATCGACATTTCAATTTTTGTAACTTCGAGGCTGAAATATTCCGCCTGTGCTAAATTCAATGAAAATTTCCAAAAAATAATAGAATATATATTTTATATATAGATATAAGAATAGAATATTTATTTTATTTTGATATATTGTTATTTTATATTTTTATGTCCGTTTTTATTATTTTATTATACTTATTATATTGAAAAGCGACAGTAGCTCTCTCTTTCTCTCTCTCTCTGTGTATTTAGTGGTCTGCGATTTTGCGAGTTGAAGGAGATGTGATGTAATGGGATTGTAACCCTGAGGGGAACAATAAATGAATACATACATACATACATACAATAGAATATAGTATTCGGCAGAATTTAGTACGATTTAAGAGCGTTTGTTTAGCGTGTGCCGTGCGCGCATGACAAACGCACGCGTGCCATTCTTCGCGCATTCTCATAGTGCGCGACGGGGATCGGTGTGACGCGACAAACGCGCCTCAATGTAGGTTAAAACCGTAATTAACGGCAGTCTTAATTGCCGACAGTTTACACCGTGGTATTACCGATTCGACCGAGACCATTTCTCCGCTTTGCCACGGGAAAATCAAACGGCCGTGAAACGACACTTTAATTAGCGTGTTTACGAGCGAGCTGGCCTGGTCAGAGGGGCACAACAATTTTCTGGGATTAATCCCAACGATATATACCTCTCTCCCTTCAAAAACGAAAGAAAAAAAAATAGTACAGGTCTTCGACGGCTGGGAAAAAAAAATCTCCGGCCAGGGGATTAATTACCGTTGCTTGTTACCGAGGGAGGAGAATGTTGATTTTCTTCCGTTATTTTCGCAGCTCGACAAAAGAGCGAGCAGCGCTCGGACGGAGTTCCAGGGCACCGTGTACCGGACGAGAGTTTGATCGTCGAAGGATACGGTACCTACTCCGTGGAGAGCGGTTCAAAGTTCGAAGCGTAAATTCGCGGGATAAGTAGGATGTAATGAATGAAACGGAAAAGCTTCGGGCAATATAAGTAGAGTTCAAGTGGTCCGCGGTGGATGTTCTGCGGCGAGAGGGTCCGGGATCTACCGAACGTTCCAAAACGTCCGGTCCGGGAAAGAATCAATATTGAAAGGGGAACGGGAAAGTTTTAATGAACGACAAAAATGAATTGAAACGAACGCGTTTCGCTGTAACGCAGAAGCGATTTTCAACGTTCGATATTTCCATCGAGGAGTACGCCGGATGTTTTAAAATCATCAAACGTAAAAAAAAAGAAACTAAAATACAAGAACTTCGGTAAAATAGAGTTGGTTTGTAGAAGAAATGTGCATTTGGGAAATATTTTCACGTGTCCGAATGGTTTCTATGCCGCTCGTAGAGCTTGCATCAGTTAATAAATACTCATGGGGAATTACCAGAGCCGCGAGATAGTAATGTCAATTTATTTTCCGCGAGACTATACCGCCAGCTCGGCCATAGTCTGAAACGGCAGACTAAACTGACGCGACGCTCCGAAAGCGAAATAATTTCTGCACCGTGCAGTGAAACCTCTCTCTCCCACCATCGAACAGAAACGTCCGTCCGTTAATTTTAATTACAAACCGCGCGGGCCGCTTTAATATGCACATTTATTTTAATGGAAAAACGACGGGGCTTCCGAGCGTGCAATGCACTCGATACCGCTTCCCTACGTCTGCCCGTATTTCATCATTTCCACGGAAACGCGGGATTTTACTTTTATTTACTTCGCTTGTTGAATTTTGCCGTGCTTTGTGCCGCGTTTTTAAGCGGCCGATGAATATCCCGTTCCGGCGATATTGGCGGCTACGCTGCGATACGCATAAAACGGAGAACCTATTCCTGAGAAGGCTATCAATTTTAATTTGTTAGGTGTTCACTAATCGTTATACAAATTGAAGCAGTGTTAAAGGCAAAGTGTTAAACCTAGTGTCAAAGGCAACGCATTCACAGAAATGTCGACGAACGTATGTGTACACGTTAATATTAGGTCGTCCTATAAGTTCGTGCCGTTTACTCTTGTACCATTTAAATTCTAAAAATAAAATATGTAATCACCCTTTCATTCCATAACCTCTTCTGACAATTCGGCAAAGACATCATACCGTCACTATAAAATTTCTGCGGTTTTTCATTAACCTATACTCGTATACTCGTCAAGACAGCTATAATTCAAACAGCGGTTAATTTTTGCAACGCAACTTAGGTACACATTTTTCAAAGAGGTCGCAACAGCTAACTGGTTAAAATACCTTTCGACGGTGAATAATATAAACATATCCACGGCACGAACTTATGGGACGACCTAATATTGTCACGACGCAAAAGAGGCTTTAAACTTTCTCTTGTTCGCCACGGTATTTGTGTCTTCTATTCTTTTTGGGCCTCGGAACGTTAACACGAGAAGAGAATCGTCGCGAGAGGACGAAATCCACGCCCATGAAGCGAACAGGGTCGAGGAACGCGGTCGCGCAATTAGCCGCTCTACAAGTTCCGCGAGCAAGATACTCGGAAGCGAGCAGTATCCCCGGTATCCGAAAATTCCCATAAAATCAAGGTCGATGCCGTTAGACATTGAAACGGTGCCAAGACGCTCGCGGCAACTGGGAGTTTCTTCAATTCCTCGTTACGGGGATCGTTGGGAGGCGGTCGCCGGGAAAAACGATCACCGCGACGCCTCGAGAATTTTAAGGAGATCGCGGCAGCGCGGTTCGATTTAAAGAAATGGAAGTTTCGCGGCCAGGGGCGGACCGGTAGGGAGCGGAATTTAAATAGTTCGCCGAACGGATAAATTACAGCGGCCGAGGGAGAGAGAGAGAGGGGGGGGGGGGGGGACAGCGAGCGCACCTTTGCCAAGGGAAAAACCCCGTTACAAGCTCACGAACGTACCTTAAGGGGTAACTACGTTTTTAAGGAGCGGTTCCCGTAACGAATGCGATCGTTTGGTAAACCTGGACACGCGGACCCTCCGCGCGTCTTCCACCGAGAGAAGAAGAAAGAATAAGAGGAGCGTGGGCGGATAACGGAATAGGACCAAAAGAGGATGCATTAAGAACGCCGTGATTCCTCGTCTCTTTCTTGCTACGCCCGGCTGCGAGTCCCGGTTTCCTCTCTGGCGAATTAAGAGACCGAGGCGAGCCCGCGCGGGCGTGTCAAAAACCCGAGGTACGTTCCGCTCACAAAGAAAATAAAGCGATCCTTAAACTAAATAAAGAAACCAATGCTAAAATTTGTTCTTCCAATTCTTCAACCAAAAGGATTA
The DNA here is from genome assembly GCF_050948215.1 of Halictus rubicundus. Lineage (NCBI taxonomy): Eukaryota > Metazoa > Arthropoda > Insecta > Hymenoptera > Halictidae > Halictus > Halictus rubicundus. Next base: position 3,800,804 of record NC_135164.1, on the reverse strand, counting down.
AATTATACTAGAATTGAATCGAGTAACTGAAGGAAACAGATTTCACGGACAAAACGAAAACATTGTGCACTTAACAGGTCATGATACAGTGATTTCTCTGTATATGTCGCCAAGGCCTGGGTGATAAACGTCGCGGAGTTATCCCCGCTATGCCATCTCTGTTTAACACGTTCGTCGCCGCGTCACCCATATGTGGGTGACGGAATTGTTTGTGCAGGTTTTAAAATGAATTTTTACGTTGATATATTCATTGTACGGGGTGTATAAAAATTATGTGTCACGACCATCATACCGTGATTCCACACTTCCTGATCGGTGGAGATCTGTGAAAAAAATGCACCGCAAAATTCATTTTGACCTCGAAACTTAAGGTCAAAGTATCGAAAAATTTGAGTGACGAGTACTATACGATGTAATAAAAGAAAATTTGTCGACACTTTGACCTTGATTTCCAAGGTCAAGGTGAATTTTGCGGTGCATTTTTTTAACAGCTTTCCACCGATCCAAAGGTGTAGAATCACGCTATGGTGGTCGTGACATATAATTTTTATACACCCTGTACTAAACTTGATTAGGATCTGCAACATGCAAGAAAGTTGGAGGATTACTCAGTATCATACATTTAATTTTTTGCAATTTTTATTTCATTAAATAACACTTTGATTTTATGGAATTTTTTGGGTTTCTGGTTGGGCGTTCAAAGTGTTAATTAATTTCGAATTGAAAGTCGTATCTGTTCACACATGTGCACGCAGTCAAGATTTTCTACGTATCCTGGCAGAGTGGTTTGTTACACGGTGTTCTCCATAAAATGATCCAATGTTTATACACGTGTATATGTTCGTCAGAGAGAGAGAGAGAGAGAGAGAGAGAGAGAGAGAGAGCGCGAGGAAGCATCGGTAAATATTGTATCTAGGAAATTGTTAGTTTCTAGACAGATCTTGAAGACTTCTCGGCCGAGGATGCTTCGCTTCAATCTTTTAAGAGAATAAAAGAACGCGAACGTATTTGTGGACCGAGGCGAATGAAAGCCTGCCCTCGAATGGTTTGTGGAAATTGTTTGAGGAGGTTGGTCAATATTACATGAACTTCGACTTTATTTAGCTGTAAGCATTGTTCGGCGTTCAATGATTCTGTAGATATAAACAGTCGCTCTACTACACTTACTGCGGATCTGTATGCATTTATAACGAATTGTAGGAAAATTTAAATAATTTCAAATGTACATACACCATTTCTATTAAAATCAACAAGTGAAGAAATAACATTCTACTTGGTCACTATTTCGCGTAATCGACGCAGACAATTTTTATTTTGCACAAAGATCCGCAGTCTATTAACACGTTCGCGGACGTGAATGCTACAGCATTTCATAGTGATGCAAAATGACACGAATGCCATAGCATTCAAATTTTAAAGACAATTTTTATCCATTTAATTTTATACAACCTTAAGTTTCTATAATTAATATATATTTCAAAGTAATGACCAACTGTCATTACTAATGACAGTTAACTCATTATTATTGTTTATGTCTAATCAGATTTCGGATAGTACACCTAGTTTCAAGAAAAATTGCCTGTCTATTTTTGCAGCTCACTGAAATGTTTACTGTCCGTGAACGTGTTAATGACACAAGCTCGGGTAAATCCTTAAAATTTCATAGTCTTCTACGGGGAGGATATTGCAGCTTAAATCAATTAAATTGTGTGCGATTGACTGAAAATAAGTAGTACTCATTACGCTCCAAAATATTTCTGGACTTGTTCCTAGCTCGTTGAACACCGTAGACACTGAATTACTCGAACGGGCAACATTCGTGTCAGCTAATATTGATTCTACGTAACGCTACTAAGAGGCAGACATAAAAGAACAATAGAGCGACTTATAAAACGTCCTGGAACGTACTTTCCTGGTAACGAAATGTATCTAAAGGGTCGCGTAAACTTTTAAGGGCCACCCCCCCCCACCCCCGCGGAGAGGGAAGTTTCCGCGTAAAGGCGTAATTATGCTTGCAGCCGGCGTATCTTCACGACATTTTTATCAGACTTACGACAGGTAGGAAGATGTAACAAGGTGGCGGTGACTTATACTCGGTGCGAGAAGCGGGGCGTTACGACGACGATAGTCGACGAGAGCACCGTCGAAACGACGGTCGAAACGGTGGCCGAACGGCGGAAACGTGGCGCGGGCTGCGCGGCAGCACGAACTGTGGGAAATACCTTGAGACAAACTGCCTTCTTAGGCAAAGTTCCTGTAACGAATGCGATCGCGCGACTAAACTTGGTCCGACCTTAGCTGCGTGAACGCGGAAAAACCGAAGAGGAAGAGGCGAAGCGAACGGCGAAGGATATAACGGAGCCCGGCCAAAAGAAGCGGCACAAGTTCCTTTAAATCTTCTCTTGACCTCTCTCGCAGGCGCGCACGCTGCGAGACTCTCCGATTCCTCGTTAACTAAATGGCCGGGGACAAAAAAGAAATCGTGGGAGGCGCGGGGAACTCGGGAAGTAATTTAAACAGAGAGCACACACACACACACACACACACACACAAACACACTCTCGTGCAGGGTCTTCGGTTGCTACTGCCTTCGATAACGGAGCGGCGCGGCGCGGCGTCGCGCAGATAAGGCGATTAGAAGACGTACAAGTTCTATCGCCTGAAACTTTCGGCTAAACCCTTTGTTGTTCGGACAGCTAAGCTTGTCCCGATTACCAAATCCGGAGGCCGAATCTGTCGTTAATTAAATACTCGCCGCGCGCGCGCGCTTGACTACAAGTGTCTCCGGCGATCCTTAACCCCGGAACTACTATGAACTCCTGTTGGAAACCAGGATTCTGCGTTACCGATCATAATTGTAATCGCGACATCTCCGTTTGTAGTAAGGAACAACATATGTAGCAAAGCGTACGAATCCCTCACTCTGTGTGTAGCCGCGTGCGAAGAAAGTCATTTATGTTTACTCAGTCCGGTTCGAAGCGTAACGTACAAAATATATACAGGGTGGCCCACATAACTCTGAACAGCTCAATATCTCGAAAACTATGCCATCGATTTTAAAGTTCTTAGTCTTAAATTGCATGGAACTGAAGGGCCTTTCTGACTACATAAACGTGAAGTGGCCTCCCTTCCCTTTTAACGGGGGAGGGGAGGTACCTTTATAATTTTAAATGGAACCCCCTATAAAATGTTACATATTTAGATTCTACCGGAAAAAACAAGTCAATTTTGTCTGAAACATTTTTTTGTCAGATACTTCCATGATGAGATATAACAGTTTGAAGTTTCGAGTTGTACTTTAAATTAAATGTTCAAAATGTCCACCACGGGCTTGTAAACATTTATTTACTCGAAACATCAAAGTTGTTCTAACATTTTTTAATATTTCAGGAGTCACTGAAGCGCAAGCGTCACGTATTCTTTGTTTCATATCCTCTTTTGCCGTCGGTGGTTCAAACATAACTTTGTCCTTTACATATCCCCATAAGAAAAAATCTAATGGTGTTAGATCGAGGGATCGAGGAGGCCATTGACGAGGTCCCCCACGACCTATCCATTTGTTCCCAAATTTTTCGTTCAAAAATTGCCTGGTGATGATTGCAAAATGTGGAGGAGCGCCGTCTTGTTGGAAGCACATTTCTCTTCTAACGTGCAGTGGCACATCTTCCAAAAGCGCAGGCAAATGATTTCTTAAGAAATCACAATAACTTGCAGATGTTACAGTTTCTTGAAAACAATAAGGTCCAATCACAAAATCTCCTATTAGGCCACACCAAACATTTAAAGACCATCAATGTTGAAAGGGAACACATCGCATCCAATTTGGGTTTTCCACGGCCCAATAATGCAGATTATGTCTATTTACATGCCCTGAATTCATAAAAGTGGCCTCATCGGAAAAAAGTATTTTGCACAAAAAGTCGTTTTCCACAACACCCTGCAGCCACTCACAAAATCTTACGCGGTGATCGTAATCTGCTATCGAAAGCTCTTGTGATAAAACCATGTGATATGGATGATACTTTTGCCGTTTCAAAATTCGTTGAATTGATGAACGACTAATATGTGATGTTTGTGCAAGTGTACGTTGACTAATATGAGGATTTAATGTAATTGCAGCAAGAATACTGGCACTATTATTTTCATTAGTGACAGCTTTACTAAGCCGCTTTTCTAAATTATGAAATGTTTCTAAATTATGAAGCGCGTATAATTCCATAACGCTATTTCCGAGCGCTACAAGTACCTACAACTCGAAACTTCAAACTGTTATATCTCATCATGGAAGTATCTGACAAAAAAATGTTTCAGACAAAATTTACAGATACTCAGACAGAATCTAAATATGTAACATTTTATAGGGGGTTCCATTTAAAATTACAAAGGTACCTCCCCTCCCCCGTTAAAGGGGAAGGGAGGCCACTTCACGTTTATGTAGTCAGAAAGGCCCTTCAGTTCCATGCAATTTAAGACTAAGAACTTTAAAATCGATGGCATAGTTTTCGAGATATTGAGCTGTTCAGAGTTATGTGGGCCACCCTGTATATCTATAGACCACTAAAAGGAGTTCTTAGTCACTGCGTAAAACCTGCAATCTACAACAACTCCTCCCTCTCTCTCTCTCTCTCTCTCTCTCTCTCTCTCTCTCTCTCTCTCTCTCTCTCTCTCTCGGACTCACATATGTCGCCGAGTCGTGGTGGATAAATGTCGCGGAATTATCACCACTACCGCGGGCTATGCCCCGCTCGGGGCCAAAGAGCTCCAGAGATCTCTCGGATCAAAGAATAGTGTCTCCTGCCCGATACACGTCCGTGGCTAGACCCGTCTTTTGGACATGCATCGAGTAAGCACTGTATTTGTCGGATAAAATCTCATAGAGTAAAACTATGCAATATTATGCATATAAGTAAGTATACGCCGTTGCAAACGACACGATCGAACCTACCTCAGTCGCCCACAGACGCTGCGAAGGTATATGCGTAATTATTACATTTCATCGAAAAATATTCAAAACTTTCGAATTTCGGCTTCCGAACAATTTGCGGCGAGTACCAAACAAATTCAGCTGTCTAAGTCGCTATTTCTTGTATGATAAATTAACGTATATGTTTGAAAAGTAGAAAAACTGACCTCTTTAAATCGATATTACCCACGCATCTTGTCAATGCTTCATTGCCAAATTTACGCCGAGACGTTTTGCATCCAAGAATTTACAAAACGCCCCAATCGTTATTGGACAATACGCCCCACCTTCAAAATCATATTGTTTATGTATTATGACGCATTTTTTTCTCTTAATTGTTAATAGAAATGCCGCGTAAATATGTAAGGACTACATTAAGGGCGTCATGGTCTGAGAAAGATCTCAATGAGGCAATGGAGAAGGTAAAAACCAAACAAATGGGAGTTAACGAAGCTTCTAGAGTGTTCAGTATACCTGCAAGGACTGTAAGAAGGCATATTAGTACAGGAAGATCTAAAGTTCCTTTAGGTCGTTCAACAGTTCTTAGCAAAGAACATGCTAAACGGAACACTGTTCTTTCGAACATACTAAAGATTTAGCCAAGAATAAACATCCTGAAAAGAAACCAAAGACAAAAAAAGGTATGGAAATACTAAACCAAAGACAAAAAGAAGTAAGAATAGAACATCTTCTTCTGAAAGTAGCAATGAGATAGCAGTGAATAAGGATACTTCAGAAGAAGAAATTTCCGATGAAGACACTAATAAGTGCGTAGAGTGTACTGAATACTATTATTGTACTAAATCAACAGAAGACTGGATACAATGTACATCATGTTTAGCTTGGTTACATCAGCTCTGTACAATGTACAATCCTTTTTGCAATCGTTGTGGTTGGAAAGGCAAAAGAGCAGCCCTTAATAAGAAATAATATAATTTCATTAGATATTACTCTATTTTTGTTCGTAACTATAGTAATTGTTGCTTTTGTTTAAACTTTTATAATACTTTATTAAGCATAATATACCTAAAGTAGTGAATAATTTATGTAGAGGCGTTATTGGATGAGGCATTTTACCCGTCTACTGTGTTACAATATGCCCCATGTAAGGTTAACAAAAATAATTATTTTCTGCTACTTTTTATTACGTTTTGTTCGTGATCAAGGAATAGTTGTGAAGAGAAACGAACAATTTATGTGATTTGACAGATAAAATAAAAAATTACTGAAAAATATTTTTCTTATTGATTTTTCTTTAAAAATGGGGCGTATCGTGTAGTTTTACCCTAGTAAAATCCGCAGTCTGGATATGAAGAATAAGAAGGGTTAAGGAGATGAAGGTCAGGGGTGCAGACTGTGCGGGAAATCTCCGCAAGGTTTTTTTCGGCGGTGTTTGCTCGGAAAGCTTCAAAGAAAATTTCGAGGAGGCGAAGAAGAAGCCTGTCATACTCGCGGACGTTTACATATTAGAGGTAACGCGGCAGTCTCAAAGGGGCACTGTGTAACAGCATCCGCCGCGAGACTGGTCGAATAACAGCGGTCCAGAAATTAGTCGGAACAAAGGAGATAACGAGATGGCCTGTTTCCACAGGATTCGTGTGCCTTTCCGCCGGTTCCTCTGGACGCTTAGTTTCGGTTTAAGTTCGCGGAAGGAGCGCGCCGGACGAAAACGATGAACAAACCCGACTCGGCCCGAGGAGCAGAGAAAAGTTTCGCAACGGCCAACCGAACCCTGGCCACTGTGCTCGGACTCACGGCGGAGTTGCGAGACCGCTCCGTGGAAATCGGTCGGTCTAAAACGTCCAGATTGTTTAAACTCTTAACGATTGTTTAACTCGTTAAAGAGTCATTAGGGCTCGTTCAAGAGCGCCGACCTCGAGGAAATATCGCTGTTAGAATCTAGCGGCTTCCGTCTTCCGGGTGTCCCTCGCGGGATATACTCCGCGGTAGCGGGGATAGTTCTGCGACGTTTATCGTCGAGACCTTGACGACATATACAGGATGAGGCGCTAGAAACAGCGTCAACTTCATTTTTTTAAATGGAATGTCCCATTTTTTATACCATAGATCGATAGAGTATCAAAATCTGAGTATAAAAGCGTTGACCTTCATATGTCCTAAACCTAATAGTTAACGAGATATTTTCGAAATAATTTTCTTTCTTCTTTGGACAATATCTCGTTAACTATTAGCTTTAGGACATATGAAGGTCAACGTTTTTATACTCAGATTTTGATACTCTATCGATCTATGGTATAAAAAATGGGACATTCCATTTTAAAAAATGAAGTTGACCTTCATATATCCTTTACGCTTCCACCTAGAAAAAAGCTACTAACATCAGATTAATGCCCCCTCGAAACCAAGTAAGTTCTGATGCATTTCTTCCTAACACCAATAGCAGCCGAGTTATTCAGGTGGCCTGTTTCTAGCGCCTCACCCTGTATAGAGAAATAACTAGCTAATCTTGTAAGTAATATCTTCTATCGCACAATGTACGGGCAAAGTCGATTACACCGCCTACACGAGCGTTCGGGTCATAGTTTCCGAAGATCCGTGTTTTCTGGAAAACTACAATTCGCGTAACAAGCAGATATTAAAAGCGAATCTCCGCGGAAGAACGTTCCGCAATCATCAAGCCCGCAGCGTCCCAATCAGCGAAACAAGCGGTCAAGAAATTCCGGTGTTTACCCGACCTACCGCAAAACCGCGTTATTGGTCTTGTAGGAGGGAGCCGTCGATCAGGTTCACGGAGCGGAGAACGAGGAGGAGGACGAGGCGGAACGAGATGAGGAAGAGGACGAACGGGAGAAAAGAGGAGGAAACGAGGCTGGGCCGATAGCAATGAGAAATAGCAGAACTCGGGCCCCGTCCTAGTGGCGTCGTTCGTGTCGATGTTCGCCGATTTTTCCGGTCACGATATGCCTCCTCTCGCGATGGCGCAGAGGCGTGCACACGCCGCGCCGCGCGGCGAGGCGAGGCGAGGCGAGGCAAGCGGCCTCGCTCCTGCGGAAGAAGGAGCGAGCAGACGAGAGAATGGGAGAAAGAGCGGAGGAGTCATCGTGCCGCTCGGCAAAGGCCATTTACCGGTGACAGAGACAAATAGAACCGGGTACGTTCTAGGGGGGTCCGTGAGAGAGAGGACCCCGCGTGTCCTCTAACTAACCGAACCGGAGACCAGGCAAGAATGAACCTACCCCACGGTGCGACCAGAACCGGCAACCAAGAAACCGGCCGTACACAGTTTCAAGAAATGGGAGCTGCATTGACCAAACCGCGTGCACCGTGCTGCTCGAATTATTATTATCTAACAAATTGTGCACTTCTCCTATCCCTCTTTGTCGTAAGTCTAATTAGTGAAGCCGACGAATTCCTTATTTTGTTTGATGGGATAGCCACAACTTTACAGAACACGTCAAGAAATACGAAATGACGCTCGCACACAGATAAGCCGAATAACTTCAACACTAAGTTTACGGAGCATTAAAAGTGAGCATTTTACAATACTTTATAAAAATAAGAAGAATGTGTCTATCCAAGTTTTCAGCCATTTTTTAAGTAATATATACCCAAGGAAATAAGTTTGTTGAGTAATAGCACGTAGATGGATCTTCAGAATCTCAATAATCGTAAATTAAAAATGTTAGAACCCGTCACTTCGACGGGTCCCGTAAACCTAGTGTTAGTCGCTTTTTAAAAAATTCGTTCGAAAGCAATGTATGTGAAAAAATGCAACTTATGACTGATATTTATTCTTTAACTCTTAGCGGCACAGGATTTCAGATGAAAAATAGACCCGTGTTGCACAGGAATTTTATCGGGTTTTAAATGAAACAAAATTGGTATATTTTTATTGAGGTATAACGTCATGTAAAAACATAACAAGATAGTAATAGTCAATTAAATTTGTTGTTATTGGGCGCGGCTCAAATAGTCCCACCAAGCCATATAGAAAAGACGAAATATAAACCTATGCACATGCAGCTATTGCAAGATTTCGAGGTGGGACTAGAAATGTCCCACCATGCCGTAAAATACATCAAAAAGGTGGAACACTTTTAATCCCACCGTGCCCCAAAGAGTTAAACCAAACTGTGAAGACATTAAATGAATTTGAGCATGTTATTACCATTATTTTCGACTTACTAAAATTACCCATACAAGGAATACATTTTCATTCAACTTCTATTTCCTACAAGTGACTTGGAAAGTTTTTATCCCGCATGAAAATCGTAGTTAGCGTTTATTTATGAAGGAATGCCGCGTTGTTTTTGCTTCAATTTCTTTCTTTTTTCGAGCTTAAATTTTTCGTATTGTCCAGCTGGCACTGTTCGAACGATCGCGGACAGTAAAAAGAGGACAGAGGGACGATGAATTCCGTCACGGCCTCGGACCCCATAGCAGTTCCGTGACTTGTCTCGCGGACCCCTGTGTTCCTCCCTGTTTGTTTTTTCCTTCTCTTCGTCTGCCGCCCTCTCTCTCCCTCTCTCGCGATCACTATGTTCCCCGCTTTGTTTCGTTCCCGAGAAGAATCATTTCGTGGCAATTAACGCGTTAGATGTGCTCTTGAATGTGGAGGCAAATGGCGGCTGGAGTTACCGATTGCGATGAACCCGAGGGAATAAAATAGGGGTGGGGGGAGAGGTCCTCGGGAGAAAATGAACCCGGGCAATCGGGCGTCGCGTCGCGTCGCGTCTGGCCCGGAATTGAAACCGGTAACGAAATACAAAGATTCTGGAGTGTATTGCGCGACAAACAGACAGAGAACTCCCATCTTGCAATTGATACCAAGGCCTTTTTTCTGAGAAATTACCATATATTGCGCCACAATTTTTACCATAATTATATTCCAGATTTTATGGCGTTTATGATGCGAATCAGCGAGCGAAGTACAAAAGAAGAATGCAAAACGTTACATTATTTTGGACACATTAAAAGAAGAAATTCATCTTTTAGACGTGCCTCCTAACACATCATTCAATAAGTCCCCGGTCTGACACATATTTAGCAGCATTGTTGACAGACCCACGTGATTTCCGGGTAGTACTAACCTTCGAACAGTACGTGTCAAAATTTTATGGCATTCTGACCGTTAGTTTAGAGATTACAGTCGTTTTAGTGACCCCAGTTTTGTAATTTTCAAGACAATGGATAGAAAGGAATTTCGTGTGTTGATTAAACACTGTTTTTTGATGGGGAAAAATACTGTTGGAGCCAAGCAGTGGCTTGATAAGAATTATGGGGACTCTGCATCAGGGAAATCAACTATTATTGACTGGTATGCTGAATTTAAACGCGGTCGTACAAGCACCGATAATGCAGAACGCTCTGGTCGCCCAAAATCGGCAGTTGTTCCGTAAAAACATAAAAAATGTCCACAAAATAGTTTTAGAAGACCGTAAAATGAAGTTGCGTGAGATAGCTGACACCTTGAAGATAGAAGGTAGAAGGTAGAAGTCAGAAGGTAGTGTCTTTACAATTTTACATGAAAATTTGGGCATGCGCAAGTTGCTTTCGAAGTGGGTGCCGCGTTTGCTCACACCGGACCAGAAACAACAACGCGTCGACGATTCAGAGCGCTGTTTGGAGCCGTTCAAGCGAAATAAAAAGGATTTCTTGCGTCGGTATGTGACAATGGATGAAACATGGCTCCACCACTACGCGCCTCGATCAAAAAGATCGTCAGCTGAGTGGACAGCAGCCGGTGAAAATCGTCCAAAGCGACCCAAAACCCAAAAGTTGGCTGGCAAGATTATGGCATCCGTATTTTGGGACGCGCATGGAATCTTGTTCATCGACTATCTCACTATCACTCTTGAAGGAGAGTATGTTGATGAATAAAGTGGAATTTCTAAAAAAAAAATTGTTTTTCTTAGTTAGACCGAAGACTTATTGAGTGATGTGTTATTTCCAGTTATTGACACAGCAGATTTTTATTTTGCACGAAGATCTGCAGTTCAATTATTCCTAAAAAGTATAACCTCGACAATTTTAAAAAAATCTGAAACCGGTCACTTGACTGCTACTGGTGGGTTCAGTGTTAAACGAGTCTGAGGAGAGTCACTATACTTGTTCCCCGCCTGCTGCAATGATCTCGTCGAGTGGTTCCTCCCAATTCCCCAAACCACGCGCACCGAATTCGCCGGAAAATGGAGACTTCCTGCTGCGTTCTTTCTTCCGTTGAATATGGAAGAAGTTTGCCGGGGGTGGTCGCCGACCAGGAGAAAGTTTCGCGGGCCGTAAATTAAACAGAAGGTTCTTTTATTAAAAATCAAGAGTCGGCGGCAGGAGTTACGCGGAAGGAGGTTTTCGCAAAGCAAGAATCGAACCCAGATTAAACCCTGAATCGAATGGCGGCCTCCCGGAAACGGACTCACCCCCTTGGGTGGGCGCATTAAAAATTCCGAACCCGTACAAATATACGGAAACGGAAGGGGTCGGTTGTGGTCCGGTAGGAAACTGCGTTAGATAGAGTACACACTAACGCAGGGCAAAAGGGACGTATGCTGTTCGAGCGGGCACGGACCGACGTTTCATGAAACATAAATGCCGGTGTATCCGTTCGCTCGAAATCCCGGGCGGGTCGTTTTCCCTCGCTCATTTCTATACTCCATTACCGTTGTCATTAAACTGCCCCCGACGTTCTCGAACCCACGTGGACAAGTCCTCCCCTCCCTCACCCCTCCCGCACTGGTATCGCGTTCGCGTTTTATTACGATTAAGAGACCGTTGGTCTAAACCCCGTCAGAATGATGTTTTCGGGGCTGATGTCGAGGGTGGGACCTCGGAACAGAAACATTGATGGGGGACCGAGCGTCCCGGAAGGATTCGGCACGAAGTTTTATGGATCTACAGATTTTATGGCCGCGCGATGAGATAGAAAAGTTGCGATCATTTCGCGCGGTGATAAACTAATGTTTTTGTTCTTCAGGGGGATAAAGTCAAAAATATTCTAAAATAGTGGGATTTCGGAAACAAAATAACAGGAACGAGTCGCGTGAAATTTCGTTAGAAACTGTTTTTTTTTTAACTGTATAGGATATACTGACTCCATTTTTGTAAAAATTGCAATATGATAAAAACACTCGAGGTTTTCAATAGACATTAAACCCTCAGAGACGGTATCGATTTGCGGTCTCTTTTCTGTACAACCGAGTGGTCTCGCGTTGCAGATGTTACCGTAACACGTTGATTAATTAGACTCTCACATTTTTCCCAGCTACCCTCAACTTCGAGAAAGTGAACCATAATAAGATGGATCAAAGTATGTTGCAGCGAGCAATCTAGCCGCGGGTAATAAATTTTGTTGCGACGAAGGGTTAAAATAATAAAATACGGACACGTTGATTCATCGCTTTGAAAATTGCGATACCGTTGAGAAGAAGACCTGATACGGACAACAGATTTTTCAGTTTAACAGCTTTCTAACTCATAAGAACAACATTCCTCTAGAGTATAAAATAGCGGAGAATCGTTAAAAAAAAAAAAATAAAATTCAATTGCTGACACTTACTAGGAGAAAAGGTTGCACGTAGCAGACGGAACAACAAGAATAATTGCCGAGGCGAATAATAATAATGTAACGAATTACCGTGGGACAGGGAGGCCGGCAGATGTTTTGCGGGGTTGGAATCGGGGGTGAGCCCGATCGAAACTCGAAAACAGAAACATCGACAGGGGACTGACTGTCCCGGCAGACTTATAGTTCAAGGGGGTAGGAGAACGCGGCGGAGGAGATTGGAAAGAGAAGAGAACCGATCTGGAAGGGAATCCAAAGGTACCGAGGCGGCATGGCAGGGCTACGGCACGGGGGTTGCAGGTTGCGAATAGGGAGAAGCACAGGGGTGCTGCAACGTTGCTGTACAAGGCTCTCCCGGTAAGCTCGATGCCTGTTAAGTTTCTCTCGTGCGTTCTATCGTGTCCCGAAGGCCCGAGGGACGTCGAAGCTTTGGGGTTCGCCAAGAGGATCGACCCAGCCCGTACTCAACGACGTCCTGCTTAAACTCCCGGGCGGTGTATGGGGTGAGACCGATGGGGTGGGAGCAGCAGCAGCAGCAGCATCGTTCAGCCCTCGGTGGAGCGAGGGTTGGAACGGCCGGGACAGGCGACGAAACTCAATGGATCGCCGAAAATGCACGACCCACAAACACGTCGCTGCGAACAAAGGACATTGTTGGGCCGAAATAATTGCGCTACTGTCGGTAATAATGCGGCCAGATGCTTGCGCGACAGAATCCGCCGGGAGATGTGTGTCGTCGTGCTGTTTCAACTCTTTGCCGACGTGATCGACCAAACTTTCCTGATTTATCGAACATTGGCCTCTTATTTTCTCGCGACTATTACGCGCGGGGTGTGTCGCCCGGTGATTCATGCCGCTCATTTCCACAGCTTGGGCGATCAAGGAGCTCTCCCTTCTCGCTGGGATTCCCTTTCGGGGATCAAATTGTTGATAAATATTCCTGTATCTTGTACTATTTATTCAATACTAAAATAAAGCAAAATATGTATCCCCAGAAAGAGACCTGTCCTCTACAGTTTCCTCTTCGCCGGAAAGATGCTCGAACACCGATGTCAAAAGTATCGGAAACAGTAAACGATTGATTTCCAATATTCCGGCCGAGAGAAATGGATTTTCGATAGTCGGTGATTGGCGGTCCCGAAGAACACCTTGTTCGGAACAATTTTTTCTAGGGTCATCCCGAGTCGATACGAGGGCGCAACAGTGAAAACTATTTCAACGTAACGAGCCCGTAAAGCGTTCATATTCGATGAGGAGCGCGGGACGGACCCATTAAAAATGCATCAATCACCGTTAACGTAGCACAGAGAAACAGTAAGTAAAAGGAGCAACAGCGTGTCCGGTTGCATTTAGGATGCATCGAGCTAGCGCGCGACACCGTGACAGTTTGTGATGAATCGGTGTGCTCGAAATGATATCGAAGAACGGCAAGCCACCAGCCGGGAAAATGGGCCATTTGGTCGGCTATTTAGAAAACGCTCGGTAAAAGGTTTTTCCGTGACAAAAAAAGAAGGGATGAAGGACGAAAGGAAGGAAGAAAAAAGAGGGAACCCTTGAAAACGTTGCAGACGTTGGATGGCGCGTCATAGAGATCGAGGATCGCGGAATATCGTTATCAGCCACCTGTCAACGGGGGCACGCGACCCTTTCGTCCTGCTAGGAAAACTCGTACAACGCTTTTCCATCAGTATGAAACAGCGCCGTGTCAGCCCTACTCGACAACCGGGTAACAAATCACCGAGAATATGATGATGCCCCGGCGACGATCCACCGGCGTAGAATTTCGTTCAGAAATTTATCACGCCCTGTAAATTCCCTGCCCTGCCTCTTTATTCATTTTTCGAGCAGTATCATTTCCGCTGGCAGACAAAAATCGCAGAAATTTATGACGATTGCCACTCCCTTCCCAGGATCGTGGAACAATATCGGACACATGTTGGAAGAACGCAAAATATTTTAATGGAATTTTAATAAATTTTTGTGATTGCTGAGGAGCAGATCCAAATCGAAGCAGCGAAAAAATATTCCTAGGATTTTTAATCCTTATACAGGATATAGACATTGTCCATTCGACATAGGTCGAAACGTCAATCGTTTCTGAGATATAAAAATTTTTGTTTGCTAACATCATGATTCATTTAATACTGGCTTTTTGATATTTATAGAAAATTTTCCACATGCATTTTCCGCTACAGTACTGACCGATTCCGGATGAAATTTACTGTCGGCACTTGAAGGAGGACATTCAGAACGAGGTTTGTTCATAATGTTCTCATCTCAGAAACGGTTGACCTTTTGACCTATGTTTACTGAGGCTTTTTTACTCAGCACAGTGTGTTCTATATAAGGTGCAGTGGGGTAAATCCGCACTAGGCCCTTATTTATTCGAATATACGTTGCATTGTACCAACTGTAAGGTAGAAATCTTCCTTTGGTTAGCATTCAATGATCAACATAGATAGCTGCCATGTATTCTGCGATTCCCGCGTTTAACTCGTTCGGTATAAAACGGTAATTTAAGCAATAGTTTACAAATCTATGTGTTTATCTTCGATAGGCACAACGTATAGTAAGGTAAGTTTCCTTTATAGTGATAAAATATATCAGTTCTTTTATATTTTTTGATAAAATAATAGTCTAACCTCACTCGGGAAATATTTGAGCACCGGGCAAATTCGGACTATCCATCGAGGCAAAACCGCACTATAGTACGAATTTACCCAATGTTACATTTTAATTCTTACTTACTCAACTGTTTCATTAAATTCTCTTCTTGGTAGACATTTAATTTTGAATTTTTTAGACTGATAATACTTTTGCAACCCCACGATGGTCCGAAATTATGTAAAGAAAACAACACCGCACTGTACAAAGGAAATGTTGGCTGAAGCATTGGCAGAAATTAAAGCTGGCAGAATGACTGTTTATAGAGCTAGTAAGCACTATAAAATACAAAAAAATACAATTAGCGAATCCGAGGAAAAAGTGGACAAAAAAGTGAATCCTGAGGAAGAAACACCGTACTTTCACGTGAAAATGAAAAACGTCTTTCCGATGGACTGTTAACCTTGGATAATATAATAATAAAAATTTGAATTTTTATTTTTATGTTATTTTATTTATATATTTTATTTATATATTTTATTTATAAGGAAATAAGATTCAATAATTTTTAAACAGGTAGGTGCAGTTTCACCCCAGTTCCGGGGAAGTCCGCCTTAGCAGCACTGTTTTAGTTTATTAAGAAAATCATAAGTTTCAGAAGACATTTTTAATCCAAATTAATGCAACTTAAAGAATAAACCATGCGCTAAATAAAAACACTAAGATTATTAGGTTTTGGTGGAATAGATAGAAAATACATCAGTTTAAAGTAAACTTTACAATTTCCGAGTCGGTTTTACCCCACTCCACCTTACCATAGAAATATTGAATGGTTTTTTTACACCCTGTATCAAAAGGCCAGCAGTAAGTGAATCATGAAGTTAGCAAGCAAAAAAAATGTTTATATCCCACAAACGGTTGACCTTTCGACCTATGTTTACTAAAGCTTTTTTACTCAGTACAATGCATCCTATATACCATATAAATATTGAATGATTTTATTGAACACCCTGTATAATAATCCTCAACATAAGAAAAAATACCGATCGGACATGTGCTATTCTAATTTCCTCCCTGGAATGCATAATAACTTTGTTTTAACCCTTAACACTCGAATGGCGACCGTAAGGCGCCACTAAAAATTACTGTATCATTATTAAAAATATTTTTTATATTATCAAATTTGTTTGCATTTAATAAATTACTAAACACTTCAGTACTGTAAGAGTAAATCGCACCATTTTCGTATGTATAGCATGACAAAATATATATAGAAGGAAAATATTCTAGATCGGAAGAAATGTTTCGTTTTCGAGTGCAAAGGATTAATATTTTCTGCTTGCAACTTTGCCAAAGTTGCTGCTTGACGAATCGCGAAAGGAAGAATTTCTGCGCGTTAAGCTGACAATATGGAGACGGGAGAAATACAGAGAAGGATCGCGACAGTGTCATTATGGCGGCGAGAAACGTCCGCATTTTTCAGCGAACCCCGTTCATTTAATAGGTTTTAAGAGGACTTTTAAATCACTGCCAACCACGTCCGGTAGTTTGCTCGTAGCAGCAAGTTAAGGCTTTTCCATCCGCCTAATCCAGTTTTGATTATAAATCACTTAAAGCCGTCGTCCTGACGGCGAAACGAAGTTTTCGAAGCAACACCGGAGCACCGGCTATATTTACGGACTTGCCAGCCGGTAATTGAAGGATTTATCTAGGCAGAGGGAGAGGAAAAAAATCGACGCCGAGAGACAGGCGTCGCGTTTTTTTCCCAAGCCGCTCCGCTCCGCGCCGCGGCGTTCAGACGTCGCCGTCGTCGGCCCGTGTCCGCGCCGAAGAAAAGTTGCGTGTCCGCCGCATTCTGTTGCATTTATGCGACTGTTGCCGATCAATCTACGACAACCTGCCACGCAATATGTTTGCGCCGCGCCGATTATCTTCTAATTTTAGAGCCGTTATCTTATTACGAGTTCGGTATTCCGGCCGACAGCCATCGGTCAAATAAGCGCGACTTATACGTCTTTTACGGCGAACGTCTATTTTACTTATAGCCGAACGCTGCTCGAACGAATGCTTATTACCAATCCGCGAATAGTTATGCAGACTCAAGTCTTCGGGAAATAACCGATCCACCGCGGAATTAAAAGCTGGCTGAGTAAATACAATGTTTATATATGAGCCGTTCAGTGCACGCATCGATTAACTCCATAAAACAAAAAGTTGAGAAATGCGATGAAGTAATGTGTATTGTTTTTTAAAATTCCTGTTATAATATAAATTCAAATATATAATGTAGAATGCATAAATACAGATATAGCTTTCATCTAACGGTATATAAAATTAATAAGAAAGAATAGCCAAAAAATAATCGTCAGTAATGTTACAGTTTTTATGTGACTGGTGGAGTTAATCGATTTGCCAACTGAAAAAAGTAATAAAATTAAATTCAGTCTTTAAATTTTTAAGTTTTTTATTACAGAAAAAGTTAGTTATTATATATTTTTATTACAGCTTTTCCATAAAAATGAATGTTGACTGTTATAATATATTTTTTGTGATTAATTCATAGCAGCTTTATTTTAGCAGCATTATTCTTTGGGATAATTCAGCAATATTATAAATAATGTCTTCTTCGTCGGCTTTATGTGAGGATTCGTCATTTCGATTTGTTGTCGAGTTTTTATAGTAATCATGTTTAACAGGAGGAATGAATTTTAGCAGGTCCATCATGTCTCTCCATTTTTCCCTTGTCACAGTTCTACCTTTAGGATATAATAAAGGCGGATCTATATTTTTCAAACTTTGCGGTCTACCTACTACAGATTTTCTTATATTAATGGCTTTAAATTCTGTATCTCCATTATAGTCACATTTGAATTGTATAAGATGGGGTTTGGACCTTTCTGACTTTATCCAGCGTATTTTAAGCCAATTTACTGGAAGCCCTGTGACGGTTACTTTTCTGTTAATTATTGATTGTTCTAAAAGTTTTGTTGACAAAAAAACCTTGGTGGGTCATTTGGATTAGATGAAATGGCGTTTTCTTTTTATATGTTGATGCACGGCCGGAACAGATACAGCGTTACTGAAACGATTTACATTAGAGTATGGAGTTAATCAAAATGGCTTCTGAAATAAATTACATATTATTCAATGGCCAACAAAATTTTGCCGTTTAATGGTGCTAATCCTTATTATTCAGGAAAGTTATTATAAATATAAAAAGTTATGACTATACCAAGTGCTTTGACACTTAAATTTAAGATTTTTCAAACAGTGCAGTTAATCGATGTGTGCACTGAGCGGCTCATATGTCGCAAATCCTTAGGCGATAAAAGTCCCAGAACTATCCCCACTGCCGCGGAGTATACCCCGGAGTTAAAATCGATCAACGTTTAATGAAATATCGAGAGGCTTGCGAACTAATTAAAGATGAAATCGTCTAATGAAAAAATTGCGGAAGAGGGATGTATAATTACCGATTACGAGCGAGTTATTCGCGATCGCTTGTCGACACGCAACGTGGAACGGTCGATGGACGGTTCAAAGGGCGTTCCGTGAACTCTGTCGAAGACACGCCATTAGCCCTTCCGTTAAAACTGTTTTACGGTCCTGGAAAAAATATCTCCGAGGCCGTTCGGCTCCTAGTTATTTAACTCAATTAAATAAAAAATATTAGAATCGTCATATCGGCGGGTCCCGTGAACCCAGGGTTAAATAATGGCCATTGTTGGTTGCGCACCCGTGTACCCCGGTCACGAAACAATGAGAAACTGTTCGGTTATGAGAAGAAACAGCCGGTCGATCGGTGTATCGCGATACGCGAATCACAACGCGCCGCCTTGTCCGTGAATTAGAGTCAATTCGCGCGACTCGGATGATACAGCCGTGAAGGAGCCACCTAAACGCATAGCAACGTCAAATAACAACAAGTACATTACGTCAGGTTAGCATGATTCATGCGAGATAACGTCGTGCCAAGATAATTACGGTTGTTAGGAGCAAACAAAGCGGAGGCGCAGCCACGGAACCCGCCGCCGTCTCTATCGACCGCTCGAGTACGCTTCGACAATCGACGCCGCGCCGCCACAATCAAGCCCCGATTCAACCAAGAATCCACGACGATGTTATCGAGGACTAAGTGTCCGCGACCATACGTTCCGTTCGAAACAATCGGAAAAGAAATCTCTGTATGTATTCGAAATCGCGGCAAACAGATAACACGTCGTCCGTGATGCGCAGATCGCTATCGGACACATTCTTCGCTAGTTGCTGGCGAATTAACACCTTCCCTCCTGATTGCATTCTCTCATGGACAACAGGATTCACCGTGGCTTACGATGATGGTCCGTGGAAAAGTCATAAATTGACGATATGCACCAAGAATTGTAAATACAGTGATTTCTTTATACAGGGTCATCCGTTTTTAAACGGCCAAACGTCAACCAGCTATAGAGGACCCCAAACGGAACAACTTTCACCCCTAACACTTGTTTTGATTCGAAGTTATTTCATTCAGTCTCCACGGCGTGCCCCATGTCAAAAAAACCAAGATCCAAAGGTCATACATAAAAGTTGACTTAATAAAAAAGATGCCCCTATTTATTTTAAACCAAACAAAGGAAAAATCATCAAGATACATAATTGCAGTCCTAATATATTTAATCTTAAGTGAACGCAAAAAATGACGGGTTTTTGCAATTATCTAAAAATCAAGACCGATTCAAAAAAAAAGTGTTAGGGGTGAAAGTTGTTTCATTTGGGGTCCTCTATAGCTGGTTGACGTTTGGCCATTTAAAAACGGATGACCCTGTATATGTCGCCAAGGTCTGGATGATAAACGTCGCGGGATTATCCCCACCACCGCGGGGTACACCCCGTGGGGGGCCACGAAGCTCGAGAGGCCTCGGTAAACATAACACGGCTCGGGCATGTCTCCTTGACGATACAAGACACGTGGTGTTGACATATATCGAGAATTCACTGTGTTAGCTGTACAAATTAATTCGTGGCCTATACAATCAACCAATTGTACTCTCTTTTCGGTTCAAGATTGAACTGAATTATTACTCTGCGGATTTCACGCAATTATTACGAAATTTCATATGCAATAACCTAATATTTATAATCGTTTCGCGTATAAAGAATATTGTTCTTGATTCCTTGCGGCGATTTTCCTCGATTCAGGCGGGCAACAACAACCTAGAAAATCGGAATCGTTTCTTGATCGTGAGCAATGCCGCGCGATCGTTCCCAGCTCGAGAAAGCACGGCCATCGGGCGAGCTTAAACCAGAATCGACGGCCGCAGTAATTCCGTACGCTTTTTATTAGCCGGACGGACTTTAAGGGGGTAAGCCACTTAGATGTAATGGCGCGACCGCGTTGTTCGGTCGAGGCTGTGTTCCCCGGGCTGGCCACGGAACTGCAGAAAGCCGAAAAGCGTCGGAAAAGAAAAGGGGGAACGCGTCGAGGAAAAACAAAGGGAAACAAGTTCGCAGGGTCGGTGAGGGAACGTCTTAAATCTTGCGCACACCTCGGGATAGAAAATGGGTGCTTGTTTGGCGGACCCGTCGGAGAAAATAAAAGGGCAGACTTAGGGGCTAGATGGATGAAAATTGGAGAAACACCGGGAAACTGTAACGTACGTACGATTGGCAAAATAGAATGGAGGAGAACCGGAGGAAATGAAGAATAAAATAACCTTCGCGACACCTGGCCGAGCCACATGTCACTTACATAATCGATTGATGACGCTTCCGCGCAAGAATGTCTATTTACCGCACAATATTCTCTGGCTGCATTATTACCAATGCAACCGTCCTCCGTAAGTTATCCCTCACGGAAGAAAAATCAATTTTAATATTAATGTTAAAAGTCTTCCTGCTACTTTATTTTAGGCATACGATATTTTTCCCTTGCTTGAATCTTTAAAAAATAATTTAACACTAGAACTACCGAACCAGTCAAAATGACTGGTGGATGATTTCTTCTTTCACGATTACTGAAACTATGAAAACGTTTTCAGGAGAAATTTTTTAATATATCTCTTCTTTGGAGTACAAGTTACCATCAAAATCGTATGAAATCTGAGAAAATCCAATCTTGCCGTTATTGATAAATCTAAGTCACGTTTAGAGCTCGGTAGTTCTAGCGTTAATAAGACTATGAAGATGCAGAAAGAAGTAATATTATTTTTCTCGATACTCTCTGCGATATAACAATTTTTCTATACGGGTGCAAGAATGATAAAACTGTGGAGATGGTTACCTGAATAAAGACGTAACAAGAAGTAATAAAAAAGAAAGAGGTTGCTTTTCTCGCCGTGCGTTTTGACGTAATAATTTTCTGTTGAACGTTGCTTTTCCTGTCAGCTAAATTGCATTCCCGGTGCGCTTACATGCCGCGAATAATTAAGATTCTGGTAGCAGGTACGGAAAATGGAGCAGAAGAGTACGAGAAGGGCGGTAACAGCGCGCGGAGGAACGAAACGAAATTTCTGGTCAAGTGTTCAACCGTGGTATTAACCCAGTTCAACGTGGAGCATTATTGATTTCGACGCCGGCCAGACGGTGTGAACGAAGTTCCATTCTTAATACTTTTTCGAGCCTCCCGACGACGTAAGCGAGGCGGTTCGTTGCCGCCCGGTGTACAACGAGGAATCGATTATCGGGTAGAGTTCGTGGGGGCACGTTGGCCCGGTTCATGAACTCGTATCATAAATTTCCTCTTGCTTCGCCGCCGGTGCTCGAAAACAATAATTGAAAGCCATTTATTCTTATCTCTGTTGCTCGAATACACTATCACGCGAATATTATACAGCCTGTTCGAAAAAATCATTCGATCGTACATAGAACACACTGTGCCGAGTAAAAAAGCCTTGGTGAACATGGGTCGAAAGGTCAACCGTTTCTGAGATATAAACATTTTATTGTACAAAATTGTTTTTCAAATTTCATTTAAAAATTGTGTCGTAACGATTGTGCAGGACGTGTTTGCAGGTGTAAATTAAATTGAAAGCACACCAATCCAGAAGAATAAATTCTGAAGCCGTTCTTTCCCTCTCCGTAAACGAGAAAACCAGAAACAGCGTGCAAGGACGAATAAAGAACTATCTTGTCCGGTTAGGAGAAACTAGAAAATAATGAAGTTAATTAATTGACGACCCAGCACCGTTCGGCCTCGGACGGTAAGAAGGCGTTGTTACGAGTAATCTGGTGAAAGTAACAAAGAGTCTCGCAGTTTCCAGAAAACGACGCAGCGAAAATTACGCTCGCGAAAACGACGTCGATCGTGAATACTTCGAAACGATTTAATTCCACGGGTGCCCGGACAATTACACCCCCGGCCCGAGAAACGTATTCTCGCGGGATCGTTCCGGCGGGAATGCGATCCGGATTCTAGCATACCCGCGGCAACCATGCTACTGAGATCGTCCATGCTACGCGGGGCCCGCGAGATCGTCCGGATCGGCAAGGTCGTCGGAAAAATCGCGAACCGAGAGAGGTTTCGCGAGGAACAGACCAGACGGAAACGAGCTCGGCACGCAGAGTCGCCCGACCTCTGCCTTTCTAATTAATTATCATACCGGACTATTCGCGGGCCATTCGCGTTAGTCACACGCATCTGGAAAGTACGGTTCTCCCGAGCCGGTCTGGAATTCTTCGGAGCCACGATTTTGGTAGGTCACCGGACTGACCATTTCGAATTCTTTCGGAGAAAGCTGTCGCCTACCATTCGTTATACTTAGGCGTGAACGTCTATGCGGATTCTCACTGTCGCCGGGGACCATTGTGCAAGCAGTTTTGTCATTTTTCGAACGGCTAAAAACCAGTCACCTTGGAATCCGGCCGCTTTCAGCGCTAATTAGCGGCTCGCGGTGTAATTGTCAAAGGCTGCGAATTAACGAAACCGGGATCTAAAGATCGTTCGAACGTTCAGTGTTCGGGAAAAATATTTGTATTTCTTCGATACAGTTTCTTGAATAAATCCGGGCAATTTTATCCACGTTTAAAGATGTTTGAGATAAAATCAGAGAAGTAATCCTTGTAACAAAAACTCATTTGGTCGAGTTTTAAAACAGTTATTTACAGGACGTCCACTGATTTTGAATTAAAGATGCAAAAATATTACAGTTACCAACCCATTGTCTCCTCATGAACGAGTGGCAATTGTTTGTTCCCATCTTAAAAATGAATTCTCATTCGGACGTATTTGTGTAAAGCGGGTAGCGTGACATTTATGTGTTTAGAATTTCTAAAAATTGTTGACGGATATCTTTAATCGGCAGAGGCCATTAATCCACGAGAAAAAATTTGATTCCAATTGAAATTCCTGATCGTCGGCCGTAAAAGTGTCGCCATTTGCATAAACATCCGCGGTCGATTTATAGCCGTGAAAACATTCGAAAACATTCTCGGTTCGTTAAAGAGACGGACTACCG
The DNA here is from genome assembly GCF_050948215.1 of Halictus rubicundus. NCBI lineage: Eukaryota > Metazoa > Arthropoda > Insecta > Hymenoptera > Halictidae > Halictus > Halictus rubicundus. The sequence continues at coordinate 3,777,283 of NC_135164.1, read as the reverse complement.
AGTCCCCGCGCAATTTCGAGAATGACTCACGCATACTTCAATGAATCAGTCTCTCGCTCTGTGCAAACGTGTTGCATTCGATCGGCGACTTTACAAACAATTGAGACACGTCGCGCGCCGTCGCGTTAATTCCGAGTGACGAATTATATTATTCATCGAGTCGTTCGAGCATCATTTCTCGGAGCACCGGTCATCGCGACAATTAAACGCGCGAGAAAAACGTTGGACGCATTTTTCGGGTAGGGGTTGTAAAACAAAAACGCCCCGCTATTTTCTGCGTTATTAGACACTAGGGGTGGGAGGGCGAGAAGAGTGGTTTCGAAAGTACGGTTCATTAAAGATTATATGCAAATCGGATGCAAATGGCATGCAAATAATGTTGCACACTTTTTCCGCGGCATTATGCACACCATAACGCGGAGCATGACTCCGATGGAGTAATCGCGCGGGATCGTATTCGTCCCGGTCCCGCTAAAAGCTGCTAACGAAATTACGCGGTAACAGAGAATCTGTATTACGGTGAATAATCGCGGTCGCTGTTCCTCTTTCAATCTCTCGCGCGGACGAAAAACGCTTCGCCCGAGCACGCCGTATAATAACGTTTCGGATCGAGACTTTGCAAAAATGGAACCGCGCGGAATTCTCGAAAAACGTTCCACGTCGCTGTGATCATCGAACCGAACAATTAAACCGAAGAACGAATGTGTCATGAGTACGTGAATTTTTGTACGGTATTCCCTAACAATTTTTAAAGCGATCAAAGCTTTTCGGTTTGTCCACGTGTCGTTTTGCAGCTCTTGAAATCGTATCACTGTTAAAACCAGGTGATTTATGATATTTTTAACATTATTGTATCCACGAGGAATTGAGTATATATTATTTTAAAAATGGCTAAAAATATAGATAGAAAACGTGGACTTTTTTTTTAATAAGACAAAGGCCAAAACAATTCTCTTATTTAAAGACTATTTAACGTTTGCAAGTACTGATTGGACAGGAAACGCGTGAACACTCTGTCTGTCGCGACACCCACGAACGGATGACGCATCTGTTGGCCCGCTGCTAAAAATTAACACGCGTAAAAGAATGTTAACCTCTTCAAGGATGCGGACACATACCTACGTCTCACAACCCTGACATCTAATTTTAGTCTGATAAAGAAGCTTAACTCTCTCACCGGAGGACACTGTTCTTTTTTTGAAACATCCACAACTATTTTGCGACCGATAGCAATTTAAAAGAAAAAATTATTTACTCATTAATCCTTCTAGCATCTCAAAAAGAAACTAGGTGTTTCGACCAATTTTACTGTTTTTACCACACATTGCGTGCTCTCGGAACGCATCGAGCACCGAGTGCGCATGATGCTTGCACAGAAAAAGTGAAACAAATAAAAGTCTGTGCAGAGATTCGTTCCGCCGCATCGGAGTTAAGTGCACGCGTGCTCGGAGAAGATTCGAAGTCGATTTCCACGGGATCGAAGTCCGGAATGAAGATTTATTTTGTTCACGTAAAATCGCTGCTTTCACGGTCGCAGCGTCGCGAGTTGTATAATGTTTGGTCAGACACTGAAAGGCGTTGAAGATGAAAACTCCGACGAAATCGGAGTTAGGCCAGCAGAACCAGCGTCTCCTGGTCGGTCGAAGGAAGCGAAGGTTCGGCCAACCACAATCCAGTGGTGGACCTGATGTAACATAACTCTCAAGGTGAACCGAGGCCGAGACATCGTATCCGCTTTACGTAGAATGTTTTCCAGCCGCTCGTGCGCGTGCGCCGAGTATCCGAGATAATCGGTTAACCGATCTGTGCAAACATAATCGAAATTGTTCCTTCCTGGATCGGGGTTCGCCGTCTCCCGTTAATTGTCAATAATAATTCTGTATAGCTGTGGCGCACGGTGCTCCGGAGGAACACGACTACGGAATGAGGATCGATCGATGGATCGAGAGGATCCCTTCGGTCTCACGACGCGGAAGAGAAGCCATCCGTGGCCAATCAACGACCGAACACTGCTCTCGTATTCCGGAACGACGATCGCGCATCGATCGAGCGATTCGTGAAAACGAGATCGGAAGAAACGGACCACGCCCCGAGAAAAAAGAGAAGAAACGATCCTTTGCCCATTGTTGTTCGTTCCCCTTCGGGCTCCGGTTAAATTGCGCCTTTAAACTGCGTTTTTTACTTTAACCACTCAGGGATGATGTCACTAAGAAGTACCGACGAATACTTCGACATTGATTAGAGAAGATCGGATCGTTAGGCACGAGACAGGTTATGTGTAGTCTGCGGATTTTATGCATTTATGACAAAAATTGGTGAGCACCATTTCAAGCAGTGGACATATTAAAAAGATTCAAGGGCGCCAGCGTATTGGTTTCAGCTTAATAAAATAATTAAAAGAAGAAAGAAATTTTTATTTCGCTCCTGTGTCTTGCAATCAATTGTCACGTACCGTGGGTTGATCATTAATGAAAATGAATCGTTAATCCAAATTATTGAATCCGACGCCATTAACGTACAATTATACTATTTCCTTAAGATAGTGGTTACATTTTCATTTATTGATGTTCCCGCGTAACATCATTGCAAAATTTGGATTAATTTTGATTAATGACCAACCCACGGGACGTGACAAGTGCAAATACTTTTTATTTTGCATAAAGATCCGCAGTCTAGTTACGAGGTATCGGATGATGCATTGAAAGTGTCAAAGTAATAAATTCAATACCACCATGGATTTGAACATTCAAACGCCCCCGTTCACAATAGCCTCAGAAAATATAATGCGAGATATTTGTCGGCAATTCCTTACCCAACATTTAGTAAATCCTATTCTTTCCTGTCATTGTACGTTACAGTTGCGCGAAACGGCAACACAGCGATGAATAAATAAAAAGGCAGCTACAATCGGACATGTCGGAAAAATCTGCGGTACAATGTAAATGGCAGGGTTCAGCCCTGGTAATGTCGCTTAGCTACCCCATAAAGTATCCATACTAAATGTCTCGATTTCGCAACAGAATAAAAGTTCCCCCCCCCCCCCCCAACCCTCTCCGTCGGTATCGCCGATAAGCATCTAATCGAACCTGGTCCCTCCATTTCAGGAGTAGAATACGCGCGAGCGCACTTAGGGGGTTCCCGACTTTCGCGATCCGGTAATTCGAATATGGGTTCTTAAGCTTGCCGCGGCAACGCGCGTGATTAATCGACGAGCACGTATGGAAGTCATAATCACCGTTTATGTCACGTGGCTAATAAATCTCTTTTTAAAACGGAGACACCGGTGCACTTGCTCGAACGAAATCGATTAATCACCCGCGAACAATCGGCGAACAATGAACGGTGGCATCGTTTATAAACATAAATCGTCTGGCGTTTCATGAATGCCAACCCCCTCCCCCTCCCTGCCCCCCCCCCTTCTTCGTACCTGAGCACGCTCCTGGAAGCGCTATAATAACGAGGAAATGTATTAATCAAATACCTCCCCGAGTCCAGGAGAGAAAGAAAAATGGCCAAGTATCGGATCGGTGTGGGTGACCTGCCTGTATCGATTCGGGAAGTTTAAACGTAAAAAGGAATGTTTACAAATGACGACGAATAATTTTGAAAGTCGATGACTACGTCACCTCCCCTGAAAGATAAACATTTATAATATGCTGTGGCTAATTGTCAACTTTTGTGCCTGGAATTTAAACTGGAGTACAGTGAATATTTGAATAAAAGCTGGGTGTTATGTTGTACTTTTGTACTTGAGGTGAATAAACTGTTACTTAGAAATGCCTGACATTTAAATTGGAGTAGAGTAAATATTTTAATGACACCCGGTATTATGTTGTACATTTTCAAACGCACGACAAAACTGTGAATAATACAGGCACGTGTAAGTACGACTGTTGTTCAAAACAACAATTCACACTTTCGTATTCGTACCGAGTATCTACGCTGATACTTTTGCTATTTTATGAAGTGATCTCATTGCATGACAGTGGCAATCAGCTATAGCTTGAGAAAAAGCACAACTGTGCCTCAGTAATATGCGAAACTGGCATATAAAGTCAGAACTGCAATCTTCTGGCTGATCCCAATGTTACAAACTTCTTGTTCAAAGTTGGAGACAATATGCGATCCAGGAATACTATTTTGATAGGATTGGTGGTTTCAATTAATTATTAAAATTGCTTCAGATTAAACAAAAATGTGTAAAGTCAACTGTAATCCTGTGTCTAGTCTTAAACTTGTTACAAATAGACTGCATCTTGAAATTGATGCAGACGATTCTTTTTTATTTTGCATACGAGTCCACAGCCTAGTTGTAAATTTTCTTGTAAGTTGAAAATAATATGTGAAGCTTATTTTAATGATTTTTATTTGATTATTGCGGAAAACAGAAATGTTGCGAACGTGGAATCATTTGAGCGCAGCAATTAAAAGATACTTTAAAAAAGTAGAAAAAGAAGATTTTGCAATTCACTCGGAGATCAAGGCATCGTCTGATATTTTGATACCTTTTTCTGCGTCCCACTGCCCTTATGCTCGAGAACGACTTCCGGTTGCGCTCGTCCCCGCGTGACGGGAAACGACGACACGCGATTCTTTTCCTGAACGATTACGATCGCTGTAGGAAGCCCGTGTAATGGCGTTGTAAGCATCGGGAAACAATGAACGGGTACAAGATCGTTGATCGTAATTAAATCCACTCCATGTGTCTGACGTTCCGGATAACTGCTCGAGAGATCCGCCGAGAATCCATTAACGAATGACCTTTTTTTTTCTCTTTTTACGGAATTGATTGCTTGCTGTCCGAGAAAATACACTGGTTCACGTATATAGTCACAAGGTTCCGTTACCGCCGTGTTGACAATCGAAAAGGAGGTTATTCTTCACGCATCGGTGAAACAATGAAACTACTTCCGTACGTGCAATGGAACTCTTTTGTACGAAAAATAATGGAACTTTTTTTTTTCATTCGAAAAAACGTATTCTTGGGATAGACGTTGCAATGCCATTTTCGGAATCGATCGACCTCGAGCAAGAACAAGAGCATTGATGAGCATTGTACAATTTTGTATGTAAAATTGAGAATAGAATTGAAAGCGAGACAAAAGAAAATCGCGTCACCTAAGCTTCATTGAAGCAACAATCTATGGTACTCGGCTTTAGTATTCGAATGGAAGAGTTACTAACGGATCATTTTTTCGCAATTCCTGCTCAATATCGCGAATTGCCGGGGAATCGTGTCCCGGCACGATAAAACAGATAAACGAGGAGGCATGATGAGCGAGCAAGAAGGCGTGTACACTAATCACACCGACATCGGTGCGATAGAGGCTTGTCCGACACAGGGAAAACAGCGTGTCTAGGGGATGATAACGGAGACGAAAAACTGGTAACCGTGCTCGCGCGCTGCTGTATCGATCATCCAACGTTCCGCCCTGTTAATGAGTTTGGATCAACGAGATCGTGACGTCTCGTTCGCCGGAAAAATTTCACGCGGGCCGACACAGTTTGTTCTCTAATTATACTTCCTCCGATTATACGTCCACCTTTGAATATTCTGTTAGCACGTGATAAGGCGAGCAAGCAGAATGACTAAACCAGTCGTCGTTAATGCATTTAGTACAGTTTAGTATTTCTCTATATATGTCGCGAAGGACTGGGTGATAAACGTCGCGGAATTATCCCCGCCTGAATTCTGTCGATTCAATGAGTTTCCGATTGCTATTTCGCGAGCATGCTCGAAAGGTTTTTCCCTGTTGGGGAAACAGCGACGTGGAAAAAAGTGGGGGAGGGTTTTTTTCACGTCGTTTCTTCGGTCAGAAATTAAATCCCGGGGAACAATGCTGCGTGTGCAGTTGTGCCGTGGCAGCCGCGCGGAAAATTATTTTTTACAGACGTCTCTCGGATTATTTTCTTCGAAGCAGAAAGCACACGTACACACACGGGGGATCATAGGTAGACGAAGAGGGAACGGTCGGTCAAAGGAGCGGGTCGGATAGAGAGGGAAATAAAATGAAAGTCGCGGGGGAACACGGCTGAGAAAATAAAGAACGTTTCTTTCTGGCGCAGAAGCGACGCGACGCGAACCGACGTCCAGAAAAAGAAACGAAAAATACATTTACGCTTTTATCGTGCTGCTACCCGCGCGCGGTTCGTTTTCGTCCTGAAATAATTGTAATTCATTTTGCCCTGGTGCGCCGAGAAGGCTTTCTTCCTTTCGTAGAGCCAGAGATAAGGAACGGGGCGAAAAAATATCGCGGATACGTCTCTGAACGCCGGGGAAAGGAATCCGTGAGGGTTGATAACAAATCTAATAGACTGTTCCTCGGGATTATCTTTTATCGGGGACTCGGCAAGGGAGGATTTTCTTCTCGCTGTCTCTCAAGGCCGCGCCCTTAATTGTCGGACGAGCGTAACGAAATATTAGCAACGCGATTCCCATCCCCGCGCACGACGAGAATTTCCTCGGCAACGTTCAACAAGAATATCCAAAATGAAGCCGGCAAACTGTTCTAATTTATTTCCCGAGCGATAAACACTTGTTACGAAAGGTAACGCCATAATGCGCTCCACGTGCGCTCGTATCCGCGAGTTAAAAACCCGAACACCTCGCCAACTACCATACTTCCGAGACATACGTTGTTCCCGCAAGTTTCTCGACCCCTAAACTTCGTAACCATCATTTATTTACCCTCCAACGAACTGACACAGTTCTTGCTCTGTCTCTCCCTCTCTCTCTCTCTCTCTCTCTCTCTCTCTCTCTCTCTCTATCTCCCTTTCTCGCGCCATAGTGCATTTAACCGGAACGCGCACCGTAAACTCGAAAAATTTATCGCGGGAACATGACGCCATAAAAATTCGCCGTCCTCTCCCTTCGCACGTCGGAAAAAAACTCACCCCCTTTCGAACGAGAGGACGGAAACCGCTCGTGGAAGCCCATTGTTTCGTTCTAAGGTGAAATCATTTTTGCCCCGTTCGATCTCTCTTTCTCTCCTTCTCTCCATTTTTCTGTGCTTCATTCTCTATTATTCTCGCACTGAACTGTATCGGTGGGCAGGAAAAGCGAAGAGGGGTGGGCAGGAAAAGCGGACGAAGAAGGAGGGAAAGCCGAGGGGTCGAGCGGCGGCGTGAGTTACACGGTATAACATCGGTCAGGATGACGGCTCGTATAGCGAGCCAAGTCCCCTCGTAATAACGGTTCGCCGTTTTACAGCTGGTCGACTCCTTTATTCGAGGATCCACCGCGTGGATGGAAGGATCCAGGGCCATTCCACGACAGAATTTCCACGGGGAGGAGTGGGCGACATCTCGTCCTGCAATTTGCTCGGGTGTAGCCGCGGCGAGGCCGTTTTATCGCCCGAGTAAACTTGTCAGACCCGGGGATGAAGCACGCCTGGTGTTGCCAATGGAAAACCACCCCCTCGAAACCCCTTCGCCGCGTCCCGACGCCGCCACGGTCTACGTTGGCCAAGTATCCCGCAGGTGATACCGTGGTTGATTAACACGCGAAATTGTGCCCGGCTACGGTCTTACCTTTCCTCCCTAACGCGGCAACCCCGAGAAAAACCTCTCCGTTTTCTGGACCGCGATGAATATGTATGATCCGAATATCGGCCCGGCATATTACCATCGATTGCTACCTACCTACACGGTGTCCCGGAAAAATATGCTCTCGTTCGCGAGATTCCCGCCGCTTAACGCTAATTCGGTAACCGTTGCCGGGTTTTCCAAACGGTCTGTGGGCGTGATTCGATTTTTTTGCGGACCAAGGCAGCCCTTTATTCTCAAACAACGCTAGACGATTTTTACCGAGAACAACATCTTTGCCTCGTTTTATCTCCAACATTCAGCTTCCTCAATACACGAGCCGACTAATGCAGAAGTTTCGCTTGAAACCACATTTCAGACGGTTTAATCTCGTTATTAATACTAGAACGACCGAGCAATAAATGCGACTGACGTATATTGCTTTGTAACAGTGACAAGACTGTGCCCATTCAGACTTCGTACAACTTTTATTGTAATATGTGCTTCAATGAAGAGGTTCATTAAAAAATTTCCGATGAAAAGGTTTTTACAATTTCAGTAATTGTAAAAGAAAAAAATTAGGAACCAGTGATTTTGACTGCTCCGGTCGTTCTAGTGTTAAATAAAATAATTGTTATGTAATTCTGGCGTGGCTTGCATAAGACGAACGTAACTTTTTCTATTGTGAGAAACTTACACTCACGATTGAACCCTTCATGTCCTGGATGATACCACTTTTACCGTTTATAATTATCTTGATTGTCGACTATTCAAATACTTGATAAAGTGTTCCATTCAAATTTTGATTCGATTGAATTTAATCAATGCCAAGTTTCGAATAATAACATTATTAGCAACTTGGAGCTAAGTTGATCATATTGTTTGAGGGTCCTATGTAAACGAATGGACCGAAGGGGACCATCTTCATCAGAGCACTGCATGCACTCGCATCCACAAACATTGGAATATCCATTTTGTACAAAATGGTAATAACAAAAATTAAATACGTCAAAGATTGAACCGGCCCCAAAACTACAAAATATAAAAACTAATTCAACACAGTACCGGTTTCAGCATGTCACTACCAAGTCAAAGGCCATTTTTCTAACGTCCTAAAGAACCGAAATGTTAAAACAAAATTTTCCCGATTTCAAGTCCCTCTGGGTTGGCAGGGTTCCTACGGGGGCCAATTTATTTTCTCGTTTCTGCATCTGCCAATAACAAAAGCATCAGAAGCGACCACCGGCGTCGAAGTGTTCAAAGGGTCCTAATATTTTTCTAAAAATTGCTGGTGGTCGGTTCGGTCCGCCGGAAGCGGGCCGAAACTTGTGAATGGCGGCTCGGTGAGCGAATTCAACCGTAATGTTTGTCCCACGGTGTATAGGGGCTAGGTAGAAAATTACGCAATCTCCCCGGACGACGTCGGGCCTCGCGATAGAGCGGCGTACCAGTTGTTCGAGACGAGGCGTGTCGTAAAAAGGCCGCGTGAAAAAGCCGCAACGTGACGAGATCTTCGCGGTGCCGGGATCGTGTGCATACACTTTGCGCGGGGCTCGCGAGGAAAAGACAGAACCAGAGAGAGTGAGAGAGAGAGAGAGAGAGGAGAGCCACTTACGCATCGATTATGCTAGGGGTTTCTGCGGAATTCTGCGGAGAAACACGTTGCAAGAAGTCCCCTCGACGGGAAAGTGGAACTCGCGCGGAGGTTCGAGGGAGCGGCGCGGCGCGGCGACTCCGGGGGCTCGAGGCCAAGAACAAAACCAGGAATGCGATCGTTTCGAGGCAGGCCTCTCTTCCATTCGGCCGAGGCGCGTCCCCGTCGCGCGTTCGAGCCCGACGGGCCCCGAAACGAGTTCCACGAAGAGAGACAAAGAGGCCCGTAATCACGGGAAAGAGATCCACGCGACTCTACCCCTCCCCGCATCCTCCCCTGTCTTTCTCGCTTTCTTTGTGCGCGGTTCTTTCAGAACCGTAGGAAAAGGATCCCGGCCCGAAGAAACAGAGACGTTCGCCGCTCGACAAAAGCTAATTTGACTTCGCACTTCCATATTCGAAGGCCCCGGCAACCTGCTAGCCCCGAGGACACGTCGTGTGCTTAGGGTCGCCTGCGAGATTTTCAAATCTACTGTAAGTGTCTCGGAAGTCTCGCGGGACGCCAAAGGAGACCCTCGTTCGCTCCGCCTATCCCCACCATTGACTATTCCCACTGTTCAGTCTCCGACGTCACACGCTGCACGGATCGCTTCAACCAATGGCTCCCTAGAGCCGAAAATACGTGTGAAGGTAGGCGTGCCCCTTCCGCTCTGACCAATCAGGACAAGTCGTACATCCTTTAGCTCCAACAGTATTTAATTAGCAAAATCGCCAGGTTCACCGTGAACCCATTGTAGCTTCAATTATGCAATTCTTTCGGACGCAGCTGGTAGTATCGGAATGATTGATTTGTAAATTTCTAGCAGTCTATACGCGTTAGGTAACTTGCCATTCTAGCATGAATATTAAACGCCGGCAACCGACGGAGAGTCATTAGCGATTCTGCCCGGATCTGACCAGACTCGACACCATATGGCGGCTGTTAAAACCTAATATTAGGTAGGCAACAACATTCACGACTTTTTGCCACGCAACTTCTTCTGTCAGAATGTGGTGTGCTGTTGTGACTATATTTTTTTAGTGGAAAATGGTCGTAGAGCATTCGTATCGTCATATTCGTCCTAATTCATCATCGGTTGGTCCGATTGGTTTTTCAATTGCCAACAGTACAGGCATCGACAAATGTTTGTCTGACGGAATTATTTGTGCAGGTTTTAAAATTAATTTTGACGTTGATATATTCATTGTACTACACTTGATTAGGATCTGTAACATGCAAGAAAATTGGAGGATTACTCAGTATCATACATTTATTTTTTGCAATTTTTATTTCATTAAATAACTTACTTTGATTTTATGGAATTTTTGGGGTTTCTAGTTGGGCGTTCAAAGCGTCAAATCAGTGTTGGATCATTGTCTATAAAAATTGGAGTTTGCGGAGGCAATGAAAGTGTGTTTACGCTACTAGTCCGACCGTGGAATGTAATACATTTACTAGCGGATAGAAACAAACCAATTCTTGGCTCGACTGGTTTATGATGTTTTATAATTACGCGGCAAGTGTTGCGAAAGGCACACATACCCCCATAAACGTTCGCGGACAGACCGGAGCGGCAGAGAGACGACTTCGCCATATAAACGCAGGCAGAGGCAGGTCGACGGGAATCGTTTGAATTTTAAACCACTTGTGGCGTACACGAGCTGGCAACCGGTAGAAGATTAATGGGCCGTGGTCGTTCTCTTGGGAAACGCGTAAAAACGGTACTAATTGCTCGGAAATATAGAGACATATAGGTTGGGAACGCGAGGAGGATTCCCGAACGTCGGAAATCGTTGCCCCGTCGCGCCGTGTCGCGATTAAGGAATTACTGTGTTCGAAATTAATGTCGCGGGCACAGGGGCCGAGAGATGTCTCGTTACTCGGCCGGCTGAATGGATGAATTATTCATAATCTTGTAATCGTCGTTCATGGGTACCATTGAAAAGTGCGTCGCCCGGTCGAGAGGAGGAATGAATGAGCGAGAAAGAAAGAAGGAATCGCGGAGGCCGTAATTAATTTCCGTCGAAAACGCGAAGCCGCGGAACAAACGTTCCCTGTGAGGATCGGCGACGCTTAAACACCTTAACGAACTCCGAGAAAAAGCGCCCGGCCGTCGGTTTTTAAAACGCATTCCCCGACCGGCGCGCGCGCTCGCGCGGTTCACCCCCTGAATGCACTCATGCTCTCTCTCTCTCTCTGCTCGAATTCGCAATTAAATCGGGCGAAGGGTGGACCGAGGCCTGCGCGAAAGCCTGTCAAATATTCATCGAAACAAATGAAGCTATTTAAATTCCGTGATTAAGAGAAAGGATCGCGGAACACCGCTTCTTATTAACGCTCCAACCGGGCCGAAAAGAAGAAATCAAATGTTCACGCGTGTTTCGCATAGACGAGTTTCAGCGCGCGTCCCGACCAATAGCGAAGCTGTTATTAACCAGTTGACTGTGTCTGACGAGTATACTCGTCATGAAGAAATGGCACTATTTTGTCTCGTGACGAGTATACTCGTCAAAACAGCTGTAATTCAAACAGCGGTTAATAATTTTTGCGACGCAACTTGGGTAGACATTTTTCAAAGAGGTCGCAACAGCTAACTGGTTAACGCTGAAGTTTATGCAAATGCATATTTTTATAGGAAATAGTTAAAAGAATGAGACCTGCACAGAAATTTGTTTCGTGATTAGAGTACTATAAAAATACATTTTGTATTTTTTGTATAATGCATATGCTTTGTATATTTATGTTTAAAAACATATGCAATAATATATTGCATATGTTATTTATCGTGCTTATGTGAAATATCTATTTTGACAAATTAGTTTCGTCTATCACCAAACTTTCATTATCATAATTGTGTAGTGTCCACACAATTACAGGCTGTATGAAACAAGATTTTTTGAAAAGCCCCACTTCGGATAGAAGAATATCGGAAGAAATTAACACTAGAACGACCGGAGCAGTCAAAATGACTGTTTCCTAATTTTTTCTTTTACAATTACTGAAATCGTAAAAATGTTTTCATCGGAAATTTTTTAATGAACCTCTTCATCGAAGCACATATTACAATAAAAGTTGTATGAAGTCTGAATGGGCATAGTCTCGTCACTGTTACAAAGCAATATACGTCAGTCGCATTTGTTGCTCGGTCGTTCTAGTGTTAAAAAGTATTTCTTTGCCGCCAGAACCAGTCCTAACCAGGTGGGATACATGGACTGAAGCAGCATTATTTTATGCTGACAATTTCGTTAAAATCAAGAGGTTTGTCAAGATTGTTTAAAGTCCCGTAAGTGGTAATAAAGAATTTCTTTAGATTTGAATACAATTTTATCCAGAAATTTCATTTATGTTAATAGGTAGTTCAATCATTCAAGCCAAAGGATGTTGCCGCAATTAAAATTGCACAAGAGGTGCTCCAGCAAGATCAACTTGCTTAGCACTTAATGTACATTAAGGCTCACTTAAACACTTTACTACCAACAATACCGAAACTAGAAACTATAGGTTTAACGTTAAATGATTCAGTCGGAATATATATGAGTAGTATAATACATTTAAAAAATATTCCTGGTGATTGCGGTGAAAAAATTAGAAAAAAATGTAATACTACTTTAGAAAAGAATGTAGAGTTTTCTACATTATCGAAGATTTCAAGTATTTTAAATAGCGAGGGCGTTCAAGAACCAATAAGTGTGCCAGAACAATGTTGGAGTAAATTTAACACTAGATTTACGGGATCGGTCAAAATGACGGATTCTAATATTTTTAAATTGGGAATATAGAGATTGTAAAAATGCATCCATGAGCAATTATTTAACGAATCGATTTCTTTGGGTACATACTATTTAAAAAATGGTTACAAACTTTGATAGATACATTCATGTTATTTTTATAAAGTAATGTAAAATAGTCATTTTTAGTGCTCCGTAAACCTAGTGTTAAATACGCACCGATTACTTCGTGTGACGTAGAGCGGTCATTCTCCGCGTATAAATTAATTTTGACAGACAAACACCACCAATTAACAACATTAAATTTGGAAAAATGCTTGCAATTATTGTCACGCGAACAATACGCGTGAATACTCTCTAACATACTAATATATTGCTTATTATACTACATTTTATATATACCTATATACTTTGCACATTTTGCATATTTTTCGTGCACAAATGTCATATGCATGTTACATATTTATCGTGCATAAACTTCCGCAGTCTACTGATGAGTAATCAGCTCTGTTCTTGGCTACATTACACCGTTCAACCACTCGTCACGTTGTTAATTTTTCGAAAATTGAAAATGTAGATGAAACGGGACGGTGGATGTAGTTGAATAAAAGAATTGAACTACTTTTTTGAGATACTCGGGGCACCCTTCGCTGCTCGTACAAATAGAGCTTACCGTGACGCACTTATTTATTTAAAAGAGCTTCTCAGAATTCAGTTTACAGCACCGTCGTAAAATTTCTTCGCCGAGTCTGTTTTCCGTTTTTTAGTGAGACGAGGCTGCTCTAAACTGCGGAACAGCGGGCGGAACGGTCGACGATAAACTGTTAAATGCAACAAATCGCGAGCAGCGTAACTGTTTTTTCCCCGATTGGATTTCAATTCTTTCGAACTTACGAAACGGCAGTCGATGGTTGGGGGGTTCCTTTGTGTCGTCGAAACAAAGATTTCTAACAAACCTAACACCGGCTGCGGTTCTCTTTTTTTTTTCATGCCGAACGAGAATTGCGAAACGCCGGTTGACTGTCCCGCAAAGGAAAGCGAACGCTATCGTTCAGTCATCGGCGGCTCGGCCAAAGAGTTGATTGAAAGTTTCGTCGGGATTTCACATTCGTCGGCGAGCATCCTCGCCTATTATTAGAGAAGAGTCATGTATCCAGCAGACACGCGATTGGTATGTCAAAAATATCAATGCTCACTCCGTTCTCATCGCACGTTTTGGAATGCCGTTCTCGTAGGACAAGCAGACGCGAGCTGTGTGTGTCTTACAAACGCCGCGCGCGCACCTCGTTGACAAAAGATTCCTCAGCTTGTCTCTCGCCAGCTGGTGACGAAACGTTCCTCTTAATTCCTCGGGAAAAAATGCTAATTTAATCTGTCGGGCGCTGTGCTACCGAACAAGGAAGTTCTCTTCAGCATGTTTTGCTTCGACCGTCGAGGTTACAAGCTACTGCATCATAAACACGTGCGTTACAACGATGGTGAAGAGCAGTATGTTAAAATATTAAATACAGCAACCTGCACACGTGTTAATAAAATATCGAGAATTCAAAGAAAATTAGCACGCTTCTCCTGCACCTCTGTTAATATTTTTATTATATTTTTGCTACATTTTTCCTAAATAAGATCTACTGCACAAAGTCGTCACTGGACTGGGGGAGAAGACATTAGAAAGATTTGTGTACGTTATTATATTATCGGCTTGTTAGGGTCATTAATGGAGAAAATAGAAGAGATTTAAGTCGCAGATTAATGTTCAGCGTGGGAACGAATCGTTTCTGGCCATAGGAAGAAAATACCTGCACAGACAGTTCGCGCAAAGCCATAAAGTTCCGCGTGGTCCGGTATCGAAATTCAATGAAATAGTGTTACGAAAACCAGTTGTCGATTTCTGGGAGTGCGGCGAGCCGCTCGGAATAACGCCGGTCAATTTATACGGGTGGCCGTCCGACGGCGGTTTAACTAAAATAGTGGGACAATTAGCGCCACTATTAAAATCCCGGTCGGCTATTAAGGGCACACTCCATTAAAAATGGATTAACGTTTTGTATTCAAATTACTGTAAATTATACCGAATAAAATCGGCTTATCGGAAAACCGATTGCAAAAGCGGTCACCCTCTCTGCCCAGGTCCCGGATAAATAAACAACGGCGTCTTCCTCGCTCGCCAGCCGACCGACCGTAAAAATGCGAGAGGAGCGCATCTATCACGGTAGCCGATCCGGAAACCCGTTCTTGCTCGTTCCGAATTAATTCTATTTCGCTAATTGCCTGCGAGTAGAGTCCGTCGGGAACTTTATTTACCGATCGGCTCGATAAGAGAACGCGTTGTTGTTGCCTCGCCTCCGAAAACTCCCTGACAAATTGGCGCACGCGCGAAAATCGTCCAGATAATGGGACACACTCGAGACAGTTATCACATGTTTTCGTTTTTACAATCTCCGAGCAAGTAATTGAAAATTTCCATTGCTGGTATGGCTTATCAGGATGATAAATAACTGGAGCGTCCCCAAGAGTCGTTGAACTTCGAATATGCAGCGTCAGATTGTTAAAGTTTCTCTCAAAATGGCTGTCATGTGCCGGTACAAATCCTTACCATTCTATTTATGACAAGTAGATTGCGGAACTTTATGCAAATTGAACATTTTCTGCATCAACTGCAGGGAATAGAATTTCAAAATGAGAAGCTCTTTTCTCGTTTATCGACTTT
This sequence comes from Halictus rubicundus, assembly GCF_050948215.1. NCBI lineage: Eukaryota > Metazoa > Arthropoda > Insecta > Hymenoptera > Halictidae > Halictus > Halictus rubicundus. Next base: position 3,761,691 of record NC_135164.1, on the reverse strand, counting down.
AACGAGGATTATGTATTAATATCTTTAAACTCGTTTAATCTTTTCACTGTTTTAAATTTCACTTACCTAATGCTATCACAAATGCATAATCCGCAGTCTATTGATAAGTAATGTTGACTTCTTATCTCGCTATCGCTTTAAATAGAACTCTTATCACAGCATTACAGATTTTTACGGAAATATATATTTCTATGTAATTCATAGCAATTCTATTAACCATTTTTCTATATCGAGTTGTAAAACAGATAAAAGAAATGCTATAAACATAACGAAATCCACGGTTAAAGATATTACCGTACACCGATCTTCATTAGATTATGTAACCGTTGCAGGAAACGTTTCCGTCAAAGTCTAATAATAATGAAAACATTCCAAGTAATAAAGTTCAGCAGATATTTATGCAGATAGAGAGACAAAGAGGAAATGAAACGTATGAAAATTTCATATCACGGCACGGATTGCAATCGCTTTTATAATAGTCATTCCTAGAACGATAGTGAAGTGTATACGGGGGAATAACGTACGTGAATGCACACGATGCGAGAAACGAATGAGCGGGGACCTTGTACTATCGACTAGTCACTGAATCATTCGTGCAATGATCCACGTTAGCTGTTTGCGCGAGATTCATTCAGCTGCGCGCTTTATCGCCCTACCTTGTAACCATCGCTAATGTTAGCTCCTCGCGGACGTAACACTAAAAGATCAAGGACTTTCAAACAGAGAGAATAGCGTATTTAGGACTATTGAACCGGGTTTCCTTTTTCTAGAAAGTACGCTACTCGCGACTGAAGGATCGTTCATCAGATCATGCGATCGCGCAATCAAATTCTCGAGATCGCTCGTAACTTGAAAAAAAATTATTCCAACAAGTAGAAAAATATCGTCTACTTCTATTAAACAGTTATTATTCGCTATCTCAATTCTATATCCGTCCTTATTTTGTTAACACTAGGTTTACGGAGCACTAGAAGTGACTATTTTACATTACTTTATAAAAATAACAAGAGCCTGTGCTGCCCAAATTTTTAGCCATTTTTTTAAATATCATATACCCAAAGAAATAAATTTCTTGAATAATTCCTCATGGATGTATCTTTAGAATATTAATAATTGTAAATTAAACATATTAGAACCCGTCATTTTGACGGGTCCCGTAAACCTAGTGTTAAACGATCTATATTTGCAGAGAATGTTACTACTTTCATGATATATCGAATTTCCATTTCCATATATTCGGTATATTATTTGAATAGTTGCAAGCGAAACATCAATGCGCAGTAATTAGTGGTTACATCGCCTGATTGAATTTTCCTTAATTCTAAAATTTCCGCTGCATTCTATGAATGCGTATGAATGAACATTTTATGAATGCGTATTTCTGTTATCTAGACGGCGACTCCAACGATAGAGGCGCATAATCCAATACGTTTGCAACCGGGTATCGCGGAACATTTCGTTTTGAAAATTTATACCTGTACGCGTACACGTGCACAGGGTGCCGGCGGATGCGGTTACCAGGGACACGCGTTATACCGCGCGCGATTGTGCCTGGAAATTGATTAGCCCATTCATACTTTCGGCTGGCCCTCCCAGCCATTCATGGTCGGCTACGTGCCTCTTCGTTTGCTGCTACGTCGACGACTTTTTGGCTGTACACATACGCGCAAGCAGATTATTGGTCGCGAATTTACGTCCGAGATCGACAAAATAGCGCACTCTTTTCTGGAACTCTTATCCAATAGGCTCGCGTTTAGCATAGGGCCTTAAGCTATGTCCACACTGAAACGACGACGAGCAACTATTCATGACATTTCTCCAAAATGTTTTCCAGAAGGAGTTAGGTAACAAACCGACCGTGGGAAACGTTGGCGAATCAACGTAATTAATCTTTTAGTGAATGATCCACTCTGTATGCACTGGCGTGCGTACGGATGAATCATAAACATCTATCGCTTACATAAATGTCTACTTCCTGGTGGTGTCCGCATCAATGGCCAGGGAAACTGAAACGCTTCATTATGCGTACCGAGAACGAAAATTTCTAATGCGCAAACGACACAATTCGAAACGTTAATCACACCGTTCGGCGATGTTGCCTGTGTAATACATCGTTGACCAATTAACCCTTGGACTGTGATATCAGTTTTGCTTAAAAAATAAAGTAGATCAGTTTGCGACGGAAGTCTTTAAAAATATGACTAAAATTACACGAATAAGACGTGTGCGAGAACCCAAAATATCGGGTCGAAAATTTCGAGATTCTCGAAAGTATCGGGATTCTCGAAATAATCGGGATTCCTGAAAGGGAAATCGAAATTTTCGGGAAACTCGATTCTTTCGGGAATCTCGAAATTTTCGGGAACCCGACCCGACCCGACCCGATATTTCGGGTTCTCGCCGAGGAAAGATGGCATTCTTGGGGAAATAATTTCATGGAGTACGCAATGATATACGGTGGCGATCAACGCGCGTTTACAGGATTATGTCACTGTTATTACTTGAGGCTAGCGGTCTCTCGGCCGGTGTTTCTTAATATCGCACGGGATCTGTTGGTTTTCAATTTGCGCTCGCATCAGCGTAAGCATGATAGATGCGTAGTGGCAACTACGAATATTTATGCTAATTTGTTAAGCTTCCCGATAGACGGGTTCGCGGTCGGGCGACGGGGAGGGAAACGTCTGGAAAGCGTGACAGAAGAGAAACAGCGAACACATCGATCGTTGTCCACGGATTATCGTCGTAATTCTCGCATACAAACGGGCTCTCCGTCGTCCGGCAGTTTCGCCCGGCAATCCCAGACACGGACATTTGCATTCGGTTACGTGAGCCACGGAGACGCGTGTCTTCATTAAACCCCGCCGACCGGAAACCCGGTTAGTTTCCGTTAATATCATTTTTCAGCTGCGCCCGCGCGTTACCCGTTTTTCACATTTGCGCCGAGAGAAGAGCCCACCAACCAGTGCCACAGATTACTTTATCCGGACAGGCGTCCCGTGTATTAGTTTCCCCCCCGAAGTATAGTATAGTATTACATAAACATTCATACGCGAGACTCGCTTACCGCGAAACTAGTTCAACCCTTATGCTAATCACGTACCCACCTCCCGACTTACGTGGAAAATTTTTGTTGAAAAGCAGTAAAACCACTTTGTACGCCCATTCTTTAGATAATTTTCCACGAGCTTCCGTTCCCCAGAGAAAAATACACATTTTAATCTATCAACCGGATAATTTGCCGTCCATTAACAGGGGAACAAGTAAAACACGAATCGGTAAAAATTAATCGAGGCTATTCATTCTGTAATGTGCTATAATTTATGCCACGACAGATAATGCGATAACGTTAGATCGAAGAGTTCTCTGGAAACTACACGAGCAGACGGGAAATTATTAAAGTACAGATAATTGCGAATAATAGGTAGTTCACTCGTCCTTTCCAGCTAACTACTCTATTACGACGAATTATAGTAACAACATATTACATTAGAACAACTCATATTTTATTTTCCACTGTTGTCGAATTTTCGATCAATTACGAATTGTTTATACGAAAGCATTTACGACGGTAGCGATTTGATCTTTTCTATTACGTCGGCTGATGTAACTATTAAATGCATCTTAGCATACACCGCGACAAACGAGAAGAAACACTATCGACAGCTTTGATTGGCAATGCGAATCTTCGTGTATCTTTTCTAATCTATTTCTGGCTCTTAGTAACAACGGTGGCATTGCCTCCTCTAACTCTCTGTGTCAATCATGTTTTCTACAGTTACATAGCACATCAATATTAAGTAAATTGATGTGTTATTTATACACCTGTGTGCTTTATTATGTACTTCATTTCTCGTGTTTATACATGCTGGCTGGTAACTATGCTTCACGATGTGGACTCACAACGAAATTTCTTCGATTAAAATGCAATCAATTAAAGAAATTTTTCATTATCAGCAAATTTTAAATAATTGAATTTCAGTAATTAAGTCCTAATTTTAATTTTATTCTTACTTGCTGAAAACCTCAAACTATTTTTATAACAACAGCACAATTTGTGTAAAATTCGAAAATGAAATCAAGAATTCCTCAAAAAACGGACAATGACAACGGACAATGAAAATACTTGTTTGTATTTTTGTTCATCCCCACCTCTCTTATTCTCGATAAAATCAAGAGAATTGTAAGGATACGTTAAATTAACACTAGGTTTACGGAGCACTAAAAATGACCATTTTACATCACTTTATAAAAATAACATGAATGTATTGATCAAAATTTGTAGCCATTTTTTTAATAATATATACCCAAAGAAATCAATTTGTTAAATAATTGCTCATGAATGCATTTTCACAATTTAAAACTATTAGAATCCGTCATTTTGACGGGTCCCGTAAATCTGGTGTTAATTCGAAATAAATTTGAAAAAGAATAAAATTTGCCAAAAAAAATTCGCGTGTAATCCGAACCGCGTTGTTCAAGGGAGCACTGTAGTCGAACACACAAACATCTGTTTCGGTTGAAAGTGACCTGGGTACGGTATAGAAATCCAAAAAAAAAAAAAAAAGACGTACTGTTATTGGATGGGGCCAGCGGAGTCATGTTTCGTATACATAGTCCTCGGGGGCAATGGTCAAAATCCTGAGAACGGGGGAGAGACTCGCACACGTAAACAATTCGCTTTCGATCGTGAAATGAAATCGAACTTTCGACTCGTAGATCGAACAGATCGAACCAGGTAAATCGGATTCGAAGAAAAAATTGGCGGCGTGCACCAATAACGATAAAACCTGTTTCGCGGGATTACTCGTAGAGACAACGATCAACAATGGCTGACGTTCGAAAAAAAAAAAGAAAAACCGGGGAGCGTAATCCATCAACGCGTGAAAATATGTCGAACGCCGCGGGGAACGTCGGGGACATAGCACGCGAAAAGAGAAGCATTTCGTTTCCACGCTTCGGAATTATGTAGAACCGATTCTCTGCGTGGAATCGAAGGTCGGAGGATTTCAAGGCGTGGTGGACGAGCGAGAGAAAGACGCTCGACGCACGATAAACTGCCGAGGCATTCTTGCCGGGGCAAACGGAAGCGGCAGATTGCCTTGCGACAAGGGTGAAACCGACGGGAAGGTCACGTGAGACCGTTCGAAAGTCAAACGAGTCGAGAGCCGAAAGAAGAGAGAAAAAAAGAAAGACGGCGTAACGTCTTTTTCGAAGCGTTTACTGTGCGCTGGGGCACCGCCGACACTTTCCGTTCACTTTTTCTCCATCATCCCCGGTCGTGAGTCACACGCGTGCAGTCGAAAGTATGCGAGTTTCGTGGACGCATCGTTTTTAAATCGTTCGGTACAACGTACCGTTCCACGGCTCGTTTGCGCCCTACCGGCGTCCAACAGAACGAGTTTATAGGACGCTTGTATGCGGCTGGTAAGAATGTGCGAGGAGAGTATGTATTTCGCAGCGGCGGAGCACTTGAACCGAGTAGTCTCTCGTGTCGTACACAAAGAACGGAGCAGAACACTGGATTCCACGGCCTCCATAAACCTGACCGTGGGGATCTTTATACTACCCCGAGCAAGAATTGAGGTTACGTTTTACCTGTCACGCGTTCTTACACTCCTCGGCGAGATTCGTCTCACTCCGTACAAGCTCGACGGCCTTCTCGGCGACACACTTAAACATTATCCCACTGGCCACAACGCGGATTCTGTATTTCCCGTCGGTTCACTGACACTGGTTTCACACTGTACGATCCTCGGCCGCAAAATCGTATCGAACAGCTCTCCACTCACGTGATCACAAGAAGGGCACACGCGCACGCGTCCTCCCGCTTGAAGCGAAGATCATTCGGCGAACTGACCCAGACTGTGATACAGCACGCTGGAGAGAGTCGTCCGGTCGTTCCCTGCCGCCGGAGACGGCCGAACCGTCCCGAGGCGAGCCGAGCACCGTCGAGCCTGCACGAACCTGCGCGAACGCGTCCGATCAAGCATGCGCCAGTAGGGGAACGCTTGCCCGACACCACGCTGCCTTCGTGGTTCGAAGAGGTGTCGCGTGACCACGAAGTCGCGAAACACTATACTGTCTGACACGAAGGCTATAGGCCGTTATCTTTTTTCTTTGATTCTCCCGATCATCAGATTTAGACTACCGTGAAGCGTCGTAAACCGGGATCGTCGCCGATCCCTTCACTCTCGATCGACTTTTACCCCCCTCGAACGCGTTCAACTCCGTTCGCTTTTTACCAATAGGAATCGCAACGAACCCGATTCGAACGAATTTCCCCGTTATCGAGCGTTCGCGCGTGCGCGCGCACCCCGACGAGTTTCACCGAAAGCGAGAGCATTTAAACCATAGTTTCCCATTAATCTACGCAGCGGGCAGTGGCAACGAAGACGGCGACGGCGACGGCGATGCACGTTCTCACGTATTTTTCTCTGTCGTCCCGCGGGAGAAAGCTTCGAGGCTTCGATGGAATGCACACACCGTAGGCAGTAATCCGCCCGCGCTCACCGACCACGAGTCTCGTTTCGACTTGACGAGGATACGCGTAAATGCGCGAGAGCCGCTCGACCACCTATGTAAGTACATACAGTATACCATACGTATCCCGATCCAGTGTGCGTGATCCGGCAGAACCAGTCTCTGCGGCATGCGCTGCTCCAATTGATTCTTGCCGATGCTAAACGCGCCGGCCGCGACGATAACGGCCAGAATATTTTGAGCTGTACGGTACACGGTAATCACATAAATCCTTTCTAGACTTATAGATCCTCCGTTTATTACCGGGTTGACAATAATCATTTCAAGTATACACACACGGGCGATTGGATAATATCCCTGGATTATTAACACGTTAACTGCCGTGATTTAACGGTTTTTTTTTTAAATCCGAGATTAACGATTCACGCACGACGGACCAGTCTTATGTTATTAACCCTTTGCACTCGAAGCCATTTTAACTCCAAAACGAAACGTTTCTTCCGACCTAGAATATTTCCCTTCTATATACATTTTATCATGCTATACATACGGAAATGGTGGAATTTACTCGTACAGTACTGAAATGTCTAGTAATTTGTTAACACTAAACCTACCGACATTTCATGTATACCTAATCCTACCATAAGCGGTCAAATGACCGCTTAAAAAAAAAATATGTATCTTAATATAGAAAGACATGCCATGAAATTTTTTCGGAAAGTAAACAATACAGAAAGTTGTGAATATTGAAAAATGGGTTGTATGTATATTATAGGAAAAGTCAATAAGTTACATGGCGATACAGTAACGTCGTATACAAGAAATTCTAAACGAAATTTCAAAAACGGTAATTTGACAGCGCGTGGTAGGTTTAGTGTTAAATACATACAAATTAAATAATGTAAAAAATATTTTGAGTAATGATACAGCAATTTTTAGGCTAAATAATGTTTAGGACCATCGATTGTTTTGTTTATGAATTTTTTAAAAACGTACTTCTGAAGACAGTTATTGTGGACATGTTATGACTCGGCTAAGCAGTAATTTAGTAATTTAGAAACGCCCCCTGTACTCGCACAGGTACATGACCGGTGATTCGAACTACAGTGACTCCAACTAATATTGGCACACTCTTAAAAATCGCATAACATTGTCAATATTGGAGTCTACTACTTGAATTTTTTTGAGAAGTTGGAACAATTGGTTCGCTTACATAACATAGAAAGTACTAACAGTTGTATTTTGCAACTTTTTTATGCGGGCTTATATTAAACATTTAAAAAGTACGTTTTGTACATCTGTATCAATTATACATATTCTGAATATTTCATCTAAATCGGTTAACATTCCACTGAGCTACAAACGTTTAACAATGAAAGCTTAAGGGCGAAGAATTTTGACCTTCTCAGGGAATTTTGCCCTTACGTGATCATTTTGAAACACCTGTAGCTCATTGCAACGTTGACCGATTTTGATGGAATTCTCAGAATATGTATAATTCATACAGATGTACAAAACCTACTTTTAAAATGTTTAATATAAGCCCGCATAAAAAAGTTGCAAAATACACAACTCCTAGTACTTTCTCTGCAATTTCGACCAATTGTAATTTTAATCAAACATTTGTTTTTTTCACGTCATGTAAGCGAACCAATTGGTCAAACTTCTCAGAAAAATTCAAGCAGTATACTCCAATATTGACAATGTTATGCGATTTTTAAGAGTGTGCCAATATTAGTTGGAGTCACTGTACACGTGTAATGAAATAATTTTTGCCGTGAGTGGCTGGTTAGTGTACAGCGGTATCGGTAAGAATCATTGGCGTCAGTCCGTGCAGCGAAGTACGAGTCCGTTCCAGGCCGCGAGGTGCTCTCTTTTGTAGATCAAGGCGTTACACGATACGGACGTGTAACGCGATCCATCCTTCAACACGAAGAAGCGTACACCAGACTCTCCGAACATCGAGGAACTTTGTCGGGTCGCTCGCGCGTGAACCAAAGGAATATCGCTTTTCGTCGAGCTTTCCTTCCTCCGGTTGTCTCGCTCGGCCCCGCTCGGCTCCTGCGTCTTTCACGCAGACCGAGCTTACGGTACCAAGCAGCGGCACCGAGGCGCAGCCTACGAGGATTCGTAGTCCCGGGACGAAAAAAGATCCATTCCGATACGCCTCGAAATTGCCGCACTACTTTCCATATCAAAACCATTAATTATAACCCTCGAAATGGACACCGTCGTATTATCTCGGTAATTGACCGGTAAAATTAATTGCATTTATTGGACACGCGAGCCGCGCCAGCCCGCGCATTACATAACACTGAGCCAGCAATTTTGTTTATCTTTACTGTAATTTATATTCTCTACCACACTCTATACCGTAGGATGTAATACAGAGCGTGTATGTGTGTGTGAAAACGGCCCGCTAGTATCGTCGAACAATTGCACGAAAGTGTTTCTTCGATTATAAATATAACAAAGTGACAGATTGCTGTTCGTTCCGCTCCAGAAGTTGTAATGATCGAACAGAGGTCCATCGAATTCATAAATTATGCATTACACGTGTTTAACAAGGTTGCGCGAGGAACCGGGTATCCAGGTACTCATTTATTATGTTGTCCTTTACAATTTATTATGTTCTTCTAAAGATATCACAAAACTTGTTCTCTGAAACCGATTTTTTTCTACTTTGAGTTACTCGAATTCCTCCCTCTTAAATACTAAAGCTTTAAAATTGTTTATACGTTCTATTTGTCCATGTGAGAGTTAAAGAAAAATTACCGTGCTAGGTGATAAATAGACTACGGATTTTACGCGTTTACAATAAAAATGGTCAACTATCAAACTGTAAAGACACTTAAAAAATTGAATAATAATGTTATTTTCGATTTCCTGAAATGACTAAAAGAGGAATTACATTTTCGTTTAACTCTCGTTTCTTACGATCGGCTTGGACAATTTTTCTTTTGCATAGAGGTCTACTGATAACATTATAAATAAAATTCTTGCGAAAGATACGTTGTTTGCAAGATCTCGAATATCGACGATACTTTCCAGGAGTATTGCGTCACGCGTCGGTAAATTTCGTAGAAATTCTTAGAATCGCAGTAAGGTCGGACGAATGGAGTCAGAGAGAAACGTAGTATTCCACTTTCGTTCAGGATTATCTGAATGAACGTTTTCCAACTGAATGGATGGCCCGCCGAAGCAACAGACCTTGGCCCGTTAGATCACCAGACTTACTCCCTCAGATTTCTTTATCGAATTGCACGACCGCTACGCGGAACACGCGAATCCAGAATACTTACGCGCACGTATACAAGCCCCGTCGCAATTAACATAACCGCGCGCCAACCTCTAAAATGTACAGAACCACCGAAATATTTCACTATTCACGGTTTTCGAGAGCTTTAACGTGCCATGTTACCCCCATTCACGGGGACTCTTTGTCACGACAATGAATCCTCCTTCTCTTCCACAGAAATTATAATTATAACGAGGATTCGACGCGGTAGACGCCGGAGATTGTCTACAGTTGATTGGCTGGCCGCGACAGTTGCAGAGGGACCTCGATACTTGCACGCATTTTCGGTCCCGTTTCGCGCAACTACCGAGGTTCTACCGTAGTTTCGAGTTTCTCCGGTTTACCGGCACCGCGAGCTCTTTTTAACGCGGACGTGCGCGACGATCGTCTCTATCTCCGAGAACAGCATACTTCCAAGAGTATCGTTATCATAACATCCGTTTCGGTCGTTGCGTCTGATAAGATAGGACAGCCGGATGGACGCCTACGTTCAACGGCTGGATGAAAGTTGGTCCAGTCATTCCGTTTCCTTTTGATTCATTTATAGCGACAAGAAACATAGTTTTTATCCCTTATCCGACCGTTTATCAGGAATCCCGCGGAAGTTCAAAGTGCGACGTGTTCTATGTCAAAAGAAGCGTTGTGCCCGAAACGTTCGGCGCACCATCTGTCTTCCGGACGATTTGCGTGCTATACTAATAGCAGGATTAAAAGAATCGTCCGCGCAGTTGAATCAAGAGATATTCGTACACGGCGACTGGAAGGTCGAAACGTTTTATAATTGATCGGCAAACGTATTCCGATTCCGAGGCAAGTGACAGAAGTGGGCCACGTCGCATCCGTTGTCTAGCCGTTGGCCAAGAGAAATACGACGGGATGCGATTGTATCGCGGCGTGCACTTGAAAAAAAAAACGGTGCTGCACTCGGTGCAAGATGAGATTGTGCGGTGCTCTTTCGTTCGATGTTTCGCTAAAGCAACCGACAGACGCACAGTGGGGTATTTGGCCCGAAAAGCCGGAAAAAAGTCAATTTCGAAAATTTAACGTAAACTGCCATTTTTTTATTGCTCGAAGTTGTTGAATGTGTGGAGAACAATGTACTAAATTTTTTTATTCATTTGTAAGTTTATGAATCTCTAAACTTAATCGAAAGTCAAGAGATTATAAGACTTGTATTGCCTTTCCAATCATGCTATAACGTATCGTACATTTATGAGTGATTTTTACATGCTTTAAAAAGGCTGTGTAATTTTTTGCATAATGGATATCTTTCAGGTAAGTATGGACTACACTTTCAGACTGTTTTCATTTTTTTATTATACTTATTTATATAGTTATTAATATTTGCATATGATCAATAATTCAGAAATTATAAGACTTCATTAACGATTTTATTATGGTTCTGAGTGAGTCCCGATGGTTTTTTTGGTCTCATTATATTCGGTAGAGATTTGTGATTCCAAGCTAATAAAGTTTGGTTCCGGATTTGTCCAGATTGACGTTTAGCTAATTTACGTTATAGCTAATTTAGTATTAGCGTTTAGAAGTGTTTTAGGTACGCCTATACGCCGTAATTAATGGTAATAATTTTAAAATATTCTTAAAATACATATATACTTATTAAAACATTTCATAATCTACATATTTTGTATTAAAATAATAATTTACATCATTTTAACATAATTTACGTGTAAAAATACTTTTTCCAGCTTTTCGGTGCACGTACTCCACAATCGCCACGATTTTTCAAGGGTTTCCGATAATCTGAGGAAAAAAAGGTTCGAACAAAAGATTAACAGTATTCGGATGTCTACAAATTTCAATACATAAAATTTCGGAAAAAATTCTTTTTTATAAAAAGTGAGGATCAATTTAATTTTTTAACTGTTAAGATATATTTTTGATTTCATAATGTTATAACTGATGTTAAGACGAATTCAACGACCTACTACATTATGGCATTGAGCCTATATATAACGCTTAAATAATTTTTTCCGGCTTTTCGGTCCAAATACCCCACCGTGTAGATGTGGAATAATATTTAAAGCCAGCGTTGGTAAACAACGAATACGCTGAAAAGCTAATCTGAAATTATAAAGAGTTACACTTATGGTAAGTGGGACTGATAAGGTGAAAAGACTGACACTTGTGAAGTGTTGCAAGACAACTAAATCTGAGTCTTCTATTAACCCTTTTAGTGCCGGAGGCCGATATATCGGCCCGCACCTTGTAGCGCTTTGCTATTCGCATTGCGAGAGAACTCTATCTCGCAATAAATTTATGCTACGTTATAAATGGTCTAATTTCATTGCGAGAGAATTCAAATACATAGTTTTTAACTTTCCCTTATATTCTATATGTTATATTACCTATAACAATTGCTTGTTTCCGGCGCCTACCATGTACCTTGGAGTTATTCTTTATGTTTGTTGTGCAATATTATTTATTTTGTTACAAGATATATTGAAAATGCAAAGTATATACTTTGTAATAAACGGTCTATATAAAGTTACGATAAAAAGATGACTTTTCGTGTGTGCAATTACGTTTTGAAAGAGAGAACTTAATTTTTCTTTTCTCTATGATCACTTATACCTTTGTTATTTATGTAATTTTCAATGAATATAGAAAAATTAGCGTCACCGTTTTATTCTCCATTTCGTCCTTAATACGCCGCTTTTTGAATTATGTAAATATTGCTTTTCGTTTGGTTTTTATGAGTCTTTTTCCAAACCCTAGTAAAATCGTGAAATTCGGCCGGTTATCTCCGCATAGGCACCTCTTTTTCGCCCGGCACTGAAAGGGTTAATACTGAAATTGAAAAAATAATTGATATCAGCGATCCAAAATTCTCTTTCGAATCGTTTCAACACATTGAAAATAATACCATATCGAGAATTGTCAACTTCGCCTGCTTAACACTTGTCATAGTATATCAAATTTATAGAATGTATTCCTCACAGAATATAAAGTCAACGTTGCACGCAACATGCAAGTCGGCCGAAGAGCGGACGGGGGAACTGTACGGCGTACAAACAAAAATGGCGATAACCGTGTTATCGATACTGCAGATTACAAAAAAGAGAGAGCGAAAACCGCGAAGAATAATGACGGCAAGAAATAAATTGAGCCTACAATAGTAGCGGATATCGGGGGTAAGACGAAAAAAAGGTATGTAGGTGTATAAATTACACGAGCGAGGTAAATGAAATAAGTGCGGCTAAAAATCTGTAATGGACCGGGTTGCAAAAAAAGGCGGCGAGCTGCCATTAAACGGAAACCTACTTTAATTCCACGCAGCGAGCAAAACAACCCGGAACGACCCACTCGGAGCAAGGGTATCGCCCACGACCGCGAGACGTCGAGGTGCAAAAGTATCCCTTAGCTTACGGTGGCGCTCCAAAAAGGCCTCGTTTAAACTGTCCGAGGAGCTTTATGCGCGTTCCACGTGAGCCTACCTGTACAACGGATCAAAGGAGGCCTGGCGGACGAGCGGAGCGGAGGTTCGCCAGCGAAAGAGAAAGGAGCGAGAGAGAGAGAGAGAGAGAGAGAGAGAGAGAGACAGCCGCCTGCTGCAGGATAGGTAAGAGAGATACGGTCGTTGGCCGGTTCGGGCAAGGCTGCCGGCAAGGCGAACCAGGGCTGTAGTCGCAAATAAAGCGGCCGGGCGCTTCATCGGCACCGCTGTAATAACGGAGTGACAACGAAGAAATACAGCCGGGTGGTTTCGTTGTTTTCCCGCGGCGTGTGTGAACCGGTTCCCGAGATTGGACGGTTCGTTACCGTTAAAAATCCCCCGGGAATGTTGCAAATCACGAAAAACGAAATGCACGCGGCGCTCGCGCCAGTTTTCGAGCGACAAACACCGTACACAGAAACGCGGTCAAGAGCGTCCAATATGGCACCGACGCGACGCGCCATGGCCAGATGAGTACAACCGATTTATTCAGTTTACCCTTAATTATTATTTTTCACGAAGGTTCTAACGGCAGTCAAGATGGCGCTGGGCAACCACAGGGACGACGACCGACAGTTATATGATGTCACAGACGTTAGCTTTTAGACTATTTCCATCTTATCTTCAAATTCTTTTTGCACGAGGAAAGCCAAACAGACAAAACTGCAAAAGAAGCGTGCAATCTTCCAACCTGTGACGATAACTGTGAAACCAGGCTTCCTGCTGTAAAATCCTATGTTAACCCTTTGCACTCGGCGCTATTTTCATTCTAAAACAAAATTTTTCTTCCGTCTTAGAATATTTTCATTTGATTCATACGAAACTGATCCGATTCACACGCATAATATTTAAATGTTTAGTAATCTATTGAATAAAAATGTTGTAATGTTACGAATATTTTGTAATATTTTTTGTAATTTCTTTGAAATAATGCCACAACAATTTCTACTGGTGCTTTAAAGTCACCACTCGAGTGCAAAGGGTTAAGAAATTTATAATAAATTTTTGGAGTTCAAATTGAACTAACGGCGCCCGAACCAAATTACATAAAATTAAGACGAATGTCTACGAAACCCTAACCGATTCACAACTTTCTAGGAAAGATCAGGTCGCAGCTACCCGAATCCGAACAGGTCACTCAAGATATACCCACGAATTTCTGATAACTAAACAAAACCCACCGGAATGTACAACTTGCGCCGTGCCCAACAACATCCAACATATCCTACTCGAATGCCCTAAATTCTCTTCTCAACGATCCAGATTTTCCATCGAAAATGACCTCGTGACAAATTTAAACGAGAACAATATTGGAAACGTCCTTCTGTTTTTTAAATCTATTGATAGATATATAAACTGTTATAAATTTGTTTTTTGCTGTACCCCACCACAATGTAAATATTAACCGTACCACTTTAAAATAAACGACATATAATAATAATAATAATAATAATAATAATAATAAAATTGTTATCAAAATCGATCGATCTTCAAATATTCGCACGTTTACTCGAACTCATCCAGAATTGCTAAAATGTACACCAATTTAAAAGTTGAACTTTCTGTTTTTCTAATAATAAGAAAAAAAAGTGACCTGGTCAACTAAAAAATTTGTCGAAGAAAAATATATCTGTATTCGTGGTCATACAATTTGCTATTACGGTTGCAAACGAAAACACGGACACAAGCCTTCGAGAGATTTAAATATGGCGCCGTTTCAAATCAAATTCGCCGTTTCGTTGCAGAAATTGTGGTAGCTAGACCAGAAAAACGGTGAAACGGATAATCCGGTTAACTCGAGAACATATTCTCGTATTCTGTTTCGTTTCGCAACAGAATGCAGAAAATTAGAGCGCGCCGGGCCGCGGTTGTGAAAAAAAAATAACGGTAATGCGTATAATGACGATGAAAAGCGTGGTATGCTTTCACGATAAGTGCTCGCCGACGTTAATCGTGTCCGTCACTCTTCATCGGGATCGAATCGATTTATTATCGAGGTCTTGCCGCATATTCTTCTTCGCGATCCATCGCGCCACGTCCGAGACACTCTCGATCGTACTTACAATTTCCAATTCGCGAGCACGCGACCCCGTCCGTCGAAAAACGAAATCCTCGACGGTAAATCCCGCGATTGACGAGCGATTGATACAAAAAAGAAAAAAGAGAAAAAGAGAACAGACGAGCACCGAAAAGGAGAAAACAAGATAGCATTACGCTGACGCATTCGCATCGATATTGCTGCATTAACGCGTTTTTTCCGCTCTCCACTGGCACACTGTCATGGATTAGGCTTCGCTCGAGATCCTTGCAGTGTGTCTGACAACTTGACTTCTGAACGTGCTCAGGCTCAAATTGTACGGATTGACGAGTGCGAGCAAATTGAAGGATATCCCCGCGAGTGGCCAGCCATTTCTATTAAAATTAATTTCTTCTCTTTTGCAAGAGTAAGAATTAGTTTGATACTTTTCTCGGTGGAATTTCTCGAAAATTGCAATAAGCTCCCGCAAAGGGTTAGATATTCCACAATTTTGTTCACACTCGGCCAGCGGGTACAATTTGCGCCGAGGCGCGACCAAAAGTTGAAGAATCAAGTCGCGACCTTCCACCGTGAAAGGTGAAGAGCGATCCGACCCACGCAAAGCCAGACGTATGGTAAAAGGTGTTACAGTCGTTGCCGTTTCGCCATATAATTCTGCGCGACGCGGAATTCTGTTCGGCCCGAGCGCCGAGGTATCGGTCCAGAGGAGCTCCAAGGACACAAGGATAGTTCGCGCTGTAACTTAACACTGTGGATCCCTCCGCGCGGAGGGTACAGCAGGGGTAGGTTAAAGAGGGTATGCGGAGAGAATCCTTTCCTTAAATCCGAAACTGCAATTGTCGTGCTTGAATTCCAGCGCGCGTGAGCCATCGAGAGAAAATCACGCGTCCCGCAGCAAAGTGCTGGCCGAGACCCCGCACGGGGATGAAAGGAGGGGTGCGAGTCGGAGGGAGGGGACCTAGAACAAATCGATAAAACGGCTGGCAGTGTGTCCGCGCTTGCGGTGGCTCAATTAACGGAATAATAATGTAGACGCACGTACGAAAGCAGAAGATAGTTCCGTTACAAGATATCGGTCGGGTTCCCGGAATTTGGCAAACAACAATTATCTCCGCTCGCTCGTCCGTAACTTTCCCGTTGTCGCGGCGTTGTCTCTCGCTGTGCGCGGCCGGGTAACTAATTCTCTCGTATCACAGATGGTACCGTCGCATCGGTGAAAACTTCCGGCCTCGTCCGTGTTCCCCGCGACCAAGTTCATTCGTGGCTGACTTTCAACGCGATAGGGGAGCCGGAGCCGGAGCCGTGGAGCCGTGGAGCTGAAGAGCGCGCGCTCGGAACTTAGACAAACGGTGACCGACCCAGAACCGACGAACTAGTTGAGTCAACTGACCTAGAAACGGCCTCCGGCGGGCAGGACCGTCGAAACGCCGACGACCGGACCAGGCAACAGCATTCAGCACCCGGCAACCAGCATCGGCGCAGACCATCCAGCTCAACGCTGCTGCTGGCTTTTGTCCATCAAGAGATGGAATTCAGTTAGCAAGATTGCTTCGGCTGACCGGTCGATTTCCTCTCCCCGGAAATTGAGAAGAATTTCGAGCCGATAACGAGGTCGCACCGACGCGGCGACACAACGCGACCCTGCGCGCGGCTAACGCCGTCGTAAAAATTGATATTCTCGGCCCCCGAGATTACGCGGACGCGGATTGCATTTATTAAGGAAACACGCCCCCACCGGCCACCGGACGTCCATGATACACTGCGAGTAATCAGGGAAGCTATCGGAGACCGTTCATTCAAATGGTAATGCTTCGCCTGGGCAGCTTCAAGTCTCGCGATCTGCAAACTGATTTTCGGTTTGATTGGCGGTGTTAGGGGACCCAAAAGTCCGGAGGATTGTGGCGGTTTGGGTACCAGGAAAGTAATTCGTGAAACGTCTTATAGAAGGGAGAAGATTTGAACGTTCAAATTTAGAATTGAATTCAGTAATTTCTTATGGAAGCGTTTTTATAATTTCAATAATTGTGAAATCAAAAACTGGTCATTTTTGATGGGCGATGTTAGGAGACCCGGAAGTCCGGAAGATTATGGCGGTTTGGGTACCGGTAAAGTAATTCGTGAAACATCTTATAGAAGGGAGGAGATTTGAAGATCTAAATTCAGTAATTCTAATTCAGTAATTTCTTATGAAAACGTTTTATATAATTTCAATAATTGTGAAATCAAAAACTGGTCATTTTGATGGGCGATGTTAGGGGGCCCGGAAGTCTGGAAGATTATGGCGGTTTGGGTACCGGTAAAGTAATTCGTGAAACATCTTATAGAAGGGAGAAGATTTGATGATTTAAATTTAGAATTCAGTTCAGTAATTTCTTACGAAAGCGTTTCCATAATTTCAATAATTGTGAAACAGAAAATCGGTCATTTTGGCTGTGGTAAGTTCAGTGTTAAAAGTACCTACTATAGTAAATGTAGTTGCCTTGTAAAAATGACAAAATTAAATATGTTCAGATTGTTCGTAATTCTTATAATTATTCGATGATCGAACACAGAAATTTGGACCACGATTCCGGATCATTTTTATGCAATTTTCGAAGTATAACGAAGCTAATTTTTATGTGTGCCGCTATTTCCGAGATATCTTTTAAGGGACCGGCCAAAATGGTACTATGGCAGGAACTAAACTTAGATTTGTGTTTCAGATGAATTACTCTGCTTGCACAGAAAGTTCTGACGATTTTGCCGGAGTTTCCCCGAACTTCCCTTGTGAATCATAGAAGGTGAGACAATAAATCTGTCAACTGTGAATGTTTTCTTCGTTTGTAGCATCAAAAATGTGATAAACAAATTTCGCTCTGTTCTTTATCGCTGCACAATAGTCGGTGTGCAGGAGATTTCATCCAGCTGGTGTGTATACTGCAACGGAATTATCGAGTCGGTAAGAATTAGATTTTACCATTTTTCACGGTTACTGCAATCGTGGCGATTCTTCCGCAAAAAAATGATCAACAAATTTCAATTATTCGTGCACGTTGAACCACGGAAAAATTGCCTGGCCGATTTTATTCGGAACTTAGGGCGGACATACAAAGCTCGACGCAGTTGAATCACCTCGGCACGCTGCGCTTCATTCTTGTTTTGGTTCGCGAAGCATCGAGTAAATACGAACGCGGAGATAAAGCAAAAGATTCTTGGTATCGAATACGGTATCGTCGGAAGAGTTCAATGAATCGTGTATCGACGCAGAAATAATTCAATAGTTTCGCAACCGGCGCGGCTCGGAGGGGCTCGGAATCATGACGAGGGTAAAAAAAGAACCTAATCGTAGTCGCCGTGGTAGTCGATGACTTTAAAACGAATCGTTCGCGCATGACGAAAGATCGCAAAGAGTCAAGGGCGCGCGCATCTGTTCGCGAAGCTAAATTAAAAATAATTACCCTACGCCGTGAAACGAAGCGATAACAATTCGATTACGATCCGAGAACGATGCTGGGGCCCGAGCAGCGGACCTTTGCATCACGAATTTCCATTATCAAAATCTTTAATCTGAATCTCTCTCTCTCCCTCATTTTTTTTCTCTCTCTCTCTCCTTCTCTTTTCTACGCGGACTCGACCTACGGACGCTGATTTCATCTTTACACCCTTCGAGCATTCCGTTCCTGTGATTTAACCCCTGATAAATTCGCCATGTTATAAACTCGGTCGCCCCGGGAGGGGAAAAATGAAAATTTCAATGAGAAAGGACCGAAAGGGCAGAAAGTAATCCCCTCGACTTTCAAATCCGCTCCGGAATAACACCGCGGCTCGGTGTTTCCCTAATCGAGTGCGATTTTTGCGAAAAATCAACCGAAATTGGGGAAGCATTTTTATTTGCTGTACACTCTTTGAAGTCACAGAACGATATTACAATTGTTGTTTTAAGGGCCCGGTCTTCGTAGATTCGCGATAAGGTAGGGTGACTATATTACCGTAAAAAAATGATTTTACGTGCCTCAAGTTTTCGTCCTTATATAACAATATTTTGTCGCCGGTGGAGGGCTCATTCGAAAGAAGAAGGTTCAATCTAGTTCGCGCTGGTCAGGAGCTGCCGAGATTATGCAGATATTTGGTAATATAAGCGATAGAAGTAGGCCAAAAATTGACGATGTGCATCCAAGCATTTTTATGCCATTGGATGAGTTTTCTGGATGAAATCGAGAGCAGCGCGCTAGAAAATATTTGTTTCGATTCTCTGCGAAATAAATCCGAAAACTTGAAGCACGTTTCTGGGGTCAGAATTCATAATATCGATAATACTAGTGTTCCTGATTTCTCAACATTTTTCATTTCCCGAGAAATGAGAAATAAGACTATATTTCTCGATATTCTCGAGAATTTTTAATAAAATAAAAAAATATTGGGAAACTTTTACCAAATTTTCATAAAGTGAAACATTACGCTTTTGTTTTGAAATGACTTCTTATGAAGCATAATGCGTCTAATGTAGAATCAGACAATCTACTTCTTTTTTTTTTTTTTGTAACAAAATCTGCAGCCGTAGAAAAATTTCTTTCATTTTGTGCGGATGTTGGCTTTATCGTATACAGAACATCGAAAAGTTGCTGGAGATTGGGTGTCCTTTTTCCAGTGGACTCAAAAATTTGGAATTCCTTTGTTAGAGTCCGGAATTTATTTTCTTCTGCCGCTAAACTCTTGACACTAAATTCTTGAAGGCTGTCTGCAATTTCTAATTCTAACTGTTTTTCCAGTGATAGTTCCTCATTCTGAGAATCTGAAAGTTTTTCACTATTTTCATAAGAATCATTGTTATATTTTCCAAAAAGTCTGCTTAGAATTTGTTTTGCCATTTCATACATATCTGCCTTGGATGTTAAATAAAAAAATGTATTTTCTGAATCTTTTTGCAGAGATTCTGGATTATGCAGATATTTTATAAGGGATACAACAATCTTGTCTCGTCTTTTAGATATTTCTTCTGTAATAACAACAAGAAACTCATTACTCAATTCAGTATTCAGGTTTTCTAAAGTTTTAAATAAGAATTTAAGAGAATTTAAGAATTTATATGTTATCAAATAAATGAGATTCATAAGAATTTTCCTAGATTTAAATTTCTCGAGAAATACTGGAATTTATCGAATAAATGAGAAATAATCAATTATAAAATTTCTCGAGAAATTCTCGAGACAGAATTCTCGAGAAGGAACACTAGATAATACAGAGCAAAAAATGTGACAAGTTTAGTCACAGACTTAAGACCCGTCGGTTCAAGACCAAGACGGATCTTAACCCGTTAGCGCCCATTGTACTCGCTTGAGTACAGGATAACAAGATTATATTTGTTTGCTTCTAGCGCCATCTAAGATTGACTAGATGTTTTGTCCATCGTTTGCAAGTACTCACTAAACACGTAGAAAGCTGTATTACTAATGTTTATCTCTTTTTTACCGACCATAAATGAGATATTCGCACACATTTTGATTCTGCAGTCCGGTATACTGCGAGTCCCTGCACGCTCTGTTGACATCCGTTCAGTACAGTTGTAGAAACGATAGTCATATGAGGGTGAGATGGGCACGCATTAAGTGTAAGGTTACATTGTGTACTGAAAGAGACTGTTTCATTCAATACCATTCATAAGCCCATTGTACTCGATTCAGCATATATATCGCTTCCTGTTATTTTTTTTTCTATTACTGTCATATATGGATTTACTTCTAATAAAT
The DNA here is from genome assembly GCF_050948215.1 of Halictus rubicundus. Lineage (NCBI taxonomy): Eukaryota > Metazoa > Arthropoda > Insecta > Hymenoptera > Halictidae > Halictus > Halictus rubicundus. The sequence goes on along the minus strand of NC_135164.1, from coordinate 3,740,692 downwards.
ATCTAAGTACAGTTATGTGTGTTTTATTCATTTTATTAAAAAAAAAAATCTTGGGCGTTAATGGGTTAAGTTTGTGTCTGAAGGCTGCGGATGGAAATGATTAATTAAAAAATCACGTGACTAACCCGGGCCCTTAAAGCACACGGACAGTCTCAAAAGAGCCTAATAAACACTCGGAAAGCACTGGGGCAATCGACGATCGAGGAAATTTCGCGCTACGTTCTGATTCACGGAATCGTAAAACCTCGGATAATAAATCCAGTCTGGTTCACAGCTACGTCTCTTTACTAAAAAAAAAAAATCATAAAACCGGCGACGCGACACGCCCGACGAAAATTTCGTCCGAAACGAAAGCGGACCACCGCCTCCGTCCGCTTGAATCGTAATTCTACGAGTTCCAGTTTTTACTGCGCTTCCTTGGCTAGTCTACTCGCAAGCCTCTCGTCCGAGGCGAACGGTTACGATTTCGAAATTCGTGCCTGTACGCGCGCGCGCGCGCGCGGGTATGCATTTTCTTAACGACGGTAATGAAGCCGCGGTCGTCCGTCACCGCCTTCGACCGCTCGTTTCTCTTTGCAATTCCGTCTACCGCTCCGAGATCGAGCAAACAGCCCCCCCCCCACCTCTCCGCCAACAAAATACATTTCTACCGTAATTATTTGTTGACTTCTACCGCTTTGCTCGGGCCTTGCCTGAAAGGGATGCCTGGCCTAATTTGGACCGGCTGCTGCTGGACTGCACGCAATTCTTAATTAATTAACACGTTCGCTGCCGGGAGTTTATGGTCTTGCCGGTGTTGCTGCAATATATCCAAATGGCTCCTCCACTCTTACGGTATGTTTCAATTTGTTTTTCTGTACAGCGGGATCCCGATTATCCAAACTTCTTCTTCGGATGTACAGGGTGTATAAAAATTGTATGTCATGACCACCATAGCGTGGTTCTACACCTCTGGATCGGTGGAAATCTGTTTAAAAAATGGAAATCAAGGTCAAAGTGTCGAAAAATTTTCTTTTATTGCATCGTATAGTACTCATCGCTCAAAATTTTCTCGATACTTTGACCTTAAGTTTCGAGGTCAAAATGAATTTTGCGGTGCATTTTTTTCACTGATCTCCACCGATCTGGAGGTGTAGAATCATGCTATGATGGTCGTGACATATACTTTTTATACACCCTGTACAGCGATTACTCGATATATGTCCAAAACACGGGTCCAGTCAGGGACATACATCGGCGAGGAAACACTATACTATACTATTCTTCGATCGTGGGCAGAGTGCGTGCAGTGTCTACTCGATAATTGTCCAAAACACGAGTCTAGCCGGGGACATATATCGCCCAGGAGATTCTTTGATCCACGCGAGGGCAGAGCGCGTGCAGTGTCCACTCGATAATTGTCCAAAACACGGGTCTAGCCGGGGACATATATCGCCCAGGAGATTCTTTGATCCACGCGAGGGCAGAGCGCGTGCAGTGTCCACTCGATAATTGTCCAAAGCATGGGTCCGGCCAGGGACAATTATCGGCTAGAACCGTAGAAAAGAGAAGTTCTAGAGGCCTCTGACGGGGCACAGCGGTAGTGGGGATGGTTCTAGGACAGTTGTAGGCTAGATATTTGCGACGTTTATCGAGCAGAGACTGTATATCGGAAGCATTCGAATCGACCGGAACCGGTTTCGAAAACGTTACGCGCGACGAGGTGCGTTTCCGTCGCGATAGTTCCCTCGAAAAATATTGTTCCACGTTCCAGGCGCGGTCTATTAACAATTTCCGCGATCCGTGTAACAGTGCCGCGTTTCTTTTCTCGCAGGGACAATTTCTCGCCGGGGGAACGTGCCTTGCATATAATGCGATCGCTTTGTAATCGTCGCACGCATCGCGCGCGCAGGAACGACGCGACGGATCTCCGCTTCGCGCTGCCATCCGCGAGTAAGCGAGTATAGTGCATTCGAGCCCGGTGCACGTCAACTCGCGCGCGATTTGATTCCGTCTAGTCGCCGATTTTTATTCGCACCGGCGTTTATCGATTCGTCGTTGTCGACTTCGCTACGGAACAGCTGCGAACATACTGTCCGTGAAATTACTATGGTTCCTCGTAAGTTTAATACTGTTTTAAAAACACAAATACTATTTAATTGTCCCTGTTACATTAAGTTGACTAGAACCGAGTAGTTTCAAAATAAAATATTGTTCAAGTGATTAATTTAAAATTAACAGTATTAAACAGTATAGTACAGTATTAAAATAGTATTGCGGTAAGTTTGCCTTTTTTTTTTTTAAACAACGGGTGTTCGGTATACTTAGTACTCAAGTGAAATATGACACTGGTATGCTCGTGTCGACGGCAGGTTTTGCTTAATAAATTCTTTAATTTATTCGGGCGTTTGCTGTTGTGCGAGTGAATGATTTTATCGACAGTGGCTCTATAAAATTGGCCCGGTGATCGTTTCCGTGTCACCGTATCGATAGGCCAGTCTCTGTAAAACCGAATGATCGGCGATATCAGTAAAAACTTTTACTTTCACCGCATGAATCAGACTTTTAACGGAAACTTTTGGCCTGTCGCCAACACCATTGGCAGGACTTCCACCGGCTAGTGCAAGTAGTACAGATATTATTGTCTCAACGGTTCCACGACCTTTCTCGTGCTCGATACAGGAAAACAAGCCTCCGTTTCGGAGCCAGCGCTACTTTAATCCGTCCAACGCGTTCGCTAGCGAACAAGCATCTATAAAAAACCAGCAAAACAAACGAGTTTATTCGATGAAATACATACCGAACAAACGTATCATATTCACTGCTCTTTTAACCTACTTGCGCGCTTTCAGGAAAATACGCACAGAAAATAATTTTATAGTTTGGACAAATGAGGCTAGTTTCCCAAAAACGTGCTTCCTTGAAAGGGGCGACTTCTCAGGTCATTTGGAGTAATTTTTTCCTTCGCGAAAATGTTCTCCGCGACTTTGTTAACCCTTTGCACTCCGAATTTTATTTCAATTTCGTTACCAGCAGCTCCCAACGCTTTTAAGTATTAAATTTGATATTTACTTCAAGGTCATTCGCAAGGTCATTCGTATTATCCTCCTAAGTTACGTAAGATTTCTCTCGCTTAATAATAATAATAACAATAAACCGGGTCGGTAACGTGTGCGCTACATCTAAATAAATATTTGGACATGAAATAATGTCGAGTGGGACTCGACAATGGAGCTCCTGAGATAAAAACTAATGTCGAGTCACACTCGACATAGGAGTGCAAAGGGTTAAGGAGTTATCAACAAATGTAGGAGATATCAGAGTGACGTTGATAATTCTTACAAAGATATCACGACTTCGTCATTGTAAATAATTGCTAAATCGAGCCTCGTATTTATAAGAGATTGGTGTAGAAATAATTTAGATGGCTTCGAAGGTCTCCCATTAGGCTTTTATAGGTGAAAGCGTTTTATAGCGAGAAGGTCAGCTTCAATTTTGTAGTGGACCGTTGTGAGTATATCTTTTTGTTAGAGATCACAGAAATGACCACCGCGTTTGATCTTAAGCAATTAAAGAAGTACAAATTGTATCGTTTTCACGCTTTTAAATGAATGATTTCCTACAATGTGTTGAACTGGCCAACGATAAGTTTTTGTGTATTTCAAGGCTCGAAGGCTTTAAAGCAAACGGTATTTTATTCAGTAATTTTTCAGTGCGTATATCTAATTTTTATTCTCCCGGCCCAGAATAATTAAGTTAACGAGTTTCTTTTCCATCGTTCCGCGTAAAACTTCGGCTTTCCGCTGGCATTCAGAAAATACGTTGGTCCGGATCAGGTCGAACGGTATAATAATCTCTCGACGGCCATTCTCAAAATCGGTCGCAGCCGGTCGTTTGAAAAAAAAAAAAAGAAAAAGGAACGGTATGATTTACGCCGTGTCGAACCGGTGAGGTAAAATGACGAGGGAACAGTGCGACTTGTAATTATCCGCCCGCGGAGAACGAATGAATTACGTTCGCGTGTAAAAAGACATAATTATGGCGGACGATCTTTCACGGTTCGAAATTGTTCGGCCACCATTCTTCTGGTTTGTTTCCGAACGAGCTCGACGGGACAATGGCGAATCTCGCGAGGTAGTTATTAAAGGTATGCGTTCAAACTAATGGCGCAATACCGAAAAGGACGACGACGACTAAAAAATTTCTTTCTTTCTTCCTTTCTTTTTTGACTCGCTATCAGCCGGTCGAGTACATATTAATAAGAAGACCGGCTGTGTTATCGCGCGGCAAAAAGTCCATTACGCTTCCGCGCCTTCACGCTCGGAGATCACGACAGTGAACGTGTTAACCTTTTGCACTCGGCGCAGATGGAGCGAGACGTCTTCAGTTGTTATGCTGGTAGCTGGAGCGCAAAGCGGATAATCTCGTCCCCTGCCATGGCTCTGCCTCGGGGACCGAGTGGTTCGTCGGGTCCCGGCCCGGTTTCCTTCGGAACGCGGTTCCAAGAAGGCGAAACACAACGGTCACGTTTCGAGGCCGAAACGGAAGTTCGCGTGTCCCTTAAAAACTCATATCGATCTTCCTTAGCGCGCTCCAACTGGGATTTAAAGTTGCCGACGACGACGACGACGGCGACGGTCTCGCGGCCGGGACATTCGTCTCGTTCGATAAATTATTCCGCCCACCGACGGCCACGGGGAAATTCGAACCAGCCACTTAAGCAGAAAACCATTCGATCCTGGGGAACAATAAATTGTAACACGCCGAAAACGATCAATATAATTTCCGACTTCGGCTCGAAATTTCGCGGCGATCGACCAGGCTTTTAATGCCACACGGTGGGGGTACTATCGCAAACGAGGTATAGGAGCAAACCGTTCACACAGTGTATTTTTCTGTTTCACGTTCAATTAACCCTTTGCACTCGGCGCTATTTTCATTCTAAAACTAAATTTTTCTTCCGTCTTGGAATATTTTCATTTTATTCATACGAAACTGATCCGATTACCACATACAATATTTAAATTTTTAGTAATCTATTAAATAGAAATTCTGTAATGTAACAAATATTTTGTAATATTTTTTGTAATTTCTTTGAAATAATGCCACAATCATTTCTAGTGGTGCCTCAGAGTCACCACTCAAGTGCAAAGGGTTAACACTAAACCTACCACGGTCAAAATGACCGGTTTTATATTTTACGATTGTTGAAACTATGAAAATTCATTTATGGGAAATAGTGGAGTAAATTTCCTTGTCCAAGCATTTATTATATTGAAAATGACGGACAATCTCAGTAAATTTAGGGTTGTCATTTTTATAAGGCAATATTTAACAGATGCTGTTAATGCTGGGTGGGTTTAGTGTTGATATGACTATTAATTCCAAAGCCTGGCCTACCCCTATACCTTGTCTGTGTTTGTACAGAGAAGACATTAAATTAGTGGACGTTACCATGTGCAATAAAAATTTTAGCACAATCATTTTATGTAAGAATCGACAATGAATAAATAAAGACAATTTAATGAAAAGACGTATCTGCGTATACAGTTATTGAAACCTCTATTTTTCCCGCCAGTCCTATTTATCGTTGAGTTATACTACTGAATTCCGAAAATTTTCGAATTTTCGTGCCACCTCTTTCGATATCATATTCTCCTAATACAAGGCTCAATTTTTCGAAAATTTTCTGAAAATTTTGACTGTCTGGCTTGCCGGCTACTCATACTACGGAATTTTCGTGCCACCTCTTTTGATATCATGTTCTCCTAATACAAAGTTCGATTTTTCGGGATTTTCGAAAATTTTCGGAAATTTCGACCGTCTGGCTTGCCGCTGACTTCTACTACTGAATGCCACCCCCTTCGATATTATGTTCTCCTAATAAAAAGTTCGAAATTTCTCGAAATTTTGAGAAAATTTCGACTGTCCGACTTGTCGTTGATTTGTACTACTGAGTTTTCGTGCCACCTCCTTTGCTATCATGTTCTCCTAATACAAAGGTTGACCTTCGGGATTTTCGCAAATTTTTCTTCAAATTTTCGAATTTCTACTGGGAGAACATGATAGCAAAAGAGGTGGCATCAAATTTTCGTGCCACCTCTTTTGCTATCATGTTCTCCTAATACAATATTTAATTTTCTTTAATTTCCAATTTAATTCTAATATCGAATATTCATGTCCAGGGTGGAGAAAGAAGAACACATTAACTGTCGTCACTAATATTCTTTATTTCTCACCAAATAAATTAGAATGTTAACAGTGTACACGTACAAAATAGAACAAAATAGAATCAAAATGTAGCTTAGTGTGGTCCATTTCGCCCGCGGATCGAGTGGTAGTGTACAGATGATTCCAGCTGGTACCGTTTACATTGTCGACGAGTATTCTTCTCCTTCTGGGATCTTGACGTGTTTTGCTCGAAGCCTTCCGGCAGTCTTCGTTCCCTGTCCTGAAATCGTCAGAAGCATCGGTCCCGTGAGTGTTAAACGTTGAAAGCCGTTCAAAGCGTGTTTACTGAAAAGTGTTTAGAAACTTATTGACCGCACGCTGTATGGCTAAGAGAAAGTTCGCGAAACGGGGTATCCGCACAAGGGTACAGAAACAGGGAGCTGTATTTCGATCGGGAACACCGTAAAAATACCGTGGAAAAAAGCCGATACCATCGACTCGGTCCAAGAAGGAACTCTGTCGGGCGTTTAACTAAATCGGCGCGCCGTTAGCGCACAATATTTAGTTTCCAGAGGGGGCTAAATTCGTGGTAACGAGAGATTGGGAAAGTTCGGGAAAGCCAGCTGCTTGGTAAAGGGCCGGACAACGACGGGAAGAGTTTTACCTTTTTGTCCACGCGCCGGCAACGGTCGTGGCAGCGGCGGTGGCAATGGTGGCGGCGGCGGTCCGCCTCGCGTGTCCCTCTCGCACCGCGTACGACAATGAGGAATCAATAGTCGCGACGGAAACGCCCCGTACGTACACGATCGTTTCCCCTGTTTACCCGTAATTCGTTGCGTCGCCGAGGCAGCTTCGCGGACTGCGGATTCGTGTCCGACTTCCGGAATGATAACTTCGCGCGGCGAAACCGAGCGGATTTCACGGCCGGAACACTCTCTCACCCGGCTCGCTCCGAAACGCCTGTCCCTTTCCACCTGGTATATTTCATCTTTCGTTTAACTGTCGCGCTGCGAGACTCTCGAACGCGTACTACGCTTTGCGGCCGAATATCGAAATATAGAAAAAAGAATATAATATAAGAATATAAGAATAATATAAGAATATCGAAAAAAGTCACGTTAGAAAATAGATTCATCCCCCATTTATTTTTCCTTTTAATCTTTACTGAGATTAAAACCTTGGCCGTGATAATTCATTTCGTAACCATAGAAATCACGCAAAGTTCGGCCTGCACAAGTTGCGATTCATTAGAGCGACCGTGTTTAAGATTCCGCGACGCGACGCGACGCACCGGTTAGGCTCGCGTTCCAGCAAACGAGAAACCCAGCGCCAGTCGACCGTGGATATTTGTTCGTTTAGGTGTAACCAGTTATTGCATTGTGTAGACCGGGCCGGCGCGGCGCGGCGCGGCGCGGCGTAAAACGTTCTATCGAGTTTACGCTTTCGCGAGGACGGATGAGATATCAGGCGACCCGATTTCATTGGCCAGACACTCTCGACGAGATATTTCAGCCAGCGATACGCTTGATCTGCCGTTCTAGGCGGAATACATCGCTCCGTTTTCTTTGTCTTCGCGTACACACGGTTCCACGACCCCAATTTAGGTCACGACCAGTCGAAATGTTAATCAGTTTTATCAGCCAAGCGGAATTAACCTGAAAACGACTTCAACGGCGGCAGACATTTAGTAATTTTAAAAAGGGAACGGTTTACCTTTTTTTCACGGGAACGGAATGAGACCGTTCTTAAAATACCTTCAATTATATTTATCTTTATAACGAGACTCTACTCCGTCCTGGCCATTTTCCCTTCTTATTGTTGCGCATCTAAATTAGCCCTGACTTCTATTATCTCTTTTTCAGCTTTTCCGGTTTCTTTGGTCTCGTAGCACATCTTTTCTATGCGTTGCAGAGCCGGTTTTCTTTTGTACATATTTTACATAGTTTCCTTCCCCCTTTTTCTCGGTATCCATTTTCTGGTTACTCGTTACAGCATGTAATCCTGACAATCAATTTCAATTTCTCATCTTTGCCCTTTTGTTTCGGGGATTTTCGTCTTGGTAATAAGACTGCATTAATATGCGTATGAAAACATCATTTATCAAGTTTAGTAAAATATATAAAGAATTTGGACAGCTGACTGAATATCCAACGAAAATAAACTTATTAGAAAACAATGAATTTTTCAAAGGTAATAATCGACTTATAGGACTGTACGGTGTACCACTTCGTTAATTTCAAAATGGCTTTTTGGCTAATAATACTTGTAGCAATTTCTATCCTTGAAGACTTCATATATTTACGGTAGAAACCAATATGCAAAACTTAATGTGGTATAATGTAAACAACTTTCAGTATTTTCTCTGTAATTCTGACCAATTTTTTCAAAAGTTTTTTCCACGTCATGTAGTAAATCCGAGTGGTATGGTTCAACATTAGAAATGTTATCGTCCTCCTAAAAGTGGGCCGAATATTACCGTGACTGTATACGTAACGTAACTCAAATGTGGTCGCTAATAAACTGTTGACACGACCTTGAATAAACTAACGTTAGAAAAAGAGTAATTCCACGAAGTGTGTCTTCCGGACAATCGACGAAACGTGCTCAGGAGATAGCACTTGGAATTGCCCGATTGGGTTTATATTAATATATTTCCATGAAATATCCTATGGAGATAAGTTGGGCTATTTCGAAAATGGACCGCACACGAGAATGCGCCCGCAGCGGAATATTTAAGTAAAACCTATACTCGGCCATTGTTGGGTATTATACTCGTAGTATGCGGTTTCGAACGGGCATGGGGCGAAGTAGCTAAATAACCGATCCTTTTTGAACGAAAATGTGGAGTAAGGGTGCACGGAGGCATTCGGAACGGAAGGAAAATTCCGAAGAAAGACCATCTGCATCCCATAAAAGAGGATCGTTCGGCGAACTATCGTACACGCCGCGATTACTCGCTACTAAAATCTATTCGATCCTTTTATCCGCGTCCCGAATACCCTCGATGAAAGACTCCGGGTTCCCATGCGGCGATTTCACCCCCTTCCCACCGCCGCCGCCCCCGCCGCCACCCCTTTCCGTACGTTTTTCGACGGAACAAGACGGCGAACAACGGTTTTCAAACTGGGTCGAATAAGATAATCGCTTCAAACGATCGGCGATGTTAGTCACTTTAATCCGCCAGTGCTTATGCGAAAGCCTGCTATTACTGTGTATCGACTGCCCTTAATGCCACATTTCGTTGCTATGCCTCCGTTTCATTTACGTTCCAGTTGTGTTTCATTGTTACACTGTGACTTGCACGACTGTTTGAACCTACTTGTGCCATATAGCCTACAATTTTATTTTAAGCCAGAATCTTCTATACCGCAAGAATGTTACGTCTTTGATCCCAATTTATGAAAAATTTCCTCGTGAAAAATGTATACTTGCGTGGACATTAGTCGTTCAATCGTAAAAATTTTCGACTCGATCCAATTATTAACCCTTAGCACTCGAAAGGCGCCACTAAAAATTGCTGTATCATTATTCAAAATATTTTTTACATCATTAAATTAGTTTGTATATAATAAATTACTAGACATTTCGTTACTCTACGAGTAAATTGCGCTATTTTCGTATGTATAGTATGAAAAAATATATATAAAATGGAAATATTCTAGGTCGGAAGAAATGTTTCGTTAAAATGGCTTCGAGTGCAAAGGGTTAACACTAGGTTTCCGGGACCCGTCAAAATGACGGATTCTAATATTTTTAATTTACGGTTGCCGAGATTGTCAAGATGTGTCCTTGAGCAATTATTACTGTATGCTATAAAAAGGAATAGCTAGAAATTTCGACGGATACATTCGTGTTGTCACCATAAAGTAACGTAAACTAGTAATTTCTGAATTTACCTTGGATATCTCGGCGTGAAGGAAAATATCGCGCGCCAAATATAGTGTCTTTGTGAAGACACGCCGCCGAGGATCGATAACGTAATTACAGAGAGCAGTGGACACCACTTCGCGACTGTTCATTGGCTTCCGCCTTGTTCCTCCTCTCCCGTCATTAAACCTGAAGCAAGAACCACCGCTCGCTAATCTCGCGCGGTATAATGAAATCCGCGAAGGGTTTACAAGAAAGCCGACACACCGGCCGTTTATAGAAACGTAGGGCGGCTGGCTGCATTATTGATTTATTATTTGCGCCGGCGAGTTTCGCGTGAACGTCGTTTTTATCTGGTCGTTTATGTGTTTATCATTTCATAGCGCCGGAACAAGCAATAAACGCGCACGGCGACGCGAAGAACAAGCACTAAACGCACGATACGTACTACGTGAAAAACCGAAAGGACTTGTTTATACGTAATCGAATAAAACGAAAGTTTACAAGTTCGAACCATTAATTACCTGCTTCGAGAATAGAATTACCTTCGCAAGTGACAGAGGTCGGGAAAAAATTCCGCGAGAGCATAAACGCGAGCCGGGTCTCTCGGGCTGCCCATGCGGGACGTCGCAAGAACGGAGGCGAGGGCTAATTGATGGTTCCGCGGAACCAAAACAATTAATTAGCGAATTATTACCGGCGCGCTGGGAGCACTCGTTAATCGAGAAGAACGCGTCCACGAATTCGCGCACTCGAGTCTCGAGACGGTAATTAAACCGACGCACCGGACGCATCGAGTGGAGAGTATGGCACTCTCGAAGGCAACCTCATTACCAATTCCGCGTTATTTCATTTACCATCTTTCGGGATTACACGCGATTCGGGCCGGTCACTTTGGATGGACGGTATGAAGATCGCTTTCGGTTTTCCCTCAACTGTAACAACACGGTGAAACTGTTTTTTTATTCTAATACACGTCCACTTAAATAAATGTATTCGATACTTTCCCGTGAAAGCATCTTCGCATAAGAAATTCAGATTGCTTTATTCGTGAAAAACCATGTGTATCTCCGAAGAGGTAAAAGCGATCTTCAGCTGCCTATCGATTTTCTCTCGACCGCGACACAGCGAAACTGTTCAATCATTGTTCGAAAGCCCCTATTATTTCTTTTTTCTCTCTTTTCCAGCTCGAGATTTTCACCATATTGCACGGCGGAGCATTCCGAAACTCATCAGCCACGATCCATTATAGAATGTTAACAACAAATTTCGATCAACGGGACCGAGCGAAGGAAAGGGTTGGGAGAAGTCTCCGGGCAGATTTTTGATTGACGTGTTCATCGCGCTCGTCCCGCGGAACGCGATTGCCGATGACGTTCGCAGAAATGATGTGTAAAATTGCGTCCTTTGCGTGTGCCATTAGCGCGGCCGAGGAACGCCCTGAAATCGATGAAAGGGCGCCACGCTTTTCGAACCGTGATAGTTTTAAACATTACGCGCCGCTTTCCCCGCCAAGTTAATTACCGTGTAGCCGATTTCCGTGAGGCAACCGGTTCAAAGCGCGATCGAATTTTTCTGTCCGCGTCTCTCCGTGAGCTGAAAATAATTCTTGGCCGGTTCGAAGACCTCTAGTTCCATTGACAAAGCCTGCATGAATCGAAGGTGAAGTTCTCGTGACGTTGTCCTGTCGGTCTATGCACGATATCGACCACAACAATCGATTCCGCTTTCCTCGGGTTTAACCTTTGCGGACGGCGCTGCGACGAGCCTCGAGTAAAAATATTATGGCTCGTACGAGCACACACGAATTATACAGGTCCTCCATCGAACGACAAACGTTCAAGGAGTTAGTGGCCAAACACTTTTTGGATGTACGCCATCTGTGAGACCCACTTACGATTTCCATTTTGATCGTATTTAACCCCTTGCACTACGATTTATTTTACGGTTTCAGTGATTAGAATTCTTTTTTGTGATTCGTAATTTCCTAAAGAAAGGAGGAAATTGATATCTATTAACAACACCAAAATATAATTTGATTTCGGTTTCAAGGAAATTAACAATATACAGTAAGGGGAAAAACTGAGTCCACACTATTTGAAGCAACATAACTTTTTTAAAATTAAGTCAAATTAGAGGTGTAAAAAATTTTTGAAAAGAATTTGAATTGGTAGGAATCGCAAAAGAAATAGTAAAAGTTGATTTTTTCAGCTTTTTGATCTGAGCCTGTATTGAAAATTTAAAGAATGTGTTTGATTGGCTCGAATAAATTATATCCATGCTGAAAATTTCATCGATATTGGTTAATTCGTTTAAGAGTTATGAGCGATTAAAAGTGCGGTTTTAAGTCAAAAATCGTGAAATAATTGCAATTTTCCCACTTTTAAGCGTTTATAACTCGTAAACGAATTAACCAATATCGGTGAAATGTTCAGCATGGATATAATTTATTCGAGCATTTATTTATTCGTCTAATAAACTAATCCTTCTAACTTCTCAATATCATTCAAGTCATTTGATCTAATTTTTAAAAAGTTATGTTGCTTCAAATAGTGTGGACTCAGTTTTGCTCCTTACTGTATTTATTAAACTCTGTTGAGAATCTTCATCGTGAGTATGACTCGACATTGAAGACAAGGGGTTAATTACTTTAGAATTTTCCAACATATTTCTTGTTTTTCAATTTCGCTTAGAACTCTTTATTGCACGCATGCAATTTTTATTTGTCACGTGTATATGCAGGTATCTACGATTTTCTATTATTTTTCAAAAGAAGTGTAACAAACTACTTCTACTCATTTTTAGGTTTCTGAAGTCCGATTGCAAGAAAAGGCAAGTGTATAAAAATTTGATTTCTTCGTGTTCGAACAAGTGTAGCCGAATAGTTGGAAAGCTGCCTGTTCTCCACCATACGTCCGTAAACAATTTTAATAACAAACTAAATTGATTTCAATCGTTTCAATGCACGCCAATCCGAACAATTGTATAATACCCATTACAACACGTTCTATGCGTGTTACGGTTTCGAATATGTAATTATTGCACCGCAGACATCGGCGTAATTGTAACACGTTCTCGGTAACGAAATAGTTTTCATGAAAATCGGAAAATGATTTTTATCTTTTGGTTAAGAATGCATACGTACGTGCGTGCAGCCATCTAACGGCAAGAAGAAATAAAAAGTATGGCAGGCCTCTCGCGTTCCCACAATTTCCGCGGTTTTCAAGTTCTCTCACCATTTTTCTTTCTTCGCCCCCCATTACGACGCACGACTTTTGTTCCGTCGTCCCTCAAAAAGAATTCATTTTCCCTAGGAAATAATTAGAAAGTGGTGGATAACGCCGTCAGACACGGTTAAAGAGATTCCAGCGAGTCATTCTCGCGAGACTGGGCCGCGTCTGGATATAAATGACTGCACCGATGATTACTCGGTCGATTCCGTCCGTCGAAATCTCCTCATTAACGGAGCAGAATCATCGCGATCTCGAAAGCGATGCATTGGATTAGGTCATCACATAAATTCGCGCGGTGACACGCGTTCGCGAGCCTCGTTCGCTGTGAAACTCTATTTTTCAATTTATTGTATCGACCAATAGTATTTCCTGAACACAGTTTGATACAGTGGATCAGTAAAATTTAAATGAACATGTTTCGCATAGAAATCCGTGATCTATTTATAAGGAAATTGATGTCTATTCTATGCCTGTATTTTCGTTAACACTTTGACTGCCCAACTAGAAACCTCAAAAATTCAATAAAATCAAAGTGAGTTATTTAATGAAATAAAAATTGAAAAGAATTAAATGTATGATATTGAGTAGTCCTCCAACTTTCTTGCATTTTACAGATTCTAATCAAATTTGGTACAATGAATATATTAACACAAAAATTCATTTTAAAACCTGGACAAATAATTCCGTCACCCACATATGGGTGACATGGCAGTCAACGCGTTAATGGATAAAAATCAATAACAGAAATATAGAATTTCATTTCGGGTAGAAAGTTCTCGATGACACACACATGTTCAATTCAATATTTATAGGACAAATGGTTAACCGAATACGATGCAGGATTTTTCATTGGGAGGACGCGTACGGTGTAACTTTACCATTGTTTTAACGGGTCTCAAACTGTCACACACATGTGACAGCTATTTTTATTTTACATTGAAAACGGAACGAAACGCACTTTGTAAATTCCACGGAAAATTAACATCGTGACGTTTATCTATTTTTCACAGCAGCTCTTACCTTTTTTCAATTACTCTCTTTGTAATACACCCTTTGCGTATTAAAGATTCTTTACCGTCATGCGTATCTCGCGTGTCCAGCTTACTTTTCATCTTGCGTTATACCAGAAAAATAATGGAAATCTACTGTAATCAACAAAGAAAGAACACTTGAATGAAAAACTGTATCAACTTTAATTAACAACACAAATAACGAGTATAATGATAAAACGAAACGTTCAACCCCTGGTCCCAGTATCAAATAGACATCAGTTGGAAAATGCAATCGATTCGAGATTATGGGACACCCTAACCTAGCGTGTCAGCGGCAGAAAAATGGTCGTGTCCTTATTAAAACGGCCAGGCCGGACCCGATTGTTGCGTCGCAGCTGATTGAATTCGTTAAGACCGTAAGGCGTCGCCCTCTGCCCGAATTTCGTCGGACGGGCGTCGTTTATTGTCAAACGCGCGACTGTAGTTTCTCTCTCGGCGTAACGGTGAGAACGAGGCTTAACGCGCGCCTGGGGATCCAACCCCTGCCAACACAGCCCGAAGGGTTTCCCACCCCTTTGCCGGCCGTGCAGGAGATATCGGTGGGCCCCCCATGGCCGAGTATGTACTCCCGACAAACTTCACCTGAATCATCCAATTCAGCCGGGCTCTTCAAGGAGAGATTAACGCGTCCCGTCGCGACATCCGGTCAGAAATAAAGAAGGATCACGCATGGGGCCTGAGGAGCCAAATCCAGATCTCGATTCGTAATTGCTCCTTTCAGGATGTAATAGCTTCATCATGTCACCGCTTTGAAATATCTCCTGCGAAGACCAGGACATTTTTCGCTTTTCTTATTTTATTAACACTAGGTTTACGGAGCACTAAAAGTGACTATTTTGCATTACTTTATATAAAAACAACAAGAACGTGCTACCCACATTTTTAGCAATACTTTAAAAATAATATACAGGGTCATCCGTTTTTAAACGGCCAAACGTCAACCAGCTATAGAGGACCCCAAATGAAACAACTTTCACCCCTAACACTTTTTTTGATTCGGTCTTGATTTTTAGATAATTGCAAAAACCCGTCATTTTTTGCGTTCACTTAAGATTAAATATATTAGGACTGCAATTATGTATCTTGATGATTTTTCCTTTGTTTGGTTTAAAATAAATAGGGGCATCTTTTTTATTAAGTCAACTTTTATGTATGACCTTTAGATCTTGGTTTTTGTTTACATGGGGCACGCCGTGGAGACTGAATGAAATAACTTCGAATCAAAAAAGTGTTAGAGGTGAAAGTTGTTCCATTTGGGGTCCTCTATAGCTGGTTGACGTTTGGCCGTTTAAAAACGGATGACCCTGTATACTCAAAGAAATAAATTTGCTAGATAATTTCTCATGTATGCATCCTTCATCATAATAAGTTTAAATTAAAAATACTAGAACCCGTCATTTTGACGGGTCCCGTAAACCTAGTGTTGGGTGGGGCCGTTTTGGAAATGGGAAGTTTACACGTGCAATCTCGTAAGTCCTCGGCGTTCGAGGCCTCCTCGCGATAGTGGGGATCATTCTGCGACGTTTACGGTCCAGGCCTTGGCGACAATAACATTGAAGGACCTTGGTATGTTTGCTTTAACTACGACCAAAGTATGTTTACTATTTACTACAAGTCTCAACCGTGATAAACGTATTATGCTTTCATATTCTAAATCTAACACGTTTTCTCTGTCTGTGACCTTGAATGACCTTGGAATAATTATTGTCACTGCACTGCAAAAGGGTGGTCCCATTTTAAAAAGTCAAGGTGAACTTGATATCTCTAAAAAAACTGACATAACGACAAAATTTTGTTGGCATCGTGTCAGCCCCATTGTACCATTCAACTTTGCCCTTACCATATTTTACGTATCTTTAGAAACAAACCCTGTATAAAGAAATCACTGGTACATGTGCAGATTTTATTTTATTGGACTCTACACAACTTTAAACTACTAATTACACTGCACATTTAGACCTCAACTCTGAATGGATATCTTGTAGAAACTTTTATATAAAAGTTCTATTCAGTTCTATTCCATTAAAAAAAAAAACATCGGTGACCTTGAAATTTCATTAAAAAAACACGACATAAAAATTTTGTTTCTTCACCATTATATTACCTGCAATAGTGTCACTTTGTCATCTGAAGTTTTCTGATAGGACTGTAAATACGAAAGATATTTAGGTGTTCCCATTTATGTGGGATACCCTGTATATTCTGCACGAGTTTGTACAATTTTGAAAACGTACCCAGAATGTTATATTTATGAAAAAAATGTTTATTTTGATATTTTCGAGGTCCAGAGCTTTTCTTCGTCTATTCTGGTCGAGTCATGTTTCAAATAGACCCCGTTAGAAATTTTTCGATCTCCGCTTTCAACGTTAATCCGGGCTGAGTAAATTTCTCGTTTCTCACCGTTTCGCGGTGGTAACCGGATCAAAAATCGCGAACGTCTCCGAGTTAATGTTATCCGGCGGCGAAGCGTGCTCGTTTGGATAAACTAATCGGCCGGGCAGCAACTTGTCGACATTTACTGGCATCGCGGTGCAACAGCATTGCCTCTTCCCCCTCGATCCTTTCCCGTTGGTGGCGACGTAATTTAACGGCGCGTCGTGCGACTCGCACCCGGGGATAAAGAAGTAAACATCTCGGGGCACGGTGGCATGCGCGTTCAAGCCGCAGTCTGATTTTATGACGTTCGCCGTTCATTATGCTAATGTCCCTCCCCCTATCCCGGGCTTAGATAATGAAGAGCCACGGCGAATATAATAGTCCTGGAGGAAAGGCGCGAGGCAAAACCGTTTCGCTTAAAAACCGCCTTACGACTTTCGCGTGTGAACTATCGCGATATTTATGTGTCATTGTCGGCTGTTTACGGCCCGAGACTCGTGTGTGTCCTGCGCTCTGCGGCAATCTGGCCGGACTTCACGATGAAACCGAAAGAGCCTCGAGAAGCACTCGTGGTGCCCGAACATGAGCAGCGTCTAACGAAGACTGCGTTTCTCTTCACATAATCGAAATACGTTGAACTGTTTATGACCGCCGGGCTCACTGTGTTCTATTCATAGACACGGAGGTACGAGCCCGCCGCGCGAGAATTTACCGTCCTTTTTCTAGGAGACTAAGACGACCGCGCTTCGAACCTATTCAAATTTATTCCGATAATTATTCAACCCACCAAGTAGGCGCAAACCTAACGGGAATGACGGAGGCGGATCAAAACGACCCGGCATGCGCGTAGATTTTGTTATTCCTCCGTCTGAGATTTTTTCAATCGGGATTTGCGCTATCCGTGCCACCCTGGAGTGAACACTTCGTCGTTCATGTTGAAATGATACAAATTTTGAAACTGTGTGTGCTGGTTACTGCGGCTGCGTCGGGACGAAGTTAGTTGTTAGTTTTTGTTAATGATTTTTCAAATTGGGACGTGCACTGTGCCTTCCACTTTGGAATACTTTATCCTTGATTTTACGAATAATTCCGGATTCGTTAAACGCAATATACGTTTTTGGACGAGAAATTGATAAAAAGAGTTTCATTTATCAAGAATGATATCCTCATTATCCCTACTAATCGAAATGTTTTAGAAATATATTGGTAGATGTCAATCTTAACGCTGAGCCTAGTACAGTGAATTCTCATTACGAGTCAGTGCCAACCTTACAATTTGGAGTCAGTGGAACTAGCCACACCACCGCGGGCCGAAGCTAGAGAGCCACGTGCAACATTGTATCGGAGAAAGACAGTTTCTCAAATCTTCTTGTCACTATCGCTTAGTAGTCACAAGCTTTTGTGACTTGTAGACGGATATGACTCTTAGGTTTTCAGCGTGCCCTGCGTATTTCGAATGCGACGCTCGGCGACAACCTCAGATTTCGTCTAAGAGTCAGTCACCAGAACGGCGCAACTGACTCCTAACGAGAATTCACTGTATCTGGTAAATATTTTAGCGAAATATTTTGCGGCAACATGTAGTGGTAGGTATCGAAATCCATCGGAGCAGCGGCGTAGATTTGTAATTCAGCAAGGGCAGAACGCGACGAGGCATCATTAGCATAAAACTGCCTTTCCATAAAAATCGCGAGAAACTTTCCCGACAGGCTAATTACACGTCTCCGTTACAATGGGGGAGGATATCCCCGGGCAGGCAGACGTTCGCTCGCAGCGTCGGATCGGCGAAAAACACTTTGAAGCAGCAATAATAATTGAATAAAGCCCAAAGGCTACTGCTGTTCCTGTTGGTTCGTGTCTCCTCCGTCCATACTTGTTTTTCATGTCGTTGGAACGTAAGCCCGCTCGGGAGAGCTCCTTAATCCTCGTTCCACTCTGCCCCTCCGGTGAGTCGGTTTTACACGTTGTCGGCCGGGAGGCGGCGGCGGCTGCGAGCAAATCTCGTTTTCACGTGCGTGCACGTGGACAGGGGAACGAATGGGAGCCGGTCCGGGAGGAGTGAACGCACGGGTCGTGTTCGATCGGGACGGTCCACCCCCGGGCCTGTTCCACCCGGCTTTTTTCCTCCGTTTGGAAAGCGCGTCGCACAACGTGGCGTGGCGTGGCGTGGCGTGGCATGGCGCGAACAGCTCGTGCGATGTAAACGCGCGTCAATCCGTGACGCGGCGCCGCGCCGCATACCGCCGTACAGCGTCGAGAGCCGGACGTCGCCTCGTTTTGTTTATTTTTCGAGGAAAGCGGTGTGCAGCACGTGGCGGCAGCTTGCAAATGACACATGTACACACGCCACCGCGCCGTTCCCCAGCCGCTGCATCTCATTCATACCCCGCCCGAACCGAGCACACCACCGTTTCCGTTCCCTTCCAGGTACGGGTGTGCGGGTACCCGAGCCTCGGGTCAAGTCGGGCAGTGATCGGGTCGGGTCGGGATCCCGAAAGTTTATAAACTTCGAGTACCCGGAATGGCAGTCGGGTCGGGTCGAGTCGGGGTCCCGAAAGTTTCCAATCTTCGGGTATCCGAAGTTAAAGTTGACACCCCTAGCACACCCCTAGTTTGTAATATTCAAATATACATACAATATTTATTTTACATTAAATAACAAATACTTTTTTCAAATATGCAGGAAATATCTACAGAATGAGATGTCTATGTCTCTCTATGTCTCTATCTATGTCTCTTGGCATTCCTGCCACTCAAGTATCCAGCGAACGATTGTTTTCTGACGCTGGAAATATTGTCACAGCCACGAGAACAAAACTTGTATCGGAAAAAGTAGAGCAATTATGCTTCCTACACGCGAATTTGAAATAAAATACTGTTATTTCACATAATGTATCCGAAATCATTCTGAACCTGCCAGTGAAAAGAAAAGATTGAACTGAAAAATCATAAAACAGCATTATACTTACATATATAAATACAACTTTAACTTCGGGTACCCGAAGTTTATAAACTTTCGGGATCCCGACCCGAACCCGAACAAATTTCCCGACCCGACCCGAACCCGAAATTTCGGGTACCCGCACACCCCTAATTCGGATAGCCGAAGTTAAAGTTGTTTTTATATATGTAAGTATAATGCTGTTTCTTTTATTTTCACTGGCAGGTTCAGAATGATATATTGATATGATATTTCCCGTGTAATCGGTTCTCGAACTTGGCGACGAAAAGAAATAATTTCGAATACAGTATGTGAAATAACAGTATTTTATTTTAAATTCGCGTGTAGGAAGCATAACTGCTCTACTTTTTCCTATACAAGTTTTGTTCTCGCCACAGCATCCCAAATTTACTTTTCCGAAAGCGCTGTTCCTCGAAACACTGAGATAATAGAATGGTGGAAATACAATTGTAAACGACTACCTATATTTGCAGAAAAAGCAAGACAATACCTTGGCATTCCTGCCACTCAATTATCCAGCGAACGATTGTTTTCTGACGCTGGAAATATTGTCACAGCCACGAGAACAAAACTTGTATAGGAAAAAGTAGAGCAATTATGCTTCCTACACGCGAATTTAAAATAAAATACTGTAATTTCACATACTGTATTCGAAATTATTTCTTTTCGTCGCCAAGTTCGAGAACCGATTACACGGGAAATACAAAAATCATTCTGAACCTGCCAGTGAAAATAAAAGATTGAACCGAAAAATCATGAAACAGCATTATACTTACATATATGAATACAACTTTAACTTCGGGTAACCGAGTATTGCAAACTTTCGGGACTCCGGGTCGACCCGACCCGACTGCCATTTCGGGTACCCGAAGTTTATAAACTTTCGGGATCCCGACCCGAACCCGAAATTTCGGGTACCCGCACACCCCTACTTCCAGGACAACACTCCTCGCGACCACCGCCCCGTGAATATAACGACGCCCTTTCGAAATTGGGGGATGATAACGCTCTGGAGCCATACTCGAACATCACCTATCCCTCTTCGGGACGCCGACCCGTCCCGACTCGACCCGGCATCCGCTTCGAGCACTCGCATCGGAGGTCAAGTGTCACCATCCGGCGGCGATTCTTGTTCGAAGGAGCAATTTAGGCTTCCCTCGGATTCAATGCGACCGACACCATGCCCCTGTGAAGGACACTCGCTGCGGCCTGGAGGTCCGATAATAAATGGTGCTCGGCCGGATTTAGGGTAAAGAGTAGAAAATGGGTCGGCCCGCGGTCGGTAGTTATCGCGCTCTTGACCCGGTAGATCTACTGGTTTTGCCAATTTTAACGCTCCGAGGGTCTACCCGGTTTTTGCAAATTTCAGATCCCGTTAATGGGCTCCCTTTTGAAGACTTTGTGGCACTCGATAAAAACCTGTGGAATTATAGAGCTTGTGTCACTTAGCGTGTTGATCGCCCACTCGCCGGCCGTAAAGTGTTAATTGCTTTTGCTCTTACATCTCACAGACCATGAGTCAATTTGACGCTCTCCATCACCGTGAAGGTGAATGTTTAAATCTTCGGGAGTAGGTTACATCACCCAGATGTGCATGACGCGACGGTCAACGTGTTAATTGACGCCATTGACGACTCGAGAAATGACAAGGAAAAAAATAATAACGAATTTTACAAATGTAAAGGGAACTTTAGTCACAGAGAAATCCGCCGCTTATTTAATTTATTTCGATATTTTGGTGTACCAGGATCACAAAAAAAAAACAAATTTTAACGCTCGGAATAACCCGTTTTTGCACGTAACCGTAACGGCCGCTGTGAATGTTTTTTTTTCTCCCTCAAAAACGAACTACAGCGTAGCAATATTCGCCGTATTTCCTAGATTTAGCACCGTGTGACTATTTTTTGTTTCCACCCTCTAAATTGTCAACCGAACGAACGCGTTTCAGCAACGCTGACGACATGTCACGCTATACGTACCATCGCCGATCAAATGACCAGTTTTACATCTTTTAGTTCACAATTACTCAGTATTATAAAATTGCAAAAAATCTAAGAATAAGTAACAGGACCCTGCAACTTATATCGTATAAATATGATAAAAAATCCTAAATGCAAATGTACTGTCGAATACGAAGATATTAATCGCAGATTATGACAATGGAAACTTTACCGGACTTAAAGAGCGAAACAAACACATAGACGACTCTTAAATACAGAAATGTTAACAAGCTGAACCTGAAATTGTACCCTGCCTTTACAGTTTTCTTTCTTTTTTTTTTTTTGTAAAACAGATTTGTATCATAATAATATTACACACGTACGTACATGGTCAAGTTTTTCTAAATGAACAAGAATTCAGTGTTATTATTCTTATAAGCCAATACGTAACAGTCACTTTAAGTGCTCGAATAAGCGCTACAGTAGCGCTAGTGCTACTGTTAAAAAGCTGAACAGTCGTCTGACGTCGTCCTCAATGTGCAACTGTGTTAGTATTGTAGGGATGTGAGTGTGACTGAGTCAGGATGTATGGTTGTAAATGCGACTATGTGTGGTGTGAGACGCTGAGCCGCGTCGATAGCGTTTTGCTTTTCGAAGGAACGTTTTTGTTCTTCGTAACGTTTTTGTTCTTCGTAACGTTTTTGTTCTTCGTACCGGAGCAGGTTCAGTTGAGCGAGAGTCGCGAGCGAGTTAGTTGTCGAGACAGCGAATATCGAATTGTAGCTTGAGGACAGAGACGTTGAACTAAAATAAAGTATTTAGTGAAACCGGTGTCAATCATTTCACCCGATACGTCACACCCGAGACGTAGGAGTTCAACATATTCCTACAGTATCGCTGCAAGAGGGGTGTATTTTTGAACGCAGTAATGCATTTTTCATAAAAGAATGTCTGAGTTTTTCTATTTTCAAGAAGTCCAGAAGAAGAAAACTCGGGCCAAACGA
Organism: Halictus rubicundus; assembly: GCF_050948215.1. NCBI lineage: Eukaryota > Metazoa > Arthropoda > Insecta > Hymenoptera > Halictidae > Halictus > Halictus rubicundus. The sequence goes on along the minus strand of NC_135164.1, from coordinate 3,718,108 downwards.
CTCGAGAGATTTTTTTTGTATGTTGGAAGGATCAGTTCACTAGGTAACGTCTTCAAAATTTATTTAATAATTGCTAGTGGTCAAATAGAGACGAAATATAGAGAAAAAATTAAATTTCTACCGTAATACAGTCAAGAGACTTCCAATACATTGACAGAATATGTTACTTAGATTGGTGATTTATTAGTAGCGACTTATACAGTGAATTCTCGATATATGTAAACAACACGACAGTGCTATGTTCACACTCCTCGGCGTCCGAGACCTCTCGAGCTTCGGGGCCCCTCGCGGGGTACACCACGCAGTAGTGGGGATAATCCCGCGACGTTTATAACGCAGGCCTTGGCGACATATACAGAGAAATCACTGTACTGTCAGTTCCGACGTCTTTTAGTAAACGGCGGAAGCTTATCGAAGTACCCAATATTACGCGGGTTGGAAAACATAAAAAAAAAACGAATGATTTTGTATCAACCGCACTTCCGGCAATGAACAATGGCGCTCCACTCCGACTCGCGACGTAAACGTCCGAAATATCCATCGTCCCGATAAATTCTCGCTCGCTCCGGCGATAATGCGGCGCGCACACGAGGAAATAGCAAATTTTCAGCGCGCCGTTTTAACGAAGCATAACTCGGTTCTTGCGCGTTCCACGCGCGAACCTGCGCGGCGGGCAATATTCGTTATTCACGATATTCGAGCCTCGACGAGGGAAATTACGAAGAGCGGACCGGATGTTCAACAGTATTCCGTACCTTTCACGATTAAAAAGCGGCGCGGCGTCGCTTGCTCCCTGGCCCAGAAAATCATCAGTTTATTTAATCGCCAGCCTCGCGGGCCTGGATTCTTTATTTACCCCGAGAATTAAACAAAGGCCCGCGCAACAGAAATCCAATTTTTAATTCGCACCGATTTATTCGGTCTCGAAATGCGCGTAGTCTCTCGCGCTTTTATCGACGTACGTGTATTGTTCCGGTTACGTTCGCGCGACTGAATTGTGCCCGCCGTGTTTTTTATTTTTTTTTTTTTTTGTTTGCTTTTTACCCCAAAGATTTTCCACCTTGTTCCCCCCCACTCTCCCCGGGCTCTTCTCCCCGAGGTTTGATCGAATACTTTAATAAAACGGTCAGCAACTTCGTTCGACGAGAAAGCGAATTTTAATTAGCAAGAGAAACTTCCCCGGTGTGATTAAAATCGGACGGAAATCGCCGGTTTTGTAAGCGAGATCTAACACGATTAAAAAAACTGGAACGCCGTTAATTAACGACGACACATTAGCAGATATTCCAATCATAGAGATACCGTGAGCACACTTATCGGACTTCCGTGTCCATTAATTATCGCAGGATGTTACCACCCAACCAGACCAATTCCTTCCACGCCGACGACCGAATCACTATCCAATTAATATCGTTATTAGATGTCCCTGTGTTCAAACTATCAATTTATTACTTTTGCCTCGACAGAGGATACCCACACCGACGGGAACCCTCTGTGCTTTTCCTCGCGTCCTCTGCTCGTCGTTTTGCCCCTAACGTCTTCATTTCTACGGTTCTCGAGGGCCTTTTTTTCTGCTTTCCGTTCCCGTCCCTTCGTCCCTTCGTCCCTTCGTCCCTTCGTCTCTGAGACCCTACACGTCTCTTTCTCTCTGTCCTTCGCTTCCCTTTTTTCCCTTTTCACCGGAACACCATGCAGCTGGCTCGAATCTGGTCGAAATTGCCGAGCAATAGTGACTGCCCCCGTCATAGTCATTTTTCCTCGACCATTTCTGCATCCTTGTACCCCTAAGACACGTGACCGTCGGACTGATTAAGCTTACGAGTGACATTGAGATGATTTTATTCGGGAAATCGAGTTTTCAATAATATTTGTTTACCTACCCTATGCGCTATGCGATGTACAGTGTGTACTCTATATATGTCCGAAAAGCCTAGCCGATAAAAGTCCCAGAACTATCCCCACTACCGCGGGGTATGCCCCGTGAGGGTCCCAGAAGCTCGAGAGACCTCAGGAATATATTTATGTATATTGAAGGAAATATTTTCCACATTGGAAATATGAATAATTACAATAATAGACAATTTGTTTGATGGAATGATTTTTGCCAGAGATTGCAGTAGTGAAAAGGATTAATCACATTTCCGACGTTGCTGGGCACTGTGCATTTAATTATATGTCGATGACTTACTGTAATGTGTTAATTCAGGAAGGACTTAATGGATCCAATAAATGGTGCTCTCTAAATGAATTATCTGTTAATTTAACCCTCTTGCGGATCAATATGGCCCAACAATTAACATTTGTTTGTAATTACATCCTTCACCGTATAGATATACATCAATTAATTTAATTCGAACACTTTATGCGCATTATCATAGAATAATAAATCAGTTTATTCAATAGCTTCGATTGAATGATTAATAACGTTTAGTCGAAAATCGTTGTCGTAATAAACATTTCATTGAAACTATATTAATAGCACGTTCGTGCGCGGATGAACGTTCGTGCAAAGTAAATTTTGCGGAATAAATTATAAACATTCCGTAGTTCGGTTATTTATATCCTACAGGAATAACCCAACAAAGAACCTACAGGAATCCTCGATATAATCTATTTCATAATTCAGATAAAAATTGCTTCGGTATAACGAAACTAAAATAGGACCCCACAATACAGTTTTTAAAATAGACTGCAGCTGCTAATAGACCGTGATTTTTATAATAAACTAATTTCCCGCTTGTTACGCAAAATTCCAAAGCTATCGCATTAAAGGTTGCTGAAAACGTCATTTCATCGATCGCGTTAACGTGTAATTAAAAATAGCATGCCTCGCCAAAAAATAGTACTAAAAGAATACTGATCTCAACGTTCCTTTAACAATAGAACTACCGAGCAACAAGTATATTGCTTTGTAACTGTGACAAGACTGTGTCCATTTAGACTTCACACAACTTTTATTGTAACGAGTGCTTGTATGAAGAAGTACATTCAAAAATTTCCGATGAAAACATTTTTACAATTTCGGTAATTGTAAAAGAAAAAATTAGGAACCAGTCATTTTGACTGGTCCAGTAGTTCTAGCGTTAAGGGGGTCGGCAGGCATTTGGCCTTGACTGTCACGCTATGTTATCCTGTGACTTTTTCCTAGACATTTTACGTCTTAAATAAGTAAGTAATCAATTAAAAATGCATACCACCGTGTTTGTACGTGTCTTTGCTACGTCCGTATAGAGCCTTCTTTTCGATACGAACACTAAATCTCTCGAAATTAAGAGAATCTTTCAGCGGCAGCCATCTTGTGACGCCATACTTGCTTCAGAATTCGAATTTTCTGCTGAATATTACAAATTACTCCACGATGAGGTAGAAATTCGCAATTTGGGCTCCATGCAGACGTAGATTGGACTTTTAGGAAACACAATTGACCACTTCTAAACTGCTCGTTGCAATATTGAAGCGGCAGTTTGTATAGATTTTGACCCTTGCATACGTATATGGATTTCGAGCCATGCCGGCCCCCTTAAGACTTAAAATAACCTTTCAATTAACAAGTATTTCCAATCTATAGGAAGACCCACAGTCTAGTAATTACTAGGAGTGTTGTCGTCGTTTGAAACCTCCGAAAACACAAATTTATTCGCGTCCAAATTCCTTTAATTATCCGCAGAGACCCGTTCGCGATTAGCATAGGAACGTAGAAGGTGACGCGACTTCGTCGTTTCTGCAACTCGCTCGACCGGTCCCGGGGCCGTGGGATTAAATTTAGAAGCCGCGAGGAGTCAATTTAATTATGAACATTGTCCGACAGCAATAAAAAGAGGAAAAACGGACGAACAATCGGACACGCGCGGTCGGAAACGATAAAAGTAACACATGTCGGCGAACGCGAACGAGGATTATGGACGCGTGTTAAGTCGAGCTCGCGTTGTTGTGTCGCGGGAATGGGTATAAAAAAAGAGAGAAGAAGAAGAAGAAGAAGAAAAGAACAGACACCGGTGGATCACGGAACACCGCGGACAAAAGAGGAGTCGTAAAGACCCGCTGAGAGGATTTCGTAACAGAGCAACGCGCCCGACGATCGGATTCGCGACGTTCGACGTCGACGACTTTTTTACCGAAACTAATCACCGGAGATTTCAATAATTGAACGACTAATCCCCGCCGGGGCCGATGCCGAATCTGACGCTAATGGGTCGAGAGCCGATGACAGACGTTTCTCAGAAATGAAATACGATCTTCGCCGAGAAATTTCGCGATTCGGTCCTGCACATTAATATTAAAACCGATTCAGAGAATTATTGTACCACGGTCCCATAAATAACACTTTCTGACGTAAACTTTAAACGTTCCGAAAACATTAATGCCGATGTTTATTTTCTCAAATCGTTGGTAATATTGAGCACAAAGTGAGTCTTGAAGTGAGGTGCTGGCCAGAGTGTCCTTGACCCATCGTTAGCTGCAGTTAGTACGCATTAATATTGATTATTGAGTCTGAACGCGTTTCGCGATTCTAAAAATAAAAACACGAGCGAATAACCTGAGTAAACGGGGCGAGATGAATAACACCCTGCTCGGAGAGGGATTAACATTTTATTCGGAACTTGGCGCCCACCATCGCGAAGAAGTAGTATCGCGAATGATCGTTAAATTGGCAAGAATTAAATAGAAAAGTTCGTTTCTCACACCGAACGTTAGCCTTGAAGCATCGGCAACTCGAGCGAGAGAAATCTAATTTATACCGGACCGTGTAACACACGGAATTATTTTGAAAAGCAACCAACACTTTCTAGTGACGGACTTTCCAAATGAATAATGAATGCCGCTGTTAAACGAACAGAGAGAGGCTCGTCGGAAATTCCACTAGTTTCGACATATATATATTTTGTTACAGTTGCGGAGCCGGAGTCGATGCGCGGTGCCATGATGCACCTGGATGCGTTCGCTAATTACCGTGGAGGGAACTTTTTCAAATGGACGCCAACAAATCAGCGCCGATGAATGATAATGGGTCTCCAGTCGGATAGCTCAGTAAACGACAGCGCAAAATAAACCTCGGTGTGTAAGAATCTGTGGAAACTTATTTCTATCCGGTTTAATTTTTACATATTAACCCATTTGCATCATTAGCGTATATTTACGCTCGATTTTCCTGGTCACTACCACCGGAGCCGTATGCATACGCTCAACTTTGTTGGTCACAATCAATAATCGTTAGCTAAAAAATAGAAATGGAGGGTGTTGTTGGAGATGAAAGTAGTAATTCTGATTTTTTCTTATAAGGTGGAGTGGGGTAAAACCGACTCAGAAATCGTAAAGTTTACTTTAAACTGATGTATTTTCTATCTATTCCACTGAAACCTAATAATCTTAGTGTTTTTATTTAGCGCATGGTTTATTCTTTAAGTTGCATTAATTTGGATTAAAAATATCTTCTGAAACTTATGATTTTCTTAACAAATCAAAAACAGTGCTGCTAGGTCGTACTTCCCCGGAACTGGGGCAAAACTGAACCTACCTGTTTAAAAATTATTTAATCTTATTTCCTTATATTATGGGGCAAAAGCGGAATTATCGTCGAGGAATTAGGAATTAGCGAATTATTAGTCAAGACATCTCTCACATTCATATTGTCTTTTTTTTATCCTTTGTTGCAGTTTCCACAAACCCAGTTCATGCAATTGTGATTTCTACCTTACAGTTGGTACAATGCAACGTATATTCGAATAAATAAGGGCCTAGTGCGGATTTGCCCCGTGTACGGATTTACCCCACTGCACCTTAATGCTGAAATATGAAGTTCTTTCACTTGTAGTCATTTTTGTACTTAAATATAATAACAAAAGAAAAGTTTGGTGACAAAGGCCTTCTTTTCGTATTTCCTTACGATGCGAATGGGTTAAAAAGGTAACCGTCTTTTTAAGAATTCACCGTGCGCTCTAAGTGAAAAGTCTAAATTCGCGTTGGGCATTCCTTTCGCCGAAATCAGTGTCACGGGTCGCGGGCTAATTAAGGCGAGCAAATTAGCCGGAGGGCGACGAGGTCGGGCCGCGACTGGCCGCAATAAATGCAGTGCGTTAATCTTTTCTTCGAAGAAAAGAAGGACGTAAAGGGGTCGAGTGCGCGTTTCGAGCTCGGTCGGAAGTGCGCTCGTGAGAGGTGGTTGCTCTTTAGCGAGGAGGGCCGAGAGGGTTGCCGAGAATAAGAAGGTCGAGGGAGACGGGGAACGCCTAGGAAACGGAACGACGCACGATGTCATCGGGGAAACAGCCCACGGGCCGGCAAATCCTTCTTTGGTCTCCTTTCTACCACCGGGGAATAGAGACCACCGTCGCAAATGAAATCCAAACAGATCAAGAAGGTCGACACGCGGGACCGACGATACACACACCGGCAACTTTGGAACCGCGGCCACCGGAACTTCCCGAGAAGGAAGACCACGCGAGGAAACGTGCAAACGACACCGCCATTTTGACGGCCGACGTCCATTTTACGCTCCGCGAGGAGCGGAGACGCTCCGGCGGGAGTTCTCGCTCGCGTTACGCCGCTCTGCTCCCAACACGCATTCTTTCGAAGAGGTGAAAACCAGCGAAAGTTTTGCCGAATAACGAATGGCGATGTCTCTTCGAGGTCTCGATGCTGCGAGAAATATCGCTGTTGGAACGCTTGATGGATATTTGTGGCCTGTATGCGATCTCCGGTACCCACTGACTCTATGTTTTGCAACTTTGCTTTGCAACTCGACACCACTGCTTTCGCGGCAGTTATTTTTCGTTGTTTTGACGATTCTTGAAAAGCTCAAGACGTTTCAAGAACAGGACCAAATAATTTTACTAGAATATCTATCACCGTCGATACTTTATTTTATACTGTCGAAAATCTTCGCATATTAATATTATATATTAATATTAGGACCTTGAATAAGTTCTCGCTGTTTCTTCAACAATGGCAGTAGCAGTACCCCGTTCGTGGAATTTCGAATGGTAACACACATGCAAGGCAGTAGTGTATCTAACCTTAAATTTCAGTGTATGGTAGTTCACTTTAGTGTAAACAAAGTAATCTTTTCTTAGTTCTGAAAATGTCTACTTTTGTGCCAAATAAAGTGTATTTGCGGGGAATTTTATTGCACTACTTTATTCAAAAGAAATCTGCAGCTGAAGCACATAGAATTCTTATTGAGACTTATGGGGACAATGCTTTGTCGGATACGACATGCAGAGACTGGTTTCGACGCTTCAAAAATAATGATTTTGAACTAGAGGATAAAGAACGTCCTGGCGCACCGAAAAAATTTGAAGACGAAAAGTTGGAAGAATTACTCGATCAAGACCGATGTCAGACGCTAGCAGAACTTGGAAAAACATTACAAGTAGATGAGTCAACTGTTTCATAACGTTTAAAAGTTCTAGGAATGATCCAGAAGCAAGGACATTGGGTAAAAGCTTTTATTTTGTAAAAGAAACAGCGAGAACTTATTCAAGGTCCTAATATATACATAGGTATATTAACCCCTTGCTCTACAGTATCGAGTCAGACTCGTGATGAACATTCTGAACAGAGTCTAATAAATATGTATGTTATTAATTTCCTTTAAACCGAAATAAAATTCTATTTTGTTGTAGTTGATATACAGGGTGGTCCACGCAATTGTTCCAGGCCATAACTTCGTTATTAATGCATTTACGATAAAATATCACAAGAGAAAAGATAAATGGTTCGAAGAGCACTACATTCGTAGGCCCTTAGATTTTTTTTATGTGCAACTGTGCATGTGCAATTGATAATTGCACCATTTCTTTAAAAAGAAATTCATATTTTTTGTTGCTATAATCGATTCCTCTGTTTATTCTGCGTAAAAAATTATTAGGGTACCATGGCAAAAAAATGATTAGTTCTCCAGATATTTTCAAAACCTGTCTTTATTGAAGAAGATGTTCAAGCGCTTCACGACAATGTAGTGAACGTAAACACCGTTTCGACACTGCTGTCGTAACAGAGACATGTTTTGAAAATATCTCGAGAACTAATAATTTTTTTGGTATGGTACCCTAATAATTTTTTACATAGAATAAACAGAGGAGTCGATTAGTACAACAAACAATATGTATTTCTATTTAAAGAAATTATACAATTGTTAATTGCACATGCACAGTTGCATCTAAAAAAAAAATCTAAGGGTCTACGAATGTAGCGTTCTTCGAACCATTTATCTTTCTCTTTTGATATTTTTTCGTAAATCCATTAATAACGGAGTTATGGTCTGAAACAATTGCGTGGACCACCCTGTATATCCTTTGGAGAAAACATAGGCATACAATAAATATAAACTATCTTCTCTTTTCTATGAAATTCTGAACGATGAAGAATTTCTATTCATTATAATCACAAATTAAATAGTAGTGCAAGGGGTTAAATGTGTATCAGAAAAATAAATACCTGTATGCACGTCCATTAAACTTCGAATATCGAAACCGAAGAGATTTGTATATTTCATGTTCTACGGGGAACCGCGAACCACTGAAATCCGGTGTATCTCCGATTGAAAAAAAGACGCTCGGAGGATCGTATTCCCAGGCAGGCCGTGTTGTGTTTATTGCGCAATTCCAGAATCGTTTTTTCCTTTAATCAGCCGAGTATAAATTTCGCCCCGAGGATCAAGCATGACCACCGCACAAGGCCGTCTCATCGAACCGGACGATATCGTGGTCACCGATCGGAATGCGATCCGACGCGAACGTTCGCCGCCGCGTGTAAAATTAATCACGATGATTTTCCTTTGGTCGGACACACCGCGCGCGAGCCCTGATTGGGAAGATAGCGTGGGCCGTTTTACGCTCTTTTCCTTTTCATCGGAATCAAGATACCCGCGGACAAAGCAACATTTCACAAAGATCATCCCCTCGTTACCCACCATCCTCTCGCCCACCCACCACCTGGGCACTTCGGTGATCACACATTGTTTCAATTTTGCAACACACGTCAGAGCCAGTGAGGCGCGTAAATGGTAAAAATGAAGTAAGTTATTGAGAGAGAACCTGAAAAAGTATGGTAATTATGGTGACTTCCGGTGCTAACCACACATGATCCATTCAGACTGCGAGGTTTCTCAGCGGTCTGGTGCGACTGTAGAAGTACAAATTACGGTATGAATCAGCGTGCAATAAGAGAAGAATTATTTAAAAAAAAAAGGATGGATCTAGCTGCGGTTATCGACGATCGATAACGACGATCACGTCCGTCATCGATCACCGGGGACTGGCGCACGGCGCAGCGGGAAAGTCAACGAACTTTTGGAAGCAATTTTCGAAACGCGCAAAAAAAGGGAAGAAGCTGCGTCTCGGCCACGAAGCCCTCAATTATAAGGTAATTGAAGGTTTCGACTCGGGACTCGGGGGGAGGGGCGATAGAAGAAAGGAGACAAACACGCGCGATCTATCGCGTCCTTCTCCGCGCCGCCATGAATTACACCCTAATCGGAGTAGCTCCGTAATCTCGTGCGCCATTAACTTTCAACTTTCTGCCCCGAAAAACCCGACCCGGTGAAACGAGGAAGAAAGCAGAAACGTCTTCGACAAGCGATGTGACCCCGACCGCTCTACACGTGCTACAGTTTTCTCGGACAAAATCGACCGATCCGATGAGCAAAAAGGAAAATTACCCCCCCCCCCCCACCCCCGCGCATCGACTGTTGTCCTAATTGTTGTGTACCCTGGAAATTGAACGAAGATCAACCGAAGCGTTTCAGCTGATGAAAAATACCGATGCAGCGTGTGTTACAGACCTGGGAAAATTTCATTGGAAATGAAAATAAAAAATAGCTATCTGAAATAATTTATTTCCCACCGTTACTTCATACCGTTGTTTGAACATAAAAATAATATGACCACTCATTTGAGATAATAGCAATTTCTGATAATCTACTTCGTTATTCCTTTACTTCAAATTTGACAAAAGAAAAAACAGTACAAGGGTCCCAGTATAGAACAGACTGGAACCTAATAGTCAGGGTCACACGATATAATTTTGAAGAACGCTTTTATGATTATCTCAAATAATTCGGAATGATATTCGAAAAGTAAACATTTCATGGTCACCACCAAGTAGAAATAATAGAAGGGTCCCAGTATAGAACAGACTGGAACCTAATAATCACGGTCACACGATACAATTTTGATGAACGATTTTATGATTATCTCAAATAATTCGGAATGATATTTCTACTTAACTTTCAGCTTTGAAAAGTAAACATTTCATGGTCACCATCAAGTAGAAATAATAGAAGGTTCCCAGTATAGGACAGACTGAAACCTAATAATCAGGGTCACACGATATAATTTTGAAGAACGATTTCATAATTATCTCAAATAATTGGGAATGATATTTCTACTTAACTTTCAGCTTTCAAAAGGAAACATTTAATGGTCACCATCAAGTAGAAAATTATGTTCCACACACTGGGTGGTAGCATAAAAATTGTAAAAATAAAATTGCTGGCAGCCTTTGCTGCTTTCGGTGTGCAGAGTGTACAATAAACGCAGAGTCTTCCGCAGTCCAGCGATTACAATATTTCTGTCGTAATCGTAAAAATCTGAACCGGAATCGCTGAAAAAGAAAATCGGCTGGGATATCAACCGAGCGCGAAACAAGTCATCCAATCTTGGCCGGTTAACGGAGTCGAGTTGCCGGGGCTCGAACAAACGGCTCCTACTAAATAATAATTTCCCATTTGCGTTATCGCGGAGAACGAGACAGCCCACGTAACAGTACTGTTCAACGTTACGGTCCGAACGGCAGTTTTATTCTGCGAGAGGCGTGCGCGAGCGCGCGCGCGCGTTGCTCGTTAATACGGAGCAAAGGTGAATCGCGGCGACGGCTGTTGGTTCCCCCGGCGATAAGTCAGAGTGCAAGGGGTTAAACATCGCGGCCCGGTACATAGATGCAATTTCGTTAAAAGAACAATGATTTCCGCGGCGTGTGCACTCGACATTATCGGGGACGTCCCATCGGTGATCACCGGGGACCACGGCTCGCCTCGGGATACCGTCTTGAGGTCAATTCACGAGATAATAAATCAGTACACGCGTTAAGGCGATAAATCACGAGGTTCCGCGCCGCTGCCTCTCCGCTCGTCCTCGCCTCGCGTTCACCAATCTAGTCGCGTTTAGCTACAATGCTGCGCAATGATTTGTGGTCCGTTCTACCCGACAAACCTGGAATCGTCAATAGGCGTGCGTAACTACACGGGAAAAACGATAACAATAGACACGGTGGACGCTGAAATTATTGCGCCACTTAGTATATTTAAGTCCGCCAATGTCATACCAAATCGATCGATTCTTGAGGAGCAACCTCCCCTGAACGCTGGAAATTTTTCATAAATCTCTTTCAAACCAATGATAACTGATTGTTATTGATTTAGATTTTTGGAATACCAGAATATACCAAAATACACTAGAATATACCAAATTATACTTTAATAGACCAGAATATACCAGAATATACCAGAATATACCAGATTGTATCAGATTATACCAGAATATACCAGATTATACCAGAATATACCAAAATATACTATAATAGATCAGAATATACTGGAATATACCAGAATACACTAGAATATACCAGACTATACCAGAATATACTAGAATATACCAAATTATACTTTAATAGACCAGAATATAGTAGTATATACCAGAATATACTAGAATATAACAGATTATATCAGAATGTACTAGAATACACTAGAATAGACCAGAATATACTAGAATATACCAGATTATACCAGATTATACCAGAATATACCAGATTATACCAGAATATACCAAAATATACTATAATAGACCAGAATATACTGGAATATACCAGAATATACCAGATTATACCAGATTATACCAGAATAATACCAGATTATACCAGAATATACCAAAATATACTATAATAGATCAGAATATACTGGAATATACCAGAATATACTAGAATATACCAGATTATACCAGAATATACCAAAATATACTATAATAGACCAGAATATACTGGAATATACCAGAATATACCAGATTATACCAGATTATACCAGAATAATACCAGAATATACCAAAATATACTATAATAGATCAGAATATACTGGAATATACCAGAATATACTAGAATATACCAGATTATACCAGAATAATACCAGAATATACCAGAATATACTAGAATATACCAAATTATACTTTAATAGACCAGAATATAGTAGTATATACCAGAATATACTAGAATATAACAGATTATATCAGAATGTACTAGAATACACTAGAATATACCAGAATACACTAGAATATACCAGAATACACTTGAATATACCAGAATATACCAGGATATACTAGAATATAACAGAATATACTAGAATATACTATAATAGACCAGAATATACTAGAATGTACCAGAACATACCAGAATATAGCTACCTTCTCGTTTTAATTACTTGATTCTTGGTTCTATCTCACCTGCAATGCATACACATATACAGGATCGAACATTATTAAATTATATTAGCCCCGCGAAGGAGAATTCCTATTAGATAATGTACGAGGACCGGCGGATACGTAATCTACTTTAGCACCGCGAGAAACCGTTCGTAGACGGAACAGAAAACTTTTTCTTGGCATAGTTTTCCGCGGAGTTCGATACGTGCTCCTCCATTTTGCGGCCGGAACCGAACACTCCGCGGAAGAGTCTGCTCGAGAGATATCGGGGTGCACGCGGTAACTGTGCCAACTTGCGTCCAAGGCTGATCGATGAAATTCGCGCAAAGATACTACCGTGCGAACTACTTAGCTTATCAGCGAATCACGGAATTTCATTGAAATACCACAGATCGGCGAAGCTCGCGTTATCTCGAACCGGCGCCAACGAAGTTAATCATTAGATGACTACGCGTAGCCATGGAAACTGCTTCCTTGCAGCTTGTCCTGGGAGAAGTATCCAGCGTCGTCGAGATAAGCTGAAGATAGCATAAGCATTGAGAAGACCAATATTAGCTTTCTTTAACTTTCTTCCAAGTTTTCCGGGATACCCTTTCGGTTGTCTTCAATCTCTTCTTTTCATGTATCGACAAACTAGAGAATTACAATCGTTCGATTATAATAATCGTTGACTGCGAGTAGCTTTATCGCATCTGTAAAGAGTCGCAACTGAATCGTTAAAATTAGAACATACATGCGACCGAACGAATCGATGCTGCAACCCAATACTTGCATACAGAAAAATTTGTGTTATAGGATACAACGCACGGCAAACAATTTAAAGATGTCGAGTCACTCGACCTAGGAAAGGGTTAAATGAACAATACCGTGGCCGTTTGATCGAGTAAGAGGATTCGTTGCCGTGGTAATTGCATCGGAAGGCAGGAGACGAGTAATTCGTTGGGCCGATCGAGTACCAAACTGAGGATCGACTGAACAATCGGAGTTCCAGTGTCGAGACCGCAAAACGGGCGAAGAAAAATGCTCATTAAATCAAATTACCCAAAGTTTGATCATTAGAAGGAGCCCCGGAGATGGTTCTCGATACAACAAGAAGGAATCTGCGGTTTCCACGGCTCGATGGTTCCGTTGTATCCCGACTAAATCGCGGCGCGATGCGCTCATGGTAGGGAACCAACGGAGTAGGAGGTTGGTCCGCGAAGAAGCTTGGTCGAGGCGCGGCGGACATTGTTGATAATGGATGAGTTCGGGAAGTGGAGAGGTGAGGAGAGGAGAGAAACAGCGAGAGAGAAAGAGAGAGAGAGAGAGAGAGAGAGAGAGAGAGAGAGAGAGAGAGAGAGAGAGAGAGAGACAGTCAGAGAGACAGAGACCGAGGAGGCAAGAATTCTCGGTGAAAACAGACGATCCACGGAGTCAAGAAATCGAGGCGGACCAAGTAGAAAAGCAGAACAAGAAAAAGGAAGAAGCAGTCGGCGGCGCGAGAGAGGGAGGGGGGTCCCGTCCTCGCCTCTCCTCTCCTCTCTTTCAGGTACGACAAGATGGTGAAGTTTGGAAAGCCCGAGGCAACCTGCGAGACCGTAGAAAAGGAGAATTCCTGTGGAAGGGGCAGCAACGAGAAGTTGCAGAAGAGCTACGGGCGACCAGAGGCCTCGGGAGAACGACGGGATCCGGCGAAACACCGAGGAAGAGAGACAAAGAGACGGACACTGACAATGAGAAAACGAGCCTAGCGACTCGGACGGCGCGGCGGAGAGGAGGAGGAGGACAGTCCGTGCCGAAAGACGGAGAACGCGAGAGGAGAGGCGTAAAAGGGGGGAACGCGGGAGGGGGACAGGTAGATCGGAGAAAGAGTGGGCGTAAGGGAACACTGACGGCCGTCGAACAGAATGGAAGAGGAGACGAACTCCGATAGTTCGAATTCGTAAGATCACCGTGTACAGGACGTTTATAAAGAAACCGAGTCGACTGAGTACTTCCTACAACCTGCCAGCGACGCGAGGCACTATCACGAATTGAGTTTACAATTACGGTAGAGCATAGTCTCGTCGGATGAGGGGAGGCAGCACGAATCGAGGGGAAGAAGCTTCCCTCTCTCTGCCAGTACCGGGCTTAGCGACGTCACGTGACCCCTGTCACGTGACATTCTGGCACAGAGACGGAACGTCACGTGACCGCGCCGTGGCGGAAGCGTGGGGGAATAGCGCGGTAGAAGGGGAAATTAGAGTGGGGGAACGAGTCTTGATCTGGCAACTTTGCTGACTTTGCTGACTTTGCTGTAGCTAGCGTTTTGGACATATATCGAGTAAACTCTGTACTGTGAAGAGTTTTACAGCCTTTCAACACGTTGACTGCCATTTCACCCATATGTGGGTGACAGAATTATTTGTCCAGGTTTTCAAATGCATTTGTACGTTAATATATTCATTGTACCAAATTCGATTAGGATCTGTAAAACACAACAAACTTGGAGGACTACTCAATATCGCGCATTTAATTTTTTCAATTTTTATGTCATTAAATAACTTACTTTGATTTTAGGAAGTTTTTCAGGTTTCTAGTTTGGCAGTCAAAGTGTTAAAAGGAATAACTTTTTTAGAATTCGACCAAACAGCCTGAGTTTGTCCGAGACGTTAGAGGAACTAATTGACTAGGCAATGTGTAAATAGTTGTTTCAAAAAATTAGGCACCTTTTGTAGATCTAATGTCCCTTCGGGATCACAAGGGGGCTCCGTTTTAACATTGCGCTTACTGATTTGCTCAACGTGTTAAACATAATATGTAATAAAAATAATATTCTTAGGACTTCGTTTGATCCCCCAGGTTATCAATAAAACTAGTCTATCGTATCGCCCCTAATGTCAAATGCAACTATTTCCATTTCTGATATTCTGACGAACATCAAACCATGATGATCCTGCACAGATCATCGTGCTCAGCGGATAGAGCTCTTTGGAGTTGTACTCAAATAGAATAATGCACTATTTCTCGTCGAACAATTCATCATAATCGCATGATAACCAGCGGGAAGATAATCGATTAACCGTTCCTCCCATTAATTAATCATCGACTGGCAAAGCGGAAGAGGCACCGATGAAATTTCGAAAATCAGATCGAGGACGCGATAATTTGACGGTACGCGGGGCCGGCTCCCGATGCAAAATGGATTAACGTGTTGCCTAATGGCGTGCGACTCTCGTTTCTCAACCTTTTCGGTGCGGTATGTCTCGGGACACGCCTTTCTTGTTCCTCGTACACGCCGGCTTTTGCACGGAGAGTAGAGTTCCGTCACACGTTAAATACTTTGCATCCCGACCGTTCGTCGCGTGACGAATAATAACTAGTTCTGCAGATACTATCCTCGCATGCGACTTCGAAAATGAAGTTGCTCGAAAACGCTTGGTAACTACTGAATATTGTATCCGAATACGTTCTCTTTCATATATTTTCCATGCAGATTAAACCTATTCGTTGGACGGATCCGGACTATCGTGAGAATAAATAACACCGAGCGGAATAAATCATCTTAGCCCGTAAACGTCTATCTATATCTCCGGCGCTGATCTTGTGAAAAATGTATCGTTCGCTCGCTAAGTGTACGGCATTTTTTATGACAGATACACACTAGAAAACTTAAATCCGAGACGGAGAAGTACGACACAATTTAACGAAACCATAAGCACGGTGGTAAGATCGTAATCGTCCTCGAAAAACGGCGCTTTCATACAATACAATAGAAAACCAAGTGTTTAACACTGGGTTTACGGGACCGGTGAAAATGACGGGTTCCAATATTTTTAATTTACAATTATATCGAGATTGTAAAGATTGCAAATTACTCAACAAATTCATTTCTTTGGGTGCATACTATAAAAAGGAATAGCTAAAAATTCCGGTAGATGAGTTCTCGTTATTTTATAAAGTAATGTAGAATAGTGATTTTTAGCGGTCCGTCAACTAAATGTTTAAGAGAATCAACATAATGACCATGCAACATAATTGAACGAGGTTCCAAGAGTGCAAATCAAGCCGGAATATCGAGACCTTTAGCGTGTGCAAGAACGACGAATGTCGGGCCGCTGTTGCATATTCAAGCATGGGCGTTGAGTGAAATCTGACCGAGGCAGCAGCAGCCACGATTACGTGTGTCCGATGCACGATCAAGACGCGCCATTGTTTCGTCATTACGTGCCGATGGAACAGCCCGGATAAGCTTCAAACCCTCGGTGGTCAAGTCAGAATGTATATCGGTCGTGTGTTCCACTCGGCTGCATCGAGGAACGATTTCGGTCGTTCCGACATCTTGGTTCGGACCGAACACTAATTCCTTCATCTTTTGTATATTTGCTATTTGAAATTCGTACCACGGTGAGATTCCTTTCCGGGTGAGACACGTGCAGAAATGTAACAAAATGGAAGAAACACGTTCTAAAAATGTCCAAAAATACTGTTACATTATTTTCAACTCAATAAAATTACTACGAAAAGAACCGAATTTCTATGTGGCTCCTGTATCTCACAGTTTCTATTTTGCACAAAAACTCGCAATCTAATCTTGAGGGCCGATCAATCTATTTCCTACTACTGAATTTGAGGCTAGTATTTCTCGGGTATAAATATCATACCCTGCTCAGAATAAATTCTATAAAATTAACTTACAGGTATCTGGCTATCATTTTTGTCATTTTTTTTTGAATCACCTACGTATGAGTAACATTAACAACGAATTCTATTTTAATATACACCTTTTCGACGACGACACTTTTGACTTATTCGCGTTAGTGTTGTCATAGAGACGTAAAAATATTTGAAATTTATCAGGCGCGTGTGAGAGCCTTTGCGACAGACCGTCGCGATAAATCGTGTATTATACGAGAGCGGGAGGACTACGTTGTTCCATAAAATAAATAAATAATGTTCGCGAAACGCCCGTACCTCGTGAATATTGAAACGCATGTAACACAAGGGCAAAGTTCGAATACCTCGGTATTCAAAGAACACGTTCAACGTACGAATGCTCGAAAGAATGTCAAATATTGAACCGCTCGAATAGTCCCGGCTCGTCCCGCAAATTCCGCAAACGCGACGCGCGGCGGTAAGGTTACGCCGCGCGGCAAACTAGAATATCCGAAACAGGAGTCAATGAAAGCGTTGAATAGGCCCTGCGCCGGCACAATGATGTTTTGAAACGATCGTTCTCGCGAGAGGACCACGACGGTTTGGAAACCGGCGAAAAAGAAAAAGAAATGAACGAGAGCGACCGCGCTGGCGAAAGATTCGGGATGAAAGAGGGCAGAGACGTATTTGGAAGATGAATTCCGATGACTGGCAGGGCCAGGCGAGCGAACAGAGAGAGAGAGAGAGAGAGAGAGAGAGAGAGAGAGAGAGAGAGAGAGAGAAGGTTCGAGGTCGAGAAAAGGTTTCTTCGGCTGACAGAGGGGTTCGACTGGTCCACCGATGGAGCACCAGAGAGAAAAAGAAAAAGAGAGAGAGAGAGAGAGAGAGAGAGAGAGCACGAGTCCCGAACAGTCCGAACAGGTTGAGGTCAGGTCACGAGATATCTTAGGTCCAACCTTTCGGGCCGGTCTCCTTCGGAATTTGCCGGGCATGCGAGGGATATTAAAACGAGTCGGAGTAATTTCCTCTGGAATTCGCCGGCTGTCTAATTAAACTTTTCCATCGCGATCGATAAGAGAAAAAAAATGTCTGGCGATCGGGGACACCGAAGTGGGCGAAAAGTCGATCTCAAACGCGAAACCCCTGCCATCGACCCTTACGTTATACCAAGCGTTAGAAGCGTTCTGGTCGAGCTGCGCCGACCTTGTATTAAATTCAATTAAGTCTCTAATAAAGCAACAAATGGACCATGCACGAAAATGAAGCAGACGTCGATTTCAGATACGTAACCTGTCTCCGATATCCGCACGGTCGGACGGCCGTCGGAAGTGTTCTGCTTGAATTGTACCGACCTTGAATTAGGTTCGTCAAGATTTCGAACAATTTAGCAATACGTTGCAGATATTACGCTAACACTAGGTTTACGGAGCACTCAAAGAGACTATTTTGCATTACTTTATAAAAATAACAAGAACGTGCAACCCACATTTTTAGCAGTATTTTAAAAATAATATATACTTTGCTAAATAATTTCTCATGTATGCATCCTTAGAGTCTTAATAATTTAAAATTAAAAATATTAGAACCCGTCATTTTGACGGGTCCCGTGAACTTTGTGTTAATTAACTTTCTCGGTGGCCGGCGATGTTCTTGGCGATCGGTCTAGATAAATGTTTATTTTAAGCAGACTTTGTTACGAGCGTATTTATTAATAAAATATGGAATCTTCTGAACTCTACTCCTATAGCTGTGCACCTTTGCGGCTTAACAAAGGATTAAAAAATCTTGACGCTGATGGAAGGACATTATCTTCTTTTTTTAAAAACACTTAACCTTGCCGCATCCTTCGCTGCGTGCATAGATCGAATAGAATGCCAAGGGGATCTAGAAGCGCATCGATAACAACCTTTTCTATATTTGGCTCAACCTTAAAGAGGTTCTCTGCGTTGCAAAACCTTGAAGAGGTTTCTCTGTGACAGAGACATGAAGTCAGAATGTACCGAGTATAATAAATCAGTTGGAAAAACGAAATTGTAATATGTTGTTGAATTCGTGAAATATATCCTACTGCACACCAAGAAGTTATGCGAATAAAAACTTATGATTAACAATTTCTTCCAGGGTCGTATAAATCTGAACACAGTGTGAGGGTTCGAGAAAGATGATCCTTAACCCTTTGCACTCGAAGCCATTTTAATTCGAAAACATTTCTTCCGACCTAGAATATTTCCCTTCTGTATGTATATATTTTTTTTTGTGTTATACATACGAAAATGGTGCAATTTACTCGTGCAATACTGAAACGTTTAGTAATTTATTAAATACAAACAAATTTAAAAATGTAAAAAATATTTTGGATAATGATACAGCAATTTTTAGTGTGGCCTTGCAGTCGTCATTCGAGTGTTAAGGGCTAAAATGACGTCCCTGAGATCGACACTACGCACCTCGATTTTTGCACGCATTTTCGGCCCCGTCTGGTGCAACGAGCGGGGTCCTACCGTGGTACGTTTTAATCTGATGCGTTGAAGTTGAATTGTGAGGTAAGGTACCAATCGAAAAATTGAGTTCTTGCTATCGAATAAAGCTGAGGACAATTTTGTAACGACTGATTGCCAAACTAAAGCTACAGATCAAATAGATTCTTTTTTGGAAGACAGCACAATTCATAGAGAAAAATCCATGAAAAATGTTTGCAATAGTCTCTGATATAGAGGATCTCGTGCGATGGAAACAATACGAGGATCCTCGGCGCTCTCATGACCTATAAATAAGCAAGACTCGGCGTCAAAGCCCGCGGTAAGTCAGACGAGAAAAGGGAACCGCTTTCCCCCGCGAGAAAGAAACTGCCGAGCGTCTTCTCATTATCAGCAAGGTTCGGATACATATTTTACGAAAGTACAGAGGTGAGCCTGTTGGGTCGTGACGAGGAGGAGAAAGATAGAACCCCGGCGGTGGATGCTCGCTGGAGCCCCGGCCTAGTGCGAGCAAGTCGGCCACCAAGAAAAACGAAGGTGGAGAAAGGATTAACTTTGTAATAAAGAGGAATGATCGAGGAAGCAGAATATTCTCGTGGAACGAAAGGGAGGAGAGAGGATCCTGCGGGGGAAAAAAGAACTGCTCCAAGGGGTGGGGGAGTTCCGAGATGGATGCATTCGAAAGGACTCCTCGAGCCGAGAGAAAGGGGACCGAGAGAAGAGGATCGCGGAGGTGAGGCCCCCTCTGCCCGAGATAACTGAGGACACCGAGGCCCCGTGGGACTGGCGAGCTACGAGTCTGTTCCTTCTCTTCTCTCTCACGGATACGAAACCGAGAATCTAGGACTCGGCGTGTATACCCGCGTGTATACGTATGCATAGACTTGTCGGCTCCGATACAGGGTGCTCCGAAAATCCTGCCGCCCGTCAACCAATCAGGGTATGTCATCTAATATACCTAGAGAATCTAAAGAATCTTCCAACTCGATTTTTTCAAAAACCCTGTCCTCCTCACACAAGAATTAATGGAAAATTGTGATTTTTAAGCAAATTTCAGAACTCGCTTTTGCAGCAATTCGCATTTTATAAACCGAGACTCGAAAATAACTTGTGACCCAAAATTCATATAAAATGCCTAAGGAATGCCTTTATTCGTTTCTTTTCTAGAATAAAATTTAATTTAATTTAATTTAATTTAATAAGATTTAATCTTGATTTGAAAATATTTTGTTTTACTTTTGGCAGGTCCGACCGTTTCGAAACACTTCGCATAATGAGATACTTCGTAGAATGTCAAGTGGTAGGGTAACGGGGGATCAGGATTCAAGAGTTCAGAAATGGACCTAGACTGATCTTTTTTTGGACCCTAACGCTACTTGTCCGTATAAGAGGAACTCTCACGCCTGTGCACTTCTACACAATGGTACTGTTCTCAACACTAGAGGAGACCCTTCTGACGGACATACACAAAAAACCCGAGCACTGTAGCAGCAATATTAATTAGAATTGTAAATGCTGCTTCGTTCGTGAAACGCAATTAAACGCAACGAAAAGAGTCAGACGAAAAAACATGCCTGGTGGGATTCGGAATGTTGACCTTGCGAAACCACGAATCGTTGAACAAAATTCTTAATACACAAACTGAACTAAGAAATTTTCTTTTTCATGAATAATATAAAATGTTACAGAAACATCGGCTTATTCTATAGCTCTTATAATAGGATGATCGTGCCTCATTTTGGCCCCCACGAGGGTTAATACTAACAACGCTCAAAATGGCCGATTTCTGGCCTCAAATGGCTGACGATTGGAACAGTTAGCCTAGCTGAAAGTGCTCGAAGAATCGGCGAAGGTAAGACATTTATCGAACACAAAAATTAAAACCTCCGATAATAAGGTAAAGATAAAACTAAACGATAGTAAGGATTCGTCAACTTTTTCAAAATTCTTAATACACAAACTCAACTAAGCAATTATCTTTTTCATAAATAATATAAAATATTACAGAAACATCGGCTTGTTCTATAGCTCTCATAATAGGATGAACGTGCCTTATTTTGGCCCCCACGAGGGTTAATACTAACAACGCTCAAAATGGCCGACTTCTGGCCTCAAATGGCTGACGACTGGAACAGTTTTCCCAGCTGAAAGTGCTCGAAGTATCGGTATTTATCGAACAGAAAAATTGGAGGTTCAAATTCAATTATGATAGGCTCGAGATTACACTGTGTATATAATTTCAGTGTTTGGTGTAGCTCGATCTTCTTAATAATTTTCTCGGTTCACGGAGCGAGTAAAATTTGATGCAATTCCATTAAATTTGCCTAGAAGAACGTGACTTCCGCGGTCCGATGATGAGGACATCGTTTAACTTGGGCCAGCTGGGCTGACGGAGTTCTGGAAAAGTCGATAAATTCGTCCCACCGGGTATAGAGCCGCGGCCGGCTACGGTCGAGAGAGGCATGCACGTCGTGCACGAGGCATGCTCCTCTCGTTCTTCCTCGTGCACCACGTTTTCTATAAGGGCGCCGTGCCCAGTTGCATCATTGCGGTGCAAGCCTGCCGCCGGTACAGGTCGTTTCATCTGTACTTTAAACGAGACGCCTTGTTCTCCCTAACGATTTGTGTACCTTTCATCCTACCACGTTATGTTTATGTTCTACACGCTCTCCGTAATAGCTCATTGTTTGTATACAATGATAGCGGGTATATGGATATTGCCTTAACCGGCGGGGATAAAGTTCACTTTTTTCTCTCTCTCTCTCTCTTTCTCCGTCTATCTCAACCCCTTCATACACACCCCCGCCTCCCTCTCTCTCTCTCTCTCTCTCTCTTTCGCTCCAGCTTTTTTCACGGGAACAATCGGGGAGGATGAAGCCTCGGTCTCGGTTCTGCGTCGGTGCGTCCACCGATGCTCCGAATAAAAGGAAACTCGTGTTCCTGAATAAACCGAAAGGAACGCCGAGTGTTTATCAGTTTTCTGCCTGAAGAAATTGTTTCAAGTAATTGTGATGCAACGCGAGCCATCGGCGAAACTTGGCCCCCAGATACCGCGACGCCTCCCACCCGTATCATCCCTCCTTCTACATCCTAGGACCCTAACACGCTAGGTGCACGGAACACTAAAAATCAAAAATAACGAAAATGTGACTTTCCAAATTTGTAGCCATTTTTTCCCATAATATATACTCGAACACATTAATTTCTTGAATAGTTTTGTACGCAGAATCGCCACCTTTCAACCATGAAGAATGAAACTAAATCGTTTTTATTAGTTATTTCTTATTTTTTCGTTTCAAATTTGCCCAGCCCTGCCCGAGTGTACTACGATTACCGCCCTCCTCGACCTGTATTGTGTTACAACGGTAACGATTATCGTCTATTTCTCGAAAGAAGATACCTAAGGTCATAATAGCTGTCCGCTCCGTTCGTGTGTTGCGAGTTCGAAGTAACAGGAACGGAATGGACAACTATCATGACTCGGGTACTTTACACGGGAAAGAAAGAGAGCATGGATATGAAAATTTTCTCGCGGAGAGGTGAAAAAGATCGCGACATTTGTGTATTCAAACAATAGCTCCTATCCAGTCCGACATCAGGTAATTCGGCCAGTTGACAAATATTTGAAGAATTCCCTTGTCCCGAAACGTAGTCGCCGTAAGGGCGCGCGCGATGTTCGATCGGATCTTCTTCTTGTCAAACAAACCTCGCCCAACGAGGATTGTGTAACAGTGCCCCTCCGAGAAACAATTTACGAGTGGGAACCCTCTGAGCAAATACATCGGGTAATCCGTCGATCCTGTTATTTCAGGTATCCTCTGACCCGAAATGACCCCGGCCATATTTTTTTCTGGATCGATCGGATTACCGTCGACAGTGTTTCAAAAGGATTCTCGCGGGCCTCGTTTCGCCAGCCGATCGGACGGAATATTTTTACTTATCTCTAATCTCTAATTCCCTTGATTATTTACGGACATCGTGCAACTTTAACGACTGCCCTAAGAATACAAGGAGGAAATTCAACTTATATTTCACGCGATCCACGGTTTATTTGGATTCTGGGAAAATTTAATTGGATTCTTATATTAAACAATATTTTCTTGTGGTTTCAGTATCAATAAATTAACTAACTGTCCATTGACTGTCCATTCAACTGTTCGGTGCCTGCTTGCGCACAGGGTCCAATATTTTATGCATTTCTATTACTATTAGAATCATCTGCATTAACCAGTTAGCTGTTGCGACCTCTTTGAAAAATGTGTACCTAAGTTGCGTCGCAAAAATTAACCGCTGTTCGAATTATAGCTGTTTTGACGAGTATAGTCGTCATGACACAAAATATTGCCATTTCTTCATGACGAGTATACTCGTCAAACACAGTTAACTGGTTAACACGTTAACTGCCGCGTCAGTCACATACGACTGACAGTGATTTTTGGCTAGGTTTGGAAATTCATTTTTCTTGTGACATATCCAGATAAACCGAATTTTATTAGGATCTTTAGAATTCAGAAGGGTTAAGACAGCATCCCCTATAATACATTTCAAATTTCTAGTTTCGGATTCATTAATTAAATTGCACCGATTTTGTGAGAATCCCTGGGATTGATTTTTGGCACTTAACGTGTCCGTTGCAAGAGTTAGATGGGCATTTACATATTTTTCTAGTAATCTGAATCGGTTCAAAATAATGCAACAGCATTTCTAAATTCTTTAAAAATTTGTCCTGCTTTGCAATTATTCCAAAATTTTCGTTTCACCCAGCTACGACGCCATTACGTCCAGAGAGAACAATATTGTCAATGTAAAATGCAGGCGAAAGATTTCCTATCGAGATATCGTGGGGAGTTCTATCGCGCCCATGCTAACAATAACGTTTATTATGCGCTTGTCAGTGAGTGTCAATTATCCGGAGCCTGTTGCTACTCGAAACGACTAATCCCAGACAGATTCGCATAGACCAGAGGTTCGCTGTAACGACCGAAAGCGCGACGCGGTTAACTATGGCAAAAGGTGGCCTGCTTTCGTTAACGACGCGGTACACACCGGCACGCGTGCACCGCGCGTGCACGTACATGTACGCATGCCCGCGCATACACACACGCGGTCGCGCACCGATGCAGTTTTTCGTTGCGACCGAGCAACGAAGGAAAAGCAAAAAGGACGAGGCTGCAACCAGCCCGACCTCGTTCCTCCTCGCTATCCTTCCTCATATTCTCCGGTGAAATTGCCCAGGGTAGCCGACGGAAGGCCGAACTATAGACTTTTTGAGGTTAACCGCATCGCAGGTACGGCTTTTAATGGTCAAAGCCACGAAAGCTGCTCGTATTTTAAGCCCGCTCATCGCGATCCGGGGAGGAAATTCTTTCATCGTCGATTAACTTCAAAAACGGAATACCGCGGAACCGCTAACGAACCCCGTGTAATTATGAATTTCTTTTTCAACCGGCGAGAACCATCCCTGTGCCCTCCACCCCCTCCTCGCTACACCGTCTCACTAGCCCCTTCAACCCCCGCCGCCCGAACGAGCACCGGAGTTTCCTGAAACGGTTTACGAGTTGATGAGGAGGGAGGACGGGGGATGACAAGAATTTTTCTTTTTTTTTTTCTGCGATGCGACACGACGTGGTTTTTCCATCCTGCGACAGATACGCGGGGGTGTGTCACTGAACTCCGTCGCCGGCAACCACCGAGAACCGACGGATTTACATGAAGCAATGAGTCGAATATGCCAAGCTTTATGTTTTAATTGCCCGATCTTCCGAATTCAGCGAGCATGTTTTGCCTGAGTTTTGACCGACAATAAACCCACCGAGCCTCAACCCTAAAAATTGCTACGCTATTATTTCAAACAATTTTTATATTATATTGCTATCTGAGAAATTCGGAAAAATTTCAGTGTCGTAAGTACGAGTAATAGAAATAAATTACGCATGTTGGAAATATTCTAGGTAAGAAGAAATTGGTTTTGAAACAGCTTCGACTGCAAAGGGTGAAAATTAACTTATGCTTGTTGTTTTCTAAAAATGGCAATAATTATTTAATCATTTCCCACGAAAGTATCTTTGCAATTTCAAGATGAAATAATAGTTTCTTTTCTCTTTTATTCGGCATATAGGACAAAGAGGAAGTCGAATTAACTCATTCGTCACGCCCAATTTATACTGTTATTCGTCCGAGAACTGTTTTTTAACTTCTTTACACAGTTCGTAAGTATTTCTCAGAAAATTCTGCGGTCCAATTCGACCACAATATCTGTACCAGCTTAAATTAGATCACACTTATGTGTACTGCGAGGTCGGTCGCTTCAAATCGTTTTATTCATACTTAATCATGGTTATGTGGGTGTTGATGCTCGATAAATCATCCGGTTAACAGGTTAATAGCAATTGGCTAATGTGTCTGTTCATGACTCGGTGTTTCTACTTCTTGTAACCGCGAATATGTCAGCCGTGACGTCAAACCGGACAGTATTTTAACTAATTCGTTTGCGTCTCTTGAAAACAATAACGCTAAATCTACCATGGTAAAAATCACCGGTTTTCCATTTCACAATTATTAAAATTATAAAAACGTTTCCGTAGGAAATTACTGAATATGACTTCTCTGACTCTAGGTTTACGGAGCACTGAAAGTCACTATTTCACCTTATAAAAATAACAAGAATGAGCTGTCCAAATTTCTGGCCATGTGTTTTTAGTAACACATACGCAAAGAAATAAATTTCCTAATAGTAAATTAAAAATATTAGAACCCGTCATTTTGAAAGCTAGTGTTGATGAAAAAAGGAAAATGGTCGTTCGACTCGTTATAATTACCTCGAACCGACTAAGAGCATTGAAAGTATACGGGGGGGGGGCGCGTTTGCTCAGTATGAAAACTTCTTCAGCAAAGTTATCGTCGATTCGAGCCTCTCGATACTCTGGCACCGAAGCAACGGAGAATCAAAGAGTTCCCGTACTGTCTCCGTCGCTCTCCGCTATAATCTGAATTTCATATATTCGAAGAACCCGCGAGAACGGGAAAAAAGGAACAAAAGCGAGATCCGAGTGCGTGCCGAGAGACGAGCGTTAAGCGAATAAATAGTAAACACAGTACGCCGTCGCTGTGTGCCGAGTATTGATCAGAAGTCGGCGTTATCCGAGCGCTGTATTAACAGTAATTGAATTTCGCCGCTGCACGATGTCAATCAATTATATTATTCCAAAACGGGAGAGAGGAAGAGAGAGAGAAAAAAAAAGATCTACTTGGAATCCACCGCTAAACGTATAATCCCGACGGGCGCGGTCGCGCAAACAGCGGCTACTATTTGTCGTCAATCGTTCCGAAAGTAATTGCACCGTTAACAAAAATGAATACCGGCGCTGCCATATTCGGGCGAGGCTGAGTTCAGCGCAAACAAAGCAACGCGCGCCGTCGAACGATGGTGGGGGATTATTTGAACAATATAACGCCGTAGACACCGAAGAACCCTATATGCACTGTGAAAAATTTCGTTTATTCAACGGCACGTTTCGATCGAACGATACCACTAATAAAAATGGTAACGGTAACGGTAACCGTGCGCACGGTTAAGTATTTCCGAACGGTAAACAATTCGATGAACGAGAGAGGATCCGTCTCGATGTAATTTAAATTGCCCGCGGTAATTCTCGCCCGGCACAGATACAGCGCAGCTCGATCATCTTAAATAATGGTATGCGTTCAAGCCCCCATAAAATCGTTATACGGCGGTAAACCATGTGTGACTAAGCTCGGTATACAATTCCCCCGTAACAGCGATACGTGCCCCCCCTCCCCTCCCGTCAGACTAATCACAAAGAGATTGGAATTGCAAACAATTTCAGGCATCGTCGATCATGATGATGATTGTCTATGCAGATATCGGCGAGTGTCTTGTTAGTTTCGCCAGTTTGTTCATTGTTATTCGAAATAAATGCTTCCACCGTTTTTGTTTTTCTTTGTTTTACAATCAATTTTGTATACAATCGTTTTGAGTGCTGTTCAATTTTAATAGGACTTTGAAAAATACGGCCTTGTCATAGTCACAGTCATACATTATGAGAGGAAGTAATTGCAATTGAACTGTGATACTTTATATTATGGTATTTTGTAAATATTTAGGAAAAGAAAACCACGCACAATTTTATTTCCTACGGTATTAATGGCGACAAATTCGACATAAAGCGAAGTGACATCTATGTAGCTTTCTATTTTGGAAAATCTCCATGCTCCGTAATGAATTGTAGATTTCACTGCATTGAAACTCTATTAAATTCAACTGTTCCAAATATCCGTTTAAACTCTCGCTAATTAATTTCACCAAGTATTATTTCGAGCTGGTGAAGAGCTTCTCGAGATGACGAAGCTTCTTTTAAAAATACGAACTGCGAACTTAAATTAGCCGTCAGAAATTGAGAAATCGAAGTAGAGTGTCTGTCGTCCAAAAGTTAATGCCCTAATTTTGCTTCCGTTCAAGAAATAGTATAAGAGACCACGTGCCTTTTTAGAAAATAAGAACAAATTCCTTAAAATGAAAGATATCTGGTAACAAACTACTATACCGAGTGTCCCAATATTAAGGGTAGAACCGAATAGAGAGGGTGATTCTACCGGGAGAAAGGAAGTCGAAAATACGGAATCGATTGTTTTCATTTCAAAAAGACCACGTGCCTTTTTAGAAAATAAGAATAAATTCCTTAAAATGAAAGATATCTGGTAACAAACTCCTATACCGAGTGTCCCAATATTAAGGGTAGAACTTAATAGAGAGGGTGATTCTACGGGAGAAAGTAAGTGGAAATACGGAATCGATTGTTTTCATTTCAAGAAGACCACGTGCCTTTTTAGAAAATAAAAACAAATTCCTTAAAATGAAAGATATCTGGTAACAAACTCCTATACCGAGTGTGCCATTATTAAGGGTAGAACCGAATAGAGAGGGTGATTCTACGGGAGAAAGGAAGTCAAAAATACGGAATCGATTATTTTCATTTCAAAAAGACCACGTGCCTTTTTAGAAAATAAGAATAAATTCCTTAAAATGAAAGATATCTGGTAACAAACTCCTATACCGAGTGTGCCATTACTAAGGGTAGAACTTAATAGAGCGGGTGATTCTACGGGAGAAAGTAAGTGGAAATACGGAATCGATTGTTTTCATTTCAAAAAGACCACGTGCCTTTTTAGAAAATAAAAACAAATTCCTTAAAATGAAAGATATCTGGTAACAAACTCCTATACCGAGTGTCCCATTATTAAGGGTAGACCCGAATAGAGAGGGTGATTCCACGGGATAAGGTAAGTCGAAAATACGAAATCCAGTATTTTCATTTAAAAAAGATTTGGAAACCTCCGCGGACGAGGGTTCTCCGCCGAACGAGCACACCGTAAATCCGACTTTCGATTCTTCCGATCGGCCGCGGCCGTTTTGCGCCGGCAACGCGTGTAATTCGGTTGCGCGAGTGGAACACTTTCGAATCGGGCGAACAATTCGCGACGTCGACGTAACGCGCGGGGTCGACGACCCCGCGGAGTCCTTGCCCGCCACTTTGATCCGGCCGAGGTCGAGAACGAGTCACGGCTCCGAAATTGGAGCGAGCCGCGGGTTTTCGGATCGACGGACGCGACGCGTCGAACTCCGCTTTCCAGAAGCGAAAATCCGTCGAGCGCGGTTCTTCAGACCGGCAAATACCACTGAACGAAAACAAAGCGTCTGGCTAGGGTACACACAAAGCACTTAAAGAAGAGAGACATTCTACTCGAGGCTCGTTTGTTTCTTAGGCAGGGGTGGCCACCAGGAAACGAACGCGGCCCGTTAGCAACCGTACAATGAGTTCCCGCCGCGACATTGTACGTAATCACAACGTTAACTCGACCTCGCCTGACAGAAAAGTATTCCTCCACCCTCCCCACCCCACCCCTCCGTCCTTTCACTTCCCTTTCACAATTTTTTCCCCGCGCGCGTCTCCCGTGTCACATTTCTCTTGTTGCGACCGCGATAATTTGCATTCGACCCGGGCGCGATAACAGCGGTCGAAGAAATAAAAATGCTTGGAATGTCTCTCGACTCACCTAAACGGCAACGTTGTAACGCCGCCGATGAGATTGCCCGGGAAGGACGACGATGAAGTCACAGTTTCGGACAACGTCGACGAACAGGGGGGGTAGGGGGGGCAAAATCAGTCTCACACGCCCCCCCCCAATGTCGCGCTGGACCCCCCGTCCTCGATGATACTTCTTCGTGTTTCTCCGGCTTCAGAGCACACGCTCTGTGTGTGTGTCTTTGTTTCTTCCGATGTCTCTCTTTATCTCTTTATCTCACTCTCTCTTCTCTTCACTTTCGCTCTGTTGCTCTCTCCTCGGCACTCGCAGACGACGTTGACTCTCTATCTTCTTCTCTCTCTCTCTCTCTACTATCCCCGGCTCCTGGATCGCGTCTTGCAGCTCGATCCCGTTTATTTGCTCTCTCTCTCTCTCTCTCTTTCTCTCCCGGTTCTCTCGTCGCAACGTCACGGTTGTCGTCGTGTTACCTCTTGCTCGGCCGTTCCCGCCCGCGACCACAGCTCTCTTCAATCGATACACATTCGCGAGTCTTCTTTTAATCGGTCACACGGAGGAGCGCGCGGAGTCGCTGGTCATCTGGTCAGGGGTCGAAGGAACTTGCGACGACCGCCGATAACATCGTCCCGTGAGTCCTTGTCCGACACGGTGCCACACCAGATCCGGCCAACACTGTCGGTAATCGGTTGGTTGTCACTATATTCTCCGCGCACTTCAACTACCACGCGGTCTCCAGGACCCTTCAGACCCGTGTCCCCGCGACCCTTTTCCGTTCTCCTATCTATCGCTATCTACGGCTAGCCTACTATTTCTCATCTATCCATCTATCTATCGGGCTGCAGCTCGCGCGCACGCCGCCACCGCACCAACACACTCAGACGCGCAGAATCATCGCGCGGCGCCCCTTCTATTCGATTCCGTCGTGTGGATTACTTCGGTGTGCGTCCTCCACCGGGGTTCACGTACGCGTCCAGGCCGAAGGTAGTTCGAGCGGTGTCGCGACACCGCCGCCACTGGTCTCTCTCGTTTAGGGTGCCTAACAGTGGATCCTCTCTCTCTCACTCTCTCTCTCTCTCTTTCTCTCTCTCCCACTCTCTCTCTCTGTATTGTCCCGTGTGTCGCGCGGTGTGACAGCGGTAACAGGCTCCGGTCGGTTTCCGGAATGGGGGGCGGTCTGTTAGATTCCAACGCAAGCTACCGTCGTTGTGCCATACCTAAAAACCATTTACGATCGATCAGAGGCTTCCAGGAAAACACAACAATGACGTCGATCGTGTCGTAAACTGAATCAGGATGAGAGAGAGAAAACACACAGCCAGGCCAACGTGCCACGAAAACTACGGGGAGCCAGTATGGCGCCGTTCTTCGTTTATCTCTTTTCCCTAAGCCCGTTCACTCCTTCGCGCATACACACACGCATACACAGAGCCAGCCGCCCCAGGTACACACGCGCGTCGAACTCGCAGACACACACACACACACACACAGAGAGACACAGGGTTACCTATCTTTCTTTCCTTTCCACACCGTCCCTTTCCCTTTCCCTTTCCTCTTTCACCCTTCTTCGCCTGTTCTCGCTGTCTCCGTCTTCGTCGCGTGCACACGCATCCGTCGTCCGCGTTTACACCCGTTCCCCTCTCTCGTTCAGTCGTCCCGCGAGCTGCTCCCTCCCCACCCCGGACCGCCGCCACGATTTCGAGTCAACCACGCGCATACGTTCAACACTCGACCGTCACTCGGCGCGCACGAGACTCCCGATTTACCTGAAACGAGACACCGTCGAGATTACGGGGCACCGGCGCCGTCGCGACCGAATCGAAATTCCGCCGGCTTGACATCGTCGACGACGAAGACGACGACGACGCGGTTCACTCTCGACGGATAAAGGCTACTTGCTCTCGCTGGTAACAGGTGTAGAAAAAACGATACACCAGGAGAGACCCCCGGAACACGTCGCACGATGACACACGACACCAGAGAAACTCTTTGGCCCGGAGACAGGGACGAACAGAACGAAGACTGCGGCGCACTCGAGTTTCTTGAAACCCCTCTTTTTTTGGGAGGGAAGGGGGTTCCTATTTACCCAGAGCCGTCCCTTCGATGGTCAACACACACGTACACGCGCACGCACAGATGTACGGATAGGTGTGCGCGCACCGGACACGGTTGGAAAAAGCTCTGAACGGAGGAGCCACAGCCCATAAACAGCAGCAACGTCCGTCGTGTCAGGGCGCTCCGGTCCGTCGCCGCTGCCGGCGTGCATAACCCGGTGGTTCTTCACCGCCTCGGCGCTAAAATGGCGATCGAAGTGACAGCTCTCGCCTCCTCCTCGCCGGGTTCTCGCTCGAGCAGCCGCTCTTTCGACTCGTAGTAGCACGCAGCGACTGTACTTTCTCTCTCTCCAGCTCATTCACCCTCTATCCACTTCGCTACCCATTCTAGCCTCTCTATCCTCTCCTCTCGTTCATTCTTTCCGTTGTTCTCTAACCTCACTCTCTCCCTCTTTCGCTCTCCCTCTCTCTCTCTCTCTCTCTCTCGCTCTTTCTCTCGCTCTCACTCCCTGTCACACATGCACGACGCGCACACACAACCGCGCGGGCGCGCGCTCGCACACACACACTCTGATTGCACGCGGCACAGGGGAATAAGGAGACTGTCCGGCTGACTCTCTATCATGGAGAATGAAACGCGACGAGG
The DNA here is from genome assembly GCF_050948215.1 of Halictus rubicundus. Taxonomy (NCBI): domain Eukaryota; kingdom Metazoa; phylum Arthropoda; class Insecta; order Hymenoptera; family Halictidae; genus Halictus; species Halictus rubicundus. The sequence continues at coordinate 3,685,791 of NC_135164.1, read as the reverse complement.
AGCGTCGGGTGGCTCGGCTCGATGCGTACCACGCGGAAAATCGACGGGTTCTCACACGTAAACGGCACGGACACCGACGTATCTGACGCTCTTTCCCCGATGGCGGCTCTCGAAATCTCAGTACCGGACGACGCCTACACCACCACCACGTAACACCTTAATAGCAGTGTTTGCCCGGACTCACGGGACTCTACTGGGCTCCGCCAGGCCACGATATCCCCGCTGCACTTGCGCCAACCGGCTATTGCTCCTACCCTTCCCGAGGATATACTAACCGTTCCTCGTTCTTACGCCCACCCCCAGCGCAGTTCTATTATCCGTGCAGACTAACCGAACCCCTGCGGAGCTCCCACGCCCGCGAAACAGCCAATGCTGGAGCTTCGCCGCCAGGACCGTTCGAACGTTGCCCTTTTTCGGGCGCCCACAGCCGGCGGACCACCGTCCCCTCAGGGTTCACCGGAATATTTCGATCTCGCTCAACTCTATTCCGCATTGCCCCGGTTCTTATTCCCGGTAACAATAATTCCCGTTGAAGAAAATAAAATATACGGCGTGTCTTGCGAGCGGCGAAGATCGATCGCGAGAACGCGACCAATGGGGTTGCACGATGCTAACCGACGGACTCGATGTTTCGGAATTTTGTGAAACCAGAACAGGATCGAATTCGAGAGAATTTTGGGGAGAAAAGTTTCGCTGGGTTTTCGTGGGATGCTAGAGATGTTTCCGAAAGGGGCGCCGGAGCTTCGGTGTACGGGCCTAGCTCTCGCCCCGTTGAGTCGTGTTGTGACTGGGTAAACGAACGAAATACTCTAATGGTCTACGCTCGTCTGTTTCCATTTGTCGTTTCTTTCGAGCCCGCGAAAATGTACCGGGGGTTGCATAATAGACGTCATTGACTCGGTTCGATTGATCGCGTTCGCGGACGATGGAGAGCATCGTGGCGCGAAGGGATCGCGGATGTAATCGCGACGATATAAGATAAAAAATGATCGTGCATGTAAATACGCGCCGCCTTACGGAATGATCGTCGCGACGGAGAACCGGACGGTGGAACGGAGAGAGAAGACTCGCGTAGGCGTGGAAAGAGAATCGTGTTGATCGTTTGACGAAGGCATCCGCGAGTATGGGATTCTCCTGCGCCGGGGTTGCGGCCGTTCAAATTTTTCTGCGTCCCTTTGAAGTCACCGGCCCGGCATCCTCGGCCGGCTAATATCCGTCCCGCGAACATCGGTCATGTCGCGCATAAGGGCCCACCTTAGCCGTTGACTTCTCGTCGCGGGAGACCGTTCAACGACTATCACGATGCAATTAATTCAGCAGGCTTGATCCCTAGAATGTCCCGTCGACGCACGAAACGCACGCCTTCGCGGAACCAGCTTCGCGTGAAGCGCATAATTAATCATCGTGTTATACGATACAACTTAACGATTTCGCGTTAACACAACCCTACAAACTGATTGCCCTTTATCACGCCGGAAGACAAGACGTTCCGACACCGTGATCGCCGTCACTTCGATTCGACTTTTCTAGTTTACATTCACGGCAAAAATGGCTCGGTCGAATACGTGAAAAGTTTCAGTTGAATTAGACGCCTTGCGGTGTCTGTCTAGTGTCTACCGTTTCTACTTAAACCGCACGGATGTAACAACACACTGTTATTTATTTTTCTACGTTGAGACGGCAATTTGTATTACATTCTAGCGCATTAGCAGCTCTGTTATTTATAAATTTATCAGCTGTGATTTATTTATGAAAATGAGTAAAACAGTAAAAATATTACAATTCTAAAATACGGTTATATTATTTTCAACCTGTTAACCGTATTAACGCATTTGCATCATAAGGAAATCTGAAAAGAAGGCCTTTATCAGCAAACTCTTTTTAATTATATTTAAGTCAAAAAGAACTTCACATTTCAGCATTATAAGAAGAAATAGAGCGTATATATACGCTGCGGTGATAGTGATCAGGAAAATTGAGCATACATATACGCTAATGATGCAAATTGGTTAAGAAAGAAAATAAATTTCTATTTCCACCGAATTTCTTACAATTCGCGTTGACAATTTTCATTTTGCATTATGATCCGCTCTCTAGTCGTTCGACGTTCGGACAAAGTTATGCAAATAGGTTGAAAGTGCCTCTGCGAATGAAGATAACTAAAAGATATATACCAAATGCATTTGTATAAAGCTTTGTGTTCACGCCAATCAAATTCGAACGTTCAACTATTAAGCGCGCACCTATGTGCCGCTCGGCTCGCGTGCCCGCCTGTGGCTGGCTGTTTCTACTTGCTCCGATGTATAGAAACGTTGACATCTGTAGAGCGTCATTTGTTTTCCAAAATGATTTAACATAAACAGGTGGTTAGGAGATAATGGGATTAATTGAAAACATACAATACCCAACCGCCATCATTGTTTATAAGAAGGGGAAATGGCGTGTGAATGACAGACGCATTGGCCGGCAGCCTTGGGCTCGACGCGCATGCGCTCGACGAACTACCAAATTTGATTTTCACCTATTTGAATAAATTATATCTGCATTCGATCCTTGGGAAAGGAAATAATTCAGAAGTGTTTGCTTTTAATAATCGTAGGATGTACAACATTTCTATGGAAAAATAAGCCAACTTTAACTTTTGGAGCCACTGTGCAATAATTCTGACAGAAATAAAATTGTTTATAAAATCACTGACAGCAGATCACGAATAACGAAAAAATATGATTTAACAACTTTTGTACAAGATATATCTATTATCTGAAAAGTCACGGAATTTGCAGATATCGGGAAACTCGATTGCGTGACACATTTATTTATAACATTAGCGATGACAGCATTAAAACCTGATTGTCCGGTTTTCGCACGGTTGTTTCATTCGGCAGAACGTTCTAATTGGTGCTGACTGCGTAAATGTCCCGATTGACACTGACTGGGAGAGTTTCAAATGACTTTGTGCCAAATTACAAGTGTGCCGATTGACTCTGCGACTAACCGAGTGAGTCCTAAATGACTCCTCGCTAAATTGCCAGTGTTCTGATTGACAATGATTCTCCATCCGGTTTGATCGAACGAAACAGTCCAACGTGATTCTGATCGTGCACTAACAATAGTCTCAACACTTTCGAAACCACAACTTAAAAATTCGAATACACGTAATACTTCCCCGCCGATAATATTTTAATACATATTAATTATGGATAGTTCCGTACGCAAATGGCCAGGAAAATAGATTATTATTCGATCTGAGGAAATAATTAAACGACACTGTACATTTTCTCGTTTCAAATGGGCGTTAAGGGCCTTTTCGGTTTCGCCACCCTGTAGATCGAGGAGGATCGTGACAATTGCGATAAATGGTAGGACACGGGTTTCGTTATTTATGCGCGTAGCCGCGTTTAATTCGATTTCGGGGCCGGCGATAGTCAGAGATCAAAGTTCCGGTCCTGTCGTCGTTCCGGGACGTCGAGCCAGGGAAGGGCGCAAAATATCAAGCCGGCTCGAGGCGTAATTGAATCTGTAACGGCAACCAAATCAGCGCGACGGCCAATCATTACATTATACGAGTCGCTCACCGGCGATCGACATTCGTTAGTCAATCGTTCGTGTAATTGTTGAGCCACGGTTCCCGGCTAAGCCGCCGCTTTGTAGTCCGAGGCTGCAGATACACGTCGCGCCGCGGACCCGACACGCTCCAACGAAAGAAATACGATCGTTCGACGTCGGATAAGTGGCAGCAAGACGGACAACCCTGGCGAAATCCACCCGCCGAGCCTTGTTTGAATGGCTAAATGGATCTGCTTCGAGAAACGCGTCGACAGCTAGGCGAGAGCCAAAAGGAAGTGCAAAATTGTCTTAAGGGTAATTAAACGGCTGAAGGGTGCGGCCTAACAACTTTATGCTTCCACCTTTCGAACATGTTAACTGCTACGCCTGGGTGACACAATTCTTCGAATATCTTTTCAAAATTAACTTTCTTCCTAATCGATTTGCTGGACCGAATTTCATTGAGATTTAACTTTGCAATTTTCTGTTTACGATATTCTCTATGTACTTCTAGGTTGGTTACTTTCATTAAAGTAGACTAATTCAAGAAGTCTTTGTGCGCTTTTGTAATTCTCGTAATTAAAATTAAATACCTCACCAAAAGCACTCGTTGTCGTCATTTTGCTCGCGCACGTGGAAGCATCGCGGATAAATATGTAAAATTTCAAATTAAAATTGCAATTAAAATTCTTAACGGACTCTCTGTGCGGAGAGCTCTGTGAAAATTTGATTACTGCACGGACATGTGCGGTTTCGAAGGAACGATGTCAGGTCCCGCGAATTAATCGAGCTCTAAGAGTGTTCTGATTCGTTTTACAACAATGCAATTAAATCTTTCGTCGTGAAAAATTGAGCGGTACGAACTTTATAAACGAGTACGAAGACATTTCAGAAATGATATTCTGATATTGATAACTTATTAAAGGGTTTTTAAGTTAAGGAGTAACTTATTAGGATGAAGAGTAACTATTCAAGGATAACCAATAGATAATATCGAGTTTTAAAACTTTGAAGGCTATTCTCGTCCTTTCAGGAACACGTGTGAAATATCTGTGAGTATACTACTTTCGTTAGACTGTTGCCGTGCAAAGTGTGCAAAAATTCTTGAGGTATAAAAATGTGACACACTCGAGGAAGAGTGGGAAGCGAGTGCTCGAGCGAAAAGCGCGATCCGACGACAGACAATCGTGCGTCTAGCAGGTAGACGATTACAGAGATTGAAGATTACAGAGATTAGAGTCGTCCCACAGGTTGGGAGCGGCGGGAATGTAAAGTTGTTGCTTTGTTGCCTTGGTAAACAGTAGGAAACCGGTGGAAATTAGTCGTTCGGCTAGAGCCAGTGCCAAGAGTGGCACCGCGATAATTAGGTTTCACTTGGTTCGCTTTAATAATCTAGGCAACATGCAAAGTGCATTGCCGGGTGTATTCTTGCCGTTGCATCGTCCCGTCCCGTCGCCGGTGGAGACCGTCTCGTTGCGCGTGTCCGTCGGGGAACGCCGGGCCTGCTCGGGCACCCGGCCCCTGGGTTTCTGGGTGACAAATTTTGCAAGGACAGCCGGAATTATTAATGCCTTTTCCGCGTAGAGAGACCGAGACCGAGACCGAGACGAGACGAGACGAGGCGAGGCGAAATTAGCAAGCCCGAAAGCGGTACACGCCGCGCTACAAGCGAATTCCAATCGAGATAATGAAAATTAACGACGTTAAAGCGACGTCACGCTCGTAATTAATTATCGTGGCCCGTTTGCTCGTTGTCGATCGGCTCTCGCCCAACGCCGGACCCTTCCTCCCACGAGGGGGACCAGCCATAATCGCGATATCAATCCTTCATTAATTCCTCACCGAAGGACGCCGCGTCTCGAAACTCTTCTGGAACGATCATGCCGCGGTTAATCCCTCGAGATGGCTACTATACAAGGTGTGGCGAGATGGGCGGCACGAAAACCCCGCTTGCGCTGCACATAAATCGAACGGGCTGAGCATTTTTACTATCAAAAAGTTAAATCAAAATTCCAGCACTTTCGTTGGTCGTTTATACTTCCTTGGCGCAGCTGTAACGACATTCACAATGTGCTCCACGAGTTACTGTATTAACGACGATACAGTTGAATGTAATGGGAACTGTTTTCCATCAACTGACAAAAATCGGAAATGAAGGAAAAGAAGTTTAAAATTTTTGGTCATCGACAGCTTCGGTGGGAGACGGAGACGAAAGTGGCCTTAGCTCACCGAAACGCTTCTAATTAGAAAAACAAAATTACCATGACACAACAGGCACTTCTGGAACGCCTGTTAAACAAACATTTCTCCTGCCCTCGTGGTTCTCAAGGTATTGAAGTCGGTAACAGTTACTGTCCCACCCTATATATCTCTATATATCTATATATGCATGAACCCGGCGGGTCTATGAATTATACATCACGTCGCCGGCACCCTCGCCGCGAACTTTCTTGCCGGTGGATGATCGTTCTTGCACTCACCGACCGAGATAAGACAAATAAACTCTGCTCTTAATAAACGCCTGCCCTTGCAGGAGACCAGCAACGCGAATACTTATTTGGAAAGGAGCATCCGGATACTGGTAAATCAATTGTTCATTAAATCGTACGGACTGATTTAGTTGCTCGACATGTCCCGAGCGTCAACGTCGTCGTCGTCGTCGTCGTCTTCGTCGTCGGGTTTCTCTTTTTACGTTTGGTCCTACACAAGAGAGCTCTCCCGTACGATTGTACGGTTTTCCAAATCGGTCCTCAACGCCAGACACACTCGTTTAAGGAGCGTTGTCCACTTCAGGGTTTCCACACCTTTTACGAGATCGTCGCTGTGTCCCATGATGGACAAATCGCCGAGACACGTGGCCTATCAGGGCAAAAGGTCCAATCCGGCACATTTGGTCAAACAAACAGAACTGAGTTCGGTAACAGCTGAAATCACATCGAGCACCGTAAGCACTCTTCAGCCGAAAGGGCTATTCCCAATTCTCGACCTGAGAACTGTACTTTCAGAATTTTTATTTACCAAACTAAGCAACAAATCGCGACGAAACTTCTCATTTCTGTGAAAAACATGTCGCAACTATATTCGTGAATTTTTGTACGTTATTAGCACAAAAACTACGGTAATTATTCACCGACGAGGTGGAATGTTAACACTAGGTTTACGGGACCCGTCAAAATGACGGGTTCTAATATTTTTTATTTACGATTATTGAGATTATGAAGATCCATCTACGTGGAATTACTCAACAAACTTATTTCCTTAGGTATATATTATTTTAAAAATGGCTGAAAACTGGGATAGACGCATTCTTCTTATTTTTATAGAGTAATGTAAAATACTCACTTTTAATGCTCCGTAAACCTAGTGTTAAAGTAATATTGAAAATTCGATATTTCCTTAAAGATTGGTAAGCACAATTTTGTTAGAAAAAATATTTACATGGTTCAAAAAATTAATATTTAGTCCCCCTGCTTTCTTAATGAATATTTTCTACGATTTCGGTAATAGCAATGTATAAATCTGAAAAGTTTCACGATGTTAAGATAAAGCTCGCAAAAAATACCGAGGAACAATATCCCTTATAGTATTGTGCAAGACGGAAGCTTCTTCTACTTGAAAGCATCTCTCAGCTTCTACGATTCCGACTGGAATTGTCTTCGATGACTTCAGTACAAAGTGCAGGTCAGTGGCACTCGAAGGTCTTACACCCTCTTACAGATACTTCAGCAATTGAGAAGCTTGCCAGAAAAGCAGAGGCTTCGTGCTACATACAAGTATCATTGATTAAAAAACTTTACCGAAGCAAAGCGTTATAATGCTGCAAAATTAATATCCATTATGCTTTAAAAATAAGTGTAATTAATATAGGCGCAGTAATTGGCACCCCCACAGCATCCCTTACCCTGCCTCCCAAATGGGAATGTTTCGATTATCAACGACTGGACCAAAACAAATTCCTCTCTGCTCCGCAGCTGTCTCCCTTAATCGTGCGCCTTCGTATATCAAACCGCATTTGGCCAGACTCACCGAACCGAGTGTAACGAACTTTTCTTATCTCGTTCACCCCTCGCCGGATTTTCCTATCTCTCTTTTTCTTACCACGACATCCAGCCTGCCTGAATCCTACTCGCCGATAATGCGAAATCGCATCCTCCGCGGCCTACGCGCCGCTTCGCAGACCGCCTTATGCCAAGACGCTCCGCACGGCTGTAACACTTGCGTGGAAACATCTGCAGAATTTTTATCTGGATGATTTTTCGCTCCTTCGGGATCGAATATTTTAAGGACGGGATTATACTCAGTTAACTCTTTCGCTACAGATGTTCCCACCGAGAGACGCTTTAGTCTATACGGTTGTACGTGGTCTTGAACCATTTGCTGAAACGCTCGGTAAGTATTGGGTGGTACCGTAAACTCCTTCGGTTGCAAATACAAATATGTTCTAATAATAAATGTTTATGCATTTGTGTACGCACAATATATTGTACATTTACAAGATTGTATAGTTTGTACTACATATTATCATGTAAATTGTTTGCTGGTAATACAAGAAATATTCGAATCACAAATGTCATCAATAACATAAATTTCCCCATTGGTTTTTGTATGTAGATTCAATGCTTTTCCTTAAACCGTTTAACGAGCGTGACGAATGCTTCGGCTGACATTTGAAATCGTATGTCTATACATCTGGCATTCAGAAGCGACTGGTGTTTGAACACACGTGCGCGACACGTGTTCGGGACGACGACAAAAAAGGAAAATCTGTTGAGAGGCAGGTTCCAATCTCGAGAATTTCGACGACGTCAAGTGCTGAAGACTATTGAAGTCGTTAAAAGAATTTCCGAAATTCTGTTTTGGCGAGTTACAGAAATATTTCTATATTCTAGTTGAACCAAAAATCGTTATGATACACTTATGTACAAAATTTCTAATCGATAGTTAATCGAGTTGTAACTGGTATTAATATAATATTTTATATTTTGCAAGCTCGCCTAATTTTATAGTATGATGATGTCGACAGAATTACGTTCATAATCATGTATTGTGGATCTTCTGAGTCAGGTTCTGTATTCGTGACTGTTGCTTCTTTGTACAATAATGATTCTAAATGACTGCCTACTTGTACCCTAATACGTTTCGATATCAAATTGGCAGCCTTTATAATTTCCTTTTGTAGTTTGCGCCGTAAGATGTCAATGCCAGTTAATTTCACAGCAGAAACAGGATACGTGTCTTCTGATGGAACATGCTTCTTCGGAGAATCCTTATCAACCATATCACATTTATTTGCTACATTGATTACTAATTTATTGTCACCTATCATAGGCTTTATTGTGTTCTCTATGTGTTGAATTTGTGCATTGACATCAGGATGACTAATGTCATACACATGAACAATAATGTCCTAAAAGAATTAAAGGAATTAGTTATCAAGTCTTTAAATGTTTGGAAATAATTACTAAATTAGTTAACATACTGCATCTATAGCATCTTCTAGGGTAACTTTAAATGGTTCTATTAGAGTCTCTGGTACATCTTGAATAAATCCAATGGTATCAATATATAGTATTTTTAACTTGTTAGGAAGGTAACCTTCGTGAACTGTTGTGTCCAGAGTAGCGAATAACTGATTCCGAGGTTGCAGAGATGCATCTCCTGTTAATGCTTGTATTAACGATGTTTTTCCAGCATTTGTATATCCAATTATGGCAACACTTGGAAAACCATAACTCTGTCTTCTGCTCTTTATCATGGTTCTGTGTTCTTTTAGCTTCTTAAGTGCATTCTTCAATTTTTTCTCTCTGAGCTCAAGATATTTCTTTCTTCCTTCATCCATGTTTATCTTCCCCAATTTACTAGTAGATAAATCGACCATTTTCTTTTTTATATATGGGATTTCGGCTAGGGCGACTTGCAGCATTGCTTCTGGAGACTTTGCATGTTCACGAAATATATGAATGACTATAGAATAGCGGTCATAAATGGGTACACGAAAAGTACTTTGCAATTCAGCAATCTGTACGAATCTCAGTAAGTTAGTACTAACAAATACCGCTGTTATATTTGGATCACTTATAATTTCCTGTTTCAGATTTTCAAGGTTTCCTTTACCAATTAATTTGTTTTTGCTCAAAGTTAATAGAGGGACAATTTTAGTACCGATTACAGACCAATTTGGTAATGTATTAATAAGTGCTACCGCTTCTTGTAATTGCAATTCAGGTGTTGTAATTCTTTTTTTATTTACACCCCATTTTATATATGGCTGTATAATAAATACATTATGTCTTCCAACAACCGTTCCTAAATAATCCTCAGATATTTTCCTATATATATCCTTCTCTTCTTCATTTTCTTCATATCCTTCAAATTCCATTGTAGAATAATGTTTAAATTGATGGACAAAACTTAATGCAATACCTTCATTCTTTCTACGTATCGGGTCTATTATATTATGATACTGAATCTTAGTTTGTACAACATAGAAAAATTTCTTTAAGTACTGCATTGCTGTATGTGTAAATACTTTGACTTTCAAAAATGCTTTACAAACGTTTATATATTTATAAATCTTTTAGACTAAAATACAAATAATTTGTAAAATGATATTTATTTTGTATACAAAATATCATAACCTCAATAATATGAACGATCCTGATAGATTAATTTATTTATAGAAGAAAATTATTTTACATCTGAATCTTTTAGCTGTCTTCAGATATACAATGTAAATAAAATATTAATAAATATTTTAATATTTCATCGAAAAACTACTTTCTTAACCTCAAATAGTTACTCGTGTTAAAATGAAATGTGAATTGGTAATACGAGTGTTCGAAAAATTTTGTTATGTCATCATTAATATTTATAATAATAGTAATGATAAAACATATTTTTTATACGCGATAGACATATAGAATTACATAAAACTAAACAAACAATAACAATATAAATTTTCTAACCGGACTACATAAATAAACACAACAGATACTGCCTTGCTTAAATGTACAATAACTTAACATGAAGTATTAAAAAATAGCTCTAGTAATTTCCGTTCAGAATATATTTAACAATGAAATGTAAGTTTCATCGTTCGTTCGCGCGCGCTAAATTTGAGACTTGTAATCGACATGCATTCCAGCCACGTGACTAGTCACCTTATCACAAGGCTGACAAGTGTCAGTTTTCAGTCTACTGCGAGTTAGAACTCCCCGAAACCATCCAAAATTATAAACAAAATTAGTCTCGATCAAGTGCAACAAGAATGGAGCCAGGAATATTAACTAAAGTTTTAAATGATTTTCTGACAACTGTCGATGGAGAATTGAGTTTACACAAAGGAGAATACTTTTTGGTAATTTGTATATATATATGTATAAATAAACACTTTCATATAACCCCATTAAAAATTAATAGAACAATTTATGTTGTATTGTCTGCCAAATTCAAACAGATATATAGTATCGTTGACAAACATTGGTGTTATGGAGAATCTAGAGGCAGAACAGGAAAATTTCCCTCAAGTCATTTGCATAAAGTAGATATACCACATCTACATGACTCAGAATATTTATTTGTAAGTACTGCCACTTTTCCAGGGCAGCAGGATGGAGATTTATCATTTGCACAAGGTAACCTGTTTCTACGTCTATACAACTTGAACCTTTCTTACTTGACAATTCAAGAAAACAGAATCTCTATAACTCAAAAGTTTTAACTCTTCCCTTGAGACTAGAATTACAGAGGTCCAACTGTGTAATATTTATTCAGGGGTAATATATTTAATGTAATTATGTTTCATGTTCACGGAACCAGGTATACTTATTATTGGAATACGAGATGTTGGATCTGGATGGTACTTAGGACGAATAGATGATAATACTGGAATATTTCCTTTAACTCATGCATGGCAACTTGATTCAAAGTTGTTGAAGGTATGCTTGTTAAATAATGTTCAATCTAAATGTTAAAGTATATTGGATTGATGGGAATGTAATGTTGCCTTTGACCATGCTAAGATATGCTTATTATTTACTAATTCTTTATTAAGAATTCAGTAGTTTATAAAACCATTGAAATGATATTATAGAAAAAGGTAGACATTATATAATTGATTAAATAATACGGTAATATTGTTAAAATTACTTTTTCACGAATCAAATAATTAAGAGTAATAAATCATCTATTACTTTTAGAAAGCTTCAGAAAAAAAGAATATAAAGAAAAGGGCAAAAATAAAAACTAATTTGAAAGCACAACTCGATGGTGAACTCGATTTAGTAGAAGGTGAAATGGTTACCGTCACAGAAATTCTTGATGATGGCTGGTGCCATGGCATCACAGATAGTGGCCAAGAGGGAATATTTCCAGAAGCATTTGTATCATATACAAGTGATGACACTGATCAGTTGGACACGGCCTGTGTATTAGACAATAATGTTTTTCCTACTGCAGTAGCATGCGATGAAAGAGTCTACCAAAATCTTGAAGATGCAGCAACACAACCTTCTATCAATGAACCTGCACCAAACTACTATGACTTATTTCCTCAATACATGCCAACTGCTTCAAATTCAAATTCAGTGGAAAGCATAGAAAATAATAGTAATTTCAATACACTAGATGTGAATCCTTATGCTATAACATTATATCCATTCAATGCTCAATTTCCCAATGAACTTAGCTTCGAAGCAGGAGAAGTAGTACATCTTATTAAACATATAGACACAGAGTGGATAGAGGGTACATTAGACAACCATAAAGGGATTTTTCCTATATCCTATGTTAATATTATAGTAGATTGTACTGATGCTCCCAATGATCAAAACTTTTACAGCCAAGATGTAGGTACTACAGAATACAATGCATTGGAACCTGGTATACAAGCAAAGGTAGAATACACTTTTAAAGCTCAAATGGATGGAGATTTGAGTGTCACCGAAGGTGATACAGTTACAGTCATTGATATGGCTAATGCAGATTGGGTAAATGTTAAAAATGTACATGAACAAATTGGTTTGTGTCCGAGGAGTTACCTAAATGCATTGCATACGGAACCTTTAGATATTGAGCAAAACGCGTTGGAAGACTTTGTTGTAATAAGACACGATGAAATAACTTCCATAACGACAGAAGAACAAAAATCAAAGAGACTTTCAGAACCCCATAGACCAGCACCACCTGTACCAGCACCTGGCAGCATACCATTACAAAAGAATATGGTAGAAAACAAGCAACCAACATTTCAAAACATTAACCAGCAGACAGACATTGCTAGCAATAATAACGTAGATCTTAATAAAAAAAGGGCAGATCAAAGACAAAATGTTATATCAGAATTAGTCATCACAGAAAAAGAATATGTTCGTGATTTGAACTTAACATACGAAACGTTTCACTTGTATAATCCCAGTTCACTGGAATCTCTGGGAATTGATGTTCCTACTCTATTTGGTAATATTTTCGAAGTAATTCAAGTTGCACAGGAATTATTAGATATGATACTAAAGGCAATGAAGGGATGCGATGAAGAGCAACAAACGGTTGGTCCTTGCTTTACAAAAATGGCTGAGAAGTTAAAAAATGTTTATGTAAAATATTGTGGAAATCATGAAGCAGCATTGGTATTGTTGAAGAAGGTAATAGAATTGAGAGTAGAGAATATAGTATTTGTTTCTTGTATTTTAAATGTGAATTTTATGCATATAATTTCAGTATGAAACTAACGAAGAAATAATGGCAGTGTTTAATAAAGGCATTCAGACGTTGCGGGGTCAAGTAGCTTGCTTCGATATGAGTTCTATTCTCATAAAACCTGTGCAAAGAATATTAAAGTATCCTCTTATTTTATATGAATTGGTGAAAGTGAGTATTTTATGAATACAGTATCTTTTACAAGATACTGTAATCACACGACCAATGAGTTATATGTTTGTATATATGTAATCACTATATTATAAACTTCTTTGAAACCATGTAGCTGTTTTTTAGTGCACCGACGACAATCATCCGGATAAACTCATGGTCGAAGAAGCATGGAAAGTTATGACAGCCGTAGCGAGTCACATTAATGAATATAAACGTCGAAAAGACTTGGTGTCGAAGTATTTAGACAATGACAATACCTTAATTAGGAAAATGACCAAACTTAACATGCATTCTGTAGCAAAGATGTCTACTAGATTGAGTACAAGATTATCGGCAAGTTTAGGATTGACGAATGTTGCTGTTGATCCAGAGTTTGAGGAACTCGAACGACAGTTCAGATCAGTGGAAAAGTGTACATTACAATTAGCTAAAGACGTAGATCAATGCTTTACATACCTAAGCGACGAAGCTATTTCTGGAGAAGTAATATCAGATTTTTTGATTCAATATTATCAAGGAACACCAACCCTTGAAGCAAAAAGACTTAGAGAAATAAGATCAACGATATGGTCGCAATATATTCAGGAACAGAAAGTATGTTTAAAACGGAGAGTCCTTGACCCAGTGAATGTCTTAGCAACACTATTAGAAGGCCCAGCAGTGTTGATAACAAAAAGGCATGACAAGCTGCTCGACTATGATGCAGCCATTTCTAAAAGTGACTGGTATAAAGAATCGAGAATTGTAATTACCTTATGTTCATTTACATTTTAATACAGCTATACAATTAAGATAATACTAAAAATATTGTACCTTGTTATTCAACGTTCATATAGGCACAGGACGAACTGTCGACAGCAAAATGTAATTATGAAGCTTTAACGCAACAGCTGTTGGAAGAATTACCGATTGTGGTTGATGCAGCAACAAAAGTATTAGTAAACTGCATTAGCGCGTTTGCACATTCTAGGAAGCTTCTATGTGGCAAGATCACCAAGCGCTATCTAACTCTATGCGAGGTTGTCTAGTGAAAAGAATAATCAATATTATAACCATTTACAAAGATTGTAATTAAACTAACTTCTTTTGTGTTTGTAGAATTCCGCTCAGATATCAGGTCAGGATATTTTGGAGTCATTTTTAGTGAATCATAGTTTATTATGGAATCAGATAACACGTTTCGCTTTTGCTGGAACAAACCCAAGAATCGAAGAGGCTGAGCCCACATGGCATCTACAAAGTGAAAAGCAGAGAAATACGCTGAGAAACAAATATTCCAGTGATAAATTGTATGTAATTACAGAAAATGTAATAAGCACAACATCTTTGGATATGGGAGCAGCTCGTGGAACTCTAGTAGCAGTAATAAAAAAACAAGACCCTATGGGTGATACAAGTCGATGGTTCGTCGATAATGGAGTTGCACAAGGATTTTTACCATCTAAAATGTTGCAACTTCAACAAGTACCGCACCTTTCCCTATATGATGATATTTGCACCATTGCGACTAAATCTAATAATGCGTCTATGCCTGATTTAATATGCATGGATTCTCCAGTTAAAGAACAAAAACCCGTATCTCAGTCTCATCTTCAAGAATTATTGGAGCTCAACACCGAGGAAAAACCGAAGAAAGAAGGCCATTGTTATGGTAATATCGAACAAATTCCTCGAGTTCAACAGTATCAGAATCTAAACTACGAGGTAGGTGGTTAATATGCCGTTTATTTTAATATTATTGTAACGATGCAGTGCGTAATTGTAAGTTGCAACTTTTTCTAGTTTTATTACGCAGAATACGATTTTTCTGCAACTATTCCTGGAACGCTGTCTATTACCAAGGGGCAAGCTTTGAGGCTTGTTAGACCTCATGACGAGAAGGGGAATGACGAATGGTGGCTTATGGAAGATCGTTATGGTAACAAAGGATACGTACCTAAAAATTATTTGTGTGATCCGCCTACAAGAAAAAAATGAAATCTTCGATGCCTATTCATGTATTAGTGCCTGGTACTATTAGTGCCTGCAATCAGGTCAATGTCTCTTAACAAGTTCTTATTCTGACGAAGTGGTAATATTCTAAACGTCTATCAAATGTTGAATATTTATATACGGAATTGTTTTAATTTAAATGTAAAAACGTTTTCTTCATTTCTTTTTTACAAAAATGTATTGCAATGTCTCGCTTATCATGTCTCGCTTATCATGTCTCGCTACCGCTTACAGTCTTTATACTTAAATATACATAATAATTTATATCTGAAAATTGCAAACATTCTGTCAAGCAATATATGTATGTATAATATATCTATCCATTTAGGGAATGTATTACTTCTGTGATAATATAAGAATATTTTATTATAAATGTACTTGCAACGGTAAATTAAAATTGAAATGTCATTATTACTCTTTAAATACTCTTTTTAATCAATTTTGTAATATCTATGGAAGTTAAATAAATTTATAAGCATGTAAATAAAATATTGGATGATTTTAATATTATGATTTAATTTTTTCTTTAAAGGACTCGATACTCTGCAATAAACACGTATGGTTCTACATTTTTCGAACGCCTTGTATATGAAACTAAATTTAGGTCAAATCCTCCCTGGTGGACATGCGACTTTAGCAAAAACCGAATTTTTCATGAGATGCTACAACAGTCTGTCCTATATTTGGCTTGAAGCCTGATCGATTAACATTGTTCTTGGCCAATCATCAGTACTTCCAATTGACTCCATCGATCGCGTATTTGGTCCAATTACCGAGAATGGAAGATCCGAAGTGCGAAGGATGTTGTAAGGGACTTACAATGAAATACACAACGACGGTATTTCTACTTTTAATAAAAAACATATCTGTTGTATTATCACCGTAATATAATACAATCACTGTCACGATCAACAGTCGATAATATAACGATGGTGACGTGTATCTATACCACTGAATTATCGCTTAGGATTACGATCGAGGAGTTGCGAATAGAAACTAAAAAAAGGGATAGGTTACGCTTAAATAAAGAAAACAGTCTTTCGAGGTACAGCGACTTAACAACACCGATCAGATGCAATCAATTAACTCGCACTTACAAGTATAGCACGCGAACGTTCGATTAACTTATCATTAACTAGCGCAACGGTGTCGAAGGAATACTGTTATCTAACGATCATTCATAAAATGCCCTCCGCCGTAAGTATGTAGACTTAGCGCGAAGTTTGTCTCGATTACGCGAAGCAAGGAATAGTCCCTTATATAACTATTAAATTGCGAGCGAACCGGAAATGAAGACTATCAAAAAACTAGCCGCGAGTAAGCCTGAATGAACCAGCGTTACTCGCAGCTTGGTTTGAGAAAATCGTGGATATGATGTTTGCTCCCATAAAATCCTGGGAAAAGATAGTCTCGTCTTCCTTTGGTTTACACAGAATTCGAATATACAATCTACACGTTCGTTTGAACGCGGTCTGATTACAGGTTGTTCCAGGCCGCCGTCGTTCCCGTTTCATGGAAACGCTGAACAGTAACAATAACTAGAGTACAATTGACGTCGAATATTTAACATCCCAATTCAACCGTCTCCTATTTCTTCCTCGCATTATCAAATAGTTCTGTTCAACGATCGGACAATTCACGCGAAATCTAGGCAGAATTATTTCACGTATGATCTCGTGGGTGTATAGCAGGTGTTACCAAGAAGAAGGTGAGCTCGTCGAATTATCTCGTGATCGCAGGAAAACTGTTATCCAACCCAGCATCAAAAACTAAAAACTCTACGAGATTTTCAGACGACAACATCATTCCCCCCGCTCAATACTTCTTACTAAACTACAATAATACGATCTCACGAGATCGCTGGAGACGCTCCGCTCCGTGACTCCCCTCTCTCGGTTCTCTCGAATGTTTGCCTGCGAAAACGAAGGAGCCGGCGAGCAGTCGTCGTCCGCGCAATCAGCGATCCTCAAAACGATTCGGAAACAATCGTTGTGTCGTGCATTAACACTCTTCTACGAAACTCTCGTCATCGGCGATCCACTACGTTCCCCCGGATACTTAAATCAAACGATCCATCGCGTCCGCTCGTCGATGATCCACTGGCTGGGAGAATGATCGAGGCATCGCTCCCTGCACCGGTAAGAAACATCGCGAGACGGCTATCGTTCGTAAAATCTGAAATCTCCCTCACGGATCGTCTAAATGACCCGGTCTATCTGTTTTGCCGATCTCGTTTCTCGTGTTCCAAAGTCTCGCGCCGATCTGCAAGGCGCACAATCTTACCCTTCGGGGCTGAGCCCCCTTAATCGGCCGGGTAGAAGCGTAAAATCGCGCGACCCTGGATCTCCGAGTGGCACAGCTTCAGGACAACGTCGAGGACATCCTCGGCCGGATAGACCGTGTGAGGCGGCGGCTCGATCTCGCCGGAAGCCACGAGCTTCACCAGTTCCTGAAGCTGTTCGAGGGTGCCCGGTTCCACCGATTTGATGCTCAGCTCCCATTCGTCGGCGCGTCTGCTAAATTTCGGCAACAACCGATCGGCGACGTCCTTGATCACGAACACCACGCCACCCTTGCTCAGACATTGCATGCTGCGGTGCAGACTGCGGGAGGTCGTGCCGAAATCGATCACCACGTCGACGTGGCCCCCGCACGCGTCCATCGTTCGCTCGATCAGCTGTTTCTCGTACAAATCCTCGCTCCACTGCACCACGTTCACTCTGTAGCCAAAGAGAAGACTATTGGTGAATAACTCGAATGACCTGATCAGTGGACGCTGACAGATTGGGCATTCGAACTAAACTACTTGGTGCCGTGCATTGTGACATTTTCTGAAGCGTGTTCGATTAATTAGGGCCCAATAAAACAAAATCCGTCCGTCCCTGAGGCCTTCGAAAACCTTAATACGACCTTGCGTTTCAACACTGCTTTCTAAAGATAGTCATCTGCTCGTTACGACATAATATTTGTCTAGAACGTAAGTCCTAATTGTTTTGTATCCGTTTAAACTGACGAGAACTTCTTCGTCTTCGACTCTAATTAGAAAATGACCATCGGCCGACTACCAGTGCCGGGTTAAGCCTCTAGCGGGCCCTGGAGAAAATTTAAATTGAGGCCCCGTTTATATAACTTGCCTTTAAAGATTTATTAAAATAATGTTCGATTTATTTCTGTAATGTGTAGCCGGGCCCTAGAGAAAATTTAAATTGGGGCCCCGTTTATATAACTTGCCTTTAAAGATTTATTAAAATAATGTTCGATTTATATCTGTAATGTGTAGCCGGGCCCTAGAGAAAATTTAAATTGGGGCCCCGTTTATATAACTTGCCTTTAAAGATTTATTAAAATAATATTCAATTTATTTCTGTAATGTGTAGCCGGGTCCCTTCGAATTACAGGCCAGAGACATTTGTCTCATTCGTTTATCGGCGAAACCACTGCCGCCTACATGCAAGTGCTATCTTTTCTCAATAAATTAATCAAGTGCTGGAAGCTGGTGCAACTTAAAATGTGAAGGTGCATACTATAAAAATTAGAACACGACAGAAAACAGATTAACCCTTAGGACTCGAATGACGACTGCAAGGCGCCACTAAAAATTCCTGTATCATTATTCTAAATATTTTTTACATTATCTTTGTTTGTATTTAATAAATTACTAAACATTTCAGTACTGTACGAGTAAATTGCACCATTTTCGTATGTATAGCATGAAAAAATATATATAGAAGGGAAATATTCAAGGTCGGGAGAAATGTTTCGTTTTGGGGTTAAAATGGCTTCGAGTGCAAAGGGTCAACGCGACACACAAGCACTACTACCATTTCGATGAAATTAAGCGATATTTAAGTGCACCGAGCATGTCGCGTAAACAAACAAACTCCGCGGGGAAGATTAGATTGATAAATCTTTACGTAACATTTATCGTGGTCAAGATGTGTCAAGTACTCAAATTGACACGACAACGTTATCATTCATTTAGCGATACAGCCGATTCCTCGGAATTACGAAAGCGTGATCGATGACAAAGATATCTCGGACACGGAATGTTAATTTCAATTCAAAGATCAACGAGTGAACCTCGTTACTCATAGTTGAGCACGCAACATGCACACTCTACGAAAAGCGACAGAACTCGTAGATAGGTCGAGATACAGTTTAAACTACAAACGACGTCCAGTAGTTTCTGCATACGTATTACGAATAATTGAAAAACAATCTACCAAAGCGACGAAAGAATATTCCCTCTCCCCGCAATCAAAAGATTTGATTTTTCTTCAAATTGTCTACGAAACTCTCCCGTTTTCCAAACGCTGTTTCACCGATAAGCGAAGGATTCTACAATAAATAATCCAGAGTACCGTCGCTTTTCAGCACTATTCGCAAACACTAATCGGCCTGCAGCTACGGAACATCGACACTCGGCAACCCCCCAAAGCAACTCACCGTTGGAACTCCTGAGCCATGGTCAGTCCATCGTCCTTCAACGAGGCGATGGTGATGATGACTCTGTCTTTCATGTTGCTGAAGTAGTACGCGGCGATCCTGAGGGCCCAGAGAGCCAGGCCGCCGGTGCCAACGATCAGGATCTTGCAGACGCTGTTCTCGCCTCTCTCCTTCAGCAACGCCTGGACATGTCCGTGGGCGGCGAAGACGGTGTTCATGGCTAATAGAGCGCCGGCGGGTAACATGGCCGCTACGCTCAGGCTCACGTTATCGGGAATCTTGATGAGGTACTTGAGGTCGTGGACCACGAGGTACTCGACGTACCCGTTCGGTAAACCCTCGTAAGGGTAGAGGATCACTCGGTCTCCGACCACGAACTCACAGTCCGCGGGCACGTTGGCGCCCAGCGACTCGATCACACCTGCGACCTCGTAGCCGGGGAACAGAGCCGCGTCCCGGACTCCGTGGTGCGGCAAGGTCATGGGAAAGTCCCCTTCGACCGAGACCTCCGTGGCCAAACTGCTACTGCTGGAGACGGAGGTCAGGCTACCCAGGCTGGGCGAACGACGCGGATGGTAGCAAGCACCTGCGCACATCACCCGGATCCTGGCACCCTGCGATGGCACATCCGGAACAGGAACGTCGAAACTGAACACCCAATCGCGGCCAGCCGCGTTCGGACTCTCGATCGACACCTGTCTGCACAGCTTGTTCATCTTCTCCTCCCTGAAATTCGAGAAGACCCTTTGATGAGACCTAGGTGACCCAGCTGGTTCTTTTTTTAGAAGAACGGGAACGCGTGGGATTTGCGGTTCCGTGGCGAATGGGTTGTGTAATAGATTTCTCGCGTTTTTTAAAAAGTGTATTTTTTCCCCGCAATTTCGTGTTTCGTTAAGTGTATAAGTCTTTTTCTTGCTCTGCAAAAACCTATATGCTTCAATTTTTGGAACTATCTAATTTGAATCAATTTTCAGGCTTTCGAAATGGCAGGAAAATCCACATCTGCTCTATTTGAAGTATAGCTGTTGCGAAAGCAGTAGACTGATCGGTGCGTTTAAAATTTTCAAGTATGACAAGCGGAAACCGGCTATTAACTGGAGCTCGTGTTCGTTACGCCACGGTCGTTGTGCCAATCAGCTGTTGCTTCGTTCACCCCGATACGATTTCATGCAATTACAAAAGAATTCGTTTGGAGATACAGTGGAGCAGCAAGAAGAACTCGAAGCAAATCGAATCAAAGAACAAAGGAATCACGGACTCGTTAAAGATAGAACAGTTTCCGGGAACGACGTTATTTATGGAACTACATTACCCGCTATCTATCTCGCAAGATAATACAGAGATGCAACAACTATTCTCTACGATCCACACTGAATCATCAAGACGATTTTTCCTAGATAACGGGGGAACCTTTTGTCATCGTTAATTAATTTCCAAGTCTAATTCACTCGACGAAATCAGACAGGGAACAATGAAATGATTCACGAAGAGTCACCGAATGACATATCGTAGCAACGAGAAGTCTCGGTGAACGCATGAATACGATCGATCGCGACACGATTGATCGAGGACGCGGTAAAAATCATCAGATGCGTACCCTCTGCAAGGAGTACAAGGTGTGTTGTGAGCGATCGGAGCCAGGGATTCCAACTTCGCAGGCATAGTAGAACGACTCTTCGCTTCCGCTATTTTTTACAGCTAGCTCCTCTTCCCCGTGGATCGTTTCTAACGGAGACGCGATCACAATCTCGAGCCGATTTCGTTCGACGGACACCGTTACTTGCGCGATTCTAGATCTAGGAGTGTTCCGGTCGCGATAAGCTCGAGCGGTTTGGAAGTTTTAAAAGTTTTTGTTATTGCACTCGTGAGGCACGCGAAAACGATTCTCGGACGTACGCCTGAAACGCACTGGCTGAGCGCTGCGCTCCTCCTCGACTTTTATACCCTCGCGAGCTTTCCCAGAGAGGCTGCCGCGTTAGTCACGCCAGCTGGAAACGGGCTACGATAGAGGGGATCGAAGAAACAGAACGTGAGCAGGTATATACGAGCATTCACGGGCCACGTGCAACCGCTGTTTTTCTCCTATACCAACGCTCGCACATTCGTCCAGCCCGTCGTGATACACGCATGAATGAGACGCACATACGCCGTGCGCCGTCTGTTTTTCGTCTTTCTCTCGCCATCTCTTTCCGCGGCGATGACAAATCCGACGGTTTTGGAAGGGATGTTTTTCCGAAGCATTCCAAAATTGACTCCTCGGAGGTTGCAGCCAACGTTCGCCGTTGCACAGTTTATTTGATCGCGAAATTAACCGCCGTTCGCTTTTCCCCCATTGTTTTCTGCGTCCGGTACCTGCCGGGCGAGATTTCCACGATAGAAAGTAGAAATTATGCGATGCGTGCGGACGCGGTGTCTGTTTCCGTAATCCTTATCTACTGAACTTTCCTTTATCCGCGTGTCGAAGCAAAACGAAGAAAATTGTGGTCTTAGATATAAACAGTGACTCCCACTAATATTCGGACGCTTTTAAAAATCGTATATTTTTGTTAATATTGGGCCACACGACTTGGATTTTCTTTTAAGAAGTTAGCGCAATCGGTTGCCGCATAAAGTGAACAAAAATTTTTACAAAATTTGCAACTCGTCGAAATTGCAGGGAATATACTAAAAGTTGTATTTTGCAACTTTTTTATGTGGACTTACATTGAAAATTTAGAAATTACGATTTGTAGATCTGTATGAATCATACATATTCTGAGAATTTCATCAAAATCGGTCAACGTTGCATGTTTCAAAATGATCGCATAAACGTTAAACGTTTGTAGATCATTGCAACGTTGGCCGATTTAGATGAAATATTCAGAATACGTATAATCGATACAGATATACAAAACGTACTTTTAAAATTTTTAATATAAGTCCGCACAAAAAAGTTGCAAAATACAACTTTTAGTACATTCTTTTCAATTTCGACCAAATGCAATTTTAATCAAACATTTTTTTCACGTTATGTAGCGATCCAATTGTTCCAACTTCTCAAAGAAATTCAAGTAGTATAGTCCAATATTGACAAATTTATGCGATTTTTAAGAGCGTCCGAATATTAGTGGGAGTCACTGTACATATTGCTTTTTTTTTATTTTGAAGAGGAAATGAGTTCGAATGTAAAATTACTAGAATCTTGAAGAAGAATTTTGAAGCACACCATTGCCCCAGAATCATGCTATCCTCGTGAATAATCGAAGGTTAAACCTTGATCTTTTCGAAGTGACTGCATGTACGATTAGAGACAATCGCACTGTTCAATGTCTATGTCATAAAAACAAGTAAACATATGAATCACTGTCCACATGTTCATGTCATGGCTGTCCACAATTCAGCATCGTAAACCGTTTAATGTTTAACAGAAAAATTAATTGATGCATTCTAGGCTCGGTTACTTAGTGAACATTCAAAGTCTAGTAGTAAGACAAGCTTCCGTTATTGATTAATGTCTTTGCTTCTGGTCGCGGTTGTTTTCAGGTATTGCAAATCGAACGGTGACTATACCTTCCATATTTTAATTTTTGCACCGTGAAGGTAACGCGTTAAAGATAGGCGGTACTTAATTTAATAGTCTCTTGATCGATCGGAGGTTCTATTCTTAAAGCAGAAATTGTCGAGCAGAGAAATCAATGTCCACGTGTATACATCGTTATTTATATATATATGTATGTACGTATGTTCATTATGTTCTTGCTTGATGGATATTAAATAGTAATCGTCAGACTGATCAGTTTTTCTGGTCCGAGATAAAAGCATAATGTTTTGATGGCTATTTATAGTACACAAACTATTTTTTTCGTTCGTGCTACTCAAGTTATCATCTTAGAGCTTCCGTGTAATTGTTATCTTTATTGAAGAGCTCGATACTGTAAACTCACGAGCTCCATTCTTTTCCTGTTTACGTCGATCCGATTGTCCAACGTTTTTGTTCTTTCTCGTATTGTTACAAAAATATTCAAGGTGGTCGATGTTATTGGACCACCCGGTATTAATGACACAACAGTTGAACGCTAATAACAAAGGCGTATCGCGTCTCGGTCGGCACGTACGCAAATCTACGCAGATGCACCCACGGGGATTGACAATCGATTGTTTTGATGCGAATATAGTGCGTACCTGCACGTATGCGTGTTTACTACAGATAAACCAATGATATCACTCTTATCAATAGAAGGTCGTACGCCTTGCTTTTATCGAGTGCTTGAAAACGCCACGGTATAGTTATTTGTTAGCCACCAACACCGAGAGACGTGGTACCCTCTTTTAACCCCCCGCGGACCAGGTGAATAAAATTCATTATTTGCTGCCATTAACCACCTGCAAATACAATGATTTCTCTATATATGTCGCCAACGCCTGCGTGATAAACGTCGCGGAATTATCCCCACTGCTGCGAGGTATATTCCGTGAGAGGCCCCGAAGCTCGAGGGGCCTCGGACACCGAGTGTAAACATAACTGGGCATATCTCCTGGACGATATATGTCGCTGGCAAGACCCGTGTTGTTGACATACATCGAGAATTCACTGTACATCATTTGGATCGAAACGCACATTAAAATGAACTGAAAACAAGGGTTTATCTCTCGAAAATGAACTGTTCATTTAAAGAAAAAACCATCTTCTTATTAGCTTATTTAAAAATAACAGTTGGGGTTAATGCAACCCCACCTGGTTCGCGGATGGCTGAAGTGGTAATTAATTATCGACACATGCTACGTGGGGGATCGATAGGAGAACTTACGACGCGTAAATATGAAAACATGTTTACGCGAGAGAAATTGTATCAATTGGAGATAGTTGAAAAAAATCGTTCAAACGAATCAATTACGCGTAAATGGAACGCATAGTCGTGGCTTGTTTGCAACCGACGCAACGTCCCTGACACGGAACAACAGTGCGCGTCCGCAGCCATCTGGTATCGTTTAAAGATCATCAAAAATCTGGGTTACGTAGCATTCAAAGGAATATAGTCTTACTTAATCGATTTACAAGTTAAATTCAATCGATCGCTAGTTTCATTAACGATTTATACTATTCGCAGCAGCGCAATTAAAGTTCAACGGGCCAATTCTTGTCTATTCGAGAACAAAACGCTAGAAAACGAAAAAACATAGCCGCTCGTTGCTTCGATTGACAAGTAATTAAACATCAATGACGGTTTCCCCGATAGCCTAATCTAGGGGTTAATGGAAGGATTGTAGAGTGCACACGACCGTTTGCCGTTCGATAATATAGTTCGCGACAGGGCCAGCGGTATTAAAAGATAACGAGAACCGCCCGCGTATCCTCTGTTAGCTAACCAATTCGGTCTATTAACGTTCATCTATCGCATTCCTTCGTCAACGCGCCGTTGTTATGTATGGAAAATTCGCAATTACGACGAACACGCGGTGCAAACGTCCACAGACTGTTTGTCTGGATCCCGGAAACGGTCGCCTCATGCGATACTGAAATAACTGTTAACGAGACACGCCGTAATACACAGGTGGGAATTGTTTCTGGAGGCGTCCTTGAGCAGCTTGCACAATGCACAAAGCTCCTATTTTCTTCGGATGGCTTTTGTCACGCGGCATCGAAACAGCCATCAAAGCGGTTTAACACTAGGTTCACGGAGCACTAACAATGACAATTTTACATTACTTGATAAAAATAACAAAAACGTGCTGCCCAAATTTTTAGCCATTTTTTAAAAATAAAAAATACCCAAAGAATGTTGTTGAATAATGTGCTTTGCGGCTCTCAGGGAAATTTTGATTACCGGAAAGAAAAACTCACCGTTATTTCAGTCTCGTCTGTCGTTTTAATTCCACAACGATCAGGTTTATTGATCTTGGACATTTACAGTTGTCACTTGAAAAAAGATTACTGGTCTTCACGCGCGTTCATCATTGCCTCTGATTAGAATATTTATCGTTCCTCGACTACGGTTCTTCGGTGAACAGGCGCGGTTGCGTAATATTTTATAATTAACCTATCGAACTGACTAATTGACCCGTAGGCCAGCCAGACAGGTGGAATCGTCGCAAGCAACGTAAGCGTCTAGCCAATAAATAGAAGTATGACAATACGCTTCCTCCCGTTAGTCAGCTGAGTCATTTTTTACGCGACGTCTAGCAGTACATTTTCAGCCGGTTAGGCCAAGATTTTGCGAAACTCGTGTATTTCTCGAAAACGAAACGCCGTTCGAAAAATTGCATTCCCCGGTTCGATCGTGGTTTTCAGTTTGTTTTCAAATCACTTCGATTTCTCAATTACGCATCGAAATTACTTAATCGAGACTACACTCGACTTCGTGAACGAGCTGCGATGGAAGATCCCTGCGATTAAACGAATTAATTCGAAAACAGACACGATTTTAATTCCTTCTATGAGAACGACCTCCCACATCTAAAAGTACTTCGTCAACACTCGAGATTCGATTAACGCCACAAGATTACTTAATTTCTCAATAAAACAACACTATGCCGTGGAAAACTTGTCGGAGGGTTATCGATAGTTTTCGAATGAAAAATATGCTTATCCGTCTTTCGCCGTTAGAGTGGACGACGACACTCGTCGCATTCTTTGCAACTCTGTGAGAAATGTTGTGCAACGATCACAGGTAATTTTGCTGTACGCTGCCATTCTGCGCGACCACGTGCCCGTTGCGTGATCGATTCAATGGAACGATTAATTAGTACATCAGAAAAAATATACGCATCTCGAAATCGCGAATATATCATACAACAATCTGTAACATTCTCCTCTCGTATACTTATCAGTAGACTACACTACGGATTTTATGCATTTCAGCAAGTGCAATTTAATGCAGTCGACAGATTGTGTATACAGGGTCATCCGTTTTTAAACGGCCAAACGTCAACCAGCTATAGAGGACCCCAAATGAAACAACTTTCACCCCTAACACTTTTTTTGATTCGGTCTTGATTTTTAGATAATTGCAAAAACCCGTCATTTTTTGCGTTCACTTAAGATTAAATATATTAGGACTGCAATTGATGTATCTTGATGATTTTTCCTTTGTTTGGTTTAAAATGAATAGGGGCATCTTTTTTATTAAGTCAACTTTTTTGTATGACCTTTGGATCTTGGTTTTTTTTTTGACATGGGGCACGCCGTGGAGACTGAATGAAATAACTTCGAATCAAAAAAAGTGTTAGGGGTAAAGGTTGTTCCATTTGGGGTCCTCTATAGCTGGTTGACGTTTGGCCGTTTAAAAACGGATGACCCTGTATAATGTCACCATCGCGTCCATTACCAATTAAGCGACTTCAACTGATATGTATCTATTAAATTAGTATAAGGTTATTATTGTAATATTATGTATGTAATACGGACTGCAGAATAACCTCTCATCGAAGGTTACAACTGTACAATAAAAACAAAAAATGCAGTCGACAGATTAAAAGTATTTCAAAACTGCTATGTGCTAGTTTGAGCTAATTATAAGCTAGTTAAAGAAAAACTGAAATTTCCATTTGGCTCCTGCTTTGTAAAATTTATACAGACCATTTTTGTCCTGCATGTATGTAAATCTGTAGTCTGGTTTGGAAGGAAAGTTGAAAATTGATTGATATTAAATAACCGGTAGGATATCGCCAAAGCGTGAGTCAGGCTTCGTATGTGTGTACGTGTAATTTCAATCCAGGAGAAACTGAAAATAACAATTCAGGATAAAAATACCAAGCTGGTGTATATTATAAACGAACAAGCGAGCATGCGATGCGAACACAACAGATTTTCAAAGAACAAAGAGATCCTCGTGACGCGTTCGACGTTAGTCCAGACAAAGGAATTTTTTACATGGTTTATCATACTGCGAAGCATAGAGGCTCCTGCCGCGGCCGTGCTTCAGAAATAACTTTAATCCGCGATCCGCGATCCACGATCATCGATAAACGATGAAGAAAAATAGGAATAGTACCTTGCTTTGTGCACGCGTGCACGCTGTTTATAGTGAGTTATCTCACGATTCGATGTGTACACTTCTTTCGACGATTTCTTTCTGTGTTCAAGAGTTGTATTATTGTAAACATGTTTACGATGCTCTATTATGCGAGTCGCCGAGTGGTCGCTCATTTTTGTTCCGAGAGGTAAGCGTTTTTCTACGGTCTTCGGTACGAATTACATTGGTTTTTGTTTTGTTGATGAAATTCGCCACAGGTCACAGATCCTCGACTGCTCGGCGCGCGATCACGCACCGTTGAAAACACACGCCATATAACTCGCAGACGCCTTCTAAATTTGTACATGATATTCGTGTCGCATGCCTTTACGATACGCATACACAACACCTATAAATCAATCAGTCCAAGAGAGAAAAAAACAAACCGGAGCGTGATACTTTGTTCTGCCATCAAGAATTCATGCAAACTGGAACTCGAGCTTTTTTGTAAGAACGATCGAACAAACACTGTAACGTGCTCTTGTTGCGTAACTGTCTCTCTCTCTCTAATCGTGCACTTCAGAAATACGAAGCTGCTGTTGTGATGATTGAAAAGAAGTTAAAACACTGGAAGATTACAACTGCGAAGATTGTCGAAGTTGTTGCAAATTTTTGTCTCATTCTAGATAATTCTTCCTGCAAAAATTGAAAATAAAACTGGCTTTGTGGAACCAAATTTTCGCTAACAAATACATCCAACATTTAGGATTTACTTCCACAGATTTCGTCTACTGATAACTGTTCACTGTCCAACTCTTTACAATAAATGAATATTCCTCTTTGCATTACTTCCTTCTTACGTAAACCTGTATACAGTCTGAAACTAATCAAACAATGTATCACTTATGCAATGCAAGCTGCATGTCAAAATATTGTACTTGCTAAATAGACCATTTGATGTAAGGCAGTGATAAATAAGCGAAACGGGGGGCAGTTTTCTATCGAGCTCCTGTCTCTTGCAGTATATGCATGTGGAAAATTTTGATTAGAGAGATCCGCAGCCGAGTTGTGAGTTATTCCCACTGGAAAAATGGGAAAAATCATGGTTTTACTGTGAAATTGATGTACACAAATAGCAAGGTGCGAGTCGGTGTGACTGCATCGGTGTAACACGAAGGAGGGGAAGTCGGTCGATGCCGTGGAACCGTGGGCACGCTGGAATCACGTGCACATCAGCAGGCATCCGCGTGTTCGGCCGACCCGCTCCGCTCGACACGCTCTCGCTGCTCGCGAGTACAATGCCCGTGGTGTTTCGGGCCATTTTTACCCCTTGACCGTCACTGGGCTGCTTTCGAAAATTTCATCGACGGTACCGTTGTTTTAGACATTTTAGAATCGCCGTTATCACTCGCCGCGTATTTACTCCGAACTAATTTCCTGCTCGAACCGATTTCCGTTCCTGGCGAAATACTACACTGCACGAAATTTCTATAAAGCCACCTACATTTTGGTGTATTTTTTAAAAATACAGAGAAATTTGTTACTTTTCAAATATCTATAACATTGTATACTGACTACTGAGTAGAGATATACACGCCACTCTCTCACAAATGTTTATGTCTTTAATTTATTTACATTTTCGTCGAAGGCCGCGGAACAGGAGTGCGAAATTTCTATAAACCCACTTAGTTTGAGCTTAGATCTTGTGTGGATAACACGCGAGTCTCAGCAAAGAAACTTTAATTGTAATTCAGATGTGCGTATTTATACTAAAATTGATTTTTAAATTCATAAAAATTGTATATATATATATATTATATTTGTATTTATTTTTATTAGAATGCCACGAGGCAAGTTGTTGACCAGTGAAGAGAAGGCATCCATTGATGCTTATAAAGATATGGGGTGTTCTAATCAATCAATTGCGAAAAAAATTAATAGATCGCGTACTTTAATAGATAATTATATAAATTTGGGCGAAGAATGTGGTAAGAAACACCTTACAGGTGGAAATAAAAAATTGACAAGAAGACAATATTCATTATTGATGAGGCTGGCGGCAAGGAAAACAAAAAGTACAGCACAACTTCGAACTGAACTACAACTACCAATAACAACGAGGCGTGTGCGGCAAATTTTAAAAAGTTCAGGGCGATACAAATGGAAAAAAATGCTCCAGAAACCAGCACTCAAAGAACGACACAACAAGCTCGTCTCGAATTTGCACAAAGACATATGTCCTGGACAGAAAAATGGAACAATATAATTTTCTCCGATGAGAAAAAATTTAACTTAGATGGGCCAGATGGTCACAAGTACTACTGGCACGATTTAAGAAAAGATCCTAACGTAGCAATGAGTCGTAACTTCGGTGCAGTCTCATTAATGATTTGTGCTGCATTCAGAGCCAATAAAAAAAAACCCGAATCTGTCGAATTAACCACAAAATGAATTCGTCACAATACACGGAGCTGTTGGAGATAGTCTTGATACCATTCACTGAAGAAATTGAGACTGACAATTTCATTTTTCAACAGGATAACGCGATTCCTGCGGATTTTTATGCAAAAGTTCTCTAGAGTAATTGCAGGATACAGGAAACTCGATGTCATACAATTAGCTCCTTCGAAGCCTAATAACATTCGGATTACGCGAGTACACTGCAACTGAAATGAATTTTTAAGGCTGGATGCGAGAGTGTGTTACTCAATTATCACCCACACACGGCAATCAACGTGTAAACGAAATTGTTTTACAATTAGTTCGATGACATCGCGCCGTAACTTTTCCTGATACTTTCTCGCCCCTTTTTCTTTTCCATTCACGGAACAGAAACGACACTGTGCGAACTCAAATGGGAATCAATCAATTAAAATCATGTACACTTATATTCGATGGAGGTTGCGAGTGTATCTGTTGGGAGAATTATTTGATATTGAAAACGAGAACTAGTGTATGCGTATGTTAATCCCTTCGGAATCTGTACGTAGGATTTGTACTGCTTGTATTTGTGTATAAATGATATAAAAAATTTTCTTTTTTCTTGCGTTCAATGCGTTTTTTATTATTTTTTGGGTATGATTGAAGTTTTAAGACGCAGTTTAATTTTTGTAGTTACAGTACTGCAACCGATTACTGTCGACTCTTTGCAAGCTATCTCAGATATACTTTACGTACAAGTCTGATAAATAACGATGACCACGATATGAATCAACGATAAAGTATCTTTAGGATTTTATTAAAACAAATAATTATTGCTCATGTTCTGACACTCTATGGTTGCTAATTTTAACTTTTGTTTCGCAATCAACGTGACAGGATATTTACTCCATCAAAGGAATGTTTATTGGCATCATAAATTCGTCCTTTTCCGCATCATAATTTTAGCTAGGTCGAAAAGTAAATAGTTTACAAAGCGAACATAACTTTATCTAAAATAAATCTCGCATTGATATCTAAGATGTCGGCTGTTTGATTCCTTGTTCACTGTATCGCAAGAGGTTTGATAAATCAATTAGAGTAATTAGTCAATAAGCCGATAGGATGATAATCAACCGGATAATGAATCGGCGATAGCAGAGTATTGCTCACCTTAAAAGGCGTAACGTGAGTGTCAGTTTAATGGCGGTACCTGTTACGCAGGTTGCCTTTCGTTATGCTAGCAACTTGAATTGTGCGTGTTTCGGCAAGCTGGTTTCAAATAGAGCACACGGTTCTAGTCAAATACGAGCATTGTTTTCTCAGCTTTGTTCGTCACTCCCTCGTAACATCTTCGCGACAAATTACTTCATTTGTCAGCAGATTTCGAATGTTTATACAAAATTCCAAAAAATTAGAAATTCATTTTCTCCGACGGTTCTGGTATTTAGCTTTATTAAACCGAGGATTATTAAAATGAACATTGCTGTTAGGTTTCATGCCAACAGTGACTCGGTTTTGAGTGCACAAAGGTCTGTACAAAAGGATATTTATCCTTGCCATTACCATAATTGAGTTGGTTCATGTAGGACTATCGATCGTAGGTATGCGACATTTCCTTCGTGTGTGACAGAAGCACGTTTCAAATTGTCACCACGAGTACTCGAAGGAAACAATTGTATTGTTCGGTATACATATAAAATGCAAACAATTTTGTTTAACGCGCCGGTGCTGGATAATCCTGTCGCCTGACTACATTGGATATTACGCTAACTTTTCAAGCTCCATGCAAATCATTGATTTATTTCTAATGACCTATTTTTCATGAATCGTCATTGCCCGTAATATCTACTTTCCCTTTCCGAAGACCAGTAGTAATGAAACGCTGCATCGCGGAAAATAGTTTTATCCTATTGACGATGCTCTCGACGGAATTTACAAGCTCAACGATGTAAATACCGTTTGTTTAAACTTTCTCAGCCGAAAACGACAGATTTACACGCGTTAAACTAACTTATCCGCGAAAATTAAGTTTACTCGGGGATTAGGTACCTGCCGCGAAACTATTAATAACACAGTGATTTCATTTGCTCCCCTCACACGCTCAAGCCGGTATCCGCTTCCGTCAATATTTGAATATTCTTATCAGGATGTTAAATAACTCCGTTCGAGAAAACGGAAAGGATTCGAAGCGAATGTTCACATCCGCTTAACTAATAACATAAAAGCGATTGGTGACAGCATCTAAGGAATATATATATATATACAGTAACGAGCAAAACTGAGTCTACACTATTTGAAGCAACATAACTTTTTAAAAATTAGATCAAATGACTTGAATGTTATTGAAAAGGATTATTTAGAAGGATTAGAACGCTTAAAAGTGGAAAAATTGCCATTTTTCACGATTTTCGACTTAAAATCGCACTTTTAATTGTTTATAACTCGTAAACGAATTAACCAATATCGGTGAAATTTTCAGCATGGATATAATTTATTCGAGCGAATCAAATACATTCTTTAAATTTAAATTTACTTTAAATTCTCAGATAAAAAAGCTGAAAAAACCAACTTTTACTATTTCTCTTGCGATTCCGACCAATTCAAATTTTTTACACCTCGTCTAATAAACTAATCCTTCTAACTTCTCAATAACATTCAAGTCATTTATCTAATTTTTAAAAAGTTATGTTGCTTCAAATAGTGTAGACTCAGTTTTGCTCATATATATATATATATATATGTAGAAACCCAAACACCCGAATATTACGTAAACCGTTAAGATTCGTTTCGCTTTTCAAATGAACGACTTGTTACAAAGTGCTCAGGTTCATAGAACCAGTTTGGCTGGTTTCCACATAAAACAACGCATCGTTTCTCTCGCCGCGCCGGTCTAATGACACTAGTAGATGTTTTATCAGTCTTTGTCTTTCCTTAACCATAGTTGTAGACAAGTGCACGCAACAGTGGCAATCAGGTATTAAAAATCTTCGTTGAATATTAACCCTTTGCACTCGAAGCTATTTCAACTCCAAAGCGAAATGTTTATTCCGACCTAGAATATTTCCTTGCAATATATTATTTTTCATGTTATACATACGAAAATGGTGCAATTCACTCGTACAATACTGAAGTGTTTAGCAATTTATTAACCTTCTGTTACTCGCGCGTATCTCACAGATACACGGCTTGCATCGAATGCGTCTAAAGTGGTAGGTAACTTGTGGTGGGGACCGAGCTCGTGTTTATTTAAATTGATAGTATAAAAATATGATTCGACACTCTAAACACATAAATTTGTTAAATTTGTTTTGTGTCTGTGTGTTTTGTTTTGTGACTATACTTGTCGGGCAGAAGCCGCGAGTAACGCAAGGTTAAATCCAATCAAATTTAATAATGTGAAAAATATTTTGAATAATGATACAGCAATTTTTGAATGATAGGACTCATCTGTATTTGAACGCAACAATTGCGTCGACCCAACGAAAGCGGCCGACCGCGTTCACCAATGTTAAGCAGTCGACGACCTACCGCAACAGTAGAAAGTTGCAACGAGGTCTCGAGCCAGTCAAAAACAATTAGCGACGAATTTCATGAATCGATTAAAAACACAGCCTGCAGACATGTGTGCTCAGCAACGTGATTCGTGTGATTACTTATTCACGTTTCCCGTTTATGACCACAGATCACGAATTTATATTCGTTCACCGTTTCGTTCGAAACTCATTCAAGCACCTACGAAAATGATTAACGCGTTTAATGTCGCATAAATTTTGTGCGTATGAGCACTGCTTAAGCATTTAACTCGAGATTATAATATTACTTAAATGGTTACAGTCTTCACTTTATGCTGTTATCTAGACAATTACAAAAAATTGCATTTAACGTTACATTTTGTGTCTTGTATGGCTACATCCGGGTGGCCATTTTGTTTCAGCTCTTCAACAGTATCATCTGTAGTCCCTGATAATTAATTTAAATTGAACGTCGTTTAAATGTGAGTTCTAAGAACGAATTCGTTCATATCGAGGTTAACCTTGATAAATAATCGATAAATAAATGGAATTAAGCATTACCGTCTGTGCAAAATTATCAGAACCGTCCGCTTCCTGAATTAGTCCCCACGATTTTTCAGCCCCTTCGGATGGTCGGACAGAAAAATGTTTCTTACCACAGTTAATCAGCACTTAACCGACAAGAAATTGCAATATTTTAAATTTTAAAAAAAATCGATTTTCAACAAAAAATCAAGGTCGCTGTCATATCTTTCAATGGAACTGGGTATTTTTAACTTCATAATATTGTAGGCGACGTCGAAACGAATTCAACTACCTGCTATAATATCGCCATGAATCAATTGCCAGAATATTTGAAATATTTCGACGGTAGGCAATAGCAACGCCTCGCATTTAGAGGTAAACAAATGAACGGCTGCCTAATCGGACCATATTTTTGCGATGGAATATTAACAGCACATCGATACATAGATTTTTTGCGATATGAACTTCCAACATCGTTGCAAGAGATCCCGGAAAACATCAAAGAAGATATGTGTTTCCAACACGATGACTGCCTAGCTCATACTGCTGCAATTGTAAAATCATACTTAATTACAGTTTTTGGGGATCAGTGGATCGGAACATATGGTCCGATTCAATTAAGATTCGATTAAGATTTTTATCTTTGGCGATATTAACAATCGATTGTGTATGAAAGACCTGTGGATAATGTGGAAAATCTTAAAAAACGAATAATTCAAGCGTGTAGAAATGTAAAAAGAACTTCTCCAATGGAAGCTACACATTAGACTTTGTTACAAAGAGCAGAACTTTGCGTTACTACAATGCGTTAATTATGAATTAATTACATGTACACGTTTAACATTTGTGTTTTCAATGTGGCTCCGTATAAATTTGGTTTTTTGTGAGTTAAGCTCTGAAGCAATGTTTACGTTCATTTGTTTACCTCTAAATGCGAGGCGTTGCTATTGCGTACCGTCGAAATATTTCAAATATTCTGGCAATTGATTCATGGCGATATTATCTTTCAAGGTCATCTGAAAGTCATTGTATAGCAGGTCGTTGAATTCGTTTCGACGTCGCCTACAATATTATGAAGTTAAAAATACCCGGTTCCATTAAAAGATATGACAGCGACCTTAATTTTTTGTTGAAAATCGATTTTTTTTTAAATTTAAAATATTGCAATTTCTTGTCGGTTAAATACTGATTAACTTTGGTAAGAAACATTTTTCTGTCCGACCATCCGAAGGGGCTGAAAAATCGTGGGGACTAATTCGCGCCGCACCCTGTATATTACTACTATCGTGACATTATGAAATTGTTGGCATTTGGATTCAACATTTAGCATGTCATAAAACGCTAAAAACATCTAATAAATACTACTCGTGAATAAAACTGTCATAATATATATTCTTTACAACTTTTAGCTATGTGTCTCATTAGAACGTTAAATTTCCTTTGTTACGGTAAGCAATACATGAAAATACGTGATACTGTTAAAGTTCGGAAGAATGTCTTCGGAAAAAATCATTGTGATCGAATCAAAATGCACTGGAGGTTATGGGAGGCGTGGTCATGCTGAAACAACGTTAATTTGTTCGACTACGTCAGTCGATTCTGTACGCGGCGACAAAAGAAGCAGGCTGGCTACATCGCAAGCTCTGCCTTTGTTTACACTGTTAATTGGTCGATGAGTGAACCTTTAAACATATCCTCTCGCGAGTACAAGGTAATAAATTTATATACCCGAACACGATTGTTGTTACGTATTTGGCAACCGATATGCTAGTAGTGATACGTGATACATACATTGTTACTCTACACGTGGGCGCTACTGCCGCAGTTAGTATACGCTGCGTTCCGTATCAGCTGTTCGTAAGATATCATGCAGGTGCTTCGTGTTGCAACGGTGTTTGACGATATCGGTTACGCGGCGATTTGAACAGATTTCCTTTTCGACCGTTAACGGCTAATCACTTTGAACTTTTGCTCGTTATTTTTACTATTCCATAGTCGCAATATATCCGATAATTAATGGGTCGTACGAATCGTTACTGTTATGAAAAAAACAATATTAGCGCGGTTAAGTTTTTAAAATAATCATAACTACTTTCTATTGGTTAATTAGGAAACAAAATATAATATTCTAAAATTATATAAATCCAGTGGTTATGATTAATATAAACAACTAACCGCTAATACCGTGTTTTTTCTTTAACACTAGGTTTACGGGACCCGTCAAAATGACGGGTTCTAATATTTTTAATTTACGATTATTGAGATTGTGGAGATCCATCTACGTGGAATTACTCAACAAACTTATTTCCTTAGGTATATATTATTTAAAACATGGTTGAAAACTTGGATAGACACATTCTTCTTATTTTTATAAAGTAATGTAAAATACTCACTTTTCATGCTCCGTAAACCTAGTGTTAATATATACGCGTTTGCATCATTAACAGCCAGGTGTGCCAGGTGTTCCTAACTGTGTACACGTTATTTAACCGTAAAGTTTACAAGTATTAGCCGAACACGATACAACTGAGATCATTAACTAGTGTATATTGATCTTTGGAAAAGCTATTGACATATATTCTCTTGCAAAGCGACAGAGAGCAACATGTTCGAATAACTTTCACAGCACCGTAATTTCTTTCACTTCTAAATATCACAATCGAAGTACATTACACTGTGTCCATTTGTCTGTATGGTCTTGTTCCATATATGTAAATTGTAGACGGGTAATCCCATAGAAACACGAGCAACGCATATTTTGTAATATCTTGCAATGCCTGCGTCGATATTTCCGACAATAAGAGATTCATTCTTCAAGCGCGAACGTAATTTGTAAGATTTGCAAGTCAATGTCGCGAAGGACGAATCAAGGTTGACTACTCACCTTACTAGCTAACCCTTTTCACGGCGTCGACTAACTCCGGCGATGGGAACCGTGACAGCGATGACGTTCACACGATGCGATTCCGATTAATTGAAACTTTTCTGAAAAAGCTCGAGCTCGTGTCGCGGATGATTGCGCAGCAAGCTTTCGTAGTATTCTGACGGGTTTGCTGCGAAGGGTAGATTCGTGTCCAGTGAGGGCGCTAAGGGAAACTAGAATGTATCGCGCCGACGCCGACGCCGACGCCGAAAACTGTATAAATTCAGTGTCGAACTGCGACCCATGGAAGGGATTGGGGATGACATCGATCGCACAATAAACACGAGGTCCACGGCCTGTAAGTAACGACCCTTCTATCTTGTTTTTTTTTTCTTTTACGACGCGACAGCCGTTGCCTGCACGCCCGAAAGTATTTCAATGATCCCAATTAAATAGATTCTCGAATTCTATGCCGATGTTGTAAATGAAATTTGTTTTATTAGTCCCTTGAAATTTGAATTTGAACGCAATACTTCACGCCGCGCCGCGACGCGTCGGTCGTAATAGTGTTCGTTGAGCGTCCAATTCGTAAGTAGTACGTTTCTTAATAAATATTTTACATAAAAATCTTATTATTATACGTTCCCTGTAATTGTTAACAATTCCTATTTTGTAAAAAAAGGACTATACATGTAACGGGAATTAGAGAGGTAACGAATCGTATCAACGACCTCTATACTGTGATAACGTTGAATTCGGGAACTACAATACATTTGTCGTATAACCTAGAGCGAATGATGCATATGTCGAAACTGTATGATACATGTTTAATGATTAATGAATTTAACGTGAATTTTATTAAGAAAACGTTCATATCAAAGAAATTTAACATTACGACAAGTAATCAAATGTAAAAAAGTTTTAACAGCTTAATATATGTATAGAAGATAATATATAAGAGAGTAACAATATGATTACTTTCGTTTTTTGCTTAGATACGTTCAATTATCATTAAAAATGAATAAAATTGTATTTATTAAACATGGAACATGCAAATATTACAATAGCTCGATTCAGGCAACTCAGATAGATCTTCGTAATATATTATTTCATAATGAAATTTAACTGTTTACTGTCCAGACGTAAACATTTTATTTCATGATGTTTAATGCCGATGAAATAGTTTCAAGTTATATATAACTCTCGCGTAGTCATTAAACATCTGTAAACGATACAATCATCTTACACGAATTCTTTAAAATCGAGATATATTAAAGTGTCTGCTTTGACGTAATACGTACTCATTCCTTTTCACCTTCAAGTTGATAATGGTAACGACGTAAAGCAGATAAGCGTAATCTCTCTGTTTCCAAAGCCTGCTCTAGTTCCAGTACACGAACTTGTGCCTCCATTTCTAGCCGTTTAGCTTGATGTAGACTTAGTCCAGTAAAGTCTAAATCATCTATAGAACATTAGAAATATTAGTTTTTATTTTGTTATCTGTAAGGTGTGAAATAATTACCATTTTCTTCGACAAGTTGACTACAATTTTTGGCGGTCGCTACAACGCTTCCTGTTGCCTGTGTCACGTCCCTCGATGCTTCGGAAAGTGCAGCCAAGTTACCGCTATTTCTGTTCGCTTTTACTCTGCTTGCAACTACCAACTGAGCTGTCGACGCAGCAATCCCTTGCGATGCGACTACCAGCTGTTCAAATTTACCATTTCCAGCAACTACCTTATCTGCAGCTTCCCTGTACATACCGGTATACTTTGTAGTTCAATGATGCGCTACAGTAGATGATTTGTACGTACAATAATAGATTAGCACCCATCGCAACCGCCTTCGCTGCTGATATGAGTCCTTCGGACCATTGATGGTTCCGTTTGTAGAATTCTGTTGCAGACGCTGTACCCTAATATTGAAAACCGATTTTTATGTTCCATCCACTTATAACTAAAATAATGATGAGTAACAGATCTGTACCTTTCCTTGTTCAACGATTTCTGCTTGCAAAAACCGAGACTTTTGTACTAACTTCCTAATACATTTCATCAGTTCTGTACAGGAGTCTAAAATTTTTCCGTTCACCGCTAATTTTAATCCTGAATCTGCAGCTCTGGATTTTTCTAACATATCCTGAGTAAATATCATGAAATATGTTATTTGTGTACGTATAAAAGTAATTTTTAATCAGTATAATAAATTACAATGTACCCGTATTCTGTTGGTAGCTTCTTCTATAGCTTTGTCCATGCTCAAGAGCTCCATTTCCACTAAACTGCCTATAGCTTCAACGTTACCCTGGCCATTAGACAGCGTAGCAGCGAGTTCGCATATTTTCTTAAATTGTTGTCTTACTTCGTTGATTTGACCAACAGTCGTCGGTGACTTTTCTTTTATGTAACCAAACATAGTTAAAGATTGCACTCCTAATTGCTTGCATTCATCAGTCAATTCTAAAATAGGATACAATGGGAAATGAGAAGTATGAAGCTGTATGATGTTTTCGAAGCTTTCATTAGCTATAAACGTTGGTCTAACTTACTGTCTCCCAACGCAATATCGATGGACGTGTTCGATGTGGATTTTGCATGGATCAAGAAAAGACCCAAAGTATAGGCAACGTGTATTGCACTTTTAATGAGCATTTTTCCTTTCGTTGTGTCACACACGTAACCAGTATACGTGGAATCCAATACATCTAACGATTTTACAATCGATTCCTCTAATCGTTCAAGGTACTGAGGTGTGCATGTTAAATCCGACATTGCTGGATTGTCTATAGCACTCAACGAATACTGTATTATATCTTCTGCTTCAGATATACAATTTACTGAAACGAAAGTGCACTTTTATACGTATGGATCTAAGACATTTTTTAGACTATTATCGAGGAATAGTTAAGAGCACTTACACAATAACTCATACAACATAGTGTCAGCGTGTAGATTCATTTCATTACGGCATCGTTCAGCCTCAACTTCCAAGTTTTCAATCTTTAAATCTAACTCTTCTTTCTGCGCTAATAAATCGTGTAGATCGCCCTCTAAACCCGTTTTTTCAGACGTTATAAAATCATTTTTGGCAATCAACACCTAAAATATTACATCTTTACCGGAACGAAATAAAAAGAAAACAGAAACGTAAACTTTTAATCAAGAGAAAGCTATTAACCGAGTTTTCAGCTTTCGCGGAATTCAGTTGTTGTTTCAGATCATCCAAGTCCTGTTGCGCTTCGACGATTTTTCGACCTTCTTGTTCGTTTATGGCTTGAGCCTGCATCAGCTCTTCAAGTCGACGTTCTGCATCAGTAGTTCGTCTTTCTGATTGTACTTGCGACATTTTCAATAATCCAAGTTGCTTATCCACGTCCGCCTTCTGTTTAACAAAAAAATTAATTGAT
Source organism: Halictus rubicundus (assembly GCF_050948215.1). Taxonomy (NCBI): domain Eukaryota; kingdom Metazoa; phylum Arthropoda; class Insecta; order Hymenoptera; family Halictidae; genus Halictus; species Halictus rubicundus. The sequence continues at coordinate 3,645,280 of NC_135164.1, read as the reverse complement.
TACTAAAATTTCTATGTCAAAATTATTTATTTTCTATATCAGCTACAATCTTTACCTTCCTAATTAAGCTGATATGTTCTTCTCTCAATTTCGCATACACATCTTTCAATTTTTGGAACTTTTCTTCCAAAGTTTTATATTTTCCTGCATAAAAGGAATAATTAATCAGTAAATATTAAATAACGTATCATATGTTGTACATAAAATGATAAAAATAAAATTTAACAACCTTCGCTTTCATGGACTTTCACCATCATATCTGCTTTCTGCTTCAGAGAATCTTGATTGATCTGCTTCTCCTGTTCTATCTCGTCGCACTAAAAATTTATAGAAAAGAAAGTATGTTTACCGCTGTCTTTTTTTAAATATTGCATTAACTTTCTACCTTGGCAAGCAAACCAGATTCAAGCTGCGTCACTCGAGCCTGAAGCACTTCCACAATTTGTTGATACTCAGTTAGTACACGATGCAGTTCTTGTCTTTGGCGGCTATTTTCTTGATGTAAATGGTCGATAAGACTTTCCCTAAAATATAAACAAATAACGAATAATTTTCCACTCTCAAACCGCGTCAGAATAATTTCAAAATTTCAAATAAGTTCAGGTTTACCTTTCTGCTAATGTATCGGGAGAAATTGAACCATTCCGTGTTGAATCCAGTTGGTCACCAGGTAATGAACTGGTGTCAGAAGTGTCGATTAGGCTATCTACAACCGCGTCGTGATCCAAAGACTCTTCTGGCAATTCAACTCTTGGTGTGACATACGATCGTAGTTCTGCTTGTATCAAAAAGTTTGGCGGATTCTAAAATAATCAAATTGTACGCAATTTAAATTGCAACGTTATTTCTTTTTCCTCACTATATTTTTAAATTAATATACTTTAAAGTTATTTTGCTTACTTCTGGTAGCGAGGGTATAGTTATGAGAGCTTTGAAATACTGTCTTTGTTTAACTGTATTGTAAAATTTCTTCAGTTCTTGAAACTGTTTCGAAAATCGATCACGATGACCCGCCAGGGTGTCAGCTGGCAAAGTGTTATGGAGCTTAAATAAAATTTTCACGCAATAATCATATAACTGTGACGCGTCTAGGACGCATGGTATGAGTGGAGCCAGTCGACATTGTCCGCTGACGGTCATGGAATTCGATGGTGTGTTCATCAACGAAGTGGTAACTGAAATAATGGCCTCGAATTGATAAATGTATATAAAACTTTATGTTTATATCTAAATTGAATTTTTAAGCTCAAGCTAGATAACAGAATTTATCATATACCTGCACGTTGTAGGTTTAAAATATCATCCATATAATCAAACATTTCTACCGACATCTGGAAACTGGAAAAAAAGGAAGTTCATAAAATTGCATAAACTTTAGCATTAGCTTTAGCTTTGTTCTTGAACTCTGAACATAATGTTTAGCAAAGATAAAGCTGCAAGCTTACTAGACATTAATGTCATTTTCTCCAATGGCTTCCAATTCTTCAGGCGTTACTTGAAGATTTCCAGGTATCCGTGGATTTCGCTTATGAAAATCCAATTTGGTTATCAACAGTCTTATATACAATTGAATCAACTGGCCATAGCCTTCTCGAAGGTGTTGCCATAGCTTCCCAATATCCTCTAGTTTTCCGCGGTACCGTTGAGAGTCTGGAATTACTTTTGGATGACCCTCGCGCAGTACTTTGTGTAAAACATGACAAAACTTCCACGCAACTATTTGATTCTCTTGCAAGGGTTGTCTTAACATGTACATCCAAAAGATCATTCCACTCTTTTCCTGATATGTACCAATAATAGCGCCTATGTTTGTATAAGGTATATAAAGTACAATGAGGCCTAATTACATCTAACTAACAATAACACAAGTGATTTGTAATATACAACAACTAATCAATCACTATTAAATTATAATATATTCTGGCAAGTAAAAATTGTAACGCATTTCCACCCCCATTGACTAGACAACACTGATGTATCTATCACAAAAATTTGAAAATTCCTTTGAAAGTACAAATTTTTCATCAAGAAAGGATACTCCGCACATGTTTCTCCTTCACTGGTGTTTCCGTAGGGCTCACAGCCTTCCCAATACTGACACTCTAAAAATGAATTGTAATTGATTGAACGTTTTGGATAATATTTTTCCTAATTTTCCATACGGTTCACTTACCAGCTGATGGAGTTGTTTATCTGTGAGTGGAACGATAGTCGTCATGATAAAACCGTGTAGAAGCAGTGGTAGAAATCAAAGCCAGGAAGAATCTGAATACTGATGGTCAGTCCATATGAAAAGTCATCGTCCACCAATTCATCATTCACTTTAAGAGACCTTAAATGAGCGTAACCGACATTGTGACTTTCTTTTGCTTCGTCTGGAAAAATATATGTAACTATTAAGAACCATCCATGCAACACAAAGGTACTTTGTTCAACGAATTCTTATCACTCAAGTATTGTATGAACTTGCATATTCAGCATACACTTACAGCTGATGTTTAAAAGGTATACAATTAATCTAATTGTAGCTCTAAGTTTGCGCATTCATAAGTAGTACATAATTCATAGAGTTTCTATTTTCTCCCAATGAAAAAATTAATGTTTATCTCATTTTTTTTTTCTCTCAATTAGTCTACATGAATTTATGACTCAATTGGCATGATCTTTTAATTAACTACTATATTCTACACAATTTTTACTAGAATTGGAACTATAATATCTCTGAAAGCTTAACATTTTTTCGAATAATTAAAGTTAAAGAAAATTGTGAAAATCACGCCATTTAAATTAAATTCTATAAATTTTAACAAAATTTTTTCAATGAGGTAGATTTAATTATAACCACAAGGTTACTTATAAGAAATGAAAAAAACATTGATTTATTGATTAGTTTAAATATTTAATACTTCATGAAAAAAAATCCAAAGATTAAGAATACATTTTTAAACTAAAATATTTCCGACATACTTTGTATAAGTTCGATTTTATCATGCGCGTGCTCGCAATTCAAACTGAGGTTTAAAAAAATTGAAAGTACGTATGTAATTCGAATTATCGAACGGTTACAGTTTAATCTGTATCAATTATGATATAGATTACAATGATTACAATACCATAATAAAATACAGATAACACGGACAAAAATTTTCGGAAATTCTGGATAATGCTAGAGCTTATTTTACAGAAATAACAGCAGAAAAACTGAGCGAATCAGAATACATATTATAGAGGGCTAAATGATTTAAGTTAATATAAGCTATTTTATTCAATATAGATGTCGAAGAACAAAAAATATTTTCATACAATCTCCGCTATGTGAAACGGCAATTTCGTATGCACGAACCAACCGAATAAGTGCTTAATCCAAGTGTTCGATCTCGGAAGTCCAAATGATGGGTCTTTTATGTTCATTAACCCTCCGAGCGGTGTCACCGTACCGGCGCAGTTAACGATGCACCAGAAAGAGTGTCGTTTACGTTCATTCAGAAACTATCGTAACGGTTGCATTCGTGCATTTAGATGAATAGAGACGCGTGCAGTTCGTTGTGCCACAAATCAAAGACCCGTATACCATCGCAGGTTCAATGGAAACAAACACAATGACCGAGATAAAGAAACACGATCCTCCTTTCTGCACACCGTTAGCGTAAACAAACAACAAACTTAGCGCCTTGTTTTCGGACGTACATAGAAAAACAAACATTAGGGCATCGTTCCAGAATAACCATTCTTGGTAGAGGTATTATGAAACTACGGAGAAATCATGTTAACCGCTGCTTTAAATTATATTTTTCAGAGAACTGTGAATATAAAATTTCGGCGAGAAAAACTAACCGCGTGAATACGGGGTTCGACTAAAAAATAAATTAATATGTCAAAAACTAATAAATACTCGCTATCGAAATTGTATATTCGGGGTCCTCTTTCCCATTCCCACCCGTCTCCAAAATCTCAGCTCGTAACTCGTGTGGGTCGCAGCCATAATTTTTTTGTTCGATAACATCGTATATAATCGTAAATCATCTCGTGATATGTATACGTATACATGTACACATGTATGTGTATATAAATCCGTTTTGTCTGGATCTGTCTGCTATAAAGTAATATACAGGTCACAGATAGACGCGACCGAACTCATGCAAATTAAATCCCGACCTTGACCATGGGGACGCGATAATTCCATCATGACTTTAATTTGTCAGAAGATTGGAATAATGGTTGAGGATGCGAAACAAATTGTGAATTTAACCATTGAATCATTCAATATAATTCTTAAAATAACATCGAATAGACTTGTTCCTGTAATTTGCAGCTTCTTCAGTTAAAACGATTAATATAATTGTCGTAAAAATCATTTTATTTCTTTTCAATCGTTGAAAAATGTCTTTCCCTAATCGAAATAAGACTGGAGTAAAAAGTGGAGCAGAACAATTCGAACGGAATTTACGGCGACATTGTGGAACGAGGAAAATCGGAACGCATAAAAATATAGTGCTTTATATGGATAGCAGATTCTGAATCATACTGTTCAAGAACATATCTTTCACCAGTAGTACATTTTCTAATTCTGCGTCACTGTAACCATTTTTTTACCAATCTTATTCGCGTAATAACGTTGAAAGAACATAACATTTAAAATTATTGTAAATCTTTACTTTATATATTTTTTGGTTTCTGATTTTGAATTAAAAAAATATTTTTATACTCTATAAAACAATACCGCATACTGCAATGTATTTCAATTTTATAATTCACGACAATCGTAAACAAAACTCTCCGTCATTCACGATAAAAACACATTCAGGTGTGTGAAAGTAGAATGAACAGGGCTTCCTGTTAGCTGATGTCAGATTTTTCGAAGAACTATATATACATGTATACATATACAACTCGATAATACGAACAGTATATTTGTTGTTCACTTAATATGACACGAGTAAAATTGTTAACAGTAAAAACCGATTATCGAAACTACTACGATTGTTGAGCACAGTAGCACTATCAACAATTTTGTGATACAGATAAATACAATACCATAATAAACACATTCCCTAACCTATAAAATCCATTAGAACGGTATACGAACCGAAACGAGGTCAAGGACCGCATTTTCATCAAACGCCTTTAATTTTCACAATTTGAAATACCTGTACATCCGAAAATGGAGACGAACCTATTTAATACGTTTACTCAAACACGAGAATATAACCTTACGTCCATTTAAAGAGGTGTCTGCATATTGAAATCATTATTTCGCGGATATAGTGTACCGTTAAAAATTAGAAATGATAATACATACCAAAAGTTTTTCCCACAGCCAGTACATTAAATCCAGGCCGCCTCTGATTCGTTAGAAAACATGTAATTGCGTTAAACCCATTCCTTCGTCAATGCACAAATTGTTTCAGAAGATTACGTAGCATAGATCCGGCTAACGTAAACGGGAACTTCATAAATACACACACGCATTACATTTCGAATATCACTAAATTCAATTTCGAAAAGTGCGGCAAATCATAGACGAATTGTCCGTGGAGCTTTTCCTTCAATAAAGAATTAGATTGGTGATGTACCGATAAGCGACTGCACAAATTCAATGATACGATATCAGATACGATGGATAAACGTTAAACGTAGTGATAAGAGGGATTAAGCAACGATAGATGGTGTTGCCAATAACCAAAGAAAATTCGTAGCTGAATATGAAATAAATACGTGCTTCCCGTTCGCGGACGTGATAGAATACAGTGAATCGCTTGGAATACTATAGCAATAGAAGTAGCGTGCATTCGGTATCAAGCCGTTATTTCGAGCGCTCTTCCAGTGGCGTAGCCGACTCGTGAAACTTGCTGGCGCGTAAACTCTCTTTTAAAGTTACATTTACCTTTACATTCTCCTTTACTCGCTAACGCTTGTTCCACATTTCGTTGTGTCCCATGTCTTTGGTTATCTCCTCTGCTTTTTTCCCTTTGTAATGCCATTATCACCCCGTCATTATTTATCGTCTTCCGGCGCGACTTATCTCATCTTTCTTCGCGTGTCTATAAGTCTCTTTAAGATAGAACAATGAACCTTCGCTGAATTCATCATGAATAACTTCAAAATCCCTAGCATATCTTGATAGTTTTTAACTTTTTCAATTGTTCTTACGTTGACAAACATTAAATTATATATTTTCACGTATATACATATATGTATACTCCACTTTGCTGCGGGTATTTAAATTTATATTTTTTTTCATTGTTTCAAGAGTATATCTTTATATTTCGTATTTTACAATGAAAGGATTATTTTGTTTTTAAATATGTCGGTTTCCTTTTAGTATTTCTAAAGTAGACACGCAGTTTCAGTCGCGTACATTTAATGATGAAATAGAGGATTGGAGCTGGCTTAATAATTATCATATTTGAATATGTTAATAGAGAGTAAAACAGGTCTGCCAGACCATTTGTGATTATGTCGAATGTATTAAGAAAAATGTATTTTTCTCACAGACTTAAACGCGACAACACGTACACGTAATACGTGTATATTACGTACACGTGCACATATTATCATGTCTATGTAACAAATTTTTTAATTGAAAAAATAAGTTCAAATCCAATTACTGATATACACATATATTTTTTAATTTAAAAAATGAGTTATACATAACATTTGATAATAGTTCATAATAAATAATTGTCGATCGCATTTTAAGCCAGCGTATACATTTTAATTATGACACTATACAAGCGCTATAAATGTTGTGTTGGTGAGGTATGAAAATGTGTTTCGATTTCCATATCTGTTTGATATTAATCTACATACATTTGGCCTAGATTTTTAATATATTAATAAACTTTAACATTCGGTGAAAAATTAATTAGGTTTTTCTTTTCATTATATGAAATGTAAATTATGTTTACATAGAACTACTTGTCAGCCAACTATCGCTGTCGTAGAGATAAAATACGCATAGTACATATACATGATATATTTTTATATAATCAAATCAGTTTCATATTTCTATTAAAATGCTTACTAGTAAAATAAAAATATAAATGTATAATATAATTATCTTTGGATTTAAATGGACAAAGTACTCTATTTATTTGATTGGTATTACTATTTATGGTTGGAATTATAATGTCACCATATATTTGTTGATTAAATCAAGTTGATTAAGTAACTTATCAAAGTTTAACATATTCTAATAAAAAATATACATTTCTGAATAATATTCTATCAAAAATAACAATACCAATCATGAATAAATAGTAAGATTTTCTGGTTAGATAGGCCTTGTAAGAAAATTGATTTATATGTTTTATATATTCGTCATTTCATACATTGATACATACACATACATGGTGTCGCCTTAGGTAGTCAAGTGTAAATAATATTTTTGACAAATCGCTTTGATCCATATATTATCAATTATGATCCATTATTAAAGTAAATTATATTCCAAAGATTAGTGCACAATACATACAATATACAATGTGAACAGATACAAAACATTAAATAGAAGTACCTATCCTCTCCCGCTTTATCAATACCCAATGTTTAATCAATTGTGTGCCTCATTTCTCATATATTCTATGAACTTAAAGTATTTCGGCTAGAAATAAATAAAAATGAAATGTACTATTAACTTAAGAAAATAAGATTTATTTTTCTATTAGCACATGTAAAATTACGGATTATTTGTATATATTAAAAAGTTCTATTTCACTAATGCAATAAAAACAAATAATATCACTACGTTAATGTACGGCAATCAATTACTTTTGTCTAGAATCAAATATACAAATCATGTAACATATAATATTTAAAAATAATAAGCTAACATCATCGAGCCTTTGAAAGTTAAAAATTTATTAAGTTTTACGATTGAAGCAATGTGTAACACTTTACCTTATAATACACCTATTTAGTATGTGTATACATTCTTTTAAATAATAAGTACACCAATATTCACTTGTTACCTTATGATGCGACACGTGCAAAAGAAAAATTATATGTAAATCAACTTGTTGAGAATAAAATGAGCAGCAGGAGTAAAAAGATTAATTTAAATTGGAGAAGGATGAAGCGGTGGACAGGCAACCCCCAGCCCCTAGCAACACCCACCACCTTGCGTGTTCCCCTGCCCACCGGTACCTGCTAAACCACCAGTACTTGTTGGGGAATGTTGTGGTCCAATTTTGATGCCGTTTGCCTACACAAATTTAAAATACATTGGTAATAATTGCACGAAAATACGTCAATATTATTGTACAACATGACGATTTTCATTTTACCTCATTGTTTATATCAAAGACACCTTCTTGGATTTTCTCATAAATAACTTTTGCTGTATTGATAAACGCTTCTTCTACATTAGCGGCTGTTTTTGCACTGGTTTCCATAAAAACAAGTCCATGTTCCCTTGCAAATGCTTCGCCTTCTTCTCTCTTCACTTCTCGTTTATTTTCCAGATCACTTTTATTACCAATTAACATGATCACCATATTAGAATTCGAATGTTGACGTGCATCTTCTAACCAGGTTGTCAGGTGATTAAATGTTTCCCTTCGCGTAATATCATATACTAATAAAGCTCCCGCTGCTCCACGGTAGTATGACCGTGTAATTGAACGAAACGCTTCTTGACCTGCCTGTAAGTTGAATAATCTTATTAACAATTACTTCCTTTCGCAAGATTACTTTGATCTTTGATCTTTGCAGTTAAATTAAAAAAAGAAAGCATTAAAATTTTATTTAGGACTATGTACATATTTACTTTTTACGATTAAAATTAACATTCATAGTATTTTAAAACTACATTTATTCATTACTGCATCGAATTGATGATTTTAATATATTCTTCTACCAAATACATGATAAGAGCACTATTATTTCATAAGTTGTCTAGGCATATTGTATGATAAATTAATAATTACAGTATCCCAAATTTGGAGCTTGATCTGCTTTCCATCAATCATAATCATTCGAGCACCAAACTCAACACCTATTGTTAAGTCGTGTACTGGCTGAAATCTCTTGTCCGTAAATTGAAGGAGAAGACATGACTTGCCAACCCCTAATTAAGAAATTAGGTAATGTTTTTATAATATTATTTAATCACAAATAAAATTAATATTACAGAGTAACTATTAATTACATTAACAATATTTTTTATTGAAATACATTAAATGTCTGCTTACGCTAGTCTGGTCAAACAATACTTGAAGTTAAGAAAAAGTTCAAGGATGAACAGCATTGATGTTATGAATAATGATAGTAAACAAGATAATAATACTGTCCTGGTACTAATATTTACAAAAAGTCTGTGATTAGTATTTTGAATTATTCATGTTTTTAATAATGGAATATTCATTCCATAATAAGATTTCGTGGGAAATCTGTTATTAACATAAATAAACCAGCACAAAACTTGTTCCAATTGCCAGAGTTATAAAAAAGAAATCATATCTGATTGAACAATTCGTCAAAAGATACATGATTTTTATTGATAAACGTCATCATGACATTTGCACATTGAACGATCTACAATTATTTTATATTCTGCTAATGAATAGCATTATCATGAAGAGAAACGAAAACAATGGGTCCTGTCACGGTCGACGTAGTAGAGAATGTACATAGGTACCACTTTCACAACGTTTACTTCTAAAAAGAGTACTACGCATTTACCTGTATCTCCAATGATGATGTATTTAAAAAGATACGCGTACGACATTTTGAAAACTCACGCAGATATCAAAGATATTTATACGAACTGCAATTATATTAGAAAACAGAACTGCACTTTTTTGACTGTCTTATCTCTTCTGCTTCAGCATGACGTCACTAAATCGCTTCGGCAATCCTCGGGATATTTCGTATTATTCGTAATCAGTCCGGGTTTCCGATATCGCGCTGCTGTCGCTTCAGTCATTGATATATTTCACAAAGATAGGCTATGCTCAGACTCTGCTATGCTCCAGATTCATGATATTTATAATTTTAAAACGATATGTATGTATGTATATATCAGTGAAAACGAAGTAACATAATTATCATAATTTTAAAACAATCAACAGTACGTTTATGTTTAAACCATAAACTACATCAGAAGTGAAATTCCTTTTTGAACCTTTCATGTTCGTGTCACTAAATTGGATGACCTCAACAGCCTACTAGAACTTCCTTTCGTAAGTGCACCGCACTTCTAGTACACATACTCTATGCCAAAACATTAAAATTACACTAGAAGACGTTATAAGCAAATATTACTAAATTTCATGCACGTATAGTTCCTTTTTTAGTAATGTTTTATTCATTATTGTGAAAGTAATAGACTGTGGGAATGAATTGCAAAAATATCTGATGAATGATGCGTATTAACAAACTAAGAAAATACAATCACTTTGAGTGCCACACAATATTGACTTTTCATAAAACCGTGTACAAATTGTATTTTGGTAGTGTTCTTATTTATAAAAAATAAACATGAAATTTATAGCTATTACAACAAAATAAAACGCAATAAAGAAAAATTTTAGTCGAGATGATATTATGTGGTGAACAATATTGTTAGCCAATGAAATCTTTTTCCAACAAATTGACTGTCCAATGAGCATGTAGAAATGAGCTCTGGTGGTAAGTAAAAGTAGTAAACAAGTGTATGGTGCGAATCGAGCTATCGTCGACGTCGAAGCTGTCAAACATGGCGAGAATGTCGATCTCGAGTTCTGGTCAAAAATGTGAATAGAGGTGTCGGGTTGTGGTGAGATTCGTGAATCTCGGGTGTTCTCGTCGTCGGCAGAGGCCGGCGAGAGATGCGATCGAGAGTTAGACTGTCAGGCCGAAAGTGAATGTGCCGAGTGAACGGCCCCGGCAGTTTTGCGGCCGGGATTAATGTAAGGGCATGCCAATTCGGGAACTATGGGTGCTCAACAGACTAAGGAGAGAATCGTTCCTGCCGGCTCTACTGCGCGACAGATGCGCAAACAACCGCGAAACCTTAAGGAATCGCGGCTAGTTGGCTCCAATATATTTACCGAGCACAGCGGTAACTTCCTTTCCTTATTTTCGTCCTACTCTTTCGCTTTTTATCTTCTGTTTCTTTCTCACTTCCGCCCATTTTTCCGTTCTCTTTCTCTCATACTTTCTTTCCTTCTCGCTCTGTTTCTTGTCTAGTCTCTTTCTCTCTGTCTCTTTTTCTCTTTCTCTCTCTCTCTCTCTCTCTCTCTCTCTTACTTTCTTTCTCTCCCTTACACTCGTATATTTTGCTTACTTTAAAACTGATATTGAATGTAAAAAATTATTAATTATTTAAAGGTCATGGTAAATCGCACGAAAAAATTGCTAAGCCGAAAATAATGGCTTGGTTATGTAATTAATTCACACATACGCCTACGTGTGTATGTATATGATATCCTTATTAAATTAATGATTGGTTGTTAACTTGTAATTGTTTGAGGAAAGAACACCAATTAAATTGGAAATTAGTTTTCTCACTCTTGTAGTTCATTCACACCTTATACTAATTTATTTTTTGTTCTTAGTTGTTACTGCTAGTTTAAATATAATTGTTTCTTTTTTTTGCAAATAGAAACGAAGTTTTTGTTACACAATGTGTAGACAAGTATTCTTTCCTGATTAGTATTTTAATGAGGTGTCATTTTGTATCTTATATATCATGTCATTTTATACGTATAAATAGAATAATAAAAAGCATTACATTTGTTTAAATCATTTGTATGTAATGTTGTGCAGAAGCTCTTTTGCAAAGCAGACCGCTACCTCACATTCCGGCATTACCAGATGGTGATCCTCCAAGCGGTTCCGGCATTCAGCCAATTTCACAGCAAGTAAATATTCAACAACACACTGGTGTTCCTTCAACAGGGCTTTTGGAAGCTGCAAACAGGTCAATTTTGTATTATCATTATTATTTCTATATCTGACTTTAATACTGTCTCCTATTATTTCATAAATATATTGAGTACATTGTATATCATTGCTTAAAATTCATATTTAAAAAGAAAATGTGTGTGTGTGTGTGTGTGTAATTATAATTATATGGTCAACAAATAAAACACAATTCCGTTTGTGTAGAAAAGTTCACTTATTTTTGGATAATTAATATCATTTTATTTTCTATTTTTTTAAAAATACAAAAAAAAATATAAATAAGTTTTAATATGTTCGATTTATAGATGGACTAGTAAGGAAAATCTATTAGCTCAAGAGGAAGATGATCCGCAGTTGTTTGTTGCTCTCTATGATTTTCAAGCAGGTGGTGAAAACCAACTTAGTCTTAAGAAAGGTAATTGCTTGTGATAAAATCACGTATAAACGATAACACAATAGATTCTTATTTATTCAAGTCTTTTACAATATGATTTTTTGGTGTAATAAAACACATATTTTTATTTTTTAAAAATGTATAAACCATACATTAATAAGATGTATAATAAATAATGTATAAATCATACATATTTAAATGTAGGAGAACAAGTTCGTATTCTGAGTTATAATAAGAGTGGTGAATGGTGTGAAGCTCATTCAAGTACTGGTCAAGTGGGTTGGGTTCCATCAAACTATGTCACTCCAGTAAATTCTCTGGAAAAGCATTCTTGGTATCATGGAAGAATATCCAGGAATGCTGCTGAGTATTTGTTAAGTTCTGGAATAAATGGAAGCTTTTTGGTTCGTGAATCAGAAAGTAGTCCAGGTCAACGTAGTATTTCACTGCGATATGAGGGTAGGGTTTATCATTATAGGATTAATGAAGACAGTGAAGGAAAGGTATAATTCTTTCCACTATATGAATATATCTAAATTAGATGTAAACATGATGTGAAGAGTTATCATTGTTTTTAGATGTTTGTCACTACTGAAAGCAAATTTAATACTCTAGCAGAACTTGTACATCATCATTCAATGCTCGCTGATGGTTTAATCACACAATTACTTTATCCTGCACCAAAGCACAATAAACCTACTGTTTTCCCACTTAGTCCGGGTATGTTGAAAATTGTATAAAATTTATGAATCTTACACAGTAAAAACTTCGAGATTGTATTTTCTATTAATACTATGTTACATTACAGAACCAGATGAATGGGAAATCAATAGAACAGATATAGTCATGAGACATAAATTAGGAGGGGGACAATATGGGGATGTCTATGAAGCTGTGTGGAAGAGGTACAACATGACTGTTGCCGTAAAGACTTTAAAGGTCAGGTTTGCTTATTCTTATTACTTTATATAAAGTTTACTATCTTTCAGTTCTGGAAATGTTTCTATGTACATTGTAGGAGGATACAATGGCTTTAAAAGACTTCTTAGAGGAGGCTGCAATCATGAAGGAGATGAAGCACAGAAATTTAGTTCAGTTAATAGGTGTATGTACTCGGGAGCCGCCTTTTTACATCATTACTGAATTTATGAGTAAGGGGAACCTGTTAGACTATTTACGGAACGAGAGCAAGCATCAAATCAACGCAGTAGTTCTGATGCATATGGCAACACAAATCGCTAGTGGAATGAGTTACCTAGAAAGCAGAAATTTCATTCACAGGTGCAATTTTTGAAATTCAGACAGAACACACCTTCGTTACTAATCCCTACATTCATTACTGTGGAAATATTTCATCGTACTTATTTTAGAATTTGTAGTAATTAAAATATTACCAGGAGTCTTAACAAATTTTTTTTATCAAAAGAAGCATTTAAAAATCTCTGATTCTTTTTCTTATAACAAATAAAACCATAAAAATAATCTTTTTTTTTATAACAAATAAAACCATTTAACGTCGCAACTTTCCAAACAGAGATCTAGCTGCTCGAAACTGCTTAGTGGGTGAGAATCATCTAGTGAAGGTCGCTGACTTTGGTTTGGCCCGGTTGATGAGAGATGATACCTACACTGCTCATGCTGGGGCAAAATTCCCTATAAAGTGGACTGCTCCAGAAGGATTAGCATATAATAAATTCTCTACAAAGGTGATGTAATTAATAGTTTTGTCATTTTCACGTACTGGAATAGGGTGTTAAAATCTCTGAAATTGCGATAGATCTGTATTTTACTTTGATTAAAATAATTTTAACATTTAACCATCATATTATTACAGTCTGATGTATGGGCTTTTGGAATCTTGTTATGGGAAATAGCAACATATGGTATGTCTCCATATCCTGGTGTTGATTTAACGGATGTATATCATATGTTGGAGAAAGGATACAGAATGGAATGTCCTCCCGGATGTCCACCAAAAGTTTATGAACTAATGCGTCAATGCTGGCAGTGGGCAGCTGCTGACCGGCCAACGTTTAAAGAAATTCATCACTCTCTGGAAAACATGTTCCAAGAATCCAGCATTACCGAAGGTAAAATGACTATACAAACATTTACTATACAAATATGGACAATATCTTTTTAATGTTTTGTGAAATTATTATTATTATTACAGAAGTTGAAAAGCAGCTTCAAGGTGGAGGAGAAATACCCTTATTATCATACAAGAAATCTCAAACTGGTAGTACTGGAAACATCCACGGACTTGTTCTTGTCTCTGAACCATTACCTTCTTCAGGTATACATGTAGGAAATTTGTAGAATATTATTATTTTATAACTATAGTTTACGGCGTTGTCTTTTTCGAACAAAGTTTAATTTTAGTAGTAAATATAATAATTGGATTGCGGATCTTTCTTTGCGGAAATTTCTTTCTTTCTTCAACAATTTTATCAATTACATATTGATATCCTCTGATTCTTTTAATCTTTCTAATATTTTAAACTTCACTCTCTCATTTTTCTCATAAATTCATAAAACCTGCATAATTTGTTATAGAAACTACTGGTTCCGTAACGAAACTGAGCACATTCACGGGTGGTCTGTCGAGTAAGAACAATAGCAGCATGGTTCAAATGAGGCGTTCTACAAATAAAAAGGGAAAGCAAGCTCCAGCTCCACCTAAAAGAACCAGGTACACTATTTGTCTTTTTATGGTGCAACGAAATCTCGAATAATTCTGTTATAGCTCTTTTAAGGTTGTCTAAAGGATCAACTATCTTAACATTCAACATTACTATGTATATTTGTACTAAATGTTTTTTATTTATTATATATATATATTTTCTATGTAATCGAGATTTCCATTTATTGAAGCACAAACAAATAATGATCTCACTTTAATACGATAACATACTTGGGTAATAGCTTGCTGTCGTCGTGCAGTTCGTTCCGCGACTCTGCGTATCAAGAGCAAGATATTCAAAATACTGAATCGAACACCATGATACTTGACGACGCCACGGATCTAAATGGTATTGATAAGATACTCGAAGGTATTTTCATTCTACTTTAATCGAGCGTACTGATACGTGCACGTACTGCTTCAGTTTCCTACCGTAAGCTCTGAACCCAGCTTGATGCTCGATTTCTTCTGCATCTTTATCTTTCTCCCTGTACTGATGCATATTGGATTCGAATTGGATAGCAAATTATAAAAATCATAAGACTAAATTTATTTAGGTACTTTCATTGTTTATTCTCTTACTAATTTACGTTAATAAACCAATAAATATTTCCACGAAGATTACTAAAGTACTAATATAGAGAACATCTAATATTTATCAAGAAAGACTTGTTTTTAGTTGTCATGAGACATTATTTACATTTCATTATTCGAGCTTACGGAGCATGTTCGCTCTCAGCGAAAGGACTCTAAGCAGAAAGAGAATATGTACCGGTACGGTTTGTTGTTAAATGGGAACTCAGGTATTGCGAGAGATCTCGCAACGATGGCTCAAGGAACGATTGCTGCAGGAGGCTGCGAAATCGAGGAGGATGGAGAGGGTTCTCAGGGTACGGCGGAACCGAACTTCATGTCTCAACCTTCAACGTCTCCGGAACCCATACCTGGACTGGCTTGTTCTCAAAAACAAATCAAATCGAGACCTTATTCATCGAAGGAACCATTACCACCGAAGGTAGGTTTTTAAACGCAAACTTTACAGTGCCACTTTATTAAAATAATCTATGCATAAATATTATCTCATAGGTGGTACAAGTAGGAGCTTTAGAAGTACAGAACGTAAAACGAGCCATTAATCGTTACGGTACATTACCGAAGGGTGCTAGAATTGGCGCATTTCTTGAGTCAATTCGTCAAAGCAGCATGCCGTCGAATCAAGAATCTACTTCGATAACCTCAGCGATGACACCTGGTTCGGTAGAGCAACATGACGCTTCTATCGACAGCTCACAACACAGGTCGCTTTCACCTCGTCAAAGTAATCTAAGAAGTCAACCTCAAATGACCCGCAGCAATTCTTCAAGCGGCGTTGTCAATACTTACCAGCCTCCGAATTCTCCTCGCGGTCGGGTTGTTGCTGTGAGAAAAAACAACCAGTCCGATGGTGTTGGTCTAAGAACTTTTCGGGTCTCGGGTAACTCTAACTTCCGTACTGCAAGTCCGTCGAGATCTGTTCAACCAACATTAGCCGATTTAGAATTTCCTCCTCCACCCGCCGATCTGCCACCTCCTCCGGACGAAGCTTTTTCCACTCCGGAACAGGCTGATCTCCCACCGCCAATTTCTTGCACAGAAATTTCTCAAGTGAGAAGTTCCCCTCTCTCTATACGAAAGGCAAAGAGTACGGACTGGCGAACGAAGGAGGAAGACAACGAACAACAAGAAGATAGAAACGATGTTAGTAACGCAGAGCCTTCTGTTAAAGAAGCCAGTTCGAGATTTGGAGTTAATCTGAGACGCAGAGAAACTCAAGACAGCGCACCTAGAACTTCTGATAATAAAAGAGCGGGGTTTAAATCTAGAATAGAAACAATTGAGCCCGCTGCACCACCGGAAGAAGCACCGCCTCCTCCTCCGCCACCACCACCACCGATTGCTATGAATACACCCCCCGACAGTTTCGAGCGTAAACCCGGCATGAAAGAGATGTTAGAACTGAAATTGATTAATGAAATTAAACAGGGTGCAGAGACGAAGCATGGAACTACTGCAAAGAAACCTGGAATCACTAGCAGTACCCCGTCTGCACCCTTGGATCCAGCATCGCAGTTACTTTCGGAACTCTGTGCTAGTTTTAATATGGATTCTGGTCAGAGGTAGTTAAAGTTAAACGGTTTTGTTTCATAGTACATTTAATTACAGAGGATTATTACTTTAAGCTTTCATTAATTAGGTATTATACACTTAAGTATTATTTGTAGTAATATTGTGTTCAGATTTGGATTTAATATTACTTTATTTTTCATTATCACGCTAGACACGCCCAAAATGAATATGCTGTGTCAACTTTAAAAACCAACGAGGCGACACAAGATCAACAACAACAACAAACTCACAACATTTACAAGGATTCGTCAATGTCATCTCCTGTGACTGAGTCTATTCTGTCCAGCGGGAACGTTGGATTTAAATTGAAAAGGGTGGACAAGCGGAACAATCCACAAAAGGAAGAGACACTCGATGGACAAATAATTGATTTCAAGGCAAGACTGCGAAAAGTCGAGAACACTGAAAAAGAAAAATCTGCAGAGGACAGAAGTAACTTTACCGAGCAGTCTTCAGAATCAGAAGAGCAACAAGATGACAAGCGTAGAAGTACTGGCAGTATTAGTAGTTTGAAAAAGCTTTGGGAAAACAAGGAATCCTGTGATAGCCAGCCTCACAGTCCAAAGCTTAGTGTCCGAGGAGGCAGTAGTAAATCGGAGATGCTTGACCAGACCGAAGATTCGCCGGAAGATCATAGTGGAGCTTCAACTCGTAGTCAGAGGTAACTTAACTTTTCTTTACTTTCACCTCGTAAATTTTCTATTCAGTGTATGTACAAACAAACCTAAATGTAGAGATCTAAATTTATAGCATATATGCTTTCAAATGAGTGCCATAAATGGTATATTAAATTGATATTTGTTTATAGTTCTGGTAGCAAAAGCGATACTAGATTATGGCCACCGCCTGAACCAGAGAAACCCGTCGTGCCAGCGAAACCGCTGAAACCTCTCTGTTCTTCGGCGAAACATTTCTGCTCTTCAATATACGCAACACCGAATTGCGCGAAGCCTCAACACACCGAAGACGATTTAAGCAAGCAGAACATAGATTCAAGAACCGCGAAACAAGCTGTATTGGAGCTCTCGACGTTGATCGAAAGCAGCGTACTAAATCTGAAAAGCAATTCGACGATAGTAATGACCAGCTGGCTCCAACTGTCTGACAAGGTAGGGCTGTTGCACGGTATGTGCACAAACCTCGCTGACAGTGGCATCGCACCACATGCCCGATTTCAATTCCGCGAGCTTCTAGCTAGGTTAGAACTTCAGGCACGGCAGCTTCGCGCTGCAGGTACTCGAAATGTCGCAGAGAATACGAGACTCCTCACCGACTTGCAAAACACGATAAAAGATGTGGTGAATGCCGTGCAAAGATAAACCAGGGAGATTGACAGCCGTTTTCTCCATCTATCTCCACCCTTATTCTCGTCCTCATTTTCACTTAGTACAGTTTGGAATTGTCACGTGCCTAGATTCAGTCGGAAATGTTTTACAGATTTCTTAAAAGATCGTTTACTTTGTATTTTTCCTTCTCGTGCTGAGTATTATTATACTTCCTTGAAGTTTGTTATCCCATTTTGTTTGGGATTCTTTTAGCATGTTTCCATTGTGTCGAACTGTGTTGTTCGTTTGCAATATTTTCCCTGGAGATGACTCGATCGAAGTCTGAATTATGATTATGGAGAGCACACGAAACCGAGGATGCTTGAAAGCAAGGCCTCTTAGCCGAAACACGGCCTCAGTTAAGATATCGGTTTGATGGAAAAGTAATAAAAGAAGAAAAGAGTCTGACGATACAATACTAAATTATCGAGAAAAATATATTCCAATTTTCCATCGATACATTTCTTATTATAGACTGCGATTAGTCATTTTCGTTCGAGTTTAGAAATATTGTTAGTGTTCGGTTGATATCATTAAAGAGGACCGTATAGCGCGCAAAATGTAATTCACTGATATTTTCTATCATTAAGTTTTGAGATAAACAAACGAGTTACTTCTCAAAAGTAACATGAGCGTTGACGTACGATAAATAAGTAAGGATCAAACGTACTGGTTCCTTAAATTTTTTTAACAATAGTTTTAAACTTGTAGTAAAAGGACGAGCAATCGCAGTTCATAAAAAAAGAATAGATAATACATATATGTAGTATGGATAATAGCAAGATATACTTTTTGTATACTGAACACATTGATTTTTCGGAATACACGTTATTACTTTTACGTCGATCCAATATTTAGTCTGCATAAATGAAGTTGTATGTGAATTATACACTCGTCCGCTATACGATAAATGTGGTGATTATAGTTGTCGAGTAAAACGTCTCGGTGTTCTTTCATCGAACTTTCTTGCGCCGTGCTTCGTAATATCGTATGCAAAAGTCTTAGGCTAGATTATAAATCATAAGTGCGAAACTTTTAAGCGAGTAAACCATTTTAATGCGTGAGAGGATGTAACAATTTTTGTATTTGTATAGAATAAGTCGAATAACAGGTATGCTTAAACAGTACAGTAAAACCTCGATCATGCAAACTAATCAGAAGAATATCGTCAAGTTGATGAACTTCTCGATTAATCAAACGCAACTTTCAATTCCATTCTATCCATATTTTATTCGCAATCTATTTCATGCTGTATTATAAAAGTAGGTTATTTCATTACTCGCATCGAGAGTTATTAATTTTACTATTTTGACGCAGTAACTGTACTGAGCACGCATAACCTTCAAATCTTCTTGAATTGTATTAGAACATATTGAAGTAAAATATTTAATACTCGTCAACGTAATGCAATCGTCGTAATACGATCCAATTCGTATTTGAGTAATCGAAAGTTCGATCAAATGTTTGAATAATCAAAAATTGAATTTATTACACGGTCGAATCAAGTCGAAGTTCTACTGTACATTCACACATATAAATCAGCGGGTGTAATTAATCAAGTTCTCAAACATTTTATTTTGTCTACGACGTCGCGTAGACATTCTTCCAGAAAACGCTGATGGAAAACATGACTCCGGATACTTCTTGAAGAATCATAAAAAAATTATTTTATAATTTATACTCGTTCTTATCGTTCACTTTCAGTGCATTTATTAATTAAAAAAAAAAAAAGAAATGAACTATTCAATGAATTTTTTGCAAATTAATTACAACATAATTTCATTCTTTCAATTTTAAGATAGGTATCAACAAATCAAAATTAATGAATCTGATTGTATTATTATTATTAGCATTTATATATAATCTAGCATTTCCAGCCATTAGTGTAATAAGTATAGTTTTTTAACTTTGTTATTATAGTCTTCCATAGATAGATTCCGGAGTCTTAATTTGTTTTATTCCACCACGTAAAAATAAGAAATACGCAACGATAATGAAATGCCACTCTATTTGCAAGTCAAGCTGTTTTTCCTTATACCACTGCCTACGTTATGGCTACTAGAATACATCGATCGACAACGTTAATTATGCGAACCGGACATTTTCCTCTTTTCGGTCCGATTACTCAATTTCTGTTGCATCGTTTGTACCTGTGATACACCGATCGACTTATCTGTTATCTTCAAAGAAAAAGAGAGAAAGAGAGGGAGAGAGAGGATGGAAAGAAAAGAAAAATCTGAGCGATCGTATGAACGAATCTTTGTGAGATGAGAATTTCTAGGTGTATAGATTTTTAAGTGGGATTTTAATCAATTTCTAGTTAGAACTGAGTATATTACTCGAAAGAATATTATCTGTAAATACGTAATCATTTTCAAGAAATCACATATAATATCGTATAACTTAATATTCATTTTAGGAGATCATTAGCCTAATTATATATAATTTTTTAAAAATTATTCCTGATTCTTATCAAATGAAGAATCATGTATTGCAAAGACTGTTTTATCTATTATAAGCAGACAACTAACTGTGAATCTTTTAATCTACAAAGTGTATGTTGTGTGTAACTTTAAAATTTTGTTCAATTATTTTAGTCATTAAGAATATCTACAAGTATAAATTACAATGGTATTGATATGAATAAAAATACAGTGTGTGATTTCTTAAAAATTTAAGTAATTATGGACAATATTTATAAAATTTATTAAGAAATATTTTGAACTATAAGTTGATAGATATTTCATTCAGAAAGCTTTATACCTAGAACTTCTCAGAATTTTATTAATCAGTGAATGTTTAAGTTGATGAACCATCAAAGGATATGAAATCGATGTTTTATACAATATGTATCATAGTAACATTTATGTCTAAGTATTTATATCTATATTTATTTTTAGTTCTTTCTCGTGTAAAGTTATTCCTAAATGATCGACCAACGTACTGATTCACTAATATGAAAATTTTAATATCGCTTTATACATTGATATAAGATCGACGATAGAAATAAAAAGGAATATTGAATCAAATAGTTCTTTGCAAAAATTCAATATATTCTTATTATTTAATATTCTAATTCACAATATCTGGTACTTCTTGCGATCGAAAGCAGTCACTTACAATTTTCCACTTATCTCCCATCGCTGTAATAAGGAAGCTTTGATTGAATGGTTTTGATATTTTGTCATCGTATTTTACATTTCCACCAACTTTTACAAGGAATGTCAGCTGACTTGCCACTTCAGGACCTGTACATGTACACATCAATATACATTATATCATTTGTTCTACTAACAGAGCATTGTTCTGTGCGAATATCAACTTACCTGTTATTGGTTGAGCATCTAAAGTAAATATGTTATGATCAGAAGGTGGCAAATCTGTCCAAAATTTTTGTATATTATCTTTGCCATCAATACCATTTCCATTCCAAATTAAAGTTGCAGTATCCAGATATAACCTTGATATCAGCTAAAACCATATACAACATATTTATTGCAAGAATATTTCAGTTACTTAATTTATTTATACCCATGATAAATTACTTGGAGTTTTTCTTATAATTCACTGACTTTTTAATTAACGATACACCCTATGCATATAATTATAAATTGACTAATTTAGAATAATAAATTCAAACATTATTTAACCTTAAGCACTTACATATCTACGTTTGTCTAAACTTTCATAATAAAGCTTTGTAAATTCTTCAGCCGTTCGACAGGCTTGGTCAATCTTACTCTTCAAATCCTACAACAAATATTATTAATTCTGGATAATAATCATTTACAGCCGGTAACATTCGAACATTGACGTACTTGTTCCATTTTTCATAGCTATCGATTAAGTCAGTTTTTGGAAATTCAGTCTTTTCTTTGCTGTGCTGTCACAAGAAAGCAGGACATAACCCCTGAAAAGTGAATAAATTTATCGTCACGAAAATACAAAAATAAAGAATGATTATTATGACTGATTGCTTCTTACAATTAGCAGGATGTATAGTTAAGTTTAAAGTCAATCTAAAATACAAATTATTTATATATTTTTTAAATAAAATCACGAGTTCATTGCATTTTGTAATTGAGAAGATACACTTGCTGTGACTGCTATATTTTTATTCTCGAATACATATCGAATTCAAAATTTTATCGTCACAATTTTTCAAAGTTTAAAATATCAACAAATCTTAATGTTAAATGAAATAATGCTGGTTTTCTTTTTCATTGCGTGATGGAATAACAAAGAATGATGAAATATTTATTAGTTAGCAATTGAATTCTACATATAATGGTTACAGAAATTACATTCGAAATTATTATGTTTACTAAATTTTCAAATCACATATACTTATCTATGCATTGACTCTGAAAGTTTTCTAAATCATCGACTAAACAGCTTATAGACAATGCGTCAAATGCTTTTTTAAAAAACAAATTCAGGTAAGTAAGCATGCCATAATTATGTAAATGTTATGCAATTTTTAAACATAGTAGGAACTATATTCGATACAAATATTTGTCAACATGGACCTAAAGTTCGTTACCCAAATTTACATAATTTTTCATAGAAACATTGATATTTTATTGTTTTTTGTACGTGTTTATGTTTAATCAGTACAGATAATTCTCATAAGAGGGCGCAAGTTATCCATAAAAATCAAATTCAGATGTCTCTAATGCATTCAGTTACTTCGTGATTTGTTGAATGTTGAAAACTGGTTGAAAACCATTGAAAACTGCTTTAGTGCTTAACGAAAGTCCTAGACGGTGCTAGTTATTTATCGTGCAGATCTCCCAAGATCTTCTCAGCAGATCTTCCTCTATATAGTGATAATCGTAATTTTTCCAGTAATCTTTTTCACCTGCCTACTTTCTCCTTTCTGTTTTTTAGTTCTGACATAATGAAAAGGTATCATAAGAAGCGGCTAAATAAAATAAATAATTTTGATGCTTGTTGTAATTTTAAGTATTAAAAAAAGGCCACATACGAAAATAGCTGGAAAATTGATTATTTCGATTATTTTATGATTATTCTCATGAAAGTTTGATGAAATTCAGTCGTATAGGAGATTGATGGAATTGCGGGCCTGCATATAGTGAAATTGTCAGAGGTTTTGATTCTGCTTGGTTTCCAGAGCAGCTGGTAGTCCGCGCCGCGCGGATAAGAAGAATCGCGAGATCTCACGGTGTTCTCGCGGGGTCACGTGACTCTGCGCTCAGACAGTTATTTTTTTAGGCATGATGGCGCCAAACAGCAGTATCCACATTAATGTAAATATAATATCGATTCGGTGCACCGCGCGAGGAAGAAAGCCATCGGGTGTCCTTACGGAGGCTATTTGAGGGCGTCGAGCGAGCTCAACAGGAGCCCTCGGCCCACGAAGTGAGTAAAACCGAGCTAGTCGCGGCTGCGACTCGAATTGCTAATGAGGACATCTTGGTTAGGCTGCCGTGACAGAGGCGTACTCGGACTACTGCCATCTCGGAGCTACCGATCGAAGAATAATTCGATCGTTCACGATCAAACGTACCGGCTATTATTCGTCACGTGCATCATCGCGCGCGAAATCACCCTTTCCGTCGATAGATCAATAATAAGGCATTTACTGCCTTCCAACCATCTCTATCTTTTTCTCTCTCTCTTACGTTCTGGTTCTCTCTTGCGCGCGCGTGCGTGTTCATGTTTGCGTGTGCGTGTCGAACTTGTGCTCGCGTGTTCGTATCCATATCGTGCGCCTGTGTTGCATTCACGTTGGTGCGTACCTGTGTATTCACGTCGCGTGTGCGTATTTACTTACACTGGTGTGCTGCATGTGCATTCGAATTCATATACGTGTGCGTACAGATGTGTATACCTGAGTGTCGAGATTCGTGTGCGAGTCGAGCCTGTCGCCATCTGTATTGTCAATGTTGTCGGCCAGCAGGAGCACCACCAGCCCAATGGACCCGTGAGCATTTTCGACTCTCCGCCCGATCTTCTTCTAAACGTCTATTCTCGACCGCGAGTCTCGACTTCCACGTGTCGAATCATCGAAAGTCTTACGGCGATCCTTCACGGTCGAGCCTCGGCGCCGCTCGAGCGTCGCCGCGGAGTAACTCCGTCGCAATGTTTACATGCCACCCGCCACGGCGACCAGTTTCTCCAAGATCCTTGTGCTTTTGCAACTGCTCGGGGCCTTATAGCGTTACGGATAAACGATTTTGTTCAAGTTATAACTCTTCCTGCTGGACTGCCCCATTTATAACCTCTCCGCGGCGGCCATCGAGGATCAACGGCCGCAGACCCCCTGCAATACAATCGGTTCATACCATCGGCCCTTTTGTCCAATTTTTATGCTCTCAAACAACTTTTATGTCGTTGGAAATCTTATATGATATCTTTTATTGTGTGCCAGTTTCCAGAATCGTGAATCTGTGTTACCAAATATCTCTCAGTCAGAGCTCTAAATTTCTGGATTTACTTTGCGAAGGAATGCTTTGTGTCTTGCATTTCTGTTCACTGTGAAATTCCAGTTTTTCTGTATATTTTAGCCTTTTTAACTTTGCAGTAGTAGTCTTCGGTTAGATTTAAACATCCTCTTCCCAAATGGCTTTCGTACAATTTGATTGAGTAGATATATCTCACCTTTTTTTTTCCTATGTGTTCAATGCTATATATTACTGTTTTGTTTACATTTCATTTTCACTTGCTGGATTTGTGATTTTTCTATTGCTTCTGTGAGAATGATGAATGATTTTCATTTATTTGATACGATACATAAATATTTGATTCTATACATTGTTTTGTTACAACTTGAGCTTACTGATTAGTCGTATTATCTGATATCTTAACTTTATTCTTTGTAATGTTTTTGTCAATACACCATAATGTTTTAAAAATTCCTTTGATCTTTTTAAAATCAACATATATACATTTGATATATATATATATATAATAATTATAGTGCCAAGCCGGTTTCTTTTTATTTCTGTGAATAAGCCCTGACTTAAATTTTTTTTATTTTGTTTTGTGTGGAGCAAATGTGACAACTATGCTTCTTCTTGTTACAGCTCCAAGAGGAATTCATTTTCTAGATAATAAATACATGGACGACTATGTAGTAAGTAATCAAATCATGGTTCTGTCTTCTTTTGTGTTCTCTGTTTTGTATTTTCGATTGAAGAAAAAACAAATGTTTTAGGGTGTGCGCGGCTCACCTGCACGTGCCACGTACCGCTAGCTCACTTGGTATAGTAGAATGGCACAGCGAGGCAAACGAATAAACAGAAACGACAATGATTTGGCGTCTTGCCCAGGCGCAATCAAAAGGCGCAAATGTCGGCTGGGTCCAGCGACGGGTTCGTCGTCGCTGGCAGCTACCATGGGGCCCTCAGAAGAGGAGGAGACGATGGCGTCGTCCAGTCAAGGAGGGGCATCCTGGACCCCCAGACCTCTTAGCGACATCAAAATCTCTAGTATATACAATCGCTCCTCTGCTGAGGCTCCAGCAGAATTATTTCGTAAGGATTTGATCAGCGCGATGAAATTACCTGACAGTGAACCACTAAGTCCCAATGAATATTGGGTCATTACTGATCAGTGGAAACAAGAATGGGAGAGAGGTGTTCAAGTACCTGTCAACCCAGATTCCCTTCCTGAACCTACAGTCACTATCACGCAGGCAGCACCTGTAAAACAGCACTCTGAATTCAAACTGTAAGTCCTTTTATTTGTACAATTTATATTCTTTTTAAATGTTGGTTTAAGAAAACGAAATCGGAAAGTGTAAAGTAACTACAGCAGTTTTAAGTAACATTGTATCTCATTAGACACATCAAACAGTCTGCAAATTATAAATTTCAGTAGTATATGTGCATGAACAATAATTCGACGTTTTTTAAGTGTAGCAAAAAATGTAGGTCAGTGATGGAATTGCAATTTATACTTTTGTGGTGTATATAATTCTATGAAATTATCCATTGTCTGTTGAGTCAGCATTGCTACCTGATAAAAGTGATTAAAATTGCATTTTATATGTGAAGCACATATTTAAAGAAATAATTGTTTGAAGATGAATGATTTTAAGCTAAAGACACTCGCGTTACAAGTAGATAAAAGATATTATTTCATGCTTTTTTATAATCAAACGTTAATAGTTTTCTTTTATAACAATGCTTTCATAGACCTAAGAAATTCGTAAGGATATCGCGTGACGATTACTTCAACGCAGAAGATCATCATTTAAGCACAACACCAGCACGAGCTGAGAAAGCTTGTGCTTATGACCTCGATGACACTGATATTGCTTGGTTGGATGTATTAAATGGTGAACGTGCACAGGTACATTTGAAGTTTCATGTTTTTCTTTTTCTAAATGTAAAGAAAGTAAATTTTCAAGTAGTTTTCATGTTTATTGAACCAATAGGTTGTTCGTTACGCGAAATTTAAATTATTAAATTATTTTTTTATCTTTTCTAAAATGAATCTATAATAGATGAAATATACAAACTGTACAATGTGGTTAGAGCATTCAAAAATATAATGTAAAAAGATATACTCCAATTTTGTTAAACAATATTTTAGGCTGGGCAATTGCCAATCACGGAGTCGCAACTGGAACGCGTGATAGAAGAACTAGAAGTTCGTTGTTGGGAAATAATACAGACTATCGTAAAAAATGAGGAAGGTCTTGGCATTGAGTATGATGAGAACGTAATTTGTGATGTTTGCAGATCTGTGAGTAATTTTTCCAGTAACACAATGAACATCCATAAGAAAAAGAACTGTCAAATAAAATCCGCGTTTGTTTTGTTTTCTATTAGCCTGATTCTGAAGAAGGAAACGAAATGGTATTTTGTGACTGCTGCAACATATGCGTGCATCAAGCTTGTTATGGAATTACTTCAATACCAGATGGTTCCTGGTTATGCAGAACTTGTTCTTTAAGTCAACGACCAGATTGTGTTCTCTGTCCTAACAAAGGTGGTGCTATGAAGTGTACGCGCAGTGGTCAAAAGTGGGCTCATGTCTCTTGTGCTTTATGGATCCCAGAAGTCAGCATTGGTTGTGTGGAAAGAATGGAGCCTATCACTAAAATATCCAGTATTCCGGTACATATATATTTGCACATTCATATAAGCTTATGATGACGAAATTTCCTTCTTTAATTGAGAAAGCACAGTGGTCGTTATTCAGAAATTGTAATTCATATAATGCAATATTAATAGGACAAACTTTTGATTACAGCAAAGTCGGTGGGCCCTAATATGCGTGTTATGTCGAGAAAGGGTCGGTGCTTGTATCCAATGCAGCATAAAGACGTGCAAGACGGCTTATCACGTGACGTGTGCCTTCAAATACGGTTTGCAGATGAAGGCAATCATTGAAAATGAGATGGCTGATGATGGAGTAAAATTAAGGGTACATTGATCTTACTTTCATCATAGTAGAAAACCAATGAGATACATTTTAGTAATGTAAGCATACGTTAAAAAAAAAAAAGAGAAGAGAAGTGGAGAACATTAATTGAATTTGTTTTGACAATAATGTTTTAATAACAAATAGTTAAATTTGTTAAAACAAATTGAAACACTACTAGGCTGTAGACTAGACAAAGTGACTATATAAGTTAAAGAACAAAATCTAGTAAGTTTGCAAATTTTTTAGAAAGAAAATGTAAATGTTCAATTTACAGTCCTACTGCCAAAAACATTGTAGAACGAATGCAAAAGATAAAGTTCAAGGGGCAGGAGGCAGTATAGGAAGCGGAGCGGACAAAGCAGGATCAGATTCGGAGGACGCAGAATCCAGGAGACGCAAAAGAAAAGACATGACTTCCGAGGAAAAGAATCAAGCACGTGCTGCAAAGTATGTATTACTATTACTGTATTGCAATTAACCATTTACAGTCGT
The DNA here is from genome assembly GCF_050948215.1 of Halictus rubicundus. Lineage (NCBI taxonomy): Eukaryota > Metazoa > Arthropoda > Insecta > Hymenoptera > Halictidae > Halictus > Halictus rubicundus. Next base: position 3,616,935 of record NC_135164.1, on the reverse strand, counting down.
AAGCCGAATATTTCTGACACGGAATGTACGAGCGGAGATAATTCTGATCGTCGAATGCAAAGTACTACTTGTTTGTTAGTAACTACAATTCTTTTCGTCATTTAAAACATTGCTTACTATAATGAAATGTTTTTCACTAATAAAATAAAATATTGTACATGTGGTTTTTGTGTATTAGATTGCAAGAAATAGAAGCAGAATTTGACAAACATGTGAGCTTAAAGGACATTGTTACGCAGCAGTTAGACGTGGATTCTGATGGCATTGTCTATATTTATAATTATTGGAAACTTAAAAGAAGAGTAAGTGACGTTTAAATATTTGATAAATTGATTAGTAAAGTCAGTTTTCATTATTTTATTAGTATGTTTATGAGCAACTAATCTAGTAAATCAGAATACACTTTGAAAGTTTATTTGTTATAGAAACGAAACAGTTCAGATAATAACATTATTTTTCTCGTGTGCACTTTAATTTGAACTTTATAATTCAGATCTAGCTCGAACTAAATGCATTTCTCTATAACTTTAACTACCGTATCGCGACCAAAGTGAAAAGTGTTTTAATTAATTGTTGTTTTGAATCTTTAGGCTGGTCATAACAAACCCCTGTTAGCACCACGTTGCGGAGAGCTTTCCGGAAGTGGATCTCGCAATCAAGGACAAGCAGCAGATCTCGAGAAAATGAGGACATTCGTGCAACTTCGGCAGGACCTAGAGAGAGTTCGAAATCTCTGTTATATGGTGGGCAGAAGAGAAAAACTATGTCGGTCTTTTCTCAGATTACGAGAGCAGACTTTCCACAAGCAAGCAATGGTGATGTCTGGCCCGCCATTACCGGCAGCTGCGGCGGCCGCCGTAATGGAAGCTAATCACGGGCCATCGATCTACGACCGTCTCTACTCCCACCCTGACTCTGAGGACCATACCCATGACTTTGACACGATCGTTGCCAGGATTGCTGGAATTGAATCACCGACCAGTGACGAGAAAAAGACACAACAACAACAGCAGCAGCAGCAACAACAACAACAACAACAACAACCACAACAACCATCGCAACAGCAGCAAGACTTCAATGGTGCCTCTAGTAAAAAGCTATACTTTAACGGCTCCGTCCGCAGAAAGAACCTTTATGGCAGTGATTTGTCGTCCGTTAGTAGCAGCGAGACGGACGCGACGAAAGTGAAAACGGAGAAGAAAACTCTTAAACTGGGAAGTGAATCAAGCACGGAAGACGACGCAAATGCATCAGCGAAAACGAAGCTGTCGCGTAGAAAGGCAAAGAAGAGTGGTCTGCACACGGATAAGTTGCTCAAAGAGAACAGTGAGAACGAGAAGCTTGTTAATAGTAGGTCAAACACGCTTCAACACATGGAGAAGGAGTTGGGAAGCGCTTCCGGTAGTGAAAGTGATGAACTGTTGCCTTTGAACGCCGTGACGACGAAACACCTTACAGCTTCAGCAATATATTCAGATACCGATTCAGACTCTCAGGAGCATACGTCTCATTCGTCGGCAGTTCTGATTACTAAAGCAGCGGTTAAAGAATTCTCTGCTGCGAACTTGTCGAAGAACGCGCAGAAAACCTTCAATAAAGATCCCAGACATACGGAAACTGCTTACCATAGCACTGGAACAAAGAACAAAGAGAATCAAAGTAAAGTTAGTACTAAGAAGAAAGAATACATACCCTCAGCGTTAATAGTACCTCAAAGACAAGCGGCGAAGAAGGCTTCGGAAATTATGCAGCGTACGCAACAGAGTAAGAAAGAAAATCCGGTGCCTGAAGTTCCAACGGAAACAGTGAAGCCTTCTGTAGAGGAGGTACCCAAGTGTTCTACTTCTTCTAAACCACAGAAAGAAAAAAGTCCCAGCAAGAAACAAAAAGAAAGTAAACCCCCGAAGGAGGTCAAGAATAACGATGTCTACGATTTTGATAAGGAATTCGGCGATGGAACAGAAATCTTGGCGTACGTTCCACAAAGGCAAGCTGCAAAGAAGGCTGCCGAGCACATAAAGAGTGGTTTAGGCAGCAAGCCTACGCAACAGCAGATCGAACAAGAGACTCTCGATGGAAGGAAAAAGGAATCTCCGGAAAGTGGCAAACGGAAGGAAGTTAGAAAAGACGATGCTTCTTCTTCGTCCAGGAAAGAAGAGTTGTCTTCGAGAAAGGACGAAATGTCTTCTTCGTCGTCATCCTCATCATCTTCTTCTTCATCTTCTTCATCATCGTCTTCGTCCTCCTCTTCGTCATCTTCTTCCTCATCGAGGAAAGAAGAAGCTTCAAGGAAAGAGGAGTTGCCCTCGAAGAAAGAAGAATCTGCTTCGAGGAAGGAAGAGGTACTTTCCAAGGACAATCGGTCTAGAAGACCAAGGAAACCCAGTGAAAGGAAGTCGGCGCTCTCCAGTAACAGCGACAGTAGCAGTAGCAGCAACAGTTGCAGCAGTTCGACAGAAAGTAGTAGTGATTCTGAGAGTCCTAGTCGTAGAAGGCTCTCGAATGATATAAAGGACGCTTCTTCTTCCACCACTTCCTCCGAAAGCGACGCCGGAAACAGGACGAAGAGTAGATTGGCAACGGCTCCAAGCGCGACAAACAAAAAACAACAATCTGTTAAAGCATCACCGGAACGAGAAACCGAAAGGAAACCAATCTCAGGGCGGAAACTTAAGAAGCTGCCCGAGAAGAAGCTTAAAACTTCCGACGGGCGGCGGGGACCAGAGTTTCAGCCGCCTACTGAGAGAGAGGAACCTCGTAGAACCTCTAAAGAACAACAACAAGAACAACAACAGGAGGCAAAGAAGCAGGATCAGAGAGACAGCAAGAAGCAACAACAACAACAACAACAGCAACCACAACCACAACCAGCCACGGGAACGGAGGCTAATGAGGATCTGCTCCTTGGGGCTGGAGATCATGATGGGGCAAGAAGTGTTTCTGGGTCCAGACCTGCCAAGAAGTCGGGTCAGGCTGCTAAACAACAGTCCCAGTCACGAAAAGAAGATAACAAGACTAAACCTGAGGGCAGAAAGCGAAAACCAAATGAGTTTGCCACGAAGGATGAAAAGAAAGAAACGACCAAAAAACCGGAGAAACGGGTGAGTGAGAAGCAAGTCAAGGAAATTGAAAAGAAAGATGAGGAACAGAGTAGGAAGGACGAGTCGAAGACTGTGGTGCAAGAAAAGATTAACGAAACCATCGAGAATTCCCTCAAGAACGACGACAAGAAGGCTAAGAAACTTGGAGGCAGCAAAGAGGCAGTGAATACGTTGGAGGAGGAGATGAAGCAGCGTAGAGCCGAAAGGGATAGTCCGAAGAAATCGCTTAGGACTGGAGGTTTGGATAAATTATTAGAAAAACGCGAACATCTGGACAAAATATCAAAGAGTAAGAATTCGGAGGTGAAGGTCGAGAAGTTTGTTGACGAAGAAAAAGAAGAGAAAGAAATCTTAGAAGAGCCTCCACAAATAAAGGAAACTATTAAGAACGAAGATCGTAAGAATCACGTTACTGAAAGCGAAATATTAATCGAGAAGGCGAAACCTGAAGAGCTGCCCGAGCAAGAGCCGATTAAGAAAGACATTGTAGAAGCATCACAACCAGAAAAAATACTTTCTTTTGATAAGAAGAAATCTGAAAGGAGCACGGAGAACTATATTGAATCATCGACCATGGAAGTCGTCGTTCCTGTAGGGGAAAATCTTCCAAAGGAGACGCCGGAAGAAGATAGTGTTAAGATTGTTTCGGAGAAAGTTGAAACCATAGAAAAAGATCATCAGAAGAGACGGAAATCTGTGAATCGATCGATCTTCTCGCCGCAGCACGGCAAGGATCCGAGTGTCTCAGAATTGTTTGATTTTGATCAGGATATGCTGACCGAAGAGATGGTGAACGAGGACGGATTCGGTATATCCAGAGACCCGGAGGAACGATCGGCACCATTGAGTTTCTCCTTCAACAACGAGCTGTGGTTCAAGGAGGACTCGAAAGAAGATAGTGCTAGGGAAACTCTCCATCTCGTGGAGAAACTACGCATGGAACTCTCGAAGAAGTCGAATTCTAGTCAGTTTGAATTAGAGGCAGTACCTGTGGACGGTCAGATAAAGAAGGAAGAACCACTGGTGGAGAAGGCGTTTGAACAACAACAGCAGCTACAGCCACCACAACATCAACTGCAGCAGTCGCATCTGCAACACCAGTTGAGTTTGCAACCGGAGAAGGAGACAAAGAATCTTGAACCTACAGAGCCATCGGTCTTGGATGTGAAGAATAACGTTGAAATGCCCGAGGGAGAGATAGTCGTTAACGAAGCCCGTCCCGGTAGCTGTAAAGACACGATAGACGAAAAGAGGAAAACGTGCTACTCAAATACCAATGATAGATACACGGCCTACGAGGAGGATCGAGAAACGAACAAGGTCAGTCTGGTGGAACGATCGAAGCTCGATCGTGCGGAGACCGACGAGAGGTGGGTTCCGCCGAGTACAAACAACTTCGAGCCTACTGATGTTCAACACCTGAATGCTCTCATGGAAACGCAAAATCATCGATACGGCAATCACCAGTTCACTAACGAATCTATTCAAGATAGCGAATCATTGACACGTTCACACTTGAATGCAACTACCTTACAAGAGCAATATCTTCTTCAACAATCGCACACTATACTTCATGGCCAGCGCGAGGCACACGAGAGGACAATACTAGATCAACAAATACCCGAGGAGAACCCTATGGACATGGTGAACAGGCATCTAATAGGATTACCAGCGTCCGAAGACGATCAGGCAGCCGAGATAATGGACAGAGCATTGGAAAAGGAAGACGATGTTGTCAGACAACAAGAATACGATCAGAACTCTCCGTACAACGATGTTAATAGCCGACCGGATACCAGATGGGCAGAGAGTCAAGTTCTGCCCTCTCGTAGATCCACATCTTCGTCGATCACGTCTGCCTCATCCGCCGAGGATCATACCATTCCACCGTACAAGAACGTCCCAGGAATTCCTTTTCCACCGTGCTCGATCGAACAAACTTATTATACAGACTCGAACTACGGTACTGGTCCAGTCTCTCTATTTCCGCCTCAGTCTTGTGCCGCCCCGTTGCCATACCCATCGCCCGGGACAGCCCTCTTCCCGCCTGCATTTGGAGCCGCCTTTCCGGCGGCACAGTCCCTGTTGCCGCACGTGAAGCCTCTGGAGGACTCGCTGAACCTACAAGCCTCACCCTGCACCGCAGCGTTCACGTCTTCCTCGCACAATATGGCGCTCACAGCCGCTATGGTCTCGCCTACTAAAATAGCTACACCTCCACCGCCGCCTCCACCACCACCTCCGCAAGTACCACCACCAACCGAAACCATCGACAGGACACAGCAACAGACGCAGGTTGCCGAAACACCGTCCTTGCCCCTGAACTTCTTGAACGCTATAGTACCAGAGAGTCACATTGCCGAGCCTACCGTCGAGACTATACCCGAAGTCCTAACCGACGCTAAAATCCAACACCCGGGGAAGAAGTCGCCCTCGAAGCCTACCAGAACCTCTGCAAGAGTTACTTCGTTACAGAGTAAGTCCCCAGGAAAGTCTCCCAGGCAAGAGACTCAGAAAGGTGTTCCTGGCGCGAGAGGAAGGGGCAGAGGTGCCAAAAGCTCCGCTCAACATTCTAGTTATAGGACTCGTGGTCGTGGTCGGGGCAGAGGTCGAGGAGGCAGAAATCAACACACAGGTCTCTCCTTGGTCTCGGGCGCGAGCGTCGGACAACACGATGACTCTATACAAAACAAACTGGTCGGCACGGTCTACGACTTCGACTCTGACGAAGATTCCACCAGCGAGGCGAACATCGCCGATTTACGCACCATGAGAGAGAGGAAGAAATCGACGGACGCTGCAACCGCTGGAGTCGAGAGGAGGGATTCGACCGTCGTGGTCCCTGAAAGCGTCCAATCGAGACTTTCTAGTCCCGGAGGCAGCAGGAAGTACCTGGAGGACAGGAGATTATCCTGTTCTCCTGGCCACGACGACTCTGGCGTCGTGGAAAACGAGTCGAACGCTGGACAAAGCTTCGATACTGTTCTACCGCTGATCCCTGGTCCCGTCGACATGAGAACGTACAATTCTACTCTGGATGCGTCCAGTTCTTCCACGTTGCACGGGCAGAGCTACGACAACCATTTCCTAAGTACGTTCACCAGTGTTTCAACGAGCGATCCCACGCTTCCGGACATCGAGGAAGACTTGGACAAGGAATTGAGATCCGCGTTGATCGGCAAACAGGGTCAGGAGGACTGTTCGAAGCCAAGCTTCGATGCCAACATCGACGCCTCTTCTTCCGGTTTCGCGGATGCCAATAAGGTTTCCTTGACGGACTCGCGGAACCAGTTGAAGGTGAAAATCAAAGGTCCGTTCCTCGACGCGAATTACGTTCCTGCCTCATCGGTGCCTCCGTTGGCTCAACAAGCGCCCGTAATCATCGCACCGGCTGCTACCAGTGCTTCCGTAGCTTCCGGAACGTCGAATCTCAGGCGGATGAGGAAGAAAGAGTTGCTCAGACAGTATTGTTCCCAGGACATGAACATGGACGAGCCAGGTTGCGGGAACCTGGCAACGTCCGCACCGATCATCATACCACCTATCAATCGCACAGTAATCACTATACCCAAAGCTGTCGCGTCAATGACCAGTATACCGACCAGAGAAGACTACAAAGCGGTAGTCGACGCGAACATGGAGAAGAAACGAAGAAAAGAACGACCGGCCGGGTTCCTGGACACGAACGAGGAGGAAGGTAACGTGGAAAGGAGACGGGGCAGCGCTACCAACGGCGCCAGTTCTAGCGGAAACACTCCGGTTGTGAATGCGGATCGTCGTAGAGGAAGGCAGAGCAGCGGTGGTAGGTCAACGACAACAACCACGTCGACCACCACGACGAATAGCGGTCCGCCTAAGTTAAAGATCAAAATCGGTAACAGTATAATCGGTGGTCAAGAGACCGGTCAGGACGACAGAACCAGGATTAGACCGCCGAAGAAGCGGTTGAGTAGTATTCCTAGTAGCACGCCGAGTATAGAAGAGTTACGCAGAGAGAGTATGAAATTCAGGCGGATGATCATGGCCGGTTTTGACAACGATGAGAAGCTTCGGCAGAAGAGCAAGAAGGATAAGAATGGCAAGAGAAAGAAACGTCAGTCCAGCAGGAAAGAAGCTAGGGTTCGAATCCTGGAAGGCGGTGCTGCTCCACCGAAGCTGATCATTAGGTTAGGCAAGGGGAACGATTCACCGGATGAACTGCCGATTATGCTGACAGACGAGGAAGAGGAGGACGAGGAGGAACGACATCCGACTGATAGCAGGGTAGGTCCTCCGCCGCCGGAACCGGCGAAGGATGAACCAGTTTATCCGGCGGTGGTTGCGACCATCGAGGAGAAACAGCCTACCGATCCAGATACTGGCGGAAGCGCGCCTAGGAACGTTCGTTCGGCTAAGGTCACGCCGATCAGGTTAAAATTGACACGTTGCCAGGAGGGTTATGAGCTGAAGGGCCCGTCGGTCCACGGTGAAGAGTCCGGTTTAACGACGGAGAAGCAGAGAAGTCCCGAAGTGACGAACGAGGAGGCGAGGAATCCACCGGTGAAAAATCAAGAGGAGGATTCCTCCAGGGAAGAAGAGGAAGAGGAAGAAGAGGAGAGCAATAGCAATTCCGTGCAAAGAGACTCCTCCGCGTGTCCTGCCGCGACTAGTATACCGCAAGGATGCCAAGTTAGGTGATAATTAATGATACTCGTGGAGTAATGGAGCAAGAGGACACGGTGCTCGTTTAACTTCGATTTTGTTAACGTCGAAAACAGACTCGATATGCAATTATGATCGCGGTTGCTAGCGATATGAGCGCACGCGTCGCTGTGATAAGGTGGACAAAAAAGCGTTTCACGAGGTATGGTTCTTTTTATAGAGGCAGATGAAGAATATTATACTTTTTTTAGTCGAGAGCGTTTTTAAAGAGTGCGTTTTAGAATCACAGTGATTTTATATGAAACAAATTTTTTTGTAATTTTGATTCAACAAAATGCAGTGCTCGAATCAACGAAATCTGTTTGGAACGGTGTAGAATGTTTCAATTCGCTTTTCAACAGCTTTTTTCATATGAAATCATCACCTTTTTGGTTGCAATAATTCTTGGACACTCTATAGTCAATGAAGCGTGTTATTGGTTTAGTGGGAAAACGTAGAACGTGGTTCTTTTTTGAAAAATTAAGATCAATCGAATTTAATTATTTATTATCGTCGAAGATCATTGACAATTACCATTTTATGTTTTACAGATTATCCAGTACTTGGGCAAGAAATTAGTCATATAGAAAGGTCCTAATTAGTTAGCGGTGCGCTGGTATCCGACAACTTCCGGTTTCTTGCCAATTGTGTACAGTGGTTTACGAAAATAATCGAAGGCTCGCAGCCCTCTTCTCTAATTTAATATGTAAGTTATTCACAAGGATTTCGAAATATTATGAGTACGGTAAGATTCAGCTGTCACGAAAGGGTGAAAAACATCAGACTCGATCATAAATAACTTTCATTCGCCTTTTTGAAACTTATCATTCAAAAAAATCATTTATAATTAATATTATATACTTTCTTTCTTATTTTAACTACATACACCAACTTTTTATATACTTTCCATTATTAGTAAGGTCCGGTTTTCTATTTATTTGATAGTTTTACATAAGGTAGAACACACATTTTTTCCAGGAAAGGTGCATTTTTTTTTGTCGAAGATGAAAGTTATCTATGATCTAACGTAGCAATTAACACAAATTCTAATAATATTAGACGTTACCATTTGTTTGGGTGACATTCAAAGCTAAAGTAAACACATTCTATCATAATTTTCAACTGTGAATTTGATTGTTGCGTTGTATCGTGCTTATGGATAGTATTTCGAAATATACAGTGTAACATACATACATGTTATCTTCGTTAAATTATCGATAAGAAATGTTGAAACATTTTCGCGATCCACTGTACTCGGTCGGGTACCTGAAGCTTCAACAGAGACTTGAACAATATTTTTCAAATAAGAAACAACTGCTTTACAGACAGTTGAGTCAGAAAGAAACTCCTAAAAATGGGGAACGATGGATACAATTGAGGAATATAAATGTTGTCAGTGCCCACTAAGCCCGCAATACGGTACCTTTTATGATTTTGTACAAGATTATACGGAGTTAATAAGAAAATCATTATTTATATAACGTTGATGGTAATATTTGCAAAACCTTTTTATCCTAAATGTTTTTGAATTTGTCTTATATGGCTGAAAAAATGAAATCGTTATCTATTTCTCGGTATTACGAACGAACGTCTTTTAGACAGACTTCACCTTCTCACGGCGACCGAAAACGTTCAGTTTGACGAGAGAGGAAACAAGGTGATAGGAACTTCTAAGATATACTCGTTTCGGACTCGCTACAAAGGACATTCTCCGACGTTATCGAAGAACCTATGCTCCTCGAGGAATCCGGTTTTATTCTTAACAATACTCGAGAGACGAAACGGGCGTGCCATTTCGCGGCGGCGACGACGACGACGAAATGTCTGTGTTTTTCCTTTTGCGAAAGAACAGACGAAGAACCGGTCGAGGCCGTTGACGAGGATCTCTCCAAAGAATCATATTCATTCATTTAGAAACTCTTACATTTAAAATAAACAAGAAGAATAGTCGTACACTAAGAACATAGTAATCAAACTGCCACATTTTCCATGTTATTAATTTTATTCAAACATGTACATCTAGAAAGTGTGTCTGTATATCAACATTTGTAATAACAAATTAACAAGAACAAACGTTACAAAGTGTCGATATTCAACATACCACTATATAGGTTTGAATGTAATTAATAATATTCAGAATAGAATTTCTTTCATTTGTACACACGTATTGTGTGATTAATCTTGTAGCTCATTATATGTGGGGTAGTTATCTAACATTAGAACTTAAAATGCTATCATCATTTTTGATAATACAATACATCTAGGGAAGTACTATTATTTCATATGTTTGCTCAAAAATTGCATTAGTTTTTCCGGATTTTCCAAAATAAAATAGTCTATTATTTTCATGCTCGCTGTCAGGTGTCGCCTTAGAAGCTTTTTCAAAATTAAAGTATTTGTGGGTTATAGCGATTGCACAGCAAAAATATTTTCTTGCATTATCAACAGTTGTGAAGGCATTTGAAAGTTCATTATTTAATGGCTGATCCTATGTTGATACAAAATAATTGCAAAGGGATATAGCAAATAAGAGGATTCTAGAGAGCACTTCGTACACGGCCTTGTCAGCCCCTTCGCAGTAAGAACTAGTTAATTGTACATATTTGTAATCTACGATTGTATTTAGTTTAAGTCGATGAGACAGAGGGAAGAGTGATTGAGCGAGTGTGTATGTGTGAAGCGTGTGAATGCGCGCGAGAGAATTTTGTAATCAGTGCGAAGCTTACGTGATGGCTGTGTTTTACCACGCGGTCCGATCTTCCAGACAGTCCTGGGCCGTGCAGAAACGTTCGGTAACCCCCTAATTAAACCGTTGAATATCACTCGAGTGATTCCCTTCCGTCAACGAGAGGCCGTCGCTCGACCTTTTACGTTACATGAAAAAAGAAACATAATAGTACATAGTGTAAAATCAAGCGGTAGAACAAACGCGTGTATATCGGGCGGAGTAATTCGAAAAACAGTGTATTAGATAATTCCACAATACTGTCGTCTCTAATGTTATTTTTAGATTTAGAGATGTTAGTGTAACTATTTTTAATCATTGTTATATTTAACTATTTCACCCTATGATAATGTTCCACGTTTCAATCATTTCTCAATTTTTCTGTCACAATATCGTCACTTTGATTTACGCAAAATGACTAGTGGAACGACATTACCTGTGGAATCATCTGGTATTTTGGAAGTAAATCATCCGCCACGAGGACAATGCAGCTGCGCGACAGACAGCCTTTTCCAGCGGAAAATGCAGAACTCGATGAATCCGTATAGTCTAATCGCAATAGTCGTCCACGATTACGCAGTTGTCCACACAGACATCCCATAAATATACATAAGTACGCGTAGTGTAAACCATGTCGATCAAAGCAAATTCGTAAGAACCGTATAACGCACGCATTCTTCATCGTTTTTACGAGTTCATTTGATATTATATATAGTGTCTTAATCGTCAGAACGTCGTTCTGGTTTTTTTATATATATAATATATTATATACATATGTAATATATTTTATATATGAAAAAGTATATTTTACACCGAGTACAATGTTAATAATTTATTCTTATTTAGTGTAAATAAGTTCTATAGAGGAAGTATGTTTTTATACGATAGTGTATATATATATATAAACATATATATATATTATACATAGCATTATACATAATTCGTTCGCTCTCCTTTTGGTTTTTACGTGTTTACTTTGAAAGATTTATATATACATATAAATATATATAATCGGTAATTTCGTATCGAGTCGCGTCGAAATACATTCTATTCCCTCAGGGACGGCTGCGTAATTACGGGATCTCGTTCCCATGGACATCTCGTTATTTTAATGGACTATAAGAGGATACATTGCATCTCACTTTATTGCCCGAAATACTTTTTCCCAGTTCGATCATTTTTTTTAAAGCATTTGTACTTGCAGTGTAGTGCAATCCCCCTCCCCCCTGAAAGTTTCATGTAATGAGTACACAGCGGGTACAAAAAGATTTTGCAGATTTTATAAATTGTTATACTATTAAAACTTTTTAACTTAATCATCGATTGTAATAAGCATCGAGGCGATATGCTCCGTTGTACATTTCTTCGTCTTCTTCAATGTATATATTATAAAAGAATTGAGTATGCAAACGCGTTTTGTATCCACTGGGTATTTATTTGGAAAATAGATGGCAAGGATAACTTAAGGTCACTCTGTCGTTTTTCATTATACATAATAAGTTGTTACTCGTGAAATGAGTGCATTTTATTAGTCAAGGAGGCCAGGGGACCCAGTAATCGAAGCACGAAGTCGTTGAAAGTCTACAAAAGCTCTACATAAATTAAATTATTAAAACAAGAGAACAGAGTGACCTACATTTTCCCGTAACATTTTCGCTAAGAATCGATTATGTTTTCATCTTTTTACGATTCTAATCAAACCATACAATATTACCACAAATGTTTTTTACTTCTGACTAAGGAATCATAGAACTAAATCAAAATTGATAGACGTTTCATATAATTTTGTATTTAATAAATCCCTTAATAGATGGAGTCTGAATGTTTTAAGTAAATTTTTTTCCAAATATTCTTGAACTTGGGAAAATATTTCCAGTGACAAAGTTTAGTGAGACACTCTGTATATGGTCGCGACGTAATTCAGATCCGGATCGTGTTGCGTTCTCTTTGCAAAAAGAAATTTTGTCCTCGTTTGGAACTCCGCCACGGTGTTGGCAACGTAGGAAGATTTCTTCCTGTCGCCGTGTATTGCGTAACTTCCGTTTCCTCTTTCGTTGCGAGGACAAAGAAAAGGAAATCAATTAATTAAACAAGAAAATAATGATTATAAAACGTAACTTATTCGCTCGGAAACCCGGGGTACGGAATTTCTCTGCGCGGACCGGTGTACTTTCATCCCAGATCCAGTCAGCAAATCTCATTACGTCCGCTATTGCGTACTTATTGTTCTGTTTTCCTTCTTCTCGTTTTAATTAACACCATCATGGGAATGTCCGTTCCGTTCATTGAAACAGTTCGGAATCAAAATCAAACTTTTTACAAGTATGTAATGCGGAGATTCGTCACGATTAGCGATCATTTCTTGTGTATTTGTAGTTTTCTATCGTTTAATGTTGTATTTTATATATGTATGTGTGTGTACAATACTATGCACACGTATGTATTATATGTACAGATTATCCGTTTAGAAATACCGTGTCCGTGACACGAAAGATCCCTGTGCTAACCGCACGTCGAATTCTCAAAACGTGTTCTATTATCGTTTCTCTGTTTAATTAAGTTGTTGTTTATTACATCTTTTAAGTTATTGACAAACAATGTCGCAGATTGCAAAACTTCTACCGCGCCGCACTCGCATTGTACGATGTTGTGCGCGTGTTCATCTACGACGTTCAAGATTGTACTTGTTTTTATATGAATTTTGATACATCAACACCTGTGCAAGAGAACGTAACGGAACGTTTCTTAAACGTTTACGAATACCTCGTAATGTGTTTTATTTTTTAATATCTTGTTGCTCGTTGTTTATCGATTTTACGTGGGGTCTCATTTAATGAAATCCCGGAGGATGATAATGAGGGAATTGTCGTCGATGGAAACAGTGCAAAAGAAATTTTTTTGTAAATTTTTTCTCTCTTGTAGCTTGATATCGATCTCGAGTGGCAAACATTTTTATTAATATAATTGAAAGATCAACGTATTGCGTATTTATGAGTTGTAATACATTTCTGTAGAAAATGGCGGTGCAATATGCTACGAATACCTAGAATTTTCTATCTACTTGTCTACGTGTTTCAGTGCTTAAACAGACACCGTTCATGAAACTGGAGGGAGAATGATTGAATTTTTTAATTTTTGCACTTGGCTCAAAGATTCCTTTATTTATAATACGTAATATTGAAAACATTGTGAACCGAATATTCTGACCATCATACACAAATGTATATCGTTTCATTTTCTTTCCCTATAAGTCAGCTCCGGACGTCTAAACTGTCTATGCACCGGAAATGCATCTGTACCGGAAGCGGTGTCTCGCTCAACATCAATCTTGTGGCTACGTTTGATATGTACATTTTTTGTTATTTATATCATCGACTTTATCCAACAATTGTGTTTACACTTAACCGGCCATGCTACGCGGACCTGGTGACGAAATAAACAAAAAGAACAATACCATTCGTCACAGTGAATTTGTAAATAAGAAGATTAAAGTTGCAAGGCTGAGATCGACAAGTGGGTTTTAATCGTTTCAATGTCGACTGGTTCTAGGATCGAAAGGAATGTTAATACAATATATTAAAAATAGTTAGAATCCTGAATTTTCGGAGAAGAAATAACGTTACGTGTCTTGGATGCCAGAAAGCAAGAGAATGAGAGAATGAGAGAGTGAGATAGAGAGAATCTCGTCGACGATAAACGGAGCCTTAGCGGAGCCTATTACGTTGTACAGAGAAAGAGAAGTGAAAACTAAGAGAGTGTGAGTGAGAGAAAGGAAGCACGCGCGCCAAGCGAAATCGTTTTATTTCAAATCGTTTCTTACGCTAAGCATAGGAAAAAGAACCCGATAACGATGAATTTCTCATTAAAAGAACAGAACCGTTGGAACGCGTCCACATGTGACCACGAGCGTGGACCCATACAACAAGCCGGACACATGCGCGAGACATATATATAAATATATAAATATATAAATAGTTTTATTATATTGCAAAGTGAAATAATACAATATTTAGCTACTGTATATAATGTAAAAGAAAAAGCTGGTCTTGTAAGATACGGATTAAGGTGTTTTAATGTGCACATAGCCGCGTCATTGTCAATAATCATATTATTACGATTAATAATAATTACAGTTTTTTAAAAAAAAATGAAAACCAGTGTTGAAATTCTTGAGTTATATCTTATTCGACTGTACTCTTTATCCCTATAACACAAAGCGTATTATTGCTGATGTCCGCTAACAGTTTGTTTTATTTAAATTTCAGAATAAGAAATTTCTGCTACAATGATAATTCGTTTCGAACAATTTTGGAACAAATATTGTGCATCAATTTAGTGTCTTATTGATAGTGTCACTATTAAATATTATTTTTTGTCACTAATAAGCTACTTGAAAATTAATGTTTCAAAAGAAGTATTTTCAAATGATCGTACTGCTTCGTTTATTCAACATCAGAGGTCACTGGAAGATTTAAAGAAGTGGATACGTATACTCACAGCAGAGAGGATATTCAATCTGCTGTTCTCTGCTCACAGTTCTGTCAAAACAAAGAGCTTCAGCAAATTCATTTTCAGAGTACTTGTTCAATTAAAATTTCAGACAATATGAAGCCCACTCCAGTAGCGGATGAAATGTTTCCCGAAGGTGCGGGGTCCTTCATTGAGTTGGAAGAGGTAATCAAATTAATTTAAGGTTATGTCCGTTTGAAAATAATTGCGCATAAAATAGTCTCGACAATGTAGAAATAGTAGCTAATTGTATATTCATATACGTTACAAATGTAATTTTAGTTAAATATGGAAATCAATGTTAATTATTTACTAATTATTAAAACCTATTATTTTAGGTTGGAGGTAGTCGTTTGTTAGTTGATCTGACTGCCAGTGAAAAAGCAGTACACGCAGACTTTTTCAATGGTACGTGGTCATTATTTTCTAAAATTTAGAACAATTTCATCAATATTATTAAAATATGTGTTAAAGTTTCATTTGTATTACAGATTTTGATGATTTGTACGATGACGACGACCTTGAGTGAACCAACAACTTATTCTACCAATAGTTGTGCTACAGATGTAGGTGATATTTACTTGCATTCAATTTTTCAGATTATAAAATTCTTGTATCAATAAATAGTCTTTTGCAATATGTGATACATAAAACAAATTTTATATGCTATCTTCTAATTTATCCTTGTAAATCTATTTACATTGGGTAAGAATAGTAAAGTAAACTCTGCATTGAAATAAAATATGCAATGTATTTTGTGGTATTGGATTCGTATAACATCCATAAAAAGATTGAAATTAACGTACAATAGTATTGTACTGCCCTCTGTAAAGAATTGATTGGTTATTAGGTACACATAAGTTTGCTATTGGTTAAAGGGACAATGTCAGTGAATCAAATTATGAACAAGCAGGATCTGCTCTTGCCCCTGTGCTGTCCCAACTGCTTGTTTTACAGCAACGTGCAGGGTATTTATAAACAAAATTTTAAATCAATTATAATAAGCTCGAAATACATAAAACCTAATATTGAAGCAATCAAATAAATAAAGGGAGATAAATTAATGTACACAGTTCATTAACATTATTACAATTTATTATTTTTAGTTCGAAATTGAATCAGACGTGTGCCCGTGTTCAGAATACCTTTTATCTTGGTACGTCGGCTCGGGCGATATTAATTATAAACGTGCCATAAGAAAATGAGTACTGGTCATAATGTCTCGTACACATTAATATCGATATCATTGTAAAGATTATAATTTACAATACATAGATGCTAGTCATATAAACCTGTTAAGATGATGCACAATTAAAATAGCACCCCGGGTTTTAGTCGCGCCGCATAATATGGATCCTGTCGATCGACATGAATCGAGTCTCCTTATTTTCAATTGAGACGTTCTAAAGTTTTTCTCAGTTTTCATTTCTGCGCGATTTCTGTTTGCTTGCATTCGTTTCATTTTTCTTTATTTTTCTCCTTGGCCCCAATCGACATTTAATTCACCTTTTGACCATCCTCATTTCACATTAACAGACTTATCAACGGTGGCAACGAGGTTCCATTTACAAGAGACCCCCGATAACCGTTACTCGTGCACATCTTGATGGCGTACGAGAATGAGAGCGATATCGATGACGACCAAATCGAATACGCTACTAACGGTGACGAGTATCCTGGAAAATAAAAATACTGTCATATTCGAACATACAGATTACAAATTATTGTGAATTCTAGCTCATAGAAAAATATGCTGTATTATAATACCATGAAACGACTTCATTGTAATCTGGAATTTATAAATTTATACCAACCCTGAGTCCAGCCCCGAGAAAGTCGTTCGGAGTGCTAGTTAACTTCGAGATCACTATCGGCTTGGTCATCTTGGTCACTTTCCTCCTCCTCGTCTTCTTCCTCGGAATAATACTGCGAGGGTGGCGACAGAACATCCTCGGAAAGTGAAGTGTGAGAAGATGAGGGGGGTCGAGAACCTTCTAATTTTATGTCCAGGTCTTCCATAGAAGTACTTGGTCCAGGAATGGTCACTGGGATGAATTTCTCCAAATCACCGCTTGCCAGTTCTAAAGGTAGATTATGATCTTAAATAATCAACCATGACATTGAATCGAGAAGCTTAGATTGCACATGAAACATACGCTCCACATATTTTTCAAGTGATTTCGGAACCATCAGCTTAGCCTTTCGCAAATTTTCCTCGGTACATTCTCCTTTTTCTAAACCTAAAAGCAATTAGTTTACATTAATTTAAAGTAAGTTGATCGATTGCTTAATACTATTTTAAAAACAACAATCTTCGAGTATTAATCCAGCTTATGATAACAAGAAAATAGGTCCTTTACCAAAAGCTAAACCCATTTGCTTTAGAACCTCGATATCATCGTGAATTTCGAACTTATCGTTAAAATTGAACAGGTACTCGGTTCTGCAATACACATGATTCATTACTACAAACTTAAAAAAGAGTGGGCACTTGTAACGATAAAAATATGCGTTTCCAATAAACCGTACTTGTCATTTGAAATGCTGCAATCTATGACAGTCTTTTTGCTGGTATTCACAATCAGGAATGGCAGCTGTATGGCAGAATTTGGTTTGGGTGGGCCACGCAGACTCTCATTGACACGATTACGCTCCACCAAGTTTTTAAAAGAGATATGTGAGAGAATCAGTTGATGTAATTGTTGTGTTTTTGCTTTGATCCTCTCAATTTTTTTCTTTTTGTCTTTTTCAAGCGCCAAACATTCCTGAAGTGAATTAGTTGGCAGACCTAGCCACCTGATTTCTTTTTTCTCTTTTGAGATAATATTCATTGCCATTAAGACATTAAGAGCGTCATACACGCGCCTTCTAATGTTCTTCTGATCATATTGCTGCAAGGAAGGGGTAATGTGTAATATTTGTTCTTAAACTTTCATTGTTTACTTAAAAGAAAAAAAAAAGAAAAGAGGAAAAAAGTGTACCTGATCCGTTAAGGAGTTTATGTGAGCAGGATTAGTGAACTCTCCGACGAGTTCGTCCGCAACCTCGTTGTACGATGTCGTTCCTTTCTTTTTGACTTTTTCGCAGACTTTCATTGAAAAATGACGTAGCCCTTTACCTACTTTCTCTGTTTTTCTTCTCTTACTGTAAATGGAATAAATACATTAATTATTTTGTTCAACATGTCGTAAGTATATGATATAAAGCATTATAGGGGATGTATCATTACTCTGGTACAAAATCGCCACCATCAACATCTTGTCTTTTCCTAGAACCACTGTGGTCTAATATTGGGCTGATATATGTCTTTCCACTTGCATCTTTTACAATTTGTTGATTTCCGGATTGTTGTTGCTGCTGCTGTTGAGACACTATGGCCTGTTTTATATCACTCTAGATAAGAAAACAAATTAATCAACACATTTTTTCCTAAATCGATTTCTCGTTAAAAAAAATAGTGAAAAATTGATTTAGCATAGGTTCTTTAATGGTTTTAATGTAAAAACCCTATTGGAATGAAATTTTTGTAAAGAAAATATACCATTTGCGCAGATGTCAATTGTATAGTCTTGGTCAGTACTGGTTCACCAGCCTTGGCTGTTGCCAGTTTTGTGTTCTGCAATGGTATTGTAACCAATCCTAAAAAAAAGTATTGCTTTATTATCTTTTACTGTAAAATACATTTATTTAAGAAAATTGTACCTTCATGTACTCCATACTATATTTTTATGATAAAAAAAGCCAACATTTATTTGCAATAGTTACTTACTTTGACCAGGAGTTGAAGGGCTCTGAAGATTAAGAGTTCTAAGGACTTGTGCGTTCGATGGCAAAACCTAAATCGAAAGAATTCACAAAATTAAATTGATTGAAATAGTTTTGTAGAAATTCTCAAAATGTTTACTACAAAAAAAAAATCAGCTAACAACTTAAATTTAAAAAGTTATCTGAATATTATACCTGAGATTCTTGGCTCGGAGTCTTAAAGACTTTAAGGCCACCTGCATTTGTTGTACTGACAATACCACCCAATGCTTTATTAGCTGTACTCTGCACTACTTTTATCACTTGTGGATGACCTATAATAGTTACAATTTTCGCTATAATTTCTTTGAATGGTAAGAAAACAAACACATTGATCATATATAACAAAAATAAACAAAGATACGTTTAATTCCTTTTCGACAAAAATGAATTCATTTAAAAAAAATAAAATCACAATTGATCAAAATCCACTAAAGTATGATACATAGAAGCATTATAAAATGAAAGCTCAATAGGTTGCACTATCATTATTATCTGAAGCAACATAAAGCTGCGAACAAATATATTTATATAATACTATTGAAAATAAATATTCAATAACAGTATATTAAATAAATAGATATTCTAATTTGTTATAGCTTCGATAATTTGAATATCAGAGCAATTAATATCTGTGTATTTGAATGAGAAGCATTGAGAAGTAAAAGTGACCTCTTCGCTTGGACAACCAACTGGAGTAAGTACACACTTTTTGGAGACAAAACGGAGTTCGCGAATTATGGAATATGGTAAATATACTTGTTTAAGAGTGAAATTGAAGTCGATGATATACCTTATTGAATGCAGGACAGAAATAATGCGAGGCAGCGCGGCATATGACCAATATGAATATGAAGGAATAAAAGATTTTACAGAGGTTTCCAATTGACAAGAATCGTTGAGAATATAATAGAAATATGTGCACAGGTCCAGAGGGAAAGTGACGGTAGATGGAATAAGCGATCTTAGCAGAAATGAAAGGAAATCAAGGCATTATCGCCGAAGTGTGGCATGCTGATAATTGGCGCGCACTCGGCATACTCACCGTTCGCGTCATGTATGAGAAAGTTCATCGTTTTGTTTTGTTGCGTCATCCTCGAGGTTAGAATTCCGTCCCGGCGTCACCGACGATCACGACGATCGACCGAATGCCGAGTGAAAATAAAAAGATCATAGGTACACTCGCTAATCTTGGCTCGGTCTATCACCAAAATGGCGACTATGTTATAGAACCATTTGAGATCAGAATTTGCGGATATACGGTGGAATAATGTTCGAATGCACACGCGAGAGTAAAAGTCAGCCGTTTCTTTATTGGACTGAATCAAGCATTTTAACAGAACGTTCGTCTGTTCGCGAAAGTAACGCACGGATTTCTGCCTTCCGCGTGCACAGTACGGAATAGAGACGAGCTTGGCGGCACGACAAAGTTAAACAGCTGATTGGTCACTTTCCGAGTCACGTGGCCCCTTCTGTTCCACGTTTATGGGCACTGTAATCTTTGCAAGAAAAACTTGTCTCTAGACATGCGAAACACGGAATACACTAGTATTTCGCGGGGGGTTTATTTCCCCAGGGCTGAGGAAAGCCGAAGGAAAGTTTTGATAGAGGGAGTAATGCTATTTCACCATGTAGTTCTACTCTCTCTCTAATTGTATATAGTGTGTGGCCGCATTCAAAAGTAGCCGCACTTCTTTTCTATGAATTCGACTAAGACCAAAAAGTAGGTATATAATGTAATGTAATATATTTAAATTATTATTGATTATTTCACTAGAGTAGTTTACTTATTTTGAATTATTTTGTTTTTGGAAATTGGACTTCAAGGAAATTATCTACATTATCTATAGTACCAAGTTTTATGCAAATATTTATCAAGACCCAAAGAGATATTACAGATATTTTCATCCCATTACGACGGCTATATATTAATTATTCGAAAATTATTATCAGAATACACCATGTGTCATCGAATATCACACTATTAGAGGGGGAGCTCACGCTCAGTTTAGCTGGTTGCTTTCGTGTTGTCAGAATGTATATAGACAGAGAGGAAATATATATGTAGATATGTGAATACATGTAGATAAGTTTGAACGTCATAATAATTCAAATTTCAAAATTAATTCTGAATGTTTCAACTATAGAAAGATGTATTAACGGATAATGTTTCTATGCAAAACTATTAATACTCCGTATCGCATTTGTAAATATACCAATATGTATTTTAAAATATGGCAATAAAAAATACACAAACGTATGTTCTCGTATACGTGACAAGCACTAAATAAGTACATATCGTTAATAATACATTAACTTGTTGATTGTTGTAATAGAAACAATATCATCGAGAGTGAATTTTTTAAGTAATTATATATCATTGTTGTATTTCATGTTATCTTTTGTTATTGTAGCTTACATGTGTATTTTATAGAATACTTAATTGTGCAGTGACTCAACTTATTGTATACAGTGTAGAACATGCTATCTGTCACAGCAAGACATAATTACCTAAAGAGGAAATTGGTAATGACATTTAAATTTTGTATTAATCTATTCATTCAATGATGTACTCTCATTTTAGATTAAACAAGAGAAAATACAATGGCTGTTGCAAGTATCAAGGTAAATGATATACGAATATGTGTGTACATGTATGTAACCACATAATTACAAGCTACCCTATTGACCATTTATTTTTGTCGTAGATATACATCTGTGCAGAAAGATGAGGAATATCAATACATTAAGAAAAGTAAAACCCCAACAATGCATTTTCAACCGTCTCTACCACGGTTGCCTATTCCTAAGCTCGAAGAAACATGCAAAAGATATTTAAAAGCACAGAAGCCTTTACTATCTAACGAACAGTTTGAAGAAACTTCTTCCAGTGTCAATGAATTTCTTTTTAAAGATGGTATTGATGTGCATAAAAAACTTGTTGAGAAAGATAAGAAAAATCTTCATACTAGTTACATCAGCGAACCATGGTTCGATATGTATCTTAGAGACCGTAAACCTTTACCCATCAATTACAATCCTTTCTTAGTTTTTGTACCGGAGGACAAATCAGAATACAATGTCCAATTAGTAAAAGCTACAAATCTAATTGTCTCGTCGTTAAAGTTTATGAAGTCGTTGAAAGAAAACATACTACCACCAGAGGTGTTTCATTTGAATCCTAAAAAATCCGACACCGATTTATTTCGTCTTGTCACAAGACTGCTCCCATCCAAAGTCAGCTGGTATGGAGCTTATCTGTTCAATGTAAGATAATAGTTTGATTAACAAAAGTGAAAATATTATTTGCTTGTGATATTACCATAATAGAAACTGTTATTTCAGGCATACCCCCTGGACATGTCGCAGTATCACAATTTATTCAATACAACAAGATTACCAAAATTAGACAAAGACGAGATTTATCAAGATAACTCGGCACGACATATAGTCATTATGCGAAAAGGGCATTTTTATTGCTTCGACGTGATAGACGAAAACGGCTACATTTATGAGCCAAGAACAATAGCAACCTGTATAAAGACTATTTTAGAAGATGACAGAGCACCCAATAAAAACCCAATTGGCATACTAACAACCGCAGAACGTAATCTGTGGGCTGACACCAGAGCTCATTTGTCTGGTATTGGTAATGAGAAATTGTTGCAAAAAATAGACACCGCTGTGTTCACGATGATATTGGATGATACAGATATTGGTACCGACTATAATAAATTAATTGGAACATACCTCCATGCAGATGGAACAAACAGGTGGTTCGATAAATCATTTTCGCTAATCGTGACACAAGATGGATACGCTGGAATAAATTTCGAACATTCTTGGGGAGACGGAGTGGCTGTTCTCAGATTTTTTAACGTATGTAACATCAAAACTTAAGTGTTGTAAGATTGTAGAAGAACATTGTAACATTTCACAATAAGAATGACCTCTGCATTTACAGGATGTAAAAGACGACATATCTAAGAAACCAAGATTCCATCCTACCGATGTTCATCACCTTCAGAAAGAAGCAACAGAGGTCCAAAAACTCGAATTCATTGTAGATAGTAAAATAGAAAATATTATCAACGAGCAGAGAATGGTTTACAACGAATGGACGGTACAATTGAGTATCGATCATATTATATGTAACGAGTTTGGTAAAAATCAGTGCAAGAAATTTGGAGTAAGTCCCGATGCGATTATGCAATTGGCATTCCAGCTAGCTCTGTACTATCAGAAGAATTGTGTAGCGCCAACGTATGAATCTTGCAGTACTGCTGCATTTAAGCATGGACGAACAGAAACTATCAGATCCTGCACAATGGAAACAAAAACGACCTGTGAATCGATGACTCGAAAAAATAACACTTTAACCAGATCCGAATTAAAGCAATTAATAATGAATTGTGGTAACGTTCATAATACGCTCACCAAAGAGGCTGCTATGGGTAATTACAAGACACTGATAAACTTGCGTCGCTTGTACTTTATTTTAAAAAACAGTATTATTAAGAATTAACATTAACTATGGTCTCGCACCTTTCTAGGACAAGGATTTGATCGACATTTGTTCGCGTTAAAAAAAATCTATGAACAATCGAATACGCCCATGCCAGCGATTTTTAAAGATCCGGCTTACGAATACATTAATAAAAATGTATTATCTACGTCTACCCTTTCGAGTCCAGCTGTACTCGCTGGTGGATTTGGCCCGGTGATAGACAATGGATATGGAATCGGGTAAAGTATTGATTTTCGTAATTGTTTCCGTATACGTTTAATCTCTATTCTATAATTGTATAAATCAAGTTTACGAAATTTTATTTGTAACTTTTTTGTCCATCATTTAGATACATGATTCAAGACCAAAGACTTGGAGCTGTTGTAACGAGTTATAACAAGTACTGTGATTCTAATGAGTATGTCAATTGTTTAGAACAAGCATTTACTAATATTCATCAAATATTGACATAGATGGTCAATCAGTATCGATTATTACATTGAAACTCATTCAACATTTATATATGTTTACACTTGTTTATGCGAATCTCTATCGTTGTTGATTATATACACGATCATATATTTTTGTACACCGGTTTGGAGAGCTTTTTGTACTGTTACTCGAATAATAAAGGCCTATACCGTTTTTTGTATTATGTTGTCAAATGAATTCGGAAGCGATAAATATAATTACAGTACTATATTTTACATATACCTATGTGCAACACGTACAAGTAAGTATGATATAATACTCTTATTCAATACAACAATTCTGTTGAAAAAAATATATACACGAAATGTATACTGTGTAAGAGAGCGCTATAACACACTCAAAATACCATACATAGGTAAAAGTAGTAGAGCAATAGATTTGACACTACTAAAACCAGATATTTATGCGCATGGTTAATACACAGAGATCATGATATCTGATGCTACTAAGTATCAACAACTATTTAAATCAAAACTCTGCTTACACGTGACAGAGATTTTTTATACTGTCCTGTATATGGTTCTCACAAAAAGTGATCTTACAGTATTTGTTTTTTCAATGGTTACTAATCATGGAATGGAATTTTGTGATTTCAAAGAATACTTTACAGTTGCAGCACTTCTTCTTACATTAAAGTTACAATTTGCTTCCCATTTTTACCTTGGAAGTCTGGAAGAACAATAAAATTTATTCGTATTTAAAAAAATTGAATTAAAAGATACCATCCGATAGTTTTAGAAAGCTTACCATATAAATGCCCACGATTAATCCAAAGAGACCAATGGCTGATCCAAAGATCTCGACGATAAGAATTTTGACGAACAGAGCAGAGTTGGCTGCATCCGCGAGAGCAGCTCCTGACCCCACAATACCGACAGCTATGCCACAGAACAGATTAACAAGACCAACAGCTAAACCTGCTCCAAACATTAAATAACCAGCTAGCCAGTTCTGATTGCGAATTTCCTCCTTTAAAAGAGACTCTTCGTCGAATTTTTCCAACATTCCAGACAAAACGATGGCTGTGATTAGTCCATAAATAGCCACAGCTTCGCAGAATATGACAGAAATTAAATTCTTTGTTTTAATTCTTGGAGCTTTGACGCCACCGCCGACGATTGACACACCGGTCGTATGAATACCTCTGAAAGAGTTTGTTTCTGTTACCTTTGCACAAATAAATGTATAGAATAGGCAGATCTTTGAACTCACAAAGCAGCGCCTACTACAGATAGGGCAACAGCGAGTCCTATACCAAGAGTTGCCCACATGTATGGAGAGGTATTTTCCAAGAACCTAGAATCATTTTTGGCATCAATGTTCTCTTGTTTTTCTTTGTGAAAACGACACACCGTTGTTACAGCATAAGAAATTAGAATCTTTGTTCTTACCATGCAATGCTAACTCGTTCCCCTTTCCCAGTAAATACATGGTACAGTACTGAAAAGAACATTTTTATTTAGAAGCTGATACATCTAATAAAAGTATAAAACGTACTTTTTCAAGTAGCATAAGCTATCAGGTATTTTTTATAGATTATTGGCTTGAGAAGTCCACGATTTAATCTTAGATATGTCGAATATAAAGCAAGTATACCTAAGACTGTAATTGTGGCAGTGGCAGTAGTCACAAAAGTAGTACCCAAAATGTATCTCATCGTGTTACTTTGACTATCCTCGTTACGCGGAGTACTTAAGACGATCGTGGGATGAGTAGATGAATACTCGTATAACAAGTTCACAACATACAACAAACAAAGAATTTCGAAATTTCTTAAAATAAGAACATATCGCGATGAGATTGAAAGGATAGCGGACTCACACCCGTTCTTATCATGTGACGTCTGGTACTCGGTACGTCGGTAGTCGGGTCGTCGGTACTCGGTACTCCGAATGGTTAGGTACACTAGTGACATCGATCGTAGAAGGGCAGTATTAAAATTGAATTTTAAAATTCGTCCAAAAATTCGAAGCGTATCAAACAACTTCTTTTTCTTAGCAAGAAGCTCCTCGATCGTAAAATAAACCAAATCCGTTGTATACGAGTTCGCATAGCATTTGCGACTACGCGTACAACTATAGTTGTATATGTATACATATACACAGTACAATGCATGTTGAAATCGTTAGACTACAATTAGCAGAGCTCTACGAAAAAAATTATCGAAACGATTGTTGAGATTGCTCTGCTTCGATGAACATTTTTTTAAAAGCTTCTCTTATACGTTTATCCAATTTTTAATATAACGTTTCTTATTATTCTTCGCGTGAGAAAATAAACCTCTCTCGCTGATCTCAGACGATACAAACGTATTTTCGAATGGGATCGTTGAATCGTTGCGATCGAAGAGCTTTTATTAAAGCAACCATGGTGGAAATTATTTAACGGAGATTCGCCATTTTTCTGTTCTCTGCGGCCAATTGTTTCCCAGAGTTTCTCGCTTTAAAATACAGCAAAGTAAAATCTCTAACATCTAATTTTAGAAATCGTCACAGCTCATTCGTGTCGTGTCTTGTACCTGGGGTAAAAGTAGTCGCAGCCTGTCGTCAATATAACGCTGATTACATTATCATTCCCTGTTTCGAATCGATCATAAAAATGTTTGCGGCAAAGGGGTAAGAGCACCGTTACAGCTTTTCCCAGGAATTCTCTCGAGAAAATGTCATCGAAGTATATAGAAAGTTTATAGAAAATCCATGTGATCTCGTTCGAATCTCGTTTCAACGATAACGAGAACGAAAACGCGAGAACTAATACAAGAAATAACGACTAGGATCGTGGTTCGTGGTTCGTGTGCTGGTGTGCGTAGCGGACAAAATGAGAAATTGCTCGAACTATTTCAGTCTTCGATTAAATTACGTTGGTAAATTTAGAGACCTAATTTAAGGTAGTCGGCCGAGGGTGACCGGTCTCGTGCACTTTATGCGACATTCGTTCGAACCTCAGAGTTCTCGGGATCTGGGGATCTCGGGAATCTGGTATCTGTGCCTTCGTCAATCGATCGACAGATCAATTTGCAAATCCGGATGGATTCAGATTCGTTTCTCATCGTTAGAACGAACAGGGTCGCGGGGTCTTAACCCTTTGCACTCGAGTGATGACTCTGAAGCACCACTAGAAATTATCGTGGCATTATATTTCAAAGGAATTACGAGAAAGTTTACAAAATATTTGTTACATTACAAAATTTGTATTTAATAGATTACTAAACATTCAAATATTATATGTAGAAATCGGATCAGTTTCGTATGAATAAAATGAAAATATTCTAAGACGGAAGAAAAATTTCGTTTTAGAATGAATATAGCGCCGAGTGCAAAGGGTTAACGTTTGTGCGAAGCATTTCTATATTTAAGTAGCTCGATGCATTTTTCTATTGCGATGAATATTGATGCGATACGATCGTTCGCAGGTGTACGAAATTCCACGAGTTCTTCAAAGTAGCTTACGATGGTGGAATATCGGAGCCGTTCGCGGCTCGTTTCAAGGAATCGTCGGCGAAAGGGGACAGAGAAGGAATGATCAAAGTCCTCATGGGCATGCCATGCGTAAAGAATATGAAAGTCGCCGAATCGTACAGGGGTAAGGATGACGTTAAGGCGGCTGAGATTTACTGTAAGATACGGGGGACAAACGTCGAGAACGGCGAACAGGAAAGTAGAATTAATGCCCTCGCGGAAACACTGTTTATGGCCAGTGTAACCAGTAGGTTGTTCCTGGAGGTTCTGTTCGATTGCGCCCAGAGCTGCTACGACTCGAGGGCTTTCGCGAGCTGCCTCGGATACTGCGAATGCATGCTTGCGCTTCCCGCGAGCTTCTACGATAAGACCGTCGAGAGCATGAACGATTTCTTCGAACGTAGGAAAGCGTGCGTGCATTTGGAGAGCGAGTGCTCCAAGATCTTGAAGCGGTCATCATCCAGGGGAAAAGGCACAAGTCGAACGGCGCGGTCGAACGAACGCGTTCTTCCCAAGACACCCGCCGTCGACGGGAAACCGAACAGCCTTCTACAAAGTACCTCGGACGCTGTGGCCTTGGATGTCGACGAGAAGAGAGGTCGACGTCTCGTGGCCACCAGAAACATCAAGGCGGGAACCGTGTTGATCGTAGGGTCGCCGTTCGCCTACACCACCAACAGGGATGCGCTCGAGACCAATTGCTTGCATTGCCACGCCAGTCTAAAGCCGACCGGCAGCGTAAAGATACCCTGTCGCTCTTGTCGAGCGGTTAGTACAACTTGACTAATATTCGCGGTTCCACGGGAATATTGTAAAATAAAATTGAGAAAGAAAAGAAAAAAAGAACGGTTCATTTCCAGGTCAAATCGATCGGTTTTCGCGGAATCAAGCGCATTCGGTTTGCAAATTGCAAATTTTGAATCTGTATACGGGTGGGGCAATAACTATGTCCAGTTTGAATATTGCCGTTATTTGTAATAATATGAAAAAAATGTTATATAGAAAACTTTCACGGTATAGAGGGGGACATATTGTGACACAAACATTTTCTGCGTGGGTGGAGGCATAGAGGAGATTTCAAAGTCAACTCTATTGTTTTAAATGGAATGCTATGCTTTTTTATCACGATGTGATAGCCATTGTTGAGACGAATTCAGCGAGTTATCATTGAAGGTCATGCAAGGTCAAATATGGTAGTAAAATAAACTTTATTACATTACGGGAGTAATGCAAAGTTGCAATCTTCGTATCCCTGCATCGCGTGCATGTCTTATCGTTTCTGAACTTATTCTAGCACATGCTGCAATTATCCGTTGTTTCATATGTTCTGGTGTAGTGGGTACTTCTTGATAAACAGCATTTTTCAATGCTCCCCAGAGAAAAAAATCTAATGGTGTTAAATCCGGAGAGCAAGCTAGCCAAGAAACTAATCCTCCACGTCCTATCCATTTATTTGGGTAAAGTTCGTTCAGTGCATCTCTTACTCTCCGAGCATAATGTGCTGGACATCCGTCGTGCTGTAACCACATCATTTGGCGAACGTTTAGTGGTACATTTTCTAATAAAGTCCCCAATCTACTTCGTATAAAGTGTTCATATCGTTCGCCAGTAAGATTTCCATCGATAAAATGCGGTCCGATTATTTGATCACCAACGATTCTACACCATACGTTAATTGACCATCGTCGTTGGTGCTCAACTTGTCGTAACCAGTGTGGATTACCGATACTCCAATAATGCATATTATGCAAATTGAGATTTCCATGGTTAGTAAACGTAGCTTCATCGGTGAATATTATTACAAATAACGGCAATATTCAAACTGGACATAGTTATTGCCCCACTCTGTATGTATCCATATGTAGTTTCGAGAATACTTTGCGCGAAATGATTGCCTAAAGCACGTTGTACGCCCGATTCCACGACGGACAAACAACGATCGATTCGGGGTTGGAACGACTCGAGGATCACGATAGCTAATTTCCCGTAGGTGTCTTTCTGTTCGGAAAGGTGCCGCAAAGAAGCATGGCAGGCTTACCATCGGTTCGAGTGCCTGATACTCGACGCCTTTTACGAAGCTCGATCGGAGGACACGCAAACGCAAGTCTCGCACCTTTTGCTGGCTTACAGGATGACG
Organism: Halictus rubicundus; assembly: GCF_050948215.1. Lineage (NCBI taxonomy): Eukaryota > Metazoa > Arthropoda > Insecta > Hymenoptera > Halictidae > Halictus > Halictus rubicundus. Next base: position 3,587,522 of record NC_135164.1, on the reverse strand, counting down.
GTCGCAGGGTCCTTGTCCCCGAAACGCAGGACCGTGGATAACGACGATAAAGCGGACGATGACAAGATTCCGTTTTTAGATGACGACCACGTCAGACGGTATGCCGCAGCTGCGAAAGAGTATCGCAACCGGTTGGGGAGAAGCGAGATTTACCAATCCCAGGATTACCGCACTGTGTTAGCTTTGGAGACTCATTGCGCGGCATTGGACCACCACGTGAATCTGATCCGCGGCATCGAAGCGATTTTCTTGACCAAGTGTTTCACCTTTGTCTTGAGTAAAATGGACGTTGTTTGTTTAGAGGATGCCTTTCTTTGGTTAGCCGTAGGAATGATGCACCATTTGCAGGCTATCAATTGCAACGCGTACGAGATCGTCGAGAACGTGTACAATAAGGAGACTCACGTTTGGGAGCCGCGGGAGATCGGTGGAGCGATCTACCCGACGGTCAGTCTCGTGAATCACAGCTGTTATCCGAATGTCGTGCGTCATTCGTATGTAGCAGGTGCGCCATGCATACCATTTTCTATATGCCCGTTACCGTCAGCATTCGCTTGATCGCTGAAAAGTAATACGTACATATTTAGGAATGATATGATTTACTCATTGTTTCGCAGGAACGGTCGTGGTGAGAACGTTACGGTTTATCGGTAAAGGTAGCGAGATTCTCGACTGCTACGGGCCACATTTCCTCGAAGAGTCGCGGCTACAAAGACGCGAGCACTTGAGCAAAAAGTATCGTTTTCTGTGCGATTGCGAGGCTTGCGCCGGAAACTGGCAGTTTCCGTTACCCGAAACGATCGCTTACAAATGCAGAACGTGCTCGGAACCCGTCGGTTCGTTCTCGTTGAACGGTAATGTTGACAAAGACGACCGACGCGTGTCGACCAACGTCGCGCAACGTTGCAAGTGCAACGAGAAGAAACTCGACCGCAAGAAATTGTACGCACAATTTCGAAAATCGGTCGACAGACGATTGAACGCGATCTCGAAAATGTACGAGGGCCAGTACACACAGGCTCTGCCCCAGTTGATCGAGCACATAAACTTTATTGAAAAGTTCTTTGTTGCGCCCAACAGCGAAACTATCAAAACACAACAATGTATCATTCAATGTTACAATCGGTTTGGCTGCACCTCTCAATAACAATAAGTTAACAATTATATGTATATATGAATACACACACTGGTACATATGTATATACATAATATTGTGTATGTATTGTATAATATACGTACGTATCACATCGATACACACGATTTTGGGATTTATATCACAAAGTGTTTAAAAAACGAACAGAAATTTTACGACATCTCCTTGTATTAGACACCATCTTTTAGTCGAGTCCTATGAGCAGTGCAAAATATTACAAAACAATTGTGTTGACTGCTCTACAGTCACGACAACATTTTCCAATCGGTCCTCGCGCTTTACGATATATATATATATTAATCGATCATTTCGCTAGTATTCCGAATGAATCCGATAAAGCGTTCCTTCGATTCGTGTGGTTGTGACGTGAGCACCGTTAACTACTTAAACACGATTCCGCGTTGCTTGGTATTCGTCGCGTCAACGATTGCCATAAATGCATGCGATACGGCAACATATCGTTACGTGTGTTTTACGCGCTAACAATGTGAAGTCAAAAGAAAATGCGTAGACACTGCTTGTACAGAAAATAAAAATGATATATGTATATACAGTGGATCGACACACGCGTAATTTCACTCGTCGATGTATCTACTAGAAACGCCCAAAAAATATCTATATTAAACTATAACTCGATGGTGCGTGTATGGTGTACAAGTTTGGTATGGTTACCACATATGCGTCTCTCGAATTTCACTGATGATGTGACTGGCTTGAGTTAGCGCCTGCAACAGGAAACACGTGAGTATGTATACGAACAACTTTTGAAACAGTTTCTCTTCGTAGCGTTTCCCCCCTTAACGTGACGCGTCTTGGGCGAACTCTGGACGAGATGTTAAAAAAAAAAGGATGCCATCTTATCTCGGCCCTTGTTGACTCGTTGCTGTCGCAGAGAATAGAAACGCGACGTTAAGGGGAGAGTTGGCGAATCGATGGAACGTACCTTTAGCATGTCTGCCGATTCCTTGCGCCTGACAGCGACGTGATCGCTCTCGTTTAACAGCACCTCGGCCTGATCAGACTTGTACAAGTGAGTCACGAGCTCGCTTTGTAAATTATCTTTCACATAGTTGACTAGGAAATGCATGATAGCCTTCGGTACGCTATCCTGTATAGACTTTCTTACGATATAAAAGTACGATTTGATTAGTCTCTCTGCAAAGCAATATGTTTACTTAGGTAATGAACTGGCATCGAAAGGCAAATCAAGGAAAACGAGATCAGACAAATTCTCTCTATTCTTACCAATAACATCACAGTCCCGTTGCTCCCGTTTGCTAAGCTGTCGATATGTTTGCAGCGGTACCTCCGGGAGTAGATTTACCGGTTTCTGCTGAGGAGATGGTTTCTGTATTTCGATTACTGGATTTGGATTTGAATTCGAATGCGAATGCGAATTTGGGAGGGGAGAACCGCTGTTTTCTCGATTTCTCAGGGGCGAGCCGTCGATCGAGTTACTCGAGTCGGTTTTCCCCTGCGGCAACCAATTACTTAGCAACCAATGATTTGGGTGTCCTTGTTGGTCCTTGTTTTGCTCGGGAAAAGTTGCCACATCCTCTTGACTGTTCGCTGATTTTATACTCTGTTAAGTACACGTTAGAGTAATATTAGTTACGTGAATAAACACACACCGAACATCGCACACTCACGCTCGCGCCAATACAAACACAAACATAAACACTCACTTTCTAATTAAGTCAATCGATACGATTGTTTGCAATGGTGTGACAACGGAAGAATTAGCCATTGAAAAACTACTACGATCAATCGATCGATGATTACTTACGGTGTCGTTTGGCATTATGGGACTCGATGTACTCGTGGCAGAAGGATGTCTCTTATTGTGTTTCGGAATATCCCCGTCAGCATTTTGTAGTATAGACGACGCGAGGACGGCATCTTTATGAAAATCTGGATGCTTTGTGTTTATGTAAGCCAATTCTATCGCAACCAGATTTTCAACCATGTGATTGGTGGCCGGCAGTCGTCGACGCAACAGCTGCGTCACAACGTCGACGATGCGCTCGTGCAACTTTGGGAAACGCATCATTTCCTGTTGCACTTCGGTACCACAGTGCTGTATAATACTTTGCATCTCTTCATGAATCAGTTCCACGCAGCGTAAAGAAGGCTCCTCGAGTCTTCGGATTTGCCGTTTGACCAACAGCTCGAACGAAACTTCTGGCACGAATAGAGCTGGTCTCGGACCAGTCGCGTTTCGAATGGCAGTCAAAATATCTCCTTTCGTGAGGCCGGCTAGCGGATGAATCGAGTCGAGCGTTTTGCCAAACGATTCGTGAAAAATATAACAAATTCGAGCACCACCGTACAACGCCGTTGTTTCAATGTTTTTGGCAGTTCCGTCTATTGTCGAGCAATAGCTGCTCGCGAATTTCGTGATAATTTGTAGTAACGTTTGGCTCTTGTCGCCAACGTCCTCCCCGTACGAATTCAGCAGGCTTTGAAATTGAGACACCATCACGTTTACTCTCATCTGTTTTCAAAAGATACAAGTTCTACCAGATTATGTTCATTTTAGTATTGCATTATTTCTAACTATGTCTCGCGAATGCTCGTTGCTCTTCTACGATCCTGTTACCTTTAATTCTGGAAGGCAGTCCCGAATGTGTTGCATAAGCAAACGATTCAACGTTTTAGCGAGATAAGGGGTTCCATTTCTGTTGGCCAAAGAGGGATATTTCCGCTGTAAGAATGCGGCCTCGTCTCTTAACGCCTCGTGAATACTTTTATTGTTTATTATATCCTGCTGAGAACGATTAACCACCCCGATGATCCCTAGTTTTACAGGAATTACCCTGCCGCATAATATGTCGATAGCATCCGTTCCTGAAACGGCGTGCAATGTAATACGTTTTGTAGTTTGTTGCGACAAACTGAGAATTTCAGGTGATTACCAGCATCCATAAGATCTAATTTCGTCACAACTGCTAAAGTACGTCTTCCATCCGGATCCACGTCTTTGCTGAGTTTTAAACTTTCACTGGTAGCCATGTCGGTATTTGCAGTGACCACAGCCAATATAATGGAATTAGGATTACATATATACTTCAATACGAGCTGAGATATTTGATTTTCTATATCTTCGGGTTGGTCGCCGACCGGTACCTTTGTGATACCAGGGAGATCTATAAGCGTCAAATTAACGACCGTTTTCGAATAAATCTTTAAATTGATCGGTTCCGGACAAATCCCTTTGTTACATCCAGCCATGCGTTCGGTCTCGGTTTCAATTTCTTTACATATATGATCAAAGTTTGTATAAATTTTATTCTTGGTATGTAAAAAAATTCCCCACTCGTCCAGATCCAGCGTTCCATTTTCTGCGCTGCGGTGTTCACGATCTTCTTTAGGAGCATAGACAAGTTGTAACACCAATGGACGTCGAGTGACTATTCCTACACCTCTTGGTAAAAACGATCGACCGACTAAACTTTCGATTACTGAGGATTTCCCAGAACTCTGAAAAGGAAATTATTACTCGTGTCCTATATAGAGATGTCAATGTATTATGTTGAACAAATTTTAACTCAGTCATACTGTTAATAGCGAACAATTTGTTTCAAGTCTAACAATTTGATTTCGAGACAGGATAAATAAATGTTTTATAGTAGACAATTAAAAAAACAAAAGAAACAATGCAGAAGAATGTTTTTCAAATACAATAGTATCAGTTATTAGTCTGTTTTACTGTGCGATTTCATCTATAGAAAAATTAATATTTTAATTCAGACAATCGCGATAGATAACACGAATTTTCACGTTACTAGTAATTTAAACCTATGAACTGACCTGTGTGCCAAGTACGACAATTTGTGGTAGCTGAATAGCATCTGCTCCGACAGTATTAAATACATCTTGCAATTTGTTTATAACGGGTATCAAAGCTTCCATCGTGAAGAAATAAGTGTGAGGTAAATCGATCGAAAGACAGTTACGCGGTTCAAGCCGGTGTAAAATGTACTTCTGCTATAATTACAGCTGTAATTACATGCGTTGTTAATGACACCAAGCAGTTGCCGCAATAAACTCCGTTTTTTGGCGAATATTATACTGGCTTCTGTAGTAATTTCGGTGGTTGTAAAATTTCCGTTAAAATCACTGCAACAATTCTACAACCGCTGCTCCCAACCACCGTTTTCCTGCTCCATAGTCCACACGCGTGCGCATGTCATAATTCAAGGAGCAACAGTAACGTCCACTGCAAATTGTGTGCACAACGTTGCTGAATCTTTTTACCGCTAAATTGCTAAAATTTGAATATGCAATAGATATCGCAGTTTACACGAACTTCGCAAATGCGATTAATCAGTAGTACTTAGCAATTCATTTGATACTAACAGTAACAGCATTTACCACTGTGACCACTGACGAGCCGTAAGAGTGCAAATACGTATATTACTCTATATGATATATATATAGACTGTAGACCGTAGACTGTGGACCAATCACTGCATAGCCACGGTTGATGCGTATGAATATAGATTTACTTCATTTCTACCGTGAAACTCTACTCTGTATACTCTGTGGTTTATGTTTCGACTTTAGGCATATAGGATAGACCTATCTTATCTTATGGGACTTCGTGCCAAAAAAGAAATAGTCAAGGATACCTGTACAAAACCATTGTTTCTAAGTACGATGACTGGTATTGTTGAACATCGTATAGCGTTGGGAAGTGATTCAAGTATTAAGTCTTCAGCAAATTCACAGTTAACACCGCCAACACCTCCTACAACTCACTCGTTAAACGACGAAGTAGATAACATTGATTATCGTTTTGAACAAGCCAGACTGCAGAGTTTTGAAAATTGGCCTCTGCCGTATATTATAGAACCAAAAAGACTTGCGGCTGCTGGATTTTATTACACAGGCGAAGACGATAAAGTGAGATGCTTTGAATGTCGTGTGGAAATATGTCAATGGGTAGAAGGTGATAATCCGATGGTTGACCACCAACGTTGGTCGGCAAGATGCAGATTTATTCGAAAAATTAATTGTGGCAATGTCCCAATCGGAGTAGATCCTAACACAGTTTTACCACCAAGGCCAAGGAGTAGAGACGTATGTGGCCTTTACGGAGTAGAATATAGACATACTTCTGGTCCGGACAATCATAATTTAACATCGGAATTACAATTACCAAGTACAGCAAAACTAAGTTGTTTAGGTTTAGCAAGACCTAAAGGACCAGTACATCCTGAATATGCCAGTTATGATGCTAGACTACGGACATTTGAAACATGGCCAAAAGCTATGGCACAAACAAAAGAACAGTTAGCGGATGCTGGTTTTTATTACACCGGTAAAGGTGATCAAACAGTGTGTTATTATTGCGGCGGTGGTTTGAAAGATTGGGAACTGGGAGATGAACCCTGGGAACAACACGCAAAATGGTTCTCGAAATGTTATTATTTGATGATGGTTAAAGATCAAGACTATGTTAATAAAGTAACAGGTCAGCACATATCACCGCCATCCAAAGAGGTATGTGGAAAAATGTTAAATTTTCGATTTTCTCTGTACATAGATTGTTGTTCTTATATTATTTTGTTCCAGGAAACAATGCAGATGAATCTGCCAAGTTTTATTAAGAAAGTTCAACCTGTATTGATGAGCGTAGAAATGAAGGAACATGCGGAAAGTAATCCTTGTCCAAGTTCTCAATCCTGTTCCGCAGATAGTGGCATAGAAAGAATCGGATCTGTCGCAGAATCTGTAAAAGAAAGCATAGAAGATCTATCGAATGCGAAAACGCAAAACAATAAGACCATAGATGATGCGAGGATGTGCAAAATTTGTTACAATGAAGAATTAGGAGTACTATTTTTACCATGTAGACATATAGTAGCTTGTGTGAAGTGTGCTCTTGGCATGACAACTTGTGTAATATGCAGAGAGCCTGTTACCTTGACCGTGCGAGCTTTCGTCTCATGAGGCGTGATAATATTCCCCACATACACATATACCTACTGTACAGTAAACTTAGAAGTAAACTTATGCTTAAAGGGTATAATACGTTTTGTAACAATAGCTTATTTTAACAATATTTTATTTCAATGTAATATAAATACATAATGTAGTATATAATAATACATAATTATAATATAATGATCTCAATCTTCTTCGTTGAGTAGGACACAGAAATGAGGTTTCTTCAAAGTGTTTGTAACACGTAGCGAACAATTTTGTGTTAAATAATAGTTAGTTTGCTCACTCGCAGATCGTTTCTTCAGTGTAGGCTGCTGAGCAGTGTTTGTAATAAAATTTAATACGAAGAGCACAATTATGTCTACAATAACGTGGACAGCACTTCCAACAATTTATGAATTAAACGAATTCCTCAAAGGTAATTCTAATATTGTAACCTCGACCTTCGATTTATTCGATGTATACAAACCTCGAAAACTTTTGCGAAAAAAGATTGAGGTACCTCAGAATAAAGTCCGTTGAGCCGCAAGTAAGCTGCGCGCACGCGCACCAGACAAATTTTCAAACTCATTTTTCTCGAAAACAAAGCCTTGTATAAAAAAATTTTATTCTATATTTTCGACTCAGTTTTTCATGTAGAATCACTCCCTGCTGCTCCCTGCTCGGTTGTACCACCAGTTACGGGACACGGGACACCCTGTATATCAGTGGCGGCGCGGCATCGCAGCGGTTGCTGCTAGTGATGGGCACCATCGACTAAAAACTATCGACTAAATCGATAGTAGCCAACTACTATTTTCAGTCGACTGATTTTTTAAACTATCGACTGAATTTATGTAGTAGTGGTTGGGTTACTATTTTCAGTCGCTGTTTTACACGTTGCCATCTTGAAATTTCAAATGTCAGTGTCACACGATGAAACAGAAAAGGTTAGAAATACATGATTATGACAGGACGTGCAAATATGCAAGTAATGAAATATGTAATAGATATTTCAATACTTTAATTCATATTAGATGTTAAAATCTTATTGCTATTTATGCGAAATACTTTAATTCATATTAGATGTTAAAATCTTATTGCTATTTATGCGATATAAACTATATATGTGATATACGTAGGCATAGACTATAGCCCGCAATCTAAACGTAACCACTAAAACGAAATTTCAGTCGACCAAAAAATATCGACTAAATATTCGATAGTATGTAGTAACTAAATAGTAATTAGTCGATAGTTGAATTTAGTCGATAATCATCGATAATGCCCATCACTAATTGCTGCTCGCCGTACTCTGTATAATCTTGCCCTCAAGTTTGTGGTTTGAACATTCTGCCGCTACGAAGAATGGCGCCTAAATGCGAATTTTACCATTCTATATGTTTTCTATTTATGACCGAGCAAGTCAAAACTTTTGAAATTCAAATGTTTTCTCGTAACGTTACCCAAGGTGTCATATAGTCGTATATCCTGGTATATCCTTGTCGACAAACGTAGAATGTAAGTAGGTGGTGTGTAATTTTATAGAGGAACTATCAACTTTTTGGATTCAATGGCTACAAGCGCATCATTCTATCGCAATGTTTCGTTACTGACTGAATTAGTTCCGCCCAGCGAGGAATTCAAGCAACATTTTCGTGAGGTACATTCTAGTTACTAAACAAAACATATCCTGTACTTACGTATATATGCATATATCTTGTTGTAATTTGTGTTTTGTATGTAGGGCATGTTTGACAAGCCCAACACGGCAGGTTTTTTACACACGTCTCACTATTTATTAACAATATACGACTCAAAGCGCTTCAAGAAGTTATTCGAATGGCCAGTGACATGTAAAAAAACAGAAGCAATATACCGTAATAATGTTAAGACATTTTTAACAGTCATATCCACAGAAAATCGTGACATCGAATTTCCAAATATACTTGTGTCTCACTTGTTTCATGCTAGTGGTAGCAAATTTACAATTATTATGTGGAAGTTATCACAAGTGGTACTAAGAAAATATATTGTTTCTACAAGTAAGGTGTATACTATCAAAATCATGTTATTACTAACCATTATTTATAATAGTTTGTAATTATTTAATGATGCGTCTATTTTTATAGGTAGTTACGATGTTATGTTTATACCCCAAATGGGAATCGAAGCAAATGTAGGAAAAAAGTTTTTAAAAAAGACATACGCAAAGGTATGTTGTAGTATTTTTGACCGACATCGTGCTTTATCGGAAATGGAAGAAGCAGCTGAAACTTTTTTAAAGTAATTCTTGCGTTCTTTACTATTTATCTATGAACTGTAACATTGCAATTAAGATTGTTTATTTGTCTCTTTGTTTTTTAGAAAGGAAGAACAAAAATTAAATAACATTAAAACAGAAATTTTTGAGAGCGAACAAGTAATTAAAACTATTACAAACGATGCTCCTGTTTATTCTACGATTAAGAAACGCTTGGTGGATATAAATGACAAAGACGTGATACAAAGTTAATATTATACTCAACATTTTATTTTGTATAATTTATATATTCGAATTCAGTTTTTAAATGTTGATATTCACATATTAATTTCAGTGTGGAAAACGACTATACGCAAATGCTTGTATTACCTACAAAATAAAAATTCAATTTTAAAAAATGTAAAAGAACTTAGTCAGAGAGTGAACGATATAGTATCCAGCATCAGTAGCGATATTCAAACGTTGGATGCAAACCAATACCAAAGGATAAATTATTTGGAAATGTCTGAACTGTTTCCTTACAATATGCAAGTAAGCAACATTCCAAAATTCTTTAACATTTACTTCATAATCTAAAGCGATGCATTAAAAGGAAATGTATTTCTCGTTTCAGACACACCTACTTCAACTATACGCAAATGAAAAATTAAATTTACATAATTTTATTCTACTATTCGAATCGATATTGATTCAGTTATATCAGCGATTGAAATTAAATTCGTTGGAGGACCTTTCGGTGTGTCGATTGCAGACAGAATCGAGTTGCAAAGATATAACTGAAGCTTTAAACATATGTCAAATGCATTTATCTGACATCAAAACACTGATATCGGAAACACGTCAGAAATTATATCATATATTACAAAAAAACAACATTGTTCAAATTTACAATGATTTGGAAGTATCTACTACCAATAATGTTCTTCTAATGTCAACACCAACTATAAAAATCGACACCAGTTGTACAGACATAGAATTTGATCTACAAAACCGCCTAGTATTGACTCCAGTGGGAGGTATAACTCGTACTATTAGAATTATTATTATTACGTACACAATACTATATTGACAACTATATTTTAGCTGTATACAAGTCGCTATTTTCGAGATACGAACATTTGAAGCCAAATAATTCTGCACCAAGATCAAAATTCAGAGAAAATTTGTTCGCATCTCATATTAATTTCGATGATTCGATATCGACAATTAACGATGATACACCGTCATTACATGCTCTTCCAGTTTCAAGTAAAAAGAATTTGTTATCTTCGAAACAAGCTGAAAAATATTCTCGATTATTTTCTACGCGTACAAAAAGAAATAACACTACAGGTTTGCAAGCAATATTGAATTATTGTAACTTTGGTGTCCATCACAAAATGTTAAAATTATTTATTTTATTTACAGCAATCTCAAACGTAATATCTGTACCTTCTTGTACCAATACAAAAGCAAACTCGACTGCAATTGCAAATACAATTGAAGGTGTGAATGATATATTAGAACTTGGTCAGAATATGTCGGAAAAGACCATGTTTGACAAGAGTATTGAATTTACTACTCCTATAAAATTGACCATCGCAAAAGATGATGAGCCCGAAGACGCGTCTGAGGTGAAAGATGTAGTGAACATGCTCCAAAAAACATCAAATGTTCTTAATTTGTGCGAAACAATAACTACAGAAATGACGAGCAACGAAACAGAAAGAATTACAAAGACTCAACGAAGGCGTTCGATCAGCGATTTGGTTGAACGCTATAAGAAATTACTTGATCGTGTATAGTAATCATACAAGTAATTAACCAACCAAGACATGGTAAAAAATAATTGCAAGATAAGAGCATCTAAGAGTTTAATAGCCACATATTTTGTATAAAATTTGTAATAAATAATTAGTATTGCATTGTATGTATGCATAGTTTTTAAGCTCTGTATTCTCCTTTGGACTATCTTCCTAAATCAAATCCTCTAGATTGCATGAATGGGGGAATCACCAAGAGAGAAATTATCCATTTCAAGTACATGTTGCGTTGGTTACACTGTTTAAACGTGTACTTCGTCATTTGTATCAAAGAGGACACTGTGATCTCTATGAAGATGAATGAAGACTTATATATAGATCTTGTAATGTAAATTTTACATCACTGATATTTCTATTAGATCAGTGTTTTATATGTAAATACATAGAAATCAGGCTGAAGATATTGCCGGTAGTGAGATTTTGTTTGTATCTCGTTTCGAGGTTATGCCATTCGAAGAGCGTTATAGTTACGAGAAACGAAAGTATCGATGAATTTAAAATGAACTATGAACCGAGAATTATAAAGATATTGTTAAATTAATCAAATTCTACCACATAATATAATATAATATGAAGTTAGTAAAGCCAAATTGGGTTACGCACGATGGTTTGTATATTTCATTCAAGTTTCAAGTACACGTATTTCAAATTTTACACTTACAATATGCGAGTTAAAAATTCAATTATTTTCTAGGTTATCCAATATTTTCTGTGGATATACATCCAGATGGAAAAAGATTCGCTACGGGTGGTCAAGGTATTACTATCTTCCATTTATGTTATGTTTTTCCTGGTTTACTGTTTTCGTTTCTTCGAAATATGATACTCAACCACTCATTTGATCATTTTAGGAGGTGATTCCGGGAGGGTTGTCATATGGAACATGGAACCAGTAGTTAATGAAATTGCAGAATTAGATGAGAATATTCCAAAAATGTTGTGTCAATTAGATAATCATCTTGGTACAAACAATATACATATAATTTAATTTCAATATATATATATATAATTTAATTTTAATTTAAAAGTTTATTATTTTTATTTTATAGCATGCGTCAACTGTGTTAGATGGAGCAATACTGGATTATTGGCATCGGGTGGCGTAGATAAACTCATTATGATTTGGAGGTTGTCCGGTGGAGTCGGCGGCAGTTCTATGTTCGGTGGAAAGTCCAGCGTAGAAACATGGCGTTGCATAGCTACTTTACGTTCTCACGAAGCAGACGTATTGGATCTCGCATGGGCACCACATAGTCCATGGTTGGCTTCTGCCTCGGTAGACAATAGCGTAATCGTATGGGATGCTTCGAAATTTCCAGCCATTGTGGCCGTGTTGAAAGGTCATAAAGGATTCGTGAAAGGGATTACTTGGGATCCTGTTGGGAAATATTTAGCTTCTCAATCTGATGACAAAACGTTACGCGTATGGCGTACTACCGATTGGACAGAAGCAGCGCTGATATCCGAACCGTTCGACGAATGCGGTGGAACCACTCACGTATTAAGACTTTCTTGGAGTCCCGATGGTCAATATTTAGTGTCGGCTCATGCCATGAATGGCGGTGGCCCAACTGCTCAAATAATCGAAAGAGATGGATGGACCCAAGACAAAGATTTTGTAGGGCATAGAAAAGCCGTTACATGCGTGGTATGTAATATAATAGTTATTACGTTATAAGTAGTATTATAAAAAGTATACATACTTTATAATTTATTCAATGATTCTTCTCTTCTTTCAGAGATTCAATGGAAATATTTTACAAAAAAAACAACCAGGATCTTCTAAACCGCAACAGTATTGTTGCGTTGCTATAGGATCCCGTGACCGTTCCCTATCTGTATGGTTAACTTCGTTAAAAAGGCCTTTAGTAGTGATACATGAATTGTTTACGCACTCGGTACTAGATGCTAGTTGGTCACCATGCGGTCTACGCCTAGCAGCTTGTTCTTGGGACGGATCTGTTGTACTTATCGAGTTTACTCAACAGGAATTGGGTCAACCGTTAGATCCTGCCGAACAAGTAATCGTTCAACTTGTGCATTATTGAATTATTTACTATATATTGTAATTTATAATTATAATATGTTAATAGACTGTATACTAGGTTTTATTTCATTGCAGAGTAGTCTTCATGAACGTTTGTACGGTAAACCTTTGGTTCAAGGCAGTTGTACGGTAATGGAAGCACCGGAGCTTCTCAATTTGAAGACAACATCTTCACCAACGTTAACAACTCAAACGCAAACGTCAACAAGTATAAATTCGGTACAGCCTCCGACTACTACGCCTACAACTCCCGCGAAAGGTCCAATTAATAAACAAATCGAAACAAGGACGTCCGATGGTAAAAGGCGGATAACGCCAATGTTTATACCACCGCCATCAGATACAATGTTCGTTGATATAAGTAACTTAAGATAATCTTAAAACATTTTTAATATTACAACGATTCTGTTTGTATATTAGGGACTCATCGATTGCTAGATTGGGGACACCAACATTTACCAGTCAAATCAAAAGTTCGATACTTATAGAGAAGCGAAACGATGTTGTAGCGCCCAATGTTACCGCTTCAGTGAATTCGACCAATACCAATAGTCCAACGTCTACATTGACTTTAAAACGACGCGAACAAACTACACCGAAACTACATCACGCTGCGCCTACTAAAAAGCCAAAAATCACATCTGAAAGAAGTACAAATCAAATTTTACTTCCCCCGTTAAAGCCATCCAGTTCCTTGTCTCAACAAGCTGGCCACTATGCTGTAACCGTGACCAATAGCCAAGGTTTAGCTCATTTACAAGTGTTCAAGGGTACAGATTCTGAACCAACTTGGGATTTATATTTAGGATACAGTGCTGTAGCCCTAGCAGCCTCGCCAGCGGTTATAGCACTTGGTTTAGAAGATGGAAGCCTTCATACGTTTCATCCTGCGAAAGGATGTCGGCCAGCACCTCCTCTGGCTCCGCCCGCACCGCTTGCAAAAGTCCATGCAGTTGGGAATGCGGTAATAATATTTTTACTATTAACCTATTTTTATTTTCGTTTTATTTTCGATAAATGGATGACAATTGTATCTTCAGGTAATGGTCATTTCAAGTTGTGGAGCAGTTCGTGTGTGGGAAATAGGATACTCGTGTAGAATGATAGTTTCCACTTCTGCTGCACACTTGGCAGTACCAGGCACCTCTTTGTTATCCTGCACCTTATACAATGGAATGCCTCATTTAGCCTTTACCAATGCCAGAGCATACATATATCATAAAGAAATGGGTACGTAAATCGATACATGTCTGTGACACGTTTGTGAACGATCGACACCCGAATATATGTAGTATGCTGTAACAAATGTTTACTCACAAACAATATGGTACGTATAGATATATATGTATATATTTAGGTACGTGGTTATTAATTGGCGACAGTCAAGATCCTATATGGCGCTGGGCGTCATTTAATGCGTCCAGTACATCCGGAAGTAGAGCACCCAGGGGACCTCTTTCTTCTTTACAAGAAGGATTATTGAGAACAGCTGGAAATACTTTACCTAATCCAAGATTACCCCATAGCGCTCCCAGTGTAGTATCCTATTTAGAACAACAAATGCTCGCTTCCAGAGCAGTTGGAAGCGCACAGGAATATGTACATTGGCTCATAGCTTTAGTGTCCTTTTTATTGACTCAAGGTAGATTTGAATATGCAATTTATATTTTATATTTACCGATCGTATTTTTCAACCATATATATATCTTCCAGATGGATTAGAGAAACGTTTGAGGTTAATTTTAGATGATCTTTTGGGTCCGAGTCACACATCAGCTTCCAAAAGCATATGGGATCCTTTGATACTGGTATCGGTTCAAGTGTCTGTTACATCGTATTATAAATATAGTATTGTATTATACATGAGGTTGGGTATTGTTAATACGTTATTCAATTTGTGTACAGGGAATGAAGAAACATAAACTTTTGGAAGATGTATTGACCGTTGTTGGTGGACACCTTCGTTGGCAAAGGTTGTATCTCGAATACACGGAACAGTTAACTACGCTAAAAAATCAAACGGTTTGATAGACACTCTATTGAACCTTAACCCCGATATGTGACATTTGTATTGTAATTATTCATACGTATATTATACATCGTGATTCTAAAATGATGTTAATCGATTTTTATATTAATTTAATGTTATAAATTAACTAAGATGTAATGTAAAAAGCCACTTTTAAACATTCTTTTCAGTTCCTAAAAAGCGTAGAATATTCTAACATCATTTAAGAAATTTTTTGGATTTCTTGTACATTTTAAAAGCACGTCGTTATAGGGAAATAAGATTGTACAGTTTTTTATATCGTTTATGTCATAGGCATAAGTAAACTAAACTAATAAAATCGAATTTTTTACTAAAAAATCTCGTGGAAAATCTAACAAGCTTGAAACAGTGTAAAATCAAGATTACTGCGTACAGTGCAATCGAAGTCATTTTTGTCTACAAAAACAGTTGAATCGAGCCATCATATGCCGCATACCTTTGGTCAGCTACACTCCGGGTGATTAATGATTGCCTGCATACGTTTATAAACGTTTCGATATATGTATATATATATAGAGAGAGAAGGGAAAATAAAGAAATTAATTGACAAAAATTTTAACAATTTTATATTACTTCCATACAGTACCATTGGAACAAAATTCTTATAATTTATTTATCTGCAATGCACCATCAGAAAGTATTATCACAATGTCTGATAAGATACGATGCACTGCAAAAAACTATCAGCATTAATAAGAATGTATTTCCGAAATTTGTACCGCAATTATATTCATCGATAAGGAGGAAAACGTGTACAGCAACGCGCAAATGATTGAAAAATACAAATATAGAAAGTAAAAATAGTAAATCTAACAAGATCAACAGCATACCTAATTTTGATTTTCAGATATCAGTTCTGCTCTATGTATGTATACCGTTTTTTCTTTTTAAGAGTTCTAATTATAAATGCAGCTACGTATTTGTCTTTCAATTGACAGAATTCAGAATTCAGATAATGAAAACCTATTTTTATGAAGCATTATAGAAGAATACTATTTTCACATATGCATATAAATTATCTATATATACAATATATGTAAAGAACATGACATACTAACACAATGACAGATTTGCATAAAGCATCCATCTAAACGGGTATACATATAAAAGATCAAATGCTAATATAAGTGCATAGAACATTTCAAATAGTGCATTAATATAAATATCCAATTGAAAAATGTTAGCATTCACTTTTTCACAAAATGTGAACATTCAGTTATTCTACATTCTCTAGAATGAACTATTTTTAAAAATATTCATAACTGAACAACATTATATTATATTATATTATATTATGCTATATTATATTATATAGTTGTACTTTCTTTAAATGCTTGTCACAGAATTTATAATATATAAACTTGAACTTGCGACACAAGTAAATATATAGGAAAATCGTGTTAAGTACAGAAGTCTATAAATTTGTATTTTATAATAAAATAGTAAAAGATGCCAGTTAAATTTGTGTAAATAGGATATGTAACCGTATTAATATAGGCAGAATGCATTACAATACCTTTCCATGTTTCTTCTAAATGATATAAAAAACTTCAAGTACAGGAACTATACTATTGTAAAACTAATTGTAAGTTCATTTCGCTCGACCAATTTCTTTACTTGTAACTATTGTCTGAACAAACTAGTTAATATATTGCAATCGATCGAATAACATTTTAAATATTTACTGGAGCAAAACGTTGTTATTATTATTAATGTATGAAGCTAAATAGTATCTTTTATTTTTTTCAATTAAAGCAACCGTATGTTAAAAATTTCAATCTGTTCAAGTCCAACGAATGGCATCATCAAGAACCATTTTACATACATCGAAAAAATTCCAACAGAAATGCTATCCGTATTCGACTACTATTCTTGTATTTATCCGAATTCCTTTGGTAGTACAAAAATCACATTTTTTAATACCACATCGTTACAACAGGCGTCTATGAAGTACAGTATCATTGTGTACAGTAAGTTCAACAAATGCTCAATTCGAATAACATTTTTGTACCTTCGATAATCATGTTCAATTCTGACATTTACATAACTCTTAAATGAATCCATTCAAACACAAATATGTATTTTATGATCTACATATTGTGCGTTATACACGTATATTCCACATCATAGCACATACAATAAATTATGTACGTTCTAAACAACACGTACAATTCTTTCAATCGGATAACAAGCTATGACTAGTATCATATATGTATATGCAATGCAGGCCACAATGTTACTTACAACATTACCCATTGCCATAAGCTTTGCTATTGCAATAAACTCGATATCAATATCATTGATATATAATATAATTAATGAAATTTAAGCAGTCATGTGTAGTATGTATACACATAAGTATATACACATAAAAATCGTATTGTTTGAATTTCAATAATACTGTATTTAACAGTTAGACCTTCTCAAATCCTAACTATACGAGCGTATATCTCCTTATAAAAAAAGAATTAATCACTATCCATTATAGTGAACTCCTTTAATTCTGATTCGTCGACATAATGATTCTTCGAATTTTTTTCCTCAGTAGACTTTATACACTAAAAAAGTGCCAGTACTTACAAAGTATAATAACATTGAATCGATTTAGAAAATCAATGTACTCACATCTTCGACTCGTATTCGCGGTGCAGATATCTGTTCAGGGAAATGCCACGGTTTACAGTTTGGGTTATTTAATAACTTCCAATTAGGGTAGGCCACAGAAGCTTTATGTAACTTTTTAACCATCTAAAAAAGAAACAGGGATTAACGAGTTTGTCGTCCAAGCGAAAACCTTACTCTCTTTAGAATCAAGCAGGCAAAGTACAGACCTTGGGCGCGAATATTTGTGTAACTTTATTGACTAGCCAAACTGGTAGTTTCCCATGTGGATCAGTGTGAGATACGTATCCCAATTCAGAACCATCCCCATTTCGCGATGGTCTGACAATGTATCCTTGAATTAAGAACACCAACAGCATAGAATTGCATAAAATCTAATTTAATGATTTCAATTTGATCATGATTACAAATTACAGTACCTGTAAGATAAGATGTTGCTCTCACGTATTGTTTTCTTGGTGGATAATCTTTATGGAAAACGGAATGATTTAGAATTAATTGTTCTAAACCGGTATCAAGCCAAGACCTTTGTAGTACAAAATCTCTGTTTTTTAACGGAGATGGACAAGCCACTAATTGGAACATATACAGATTTTTATTTAACGCAATTACAATCAATACCAAAAAATATACATTCAAGACAAAATGCTTACTGGAATAGTAACCAATATCGTTATTCGGATTAAAAAAGCCTATATCTTTTGATTCAATCATATGGGTATCCCAAACTTTTCTATACTCAGGATCATGCAATACATCGTATAATGTCTCTGGTAAAACATCGGGAAAACGAGTTCTAATCTATAAAACAATTTCTCATTAATGCCATATACAAATCATATGGAGAAACTAAATGTGAATCACTATTAAAGATGTACGTACTTTCACCATTCTGAAACTAATTCCTGGCACAGATTTTGTCCAAACCGACAAATCGGGTTTATTGTAATCCAATCTCCAGTCATTATTATCATCGTATAATCGTTTCAATTTCTCAAAATCCTTATCTTCGGCAATTTTAACAATTCCAATATCCATCTTATATGTATGTACTATCTATGAAACGATCGACGTAATTAATTCCAAAACATAATTACTAAAAAGGAAACGATTTATTATCAGATGACCAATTACATATCAAATGAAATATTTCAGTTACCTGATGCACCTAGAGTTTATAGCATACTCATAAAAAATTTAAATACACTTAATTCTGTTGTGTAATAGGCCTTATACTTATGCCAAAGTAACCTTTGGACAGTCTTGTACATTGTTGTGCTTTTGGGACAATGATTAATTGTATAATCCATGAAGTTCGTTCATGCTAAACAGATATTGAACCAATTATTAATGAAGTCTAAACAATGTTGTTGTAACATCGAAATATTTTTACTTAGTTGAAATATAATAAAACAGAAACTGTGTTTTCTCCCATTATAATTAGTGTTAGTAATTGTTTATAAGTACTTTTGTATCACTATATATAATGCCAGTAATTTAAAAATATTGGAACCTCAATCAACTATATACCATGGAAATGTTACGATATAACCTTCGAATGAATTGAAAACGTAAATAATGAAAAAATTTTGAAAACAGAATCTTTAAAAGTATTAATAATTATACGATGAACCAAGAGTAAGGTCAAATATAAGAATTTAAACAGCCCGGATAAACACAGCTACGTGTATGATTTCTTAAAGATAAAAACAAAATAACCTTTTCCCATATGGTATGTTAAGTGTACATATGTAAGTACCTTCTCCTTGTTAGAATATATAATTATTCTGTTCGCCGCAACAGTGCATTTCCACGGAATAGAAACAATTCATATCACATATTCGACTTTCGGATAGGGTTGAAATTTTCCATATGACATTTATAATAAATCGAATATCGCAATCAAGTCTCACTGAAAATATCAACCGACCTGCGTCACCGGCACGGTGTAGGTGGTGATAGGTTAGCGAACATCTATGGAATTTATCTGTTTTAACCACCGTTGTGGTTGAGATTATCTTCCCTATATGTAGGTAACATACCATCAAAATTTTCATTCGATATTACATATTTTGTAATATTTTACGTTCCTCTGGAGAATACATACAGTCACTGTAGCACGTTGAATCTGTAAGCATTCTAATTAACTACTATTTCAATTTATTTAAATCCACAGCCCCTATTGCAGATGTTGATGTTATAACATTTCAACTTGTCCATGTATACGGTTCTGTTAATAAATGTAATTATTGCATATTACAAGTGTTTGTTAACTATTTATAAACAATGTTAATATACCAACACTTATATTTATATAAATATATATATAAATATATATACATATATATGTACTCCAGAACACTTGCAGAAAGACTGAAATAATTCAGAAAACTTTTAGCTACCATAACTTCCAAACAAATAAGTTTAGGGCACAAGTATGTTAATACTTTTATGTAGAGCACAAAAAAATGCATCAATCAGTGCAGTCAAAAACATAGATTTCCATTTAAAAAAAGGGGGCTGTTGCATTTTTCAGATCCACTGATGTAAAAGTGCATTAAGTATTTACATATTATGCAACATCCGATACCATTTAACTTTAATCTATAACAGTTTCTTCTATTTCCAACTTTTTAGGAGATACAACCTGTTTCAATTGTATGGGACACCCTGTATATATATATATATATTATCGTTACTGTTTATAGGAGAACAGTCTCATTATGGATAGAAAAATTTCTGTGAACACTGGAAATATAGAGCTGGACAATAAAATTGACGAATGGTTAAGATGGAACAAGGTCCTGATCCTGAACGCTTTATTTACTAGCAATCGACTAATGGTCCTTCAAAGATTAATGATTAAGAATTGAGAATTTCTTAATAAATTTTCTAATAGTTATAACAATTTCACTCTTAATCTGATAAATGAACTCGAGCAATATAGTAACCAATAGCTTGTGTTGAAATTATTGTCGTAAAGAAAATTATCGAGCTTCTTGTAGATACATTGTACTTATCGAAATTGCTACAAATAGATTTCCAGTAGCCAAAGATTATGACTAATTGGTTTTTAGGATCCAAAAGCTGGTCATGAGGTCGAAGAACTTGTCCAAGAGAATAATGTTCAGATCTTGTCAAAGTTGTTCTTGAAAAGACTTGAATTTGGTACGGCTGGGCTAAGAGGTTGTATGGGTCCAGGATATAGTCAGTTGAACGATTTAGTTATAGTTCAAACCGGTCAAGGGTTATCAAACTATTTACTAAATTTTGTAGCCAATTCACCAGTAAAGGGAGTAATAATAGGATATGATGGACGTCATTGCAGCAAAAGGTTTGTAGAAAGTTCAATCACTATCATATCAATCGCTTATACCAGTATTGTCTATTGTTTCAGGTTCGCCGAATTGACTGCTACAATTTTTGTAGCAAAATCTATAAAAGTATATCTGTTTTCAAAAGTTGTCCCAACTCCCTTCATACCTTACGGCGTGCTAAAATATAAATGTGCAGCAGGAATAATGGTTACAGCTTCCCATAATCCCAAGAATGACAATGGTTATAAAGTCTATTGGGAGAATGGTGCACAAATAATTTCACCGCATGACAAAAAAATTCAAAATTACATACTCGGAAGTCTGCAACCCAACGAATCTTCTTGGGACGTGACAAAAGTATATGAAAGCCCATTATATGAAGATCCATGGAATGACATTACACAATCGTATTTTCATGGTCTCAAACAAACAGTTTTATATCCTGAAGTAAATAGAAACACGATATTAAAGTTTACATATACCCCCATGCACGGTGTTGGATATGAATACATGAGTGCGGCATTTGATGCTGCAAATTTAAAGGTTTCTTTATCTAGTACAATCTATAGAAAAATAGGATAAAATAAGAAAATAAAGGTAACAGAAAAAATTTCATTTCTATTTGTCACAGCCATTTATAGTAGTTGAAGAACAAAAATTGCCTGATCCAGAATTTTCAACTGTAAAATTTCCAAACCCTGAGGAAGGGGAGAGTGCTTTGGACCTCAGCATAAAAACAGCAAATGAAAATTCTTCTTCTATCATAATTGCTAATGATCCTGATGCAGATAGATTAGCTTGTGCTATAAAAATGAAAAGGTACATAATATAATGTGGCTGTTATATCGATTCTAATTAACATCTTGATTTGATTCGAATCTATTTATTTTTATTATAGCGGAGAATGGTATATTTTTTCGGGCAACGAATTAGGAGCGCTATTAGGATGGTGGATGATGCATATGTATCAAGTACAACATCCTGACACAGATTTCTCTAACGTATATATGCTAGCGTCAACGGTATCGAGTAAAATTTTAGCATCAATGGCTAAACAGGAAGGATTTAATTTCGAGGTGAGGTGAACTTCACTTTAAACAATGTACTTAGATACAGTTGCCTTTACCTTTTTCGACTATTTTTCTATATGACTTTTCTATGTTTCAAAAGGAAACTTTAACAGGTTTTAAATGGATGGGCAATAGAACGGTAGAACTAGAGAAAGCGGGTAAAGAAGTAATATTTGCCTACGAAGAAGCAATTGGTTTCATGTGCGGTTCTAACGTATTGGACAAAGATGGTATAAGCGCTGGAATGCGCATAGCAGAATTGGCAGCTTATCTCGAGACAATAGGTTTTACACTTTATGAAAAACTAAATGAGATATATGCTCAGTAAGTTGCATCGTCGCATCGTCGCATCGTAGATGTTCAGTTAAACGCTTATCTAACTTGTAGTACTTTGTCTTCTATTTGAAGAAACTTTATATATATAGATCATATGTTTGTTCCAGATATGGATATCACATTTCTAAAAATTCATATTGGATTTGTCATGAACCGGATACAATTAAAGCAATATTTGAAAGATTACGAAATTACACTGGAGAACAAAATACAGTAAGAAATATCTAAATATACATATAGATATAATATTTAATTCCATGTTATATTAATAATAAGATATTCGTATTATTTCATATTATCTATAATCATTAGTAATTATTTTCATATTGAAATGTGAAAATATCGCTTCAAGAGCTTAAAGTACAATAACGAACAAGAAAATTAGATTTACATAATGCAATTCAAACTAGTATTGCAAGTCATGCATACCTACACTACAGAGGAATCATAAAAGGATTGGTATTTAATTACAGAGGCGTAGTTCTGCATTTGTAGGAGCAACATTAACCGCGTTCAGTTTATTTATAGTTTTACAGAGCAATAGTAATACCAAATATACTTCACATGTTATGTGTTCCTAAATAATACATTGAACATGTTTATAAATATTTTACTTGTGTCTTTGACACTTTTGCCGTTAGTATTTTTTGCTTTTCTAACTATTCCAGCTGTACAATCTCTTTATTGTCTAACACCGTTTGTTGAAAATTTTCCAGACATGAATATGTTGTAAGTGCATCTTTATAAAAGTTTATAGGATTCTTAAATGTGTATACGTACTATTCTGCAAAATGTTTGTACGAAATTTTTTTTAACTTACTATAGGTTTGCTTACTATTGTTTAATCATTGTTTTCAGTACCCAACAAGTATACTCAATGGAAAATACTCCATAGTAGGTGTTCGTGATCTGACCAATGGTTATGACAATACAAAACCAAAAAACAAGGCTATTCTACCAGTTTCAAAATCAAGTCAAATGATAACGTTTACTTTTAAGAATGGTTTAGTAGTAACATTAAGAACCAGTGGTACGGAACCCAAGATTAAGTACTACAGTGAATTATGCGCGACTCCCGAGGAAAAGTAAGCTGTCAAAAAACACTCATATTGCATAACACAAATATTCATTGCATTTAAGTTTAAATCATCTGCATAATTTGTTTTATCTTTTAGAGATCTGAAACTGCTAAGGGGTACTCTCGATGAAATGGTATCAGCCGTTGTAGAGGAATTTCTCCAACCTGAGACACATGGTTTGATACCTCGTCCTAGTTAAGTAAAATTATCAAGGTTTATCATAAAATTATAGAAGATGCCCCAAAGACCCATCGAAGTAAAAAAATACTAGCTATATTCCAGTTTTATACTTTTCTATTCTTTCTCGTAACTAATTATGTACTTCAATTAGTATTTACTGAAATTGAAGTAGAATTTGACGAATTCAATAATCTATAAAGTGACAAAACTTTTCATTTACTTGGTATAAGTATAAATATAGTAATGTTTATTTATTCGGAATCATTAATTTTACTTAACTATTATTAAGTTCGTAAGGTCTGTAAAAATTTGGTTTTACATAAACTTAATTCGTTCAGTTGAGAGTATTAAATGGAATAAAATGTTGGGAATTAGAGCATTTATTTGAACAAGTGTTACTGTCTTTTTTCATTTATTTGAATGTATCAAAACATGCATAATATATTGATAATGATGATAAAAAAATGAATATAAAAATCCTATACATTTTACAGTTTGCTTTAGTTAGAATGATTACCAGAGCAATATTTGGTTATTATATGTTTACTGTAAATCAACTTTCATAACAAACATGTGTGTCACTTGTTATTAACCATCGAATATGCTATATTTTATTAATTTATTTTTTTATTCCCATTTATTTTTTCTAATTTTCTGCTTTGTTTGGTATCTTGAAAGTAGAATGTAATACACTGAAACCAATGTGCTATCAGTATCTTAAATATCAAATGATATATTTAAAGATGATAATAATATTACCTGTTCGTCCAGAAAGTCTATTAACGTACTCATTTTGTATTTGAAGCCTTTTCCTTTTAACATAGAGTATACTGAATCAATGCATAATGGCTCGTAAGATAAAATATTATTATGTAATTCTTTCTGGTCTTTTATTAATTCGAGAAACACATCTTTGATATTTGGTGCGCTAACAGTTGCAGCTGCAGTTAAGGTTTCCTTTTCATGAGATCGTCGTTTCTTATGTATTATATTTACCGGCGTTTTTTCAGTACTAAAGATTTGAATAAACTGTTATGATTTCATAGTGAAATTTATCGGTAATATATTATTATAATAATTTACTTAACGAAAATTCTAGATTTGACTTACCTGCCTTGCAGAGGTGGTAAATCAAAACTATACTCGTTGTTACAATTATTATCATTATCTTTACTGTAACTTCTTCTCCTCTTTTTTGGTTCTTCTTCGTCGTCGCTATTTATAACTACAAGTTCAGATTCTACTTTTTTGGATGTTAAAGGAACTATAGGATGCAACTCGTTGTAAATATATGTCAACAATTTTACAGCCCGACTTCGTTTCTGTAGTTTTAGTCCGTATCTATGTAATTCTGCCTAAAATTAAATTCACAAATTGTTACTTCCAATACTTATCTTGAATTTGTCTCTATCGCTTGTAGAATGTGATTTATTATCTTACATGAAGTTCAGGTGTTTTCATGCTGTCGTAATCAGGAGGAGGTGTACAACTGTCCCTAGTGATTGCAGGAGATTTAACTTTTCTTAGCACTTGTTTATGTCCACAATTACATAGAGACCGATCTACAGTGTCTACAGTATCAAAAGGAAGCGATGTATCATTTTTTCTATCTATTTTACTTTTTCCATTAGCGTTCAAATTTGTTTCTGACATGGATTTTCGTTTGAATTTTCGGATATTTTCTCCTGTAACTAACGGTTTTACTGATTGGACCATGCTATCATTATCTGTTGTAGTTGATTTATCATTTTTCCCATCTGCTTCAATTATTGGAATTTCTTTAATCTTTCTATCATCGTCGCTATAATCATTGATACAAACGTTTGCTAAATAAATATCTTTCTCGAAAATGTGAGTATTATCATGAAATTCGTTCAATTTCGAAACCTTATTAGCCACTATTTCTGGACTAGACAATATTAAAACAGGTAATTCCGTTAAACTCGATTGATTCGTTGTTTGTTCTGGCGATGATACTGACAAATTGTTTCTTTTTGTTTCCATATCCATATTACTTTCTGATTTAGTATACCTTAACTTGCTCGAGTTAACAATTTTCTCACGTTCATCATCAAGCGTCGTGTTGAAATTTGTAGGGCATTGTGAAAATGATAGAGTAGACTTCTCAAGATCAGAAGCCCTTACTTTCTCATTTTCTGAAATTAGTGCGAAGTCAGAATCTATTTCTATATCTATATCTTCGTCCAACAATATAGGAATGTCTTTCATATTCACATTGTTCTTCGCTTCACAATAATTATCCTCTGAACTACTTTTAACAGAATTGTTTAATACATATTTTTCTGGAAAATTTCGATATTTTAGTATACTATTATTTTGATGTTTTTTCTTATATTTTGTATACATTGATAATTCACCATCATCGGAATCAGAATCTGACAAAACACTACTATCGTTTTCGTTACAGTTTTCTGTACTAGTATCTAAATTTTTAACGCTTGTACTGTTCTGTAATAAATTTTCTGTTACAGGAGAGTTTATGACATTTTGAATCGCACCTTCTGCAATGGTTGTGTTGCAATTCGTCGAATTACTTTTTGTATACTTTTGTGCATATAGTTCTTCGTTATTCTCTAATAATTGCGTTAAATTGTCCATCGAATCGAAATCCAAGTTTACATTGATATCAGTTTCTTCGGATGTAGTGTGCAAATGCAATGGGAAACTACTAACAACGTGGTCGAACTTATTCAGAACATCTGTTTCTTTCCCTGGTTTTCCTTCTGCAGCGGTAGTTTCATTAGATATAAAATTCTGATCAGAATGATCACTTCCTAGATTAAATGGATTTCTCTTCAGTTTTGATGACACTTGTGCTGTAATTGTAACATCAGAATCTGTATCAAAATCTGACTTTGCATTTTCTTCTCGAAATTGTTCGATGAATAAACTCAAATTACTTTTCATCCTCTTAATATCTGATTTGTTTACACTCCTTTGCGTTGATCTACTAGACTGTGGCGTACTTGTTAAAGAGTTCATGTTCTCTTTAATGTTACTGCTGACTGTTACTATATCAATATCAATATCAGTCGAATCGACAATATCGATATTGTTAGATCTCTGTGATTTGTTAGTGGCTATTATAGGATCAACAGATTTCTCTTTGTAACTTCTAATGGAATCATTAACATCGTCAAACATATCCGGAGATTCGTTGCATTGCCTAATTGGACTTATCTGTCTCATGTCCGTAACTTTTACCGACAGTGTACCCGTAGCAGATAATACCAAACTTTTTCTTCCAGTTTGAAGAGATTCTGAATTACTTAGAATATCTTCTAAATACTCTTCACACGATTGTTCATCTTTATGTAATGATTCTTTATATTCTTCTTTCTTTTTGCAAAGTAAACTATTTGATATACTTGAGTATTCTTTCAAGTTATCATCTTCTTTAACATTTAATATTCTTCCGTGTACATTATCTTTTATTCTTTCTGTTTGAATTTTTGATTGCTGCTTAATTTTAGTCTCTTTTCTTTGTAAATATGCAAATAATTCCTTCACTTTGTACTTTCTTGCTAAATTCCTCAAATCAGAAAAAATTTGTACATCCTTATTGACATCGAAATGCTTCTTTATATTTCCACTGTAAATAAATTCCAAGAATGCTAATGCAACATTGTAAGTTATATCAGGCCAGCATATCTTTTCCTTGACTGTAGTAAATTGGAAATTATCGTTGGGCATAACATCGAGTAGTATGTTAGAACACTGTACATAAAAAACTAATTTATGTGCCCAAATATATTTGTTATTATCGACAAATACTATTATATCGCTCGCAGAACTGTCATTTAATACGTTCCTCCAATTGTTCGATATAGAATCAATGTACTGCATATCATTACAATTTTCACATTTTTCATTAATTAAATGTAAATCGTTTTGCGGCGTTTTACAAAATGTTCTCTCATCCATGCTTCTTTCTGTCTTATCCTCACTCGGTTCTCTGTTATCTTCTTCGCATTCCTACGAGTATGAATGTAAGGAATGTTACTGTATTATTGGTAATATCAATTGGTAATTTATAGTATGTGTAATATATAATATGTAATGTACTATTTCCTCACCATCAGTTGTTTTTCTCGTGGAAATATGTACTCTGATAAATTTGGTACATAAAAAGATATTTCACTTCGAGGTAATTCCGCTTTATCCCATAGCTTTTCACTCTTTAATTTATACAATAAGAAATTCTTAATTAATTAATAACAATTATATGATAATAAGATGAGAATAAGATCAAATAATATTTCTACCTCGTAAAAGAGATCCCGAAGTAAATAACTTTTCAAATCAGTTTTTACAGTAAACTTTTTATTGCATATGATTTCTTTTTTTGGTTCTTGAGTAAATGGTTCATCACCCATGAGAATTTCTGCTATTTTTTCAGTTAAAATGTGGTTTCTCTCTTCCTGGGTACGTGTTTCAAGAACAGTTACCACATTGTGCATTCCTGTTAGAAAAATATCACTGTATGAAAATACTGTTCTAAAACTGGTTATTAAAATATCTCTAAGTAAATCTATGAACACAATAGAAGTATACTTTTCTTATTTTTTACAAGAATCACAGGCTTAACATTTACGAAATCTTCTGCTTCCTGAAGAGACTTTGACAACGCTAATGCAAGATTAAAATCAGAATCGTCATGTGAATTCTATAAAAGTGAAAGTTTTGTTTAAGTTTAATTTAAAACAGTAAATTTCCTTTCATAAAGAAAGTCAAATACATTTTATATGCATTGTAAAATACATACTACTTTGCGGGCTGCAGATTTTTTCTTTTCTTGCACTACTGGTGCTGCAAGTAAACCTAACAATTTTCTTTCATCTCCTTGACGCTTTTGAAGCTCTATAGCATCTAATAACTTCTTTGTTGAAATGTTATTTTTGCATGCACAAATCTTCATGTGTGCTGCTTGAGAGTCCACATCTTTAAATGTTTTAAAACATAATGGACATACAAGAGCTACTTTCAAGTTGGTAGTTGAATCTTTACTGTCATTGTTGTTTTTAGCTTTAAAATAAGAAGATTCTATAGAAGGTTGAAAGCTTCTTTTTTCCGACTGTTGCTTTGATTTTGTGTCTTTTTTATTCTTTGGAGTACTCTTTAATATCGTTGTTGCCTTTCTCTTTTGTTTTATATTCATGGGCTTACAAAATTCGCTTAATTTTTTTTTAGCTATTTTTAATTCTGGACTTTTAAAATCTAATATACTGTCACCGTCGGTTTCAGTATTGATAAGAATATTATATTTAGTATCATGCCCCTTTTCATCCATTTTGGTCTTATCAATAAACTATCTTGGAATACATTCTAATAACTTTGCATCTGTACTGTAAATGAAAGCTTTATTTAATAATTTGGAAAGGTTTAATTTAGGAATTAGACATAATTTATTACTAGAAATATCCTTTTATCTGTATACTTGTCTGTACATTATTATTTTATTGTAGGTATTGTTTTAAGAATCATACCTATCTAGGTACATTATATCTTTTCAAACAATCGTATCTTACGTGAAACTGCTTCTAAAGTTGATGAATTGGCAAATAAAAACTATGAATATATCAACAACCTGTTTATTAGTCCAATGTGTTTTTAGATTTGATATTCCTTCCCAGCCAGAATGTCATTTTTGTGCTTAAAAAATGGTGGATTAAAATCTTTCCCATCGATGACCTCTTGATCACACTTCAAAGTTCCATCGAGTTCTCTAACTAACTTCCTCTTCTTTATCATAAAAGCACTATAACATAGAATTCAACAATTATTATGTTTACATTGGTTAATTATACAATATATGTACTGCAGCTTATACATATTATATGTAAAGCACTATACACGTAGAAGTTTCATTTGTCGTACTGCTACAATTACATTTTACATCATTTTATCAACAAATCTATTATAGATAACTCAACTTTATTGGAATATGTCTCATAAATACTGAAACCAGACTACTGTAGATTACTACTGTTAAAAGTTTGGGTCAAAATAAACTCGCGCACCTTCATTGATCAATTAAACACCTTACATAACAAGGTTAAATGATTATTATTCCTTTATATCGAATAAATAAAAATAAAACCGATAGCCTCGAGTAAATATTATTATTAGCATAAACTTTATTTCTTTTGTAACTGTTTAATTTCAGGAAAGCATAGATATTTCATGAACGAAATCAAATTTAATCATACCGTATGAACCATGGAAACATTTACCTTAATGCAACAGTAATCCCGGATGGAATCAAAACTTTCATTAAAGTGATAATTATATGAACTCTACCAGCCGGTGTGCCGCGAAGATTACGGGGTTTTTGCGTCTGTATAACTATCGGTTCATACATGTCGAGAGAAATTGTACGAACTATCACCTATATTATGAAACGAGAACTATTCTATTATACCTACATACGTACATGTATGCATCTATCTACATATACTTACATTCACAGTGCTTTTATAGCGAAATATACGATTGTGTCGCAATATATTTTATTTTGATGCTTTTTATGTTTTTATTGTAATTAATTTGATATATTTTCACGTAGTACGAATCTTGTAGATCAATTATCTTTCATACAATGATACTGAATAGTTATACCAAAATGTATCTACATGTATACAATATTTTACAATAGTTAAATAGTTTTTTTCTTTGATCACTATACACTCACTACCACTAAACACCCACTATAGGTACGCTCTCTACTGTTCGTTACACAAAATAAACTTTATTATGTATGCATGTATGTATATTGGTGTATGTATATTCAAATTTTAATTTTTCATGTACCTATTATGTTGTACCTTGTACCAAACATAAACAACTGAGACAACCAGTACCATAACTATTGACATTTTCATTAAAACGAGTACCGGCAAATTGTAAACGTTTGTAATGTTATACATATTGTTGTATACTCTAGTAAACTAATAATTAAGTAATATCTCACAACAGAAAGAAGTTTATGCTAAACAGAGCTACTATAATTTTTATATCATTTCCATCAAAACTAAAGTTATCTGGAAACGTTTAATTAATTTTCAAACATGGTATGTACAAGCATTATTATTTTTTTTAACGCTATACCTACAAAAAGCTTATTAATAGGCCCATAATATATATCTGAAAGAAGCTTAATGATTTCTTTATAAATGACAATTCTATCAGAGATAATTAGACTATTTATGTTACTGGAAATAGTTTGTTGGCTTCGAATGTTAATTTTTTTGGCTTTTTAAAAGACTACTAAATCATTGTTAGTAGGTAAAGCATTAATATATATGTAGAAATGGTGATCGCAGTAGGAATAAGTTAGTAATTATGTCTTAGGCTTCTACATCTAAAAAGCAAACTGTCATTACTGTTAAGAAAAAGGGGCCTCCAAAGTTGGATTTGACAGCAGAACAAAAAAGTGATATAAAAGAAGCTTTCGATTTATTTGATCCAGATGGTACTGGAAGAATCGCTACCAAAGAACTTAAAGTAGCCATTAGAGCTCTCGGATTCGAACCCAAAAAGGAAGAAATGAAAAAACTAATAGCCGATGTTGATCCAGATGGTCTTGGCACATTGTCATTCGAAGAGTTTTTGAATTTAATGTCTGTAAAAATGCTAGAAAAGGATACAAAAGACGAAGTTTTAAAAGCATTTCGATTGTTCGATGATGATAACACGGGAAAAATAACATTTAAGAATTTGAAAAGAGTTGCTCGAGAATTAGGTGAAAATCTTACAGATGAAGAGCTGCAAGAAATGATAGATGAAGCAGACAAAGACGGCGATGGAGAAATTTCTCAAGAAGAATTTTTACGTATCATGAAAAAAACAAGTTTGTACTAGTTTCTATGAATTTAATAATTACTAATAATTCTTATTTATATCATTTATTCAACAATGTTTCTTTGCACAATTCAATTGTACAAATCTATTATAGAAAAAGATTATTTACGCTGATCTTAGAATAGAATATTGTAATTAATTGTTAATTATTATACGTAACAGTACAAACAAAAAAAAGAGTTACAATATAAAATTTTGTACTACAGAATGTAATTTATAAAATAAGAGTATAGTGTAAATAAATGATTAAAAAAATAATTATGAATCATTTTATTAATACTGTAAATGCATATCTCATACACTTTGTTTTGGTTGTTCTTCTTTTGCTGATGATATAGCAGTGTTAATTAGCGATCTTACCAATTCTGTTCTTTTCCTGGATTTTGCTAAGCTCTTTAAAAATAACTCGCATGAAATAGGGATTCCACCTAAGTAAATAATATTTTATGTATATACAAGCGTTCTGTTAAGAATGTAATTTGTTTAAATCCATATTCTTAATAATAATAATTCACAACACACCAGGTTTATGTATGCAACAAATTTTTTCCTCGTCCATTACTATCGTTAACCTCCCTAAACAGAAAGTTTCCTCTTCGTCGGTAGGATCAGCAATTAATAATTGACTGTATAAATGAATAAAAAATAAGTGTACATATTTAATATTTTGTACTTTATATAAGTTGTAAAGAATAAATTAATTTATATGTCGAAATATTGTAAACACACTTATCGAATATAGCAAATGTTACAGAAACTGGCAGAGATTTAATTGGAAATTGTATCTTGTTCATAGGATGTACAGAAATATTTCCTGTTGCCACATTGTATTCTGTTTCAGGTAGTTTCACTGTACAAAGAGAAATTTACAAAATATATTAAATTTGGGGACAATAGAAAATGTGAACTGTGTTCCTTTTTATGGCCAGCGGACTAACAATAAATTATTTCTATTCTACTCTATTATCAATCAAAACTTACATGTGTTGAGTGCACTGGTTAATGCTCCGATACTAGCATCGATTACAGAACCGTCATAATTAATACATAATAGATCACAGTATAATACCCATACTAGTTTCCCTTTGCAAATACATAGATCTTTTAAATTGATAGCTTCTGAATTTTTTAGAATATTTTCTATTGTTTTTGAAATAATTTGTGCTTGATCGCTTGGTGGGCCAGGTCGAAATTTTGGTGAACATAATGGAGAAAGTTCAACGTTCGGTACAATATACCCACAATCAGGAGATTCTGTTTTTGGTATCGCTAGTTCCTACAATATAGTAAACATTTCATTATTATACATTGTATACAGATATGTAAATATATCCTATCTTAGTTACAGTACTTACAGCTTTAATACCGCAAACAACTGTTGTATTGCCAATTTTAAATATCGACGAACTATTAGCATGAGTGATCGATGAAATGTTTATGCTTATCGGACGAAAAGATAGAAATTGTCTACCATCGGGACGAACATCTTGCGCCTAAAAATTTTCAATAAATTTATATATGATAGTAACTATGACGGTAACGTGTTAACTATGGTTAACTATGAATAAAAGTATACGTTTGCCTACCAAATGGTCTTGTAGATATTTCACTGGGTGAATGGTCCTGTAATGATACACACGTACATGTGAGTTGAATTATTGTGTTATCACTTTCTAAACATATATATTATCAACACAGTTATTCAAATATTTCAAACATTTCGTAAAAAGGATTGTTGAGAAATATTTCATATATTTTGAAGCTACATACTTCAACAACCAACTGTTTAACAGGTTATGTTAAAATGAAACAAAAATGAATTCAAATAGACTTTAGAATCAACTGTTCAAATAGACAAATTGTGTCTTTCCCACTCGTAAATATATTAGTATTTTTAAATAAAGTTTACAATAAATACAAATAGTTTTAAGTAAAAAAACTACATAGATTTAAATACCGACTTGTATTGTGTATCCATAATACGAATTTCCCACTGTTCTATTTACCATTCACTCTCACCAACTCTCACAGACGAGGTATATATGTAGGAGTAGACCAATTACTACATACTACAGTAAAAATTCTACTGAAGTCACTCTTTTGGTTCTTTTTCAGTGACTTCTGTAGGGAACGTCGCACAGTGGGGTATTTGGCCCGAAAAGCCGGAAAAAAGTCAATTTCAAAAATTTAACGTAAACTGTAATTTTTTTATTGCTCGAAGTTGTTGAATGTGTGTAGAACATTGTACTAAATTGTTTTTATTCATTTGTAAGTTTATGAATGTCTAAACTTAATCGAAAGTCGAGAGATTCTATGACTTGTATTGCCTTTCCAATCATGCTATAACATATCGTACATTTATTAGTGATTTTTACATGCTTTAAAAAAGCTGTGTAATTTTTTGCTTTATGGACATCTTTTAGGTAAGTATGGACTACACTCTCAGACTGTTTTCATTTTTTTATTATACTCATTTATAAAGTTATTAATATTTGAATATGATCAATAATTCAGAAATTATTTTTACAATTATAAGACTTCATTAACGATTTTATTATGGTTCTGAGTGAGTCCCGATGGTCTTTCTGGTCTCATTATATTCGGTAGAGATTTGCGATTCCAAGCTAATAAAGTTTGGTTCCAGATTTGTCCAGATTGACGTTTTATAGCTAATTTAGTATTAGCGTTTAGAAGTGTTTTACGTACGCAAATTAATGGTAATAATTTAAAAATATTCTTAAAATACATATCTACTTATTAAAACATTTCATGATCTACATATTTTGTATTACAATAATAATTTACATCATTTTAACATAATTTACGTGTAAAAATACTTTTTCTAGCTTTTCGGTGCACGTACTCCACAAGCGCCACGATTTTTCAAGGGTTTCCGATAATCTGACGAAAAAAAAGGTTCGAACAAAAGATTAACAGTATTCAGATGTCTACAAATTTCAATACATAAAATTTCGGAAAAAATTTTTTTTTTATAAAAAGTGAGGATCAATTTAATTTTTTAACTGTTAAGATATATTTTCGATCTCATAATGTTATAGCTGATGTTCAGACGAATTCAACGACCACCTACATTGTGGCATTGAGCCTGTATATAACGCTTAAATAATTTTTTCCGGTTTTTCGGGCCAAATACCCCACTGTGCGTCGGAGGTACTCGCCGGCGTCGCGTTTGAAATACGATGTTGTACGGAGGTGCTGACAGCGAAACTCGAGAACCGTCGCGGTCACCACATTGTCGGGTATATCGGTGTGAGACCCGAAGACCACTACTAATCCAATTACAAAACTTCTTTATTTTTCGTTATATTTTTATGAAACTTTTACCAACATATTCGTGGCATTTTTCTGATTAAAATGATACCAAATATGATATAATTCCGATGTTATTTACTTGTGTAACAAGCGATAAAAGTTTCGAACGCAGAGGAGGACAGCGTATGGGAAAGAAAGAGACGCAGAGAGTCGAAGCGTTCGGAAAAGATCAAAGACTGGCGTGAGCGCAGGCTTTTAAATGAAAAATTTAACTTTTTTATTATTAATTATTTTTTTATGAGAATTTCACCAATATATTTGTGGCATTATTCTGGTTAAAATGATACCAAACGCGATATAATTTGGATCACATTTACACTAATTTTCCGTCAATGTAATTGTTATGGAAAGTAACTTTCATCGTTCATTATACAGGTAAATATTATCGGAATTATGTCATATTTGGTTTCATTTTCATTACAAAAATGCCACGAACATCCTGGTGTGAGTCTCATAAAAAAAAAATTAATGATAAAAATAAAGTTAAATAAAGTTTTAATTTGAAGGCCTGAGCTCACGCAGGTCTTTAATAACTTTACGGGATTTGGTCCAAACAGAAATTGTATTCTAGAATCCAATAGAACCACCGGACCGCCTATCGACGGTTGAATGCTTGTGTTTCGTTTTTGTTGAGTTCTTGCATGAACCGTTAGATTATATTTTGAATTTATGGAAGACGCCTTATTCTCTTTGCAAAACCCGGAAAAACCCCGTTGACCGAGAAAAAACTCAGCACATTTCGAGCATTGTGGACAACTGACGGTGTGTAACCATTGATAAAACAAGCGCTATCTTTTCATTACATACTCATTTAGAGAAAGCGCGGTCGCGCTGTTTGGGATTCTTCGACCGTGGTTTTTTAATACCCCCTGCGACTCAAACGGTTAATGAAGGTCAGTGCCATAAAAACCATTTTACCCTCCACCGACAGCTACAAATGTAACGGCTGGTTTTTCCCAAAAAGCTAATGTATGATTTTTAGGTATGATTGGTTCAGGTAGTTTAATTTTTAGGTAGGTATGATTTTTCCTACTCCAGATTTCTGTCGAACAGAAGTGTACGTAGGTCAGTTCTGTACGAGCACTGCGAGCGAGACGGTTACTGAGTTGACAAGTTCATTTACACATAGTTTTTCTTTTTTATAAATTTTCTTGCTTTGGAAGCAAACTCTGCTATCGTGGTTGTTGTTGTGGCAGTGATTGTTACGTGTTTATACATACATATCTACATAATGTCAGTTGACAAACGCAACGTTTTATCCATGAAACAACGCATGGACGTACTCAAGGATTTGGAGACAGCATCGATCAATCAAGTGGCTGTAGCGCACAACATAAGTAGAAGAACAGTTTTCCGGATAAAAAAGGAGGTCGCTAACATCGCTCAGATTGTAGAGAGTGCGAACAGCAGTCAAAAAGCAATCAAAAAGCAATACAAACCGAAATTGTATCTAGGGTTAGAGAAGCAATTGTATTCGTGGTTCGTTGAAAGAAGAACTTTGGGAGACATGCTATCCGATGCACTACTTTTGGAAAAAGCTCGTGAACTGAGTGCTAGCAACGTAAGCTATGGGTGGCTCCAAAAATTTAAAAGGCGCAAAAATATCCGTTTAGTCCATCTGTATGGAGAAAAAGCAAGCGCCGATGAAACTGCAGCCCAAAACTTTATAAGCATATTAAAAAAACAAATTGAGGAAGAGGATATCGATTTGAAGTGCATTTATAATATGGATGAGACTGGACTACAATGGAAGGCTCTACAGTCGAAAACCCTTGCAGGAAAGGAAGAGCTCAATTTGAGCGGCAGCAAGGAGAAGAAGGAGAGGGTCACCGTTGCTTTATGCGCAAATGCAACTGGAACGCATAAACTTAAGCCCTTCTTCATCCATAAATACAAGAAGCCAAAAGCTTTAAAAAATGGAACAGATCAGCTCCCAGTTATTTACACCACATCACAAAAAAATGCATGGATGGACCAAAAATTATTTATGGAGTGGTTTATCTATTTTACAGAAAGCGTAAAATTATTTCAATTACGCGAAGGAATTTGTAGCAAGGTAATTTTACTCCTTGACAATTGTGGGGCACATAAGCTACCCATCAATTATACGTGTACAACCAATGTCGAAATAAAATATTTGCCTCCAAACACAACGTCCTTGATCCAACCTATGGATCAAGGCGTAATTGCTAAAACAAAAACAAGATTTAGGTATAAGTTAATGCGACGCGCCATAACACATGCAGGTGGAACTACAGAATTTTATAAAAAGTACACGATAAAAGACTGTATAATTCAGCTAGCGAATGCCTGGGCAGATGTAACAAGTGTTGACATCACACATTGCTGGCACAAACTTCTTCCGTACACACGAATTCGTGGAGAAGCCGGAATAGTAGAAGGAGAAGCAGAAGAAGAAAACAAAGACGTACAAAATTCTGTAACATGCCAGGATGAATGCAGGGATGAAGGTGTAGCCGTGACCCAGCGAACGAGCAGATTTCCTCTAAATGCAGAAGACAGACAGAAAATTGAGAGTCATTTAGCGGGACTTGAAGAATACAACGAAGCACGACTATTAGACTTAATGTTGAAAACTGTCAGAGAATTTTTATTAGGTAAAATCATTAATTACAATTAATTAGGTCTTAATTATTTCATGTGATTATAAGGTTTAAACTTACAATTCGTTTCTTCTAGGTCCTACATCGTAATGTTCTACATCAAACAAAACAATAAAAAGGAAATCTAAAATTGATTGGACCCGGTTGGGGCAGGACAAGGATTGACAGGAGTGGATGTGTGTGTGTGAGAGAGTGAGAGTGTATGTATGTGAGTGAGGACACGTTAATGCGGTTATTTTATTATATTTTATATTATATTTTATTTTTATATATGTATATTTTATATTTGATTCTATTTTTATCTTTATTTTATTTGTATGTGTTTAATATTGAGTTTTTCTTTTTTGTTTAGTTTTTTTAGTTTTAGTTTTTAGTTATATAGTTTATACTATTTTTAGTTTTAATTTTAATAATGATTTGTAACCCTGAGGGGAGTGAATAAAGATTCAATGCAATTCAAAATTGATTGGACCACATCGCGTAAAGTTATTAAAGACCCGCGTGAGCTCAGGCCTTTAAATTAAAACTTAAATATTTTTATTATGTAATGAACGTAATGTGTAATGTGTAATGAACGACGGAAGTCTCCCCATAACAATTACATTAACGAAAAATTAGTGCAAATGTGATCCAAATTATATCGCGTTTGGTATCATTTTAATCAGAATAATGCCACAAATATATTGGTGAAAGTCTCATAAAAAAATAATTAATAATAAAGGAGTTAAATTTTTCATTTAAAGGCCTGCGCTCACGCGAGCTTTGATCTCTGCCGGCGGCCGCGACTCTCTGCGTCTCTTTCTTTCCCATACGCTGTCCTCCTCTGCGTTCGAAACTTTCATCGCTTGTTACACAAGTAAATAACATCGGAATTATATCATATTTGGTATCATTTTAATCAGAAAAATGCCACGAATATGTTGGTAAAAGTTTCATAAAAAAATAATGAAAAATAAAGAAGTTTTGTAATTGGATTAGTAGTGGTCTTCGGGTCTCACACCGATATACCCGACAATGTGGTGACCGCGACACGACGGTTCTTGAGTGGTATGAGGTGTTCGAGTGTCATAAGTAGGGAACGTCGGCAGTGACTTCAGTAGAATTTTTACTGTATATGTGTGGAGTTCAGTGATAAGATATTGGACGGTTTTTTTCGCATTCAATGTAATAGATTAATAAGTATACTTTATTTACAATAACATTCAGTTGCACCACCTATGTCAATTTCAATGAAAAGTATGAAAAACATAGCTTACATAAATATTATATTGTTTATTATTACATATTTCACTTATTAATACAATATTCGCATTTTACAGTGATTTCATTAATCTTATAATACAATTTGACTATAAGAAATTTTTCATGCGAATACAAATTCATTATATAATGTGTCTCCTTAGAAATAAATGTTAGATCAATATCAATTCTGTATAAACAGTAAAAAAGATGAAACGATCTAGTTGGAAAGGCACAGTGTGGCATATATGTATTTATAGAATATTTTATCAAGGAAAATTAGCATCTAATTATAGTAAATACTGGAAATATTACAATATAACAAGATACAAGTATAAACGATCAAAATTTTCATAATCTTGTTACATACAAAGAGTTTAAAAATAATAGTCTTTTTGTTCGACTGTCTGTGTAATATTAGAAATAGATTAACTACCATCAAAAGTCAAATATATTTTTCAAGTTATGCACTTATATAAATTAGATATACAATTTAAACTAGTCCTCAAAATTTCATACAAAATCATTAGCATTATTTGCCTAGTTCTCTGCAATAATACAATTTAAAAATAGTTTTAGCGACTTTCGATTACTAGAAGTGTTTATTACTGAGAAATTCATGTTATGAATTTTTAAAAATATAGTTGTAAATAACGATTCGATTTGTAGGTATTTTTACTTTAACGGTAATCTGGTTAACTTCATCGGGCAAGCGTAGAATAAAATTTGGGCTGAAACAGTCAAAATATTGTAATTGTTATCCATGACGATGCTGGTATAAAACAAGATAAGTAGATACACCGCAAATGCTCTACGTAATCTATGTAAGTTATCACCTCGTCATGATTTTCTTCTTTATTTCCATCATCATCGTCACCAGAGCTATCTCCTCCTGAACTATCAGCAGAATTACGTTGCTGATATTTGTTATTCAAGCTATCGGTAGTTGGTGAAGTTGCTTTTACTTTACTAGCTGCATCAAAGCATTGTAAGCACACTCTAACTGCTTTTCCATTTCCTTGCCCTGGCAGCAATAATTTTTTATTGCTGCAAGGTCCACATACTACAGCTCCGCACTGTCTACAATGGTGCTACAAAATGTTAAAAATGCTTTAAAATATAGAAAAAGTATAAGCCCTGATAAGTTTACTTAAAAATGCACTAATATACATATACATGTATGTATGTATATATATATTTATATAAATATATATGTATGTATGTGTATATATATATACCCGTCTATTCAAGACTGTAAACTGTGTTTTATTACAATGCATACAGATTGTGGCTTCATTATCCGGTACCCAAACAGCTGCATGAATTTCAACTGGTTTCTTACCACCTATTATACGTCAAGCATTTAGAAGTTTCAAATGTTTTGGACATATTTATCAGACAAGGTAATAACAATGGTACTTACTCTTTCTTAATAAATCTTCGATGCATTTTGTAATATGAGCCATCCATTCTTGTTTTTCTGTTGCAGTGGCAGCATAAACAGCGAATGATTTTGTTAATGTCTTTATAAGCCAACCATTACGATATTCTATAAATAACGATGAATTACTATATTATCTTTGTATAGTTGAAAACATTTGCAACATTGAATGTGTGTGATATATAATAAATACTATAATAATTAGTAACCCAAAAATTAGTGCTGAAACCGTTACAAATAAAGAAGCTATAGTCAAGATAAAAATACTCTTGCATCAATCATTTTTACATTACTTTCTTTTACCAGAAAATTGTTTTTTCTTTCAAGCTTTCATACAATACTATTCATAACAAATCAATAATGAAAATGTAACTTACGACCATCGTCGGCTAAACACTCCAGTTTTACTTCTTCAAGTGGTATAATATGTTGTTTGTTATACTGTTGATACAAAGAATATTAATTTGTTTTATAATATAATTTATAATATAATATATTATAATTTCTATGAACTTGTACATGTATTTATGGATTTATAATAAAAACTTCATTAAAGCACCTTCTTTTTGTTGATTACAATGTTTCCATATACCAATATATCATTAAACAGAAAGAACTGTCTCGGTTTTGGTTTCTTTCTACACATTTTGGTCAAGACTCCTTCGCCAACTAAAACTCTTCCAGGTACTGCGAGCGGCTAAAACAAAAAATATACCTACATTAATTTCAAAGAAATTTAATTGTTATTTTCCAATAATATAGAGAATAGATAATCAATGATTATATTGAATGTTTCAACTTTACCTGGCCAGAACTGCCAAAGCAGTTTTCAACCATTGCGATACGCCTGGCATTGGCTTCGCTATTTACTGTAACAAGTCATAGTAGAGATAAATAATTATTCGTTTATACTCGTGTAATTCCATCCACCGATATACAAAATGCAAGTAAACGCTTAACATTGTCTTTTGTCGGTTAATGCGTAACGTATGTAACTGTTGTAAATGAGACCTGTCAAACTATATTGTCACAAGTTATGGAGCACAAATTGGTAGATCTTCCAATTCATGAACTGGAATCAATATCGTGAGATTTGTATCAATACATGTTAAGAACAAGTTGAATGCCATTAACAGTCCTATATACTGCAACAAATCGTAAGTACGTTAAATGACTGTTGATATATTTTCAATGAAATACATGTTAATAAATAGAACTCGATCAATATTCAATTATTCCTTTTCGAGAAGATCATAGGTATATATTATTAACTGTCAAAACCACAAGCTACTAAACTTCACCGTTATTCGATCAAAATGTCACAAATCGTAGGATACGCAACACGTAAATTACCCAACCACGGAAAACAAGTATCACAAATCTTGAAGTATTTCGTCGAAAACTGATGAAAATTTTCGTGCAATTCGTAACATTAATTAATTGATAATAAATGGGATATAAACTAACCCAATCGGTCAACCATGATCCTATGAATCAGGGCTGACAACAACAGGAAGTATGAATCACAATCCATGTTTCGCGTTTCGCTACGATTTGTCGCGTTCATAATGCGTATCAATGCATAAAATTTCAATGTGTGGGTTTACAAAAGGATAATTTTTATACGTAATTATGAAAGTATAATGGAAGAAATAATATCATTAGATATTTAAAGCAGATATTTCCGAAAAGTTATCATTTCTACAACTTAAATCTACCTACATATTCGATTATTAATAATAATAGTATATATATATGTAAGCAGGTAAACGTGTACATATGTATAAAATTTGATGTGTTTCATTCGAATGGTTTTCAATCAAATTGAACCGATTATTAGTAAACCATAAGAAAACTTTCTTATTCTAAACATTTTAAACTTCCTACAAATAGAATAAATTTATATACATGCATTATACGTATTTGGAGAAAAAACTCATCAACAACCTAATAATACACAAGTTCTACTATTATTTAACCATACTAGTCAACTTCCCCTGTATATGAAAGTCATTTGTTAAAAATATTTTATTGTGTGACATGAAATTTTGAATACCGGATGTCCTACTTCGAGATATCGATAGTTGCCGTCTATTCGGCAATGAAAATCATATGATCACCGAGGGCGTAGCGACACAACAGTTGTTATAAGTTGTTAGGTTATTCCGTACGAAACGGAAGAAAGTCAGTTTTTGGTAAAAAATGAAGATATGTGGACCCAAATATGCCCTGTGTGGCTTGATATTATCTACTTGGGGTATATTTCAACTAGTAAGTAATACTTTCAATTCAATTTCAGTATACTATTAATACACAGACAAAATTTATTAAAGAATTGTGAATTGAATGAAAGCCTTATCAGACTGATGACTTTAAAGTCCATTTTACATCACCATAAATATTTCTAGGACATTTTTCATAACTTTAACTTTTTCCAAATATTTATCTACATTGTAGGCATATCGTATATTAATAATTCTATTAATTTTGTTTGATTTTTAGCTCCTGATGGGAATATTCTTCTACGTTAAAAGTGTGGCTTTAGTAGAAGATCTTCCGTTGGAGGGTGAATTTAAAAGTGCTGCAGATTTTTATGCCGAAGCAGACAGAGGCTATACGCAGAATGCATATAATTGTTGGATTGCGGCATGCATTTATGTTCTCACATTCCTGTTCTCAGGACATCAATTTTATCTAAATTCAAGATTGTCTCTTAGCGTCTGAAATAGTATTGTTAGTATGTTGAACAACAAAATAAAAATTATAAATATAAATTCATAAATTAATGTTGTATTATCAACATTATGTTGACAAGTATTATACATTATATTCATTGGTATAGTATTAATATTAAAAACAAATAACAATATCAGTTACATAGAAATTTTGTTCAATGCATTAAAACTATTTGATTTTATAATATACATGTATCTAAATTTTTAAATATATATTAAATGTATTACATAAATATAATATATAAATTAAATATATTACATAAATGAGAATAAACATTGTCTCATATAATAATAATGTACATATAAAAATGTAGATATAATAATATTGATGAAAGCTGTTATTTCTTTTTAGTTTCATTTTTATCTGCTATTTGAACTTTAACCGTTTCGTGTTAGAATGCTAAGTATCTATAATCTAGAAAACAGCAATTACAATTATTACGACTAACCTATATATGTATGAAAAATAAAGGCCAAGTTTGAAAACAGATCGCAATAGACACTCGTTACATAAATTAGCACAATCGATAACAGTATTTACGTATATGAATATTTAAACATTGCGTTCAGGTTTCAAGTAAATTATCGCGCAATTATCAATATGAATCATGCTTAACGCTTCCACCTACTACATATGTACTACTATACTGCCTACTGCTATTGGGTACTGTCTATTTGTGCCTATGTATATACTTGTGCCTACCATCATTCTCTTTCCTGTCGTTGTGCATATTATAAAATAGTTTTATGCTTTAAGAATTCTACTAGAGGAAGAGCAGATTTAATAATGTTT
Source organism: Halictus rubicundus (assembly GCF_050948215.1). NCBI lineage: Eukaryota > Metazoa > Arthropoda > Insecta > Hymenoptera > Halictidae > Halictus > Halictus rubicundus. Next base: position 3,543,629 of record NC_135164.1, on the reverse strand, counting down.
ACGACGTTATTAAATAAACCTAGAGATACTAAATTGACAGCAATAACATACAGAATTGTGATAACTTCAGTGAGAATTAAATAGGTTATACACATAGTATACATATCCGTCAACTGATCGGTCTCATTATCAAATATGGAATTTAAGTTAATAATTTGAATTGCTTTCTATCGTATATGATAATATGAAATATTATTAAATATTATTGAGATTAAAAAAGAAGAAGTCAAACAGGTTTGTGTGTTCTACGAAACGGAAAATGATTGGTATATGAAAATTGATTCTAAATAAAATATTGTAGGTATAACTATATACCTATAAGTATATATAAATATATAAATATACTAAAAATTTTCAATAATCTGAAATTTTGAAAATATTCGAAAGAGGTAAGCCACTGATAACATCTCCACGTTGACTGTACAAGAAGAATACTTTACGACTTACAATATCTTATTGGATTTTATAGCAATGGAAGCAGAACGTAGAAGTACAGCAAGCGATTATATCGAAATAATTCAACGTTTACCGCTTTCAGTAAAAGTAGCATATGGCATAGGACACATATTAAACGATATTTGTGCTTCTATGTGGTTTACATATCTGTTAGTGTACTTTCATTTGGTATTGGGATTCGATGCTACTTCGGCTGGAATAATTTTACTTATTGGTCAAATAGCAGATGCTATAGCCACTCCATTTGTTGGATTTCATTCTGATAGTCACGATGAATTCTGGTTATGTAAATATGGAAGGAGGAAGACATGGCATTTGATAGGTATAAATATTTTCTATATTTTTTTAGTAAATTGAGAAATATTTTTAAAACTATACATTTCAGGTACCGTTTGCATTTTATTTGCTTTTCCTTTTATATTTTCACCTTGTATCGGATGTGAGACAAGTGATAAATGGGCACAATTAATTTATTATGCTGCGTTTGTTGTAATCTTTCAATTCGGTTGGGCTGCTGTGCAAATATCACATTTGTCATTAGTTCCAGAACTTACACCTTCTGAATACGAAAGAACAGAACTCATAGCTATTAGGTATTCTTCAAAACTATTCTTGCGTTCGAAACGCGTGTGCGACGAAAATGTTCTATTATATTTATTACGATTTTTTGTAGGTACAGTTTCACTGTTTTGTCAAATATTTTTGTTTATTGTATTGCATGGGCAGTATTACATATAACAAACAGTAATGGTGCAGATTCTCAAATTGGCCCTGGCGATGCAAAGAAATTTCAAGAAATTTTATTTATTGGTATTGGATTAGGATCTCTATCGTCGATTTTATTCCACATTTTTGTTAAGGAAGGTGTTGTTGGTGACTTTAATGGTTCGGTTGATTTTGTATTCATTGTTCCCTGTATTTGCTACATAATAATTACAATTCTCCAATGGTAAAGTTTAATTGGTTTTTTAGGAGCATCGCGCAGAGATACAAGATCTATAATAGTACTATTGAAAGACTCACGTTTGTATCGAGTGGCCTGTGTATACATATCTACCCGTCTATTTGTAAATTTATTACAAATTTATATTCCTTTGTATTTACACGAAACGTTACTTATGCCTGCTACGTCTTTGGCTATAATTCCTTTGATAATGTTTTTGAGTAGTCTTGTAATGTCTTTGATTATTGAAAAGTTGAATACGAGGCTAGGCAGAAAAATTTCATTTTGTTTGGGTGTTTTGCTGGGTGTATGCGCCTGCATTTGGATCCGATGTGGCACAGGCGTGATGTACACAAAGTACCAAATTTATCCAGTATCTCTAATTTTAGGTAGTACCATTTAATATTTATTAAAACCATTATAAACTCTGAAGGATATGTAGAATATTTATAAATTGACTAAATATCGCTTTTGCAGGATTTGCTGGTTCTATTATGTTGGTGACTAGCCTTGGTCTTATCGCAGACTTTATCGGGCAGAACACAAATAATGGTGCACTCGTATATGGTATAATGAGTTTCACAGATAAACTCTCCAATGGTTTAGCAGTAATAATTATTCAATACTTGTTAGTACTTTTATGCAATTTCTTGATAGTATTTACAGTATTTCAGTTACGTAACAATTTTAATATTGCATATCTTTTATTCTTTTTTTCTTATTCTAGAGCAAATCAGATCAGCTCGAAAAATTACTACAGAGACATATTGGTTTATGTGTGCAGTGCTTCTGCAGTCGTTGGTTCCATAGTAATTTTGTGTACAAAACCGTTTTCTCACAGTACAGGTAAATAGAAACTGAAGGTTTCAGTCGTAAAAAGAAAGTATATTTCAATAGATTAATTTGAATATTTTTCAGTGTATCATACATTAGCGTCGGAACAACCTACAGAAACCGATAATACGTCAACGGAACCTAGAAATTCATTACATGAAGAGCCTATCGCATAGTCTGGAAAATAATATCATTGAACTAATTCTAACAATATTTTTGTAACAATCAATTACTGTTACAGCATATCACAATGCATTATTAAAAAGATATATTTTTATATACTTGTTGGAATATATTACATTTCAACTGTGAATAAATAGCCTGTATACCATTGAACCAATTTGATAGAAGGACAGATACTTTGCAAGAAATTCGTTGGTAACGGGTAATGCAATACATAATAAATAGTAAACAACTAACTAAATTGTAATGAATATCTAGAACATCTTAATTAGAATTCTGAAATTCCCCGAAAGAAGCGTACAACGAAAGTTTCTGTGTAAGTCTGATATGTAGATATTCTAATAAGTCATGGAATGTCAGCACGTGATGGTACGGTGCCTGATCCCGCAAAGCATGAACGATCGTTCAGCACGCGATCAACTACTAACAGGGTCGGTCTATGTTTGGTCGAGTCGAACTTCGATTTTCTTAAGCGTTACTCCGACCGATTCACTTGTGTGTTGGGCACATGAATACTTACAATAGTTCTTCTATACAACGAAACGACGACCCGACGATATCGGCTAAACAAACTCGGTATGTTTGAGACGAGCAACTGTGGACGCCGACATCAGCTTAATAGTACATCGGCAACTACTACGGGAAGTTCAACTACGTATTTAGCACGTATCAATCTTCCTCTACAAAATTACTTGAAGACAAAAGTATTTTTTTCGAGTTACACGGATCCTGCGAATTCTGTTCCAATGAAACGATTAAGTTTGAAATCTAAGTGAGTAGTAATCGTATTATATTTTCCATTTTCTTTTTCCTCTTATAGGTATTCGATTTTACATGTGTACATTTTCATTTTCATTTTCATTTTATAGGAAGACCAATGGGATTCAAAAATTAGATTCAAGTAAAAAGAAATCTATAGATTATTCAGAAATGGCTTATAAAGAAGCTGTTTCAAAACTGAAGTATTTGCTTGCCGAATCTTACGCTTCAAAACCAGTATTGGGGTAAAATGTATTCTACAAGATGTTTGGCTACGTGTGACAGATATTTTAAAGGGTGATTCTACAAGCCAATCTAATTATAAAACGAAAGTCAAGAATTTTGAAGAAAGCCGACGATTTTGATGTAACTGAAGAGACTTATTGTTAGAGTTGACTCGTGCACCGCTATATATATCGACTTTAACCATTAACCCTTTCAATACATAACGAGCGTTGATTACCAACGTTGACACCGACATCCGCATAACAAATAAATATTAGAAACGGAATTCCGGGTACAGAGAAAGCTTACTCACGGATGCGTACCAAGTAAGGAAAGGGTTGATAACTTGGAAATAAAGTCGTTTCAAGAGAATCTTAGTCTTAGATTGGCTTGTAGAGGTACAACTTAAGATATTTCATATTTTATATACGTAGTCGAACACCCTATATGCATAATATACACATACATACAATGCCTGTATATGTAGATGTAGCGTACAATGTATCTGAATAGTATTAATTAAAGGTAAAATAATTTCTGCACAGAAAATCACAGAACATTAAAGATTATCAATATAGTAACATTAAAGCTAACGAATCCGAAGAAGATACTGACGATAAGAGTGTGATAATTAACAATTGTAAATCAAAAGATTTACCCGAGGACGCGAATAGAGTTGTAAATACACATTTCTCTTCGTGTAAAAGTGTACGTCCAACGAAAACGTATAACAATTTAGCATCTTCGAGTGCAGACTCACAGTCTGTCCCCCCAGAATTAAATTCTTATATTGAGCAACAAGAGGAATACATCCAGCAATTACAACAAGAATCTCAATTTTGCAGAAATCAACTAAACAAGTTATTGCACAAAGTTCGAGAGGTGTTTTATCTATACTATTTGGTTGCTAGTCATTTTTGTCGCTAGACATTCTCAGAGAATTTAGTTGAATAATTTTAGGTTGTGGCTGAAAATGAAGCTCTGCATTATAAAAACAAAACAGGATTTTTTAAATGTGTACTCGACGAATATGAGCACATTGATGAAATTGAGAACGAAAGCATTAAAGAAAAGTCAGTTCAAATGGAAACTTGCGAAATAAAAAAACCTAGAACGTTGGAGGGTCCTAATATCGTGTTCGAATCGAGAATTGCCGAATTAGAAGCGCAGCTAACTCAAGCAAAATTAGAATTGCGTAAGGCGCAAGAAGAAAATCAGTACAATTTAAAACGAATGTCCGAGAGTTGTTTGAGCAACGACACGCCCGAGATGAAAGTGCAGTTGGAAAAAGCTCTGCATGCTAAATACGAAGCTGAAATAAAGGTACAAGATTTACAAAAAACTTTAGCGTCCATACGAGAACAAGAAACTGAAGCATTACAAAAAATAAAACATACAGTAGAGGCCATGCAGCAAATTCAGTTTGAAAAAGATCAATGTGATATAGAAATTAAACGATTGAAAGACGAACTGGATAGACAACACGGGAAATTTCGAGAAGCCACCCAGGAAGCAAGTAAACGTATTGCCGAAGAAAGACAACAAGTAGAGCGTAGGTATAGTCAGCAAGTTGAGCAATTATCCGTTGATTTAGCTTCCCATTGGGATGCAGCTAGTAAATCTCAATTAGAATCTGAAAAACAACGTAGAGAATTGACAGAACTTCGAAGAGAATTATCTCAAAAACAAACATTTATTGATAGTGTAAAGAAAGAACTTCAAAATAAGATATGTAAGTTACATATATCTTCATATAATTTAATTTCAACTTTTTTCAGTAGATTACTAAATAATATTTGACCATTTGTACTTTATGCAGCAAATTTACAAAGTGACTTGAACCAAGCACTAACCGAGAAAGATGTGGCTGAACAAGAGGTTTTAGCGTCAAAATTAGCTACTGAACGAAATGAAAGACAAAGTCGCCAAGAACAAAATAGACTACAGATTGAAATAAATTCCTATAAACAACGGCTAGAGAGAACAGAAGCAGACCTAGTTCACCTAAGAAGAGAAAATTTAAGACTTTCAGAACATATAGCTTCTTTGGAGAAAGAGGTAAAATATTAAACACTGGAATATCAATTTGAATTTTTCTATACAAACTATATAAACGCGCACGCGGTATTTCTTTCAGATCAACGCAAATAAACCTATAATGGGTCCGGAAGACTTTGGCGTACAAGCTGCAACAAAATCGGAAAATAAACATGAAAATGAAAATGAAAAGCAATTGACTTCTATGATAATAGATATGGAAACTAAACATGGTAAGACTTCAGTTTCTACATATGTGCCTATGTTAGGTATATTGTCTTTGAGAAATTCTATCTTACTATTATTTGCAAACTCATGTTGTGTGTGGGATATCGGCATGCTGACATTATGCCTAGCATGGGCAGAAATCGAATTAGTCAATTTATTAAAAATTGACTAATGGGATTGAATTTCTTAGCTGCTACAGTGGCTGGTCTAGAAGATGCATTGAATAATCAGGCTACGATCGTCTCTCGTCTGACGGCTGAATGCCAATCTCTCACACAGCGTTTGGAAGCTAACAACCTGAAGCACAAGTATATACTTAGTTCAGTGTAGAAAATACATAGTATCCCATTGGTTTTTCTATTGGTGCATAACGATACTTTGTGTTACATTCGTATACGCGTTAGTGCTATACATAGATTTTTCGAAAGAATTGAATTTTTAGTTGTTGGTTTATAAGCAATGGATATTTACTTGTATCACTTCGTTGAATACAATTAGGGCTATTCTGTGTTGACAGAGGGAGTCACTGACAGAGATGTAACAACAGTTGGGAAAGCTACATCAGCTTCAAACAAGAGACGTACTGTTAAGATTGATCTAAAAGTAAAAGTAGCTCCAAAACAAAAATAAGAATTTTTTAAAGGTACCTCTTTCAACACAGTAATAGCATACATATATGTGTGTATGTACGGAGCCTTTTACTTCACTTTATTGTCCAAACTATTGATAATATTGTAATTTCATGATACTGTAATAATGGCAGAAAAACTTTAAGTGATAAAGTTAAGTGAAATATTCACTGTTAACTACAATTGTAGAAGATGTATTAAATTAACTTTAAAGTTGAACATCTGTTATTTCTCAGGGAAGAAATGGCCAACTTACAAAACAACATAGAGTATTTGTCAGACAAGATACAAAATACTTTCAGTAATCAACAAGGTAGTACTTTCTATGCCATGCAAATGTATATTATGTTATTCATTAAATACCATCATTTTGATAATGGGATCATATTTTTAGATATGGTATCGATGGAAAGTAGAGATATATTATCTAATACATTAATGCAAGCACAAAGTACGAGCAGTACGATAATACCTAATGTAGTTTATCAGGAACATAATATGAAAACCAATAACATAAACAACCAATCATTGGGGACCGATTTGTCCAATGAAAAAGAGTACTCTGAGGATTATAATGCAAAGAATGATTTGAGAACAAAAGTACAGACATACAAACAAAATCAAAATGAAGACGACAGTGAAGAACAGGCAATCGATAGCCAAACTTTAGAATCGTATGTACCCGAACAAGAGTATAATTCATATGATCAATATGATGTTACAGAAAGTGAACAACAAGAACATACCGATACAATACAGAATTCTGATGTGGTAACATTATCTCAGTACTCCACATTGGACACACAATAAAATAACATTATCTATTCCAAACACAAAAATTACACAAGTTGTATCTGATTATTTCATTATAGATCCATATATACGTTATAATAAAATAGCATATACATATAAAATATGAACAAACGTTGGTATCCATAATGCATTAATTTTTCATTTCACATCATTAATCTCCTGTTTTTTCTTTTTCTCAGACTTCTATCTGAGATAGATAGATACGGAGTCTATAGTCTACTACAATTCTAGAGATACTGATACTAATGTATATACTTCGATATATATCTTTGTCGCGTGATTATTTTAACGAAATAAGACAATAATAATAAAAGTAACGTAATGTTAGGTATATCTATATATACATATGAATAATTTGCTATTGCTACCAAAAAATGCCGATACAAAATGATGCAATGTGCGAGACACAAGCGGATATTAAAGCAAAGTAGTCGACTTATTTAACTGTAATTACTTTGGCTTTGAAATTGCTTTATTTATTAATAAACATAGTATAAGAAATTCAAATCGAGTTTGATTGATTGTCAGGCATACTTATCTATTTTTGTCAATATACATATTGGACAGAGTGACAATATCGACGAATCCGATCAACGAACACACTGACTCCGACTGAATCCGTATTTCATCATTTTCGTATAGCTTCTAGGTTAATGTCTGTGATGTAACTAAAGTTGCCAGCGTAGGGTCTTTACGCTCCCTCTCCATCATCAAATTCCTCTTTCGTTACGTATATAGCGTCGTACTAGTGTCGTTAGTGGTGGTTAGAGGCGAATCGAGTCCAATCGAGTCACATTTAGTAGTACCTAGAAGGGGAAACATTTTGAGGGGAATTAAGGGGAATACAAGCCTGTCTGGCACGTCTGGATGTAAGTAAAACATAATTCATGGAAGTAGGTTCCTATTTACTTATTTTTATAAAGTAGTAAATTGTAATCTTCATTTTGTAGAACTATAAAATAAGTATAATGTTATTTAGAGGAATTCCCAAGCACGAAATTTTTGTTGTTACCATACTTGGTTTCGTATCCGGCTTTTATATATGGAATGAGCCATTAAAGCAATACGCAAAAGAGAATTTCCCGGATAAAAACCTCACAGAAGTAAAAGTACGTATGTTAATATTTTCAAAAAATTGTATCAAAAATTCATAGACAATTAGAGAATGCTGTTAAATTTTAATTTTTTATTTTGAAGGAGTCACCAAATGGCGAAGCGTAGACAACTGGTACCAGCTCGTCTAAAATTGGTTGCAGGTGTAGCAGTATTTCTGGCATCTATATTCGGTTACAGGTAAATTTAATTTCTTGTATTATGGAAATTATAAACCTTGTATAAATACTTATCATCACAACTATTAAATTTATCTTATTACCAGAATGTACTTACACGATTACATAAAGTACTATCGACACAATGATGCTGAGATGTACGCAAATTATCTTTATGAAAGCTACAAAGAAAAGGAAAAAGAAAGTACAAAGGTGGATCCGATTTGATTTTTTCTAATGTATATGGCATAGAATTATATACATTCGTTTAATAAATAATATAACGAATAATTACACGGGACTATAATTTATTACATAATATAACAATGCGAATGTATTTTACAGACTAGTCCTTAAATTTTCCTCCGTAGTATGGTATGTGTTCAGCTATTACTCTCCAATCTGTGAAATAAACCAATCCTAAACCAGCTACTCCTCCGTAAAGCATCGCAGATGGTACCCTAATTAAGAAAAAGTAAAATATATCTGATGAAAAGCTTCGTTATATGTTACGCAATGTTACAAGAACATTAAATTTACAAAAATATCCGAAAATATCTATGAAATACCTTAAATATACTATAAAGTAATTAATATACGTTACGATAATGAATAAATGTTTACCATCTTGTGGCAATTTCAATGTGTTTCTTTCCTAAACGCATTTTCCGTGACTCTGTAACAATACTAGCGTTGGTATAATGAATATTTAACAAAGAACTTTAATATATAAACAAATATTAAATACTTTTACAATACTATGTATTATGCAAGTACACTTGTTCTTCCGAACAGGAATTCAATTCAACGTATGTATAAACTATAACTAAAAGCTACAAGAAGGGACAACTGCGTTTCGCTTATTGCACACGGTGCTTACTTACATGCCAGTACCGCAGTCGAGGTATAGGAGTAGACCAATCACCATATGGGATTTCGTGTCTCACGATTTGAAATACCGATATCAGAGAAGAAATGAGAGTGCTCACGCCCAGGATTTCACTGTCCTCGGTACAGTGCTGCCTCCTAGTCTAATTTTTAGCCTGGATCAGAACCTGCATCATTAGCAGCGGATTCCTAATAATGCACACTGTAGGGTGTATGGCGCCACCGTCGCCATTCCCCAGGCCGTTCCGATTGCCTGAGTTGGCAGTCTTGCTCTCGCCATGCGATCATTGTACGGGCAAGACGCAACTCGCTTTTTTCGGTTTGTCTTCCGCTGCGATCGGACGTATCCTCAGTAACCAGTATTTCTAGTCTGTGTATTTCGAGTTATCCTCAGACGTACCCAATAAACTGTGCTAACGGGTTCTCATAGAACCGAAAAAGAGCGAGTTACGTCTTGCCCGTACAATGATCGCATGGCGAGAGCAAGACGCCTAGGCACGGCCTAGGGGAATGGCGACGGTGGCGCCGTACACTCTACAACACATTATACATAAGAGATTGCCCTCCCTGACTCAGTCCGAATTGGTCGGAATCCGAAACAGAACAAGGCGAGAAGCCTTTACTCCTGTTAATCTTGAAATTGGTATGTTAATATTAAATATGAAGTAATTTTGTGTTAATTACTAACGACGATTTTGGCTGTCTCTTAAGTAGAATGTAATGTTAAAATCTAACTGTTCAAAGATAAAAACTAATCATACTGGCAAATTCAACTTTCCCTCCTTATACAAACAATTGACCAGTTTGGATTTGTGCTGCTCGTATCCAACTTTCGTTCTGTGCTTGGCTTGTTGCTCCCCGTCACGACGTTGCCAGATGTTTCAGAATTAAACAGATGTGAAAGTTCAGGGGAAAATAAAAGGTTTCGTTCCATTATAGGCGTTTCACGTTCACAGTTTTGTTCATTTTCATATAACACGATGCACAAATAAATATTATATTTTCATACAAAGACGGATGTTACTATCTGCAAAATGCAGAATAATCATATACGATTGCTCAAATGAACGTGCAATATAGCATAGAAAACGTTTTTAAATAGATTCATCGTTGAAAACGTTAGTTTTAAACTGTATTTGAAAAGCGATCATTCATCCACTCTTTTCCTTATCGCGTAGTATCTCATTCTTACTAATTCCAGGATTTGTGAGTATGATTAATTTGTAGCTTCATTTCACACGATCAGCTATTACAAAAGTGTGTGTTCTGGAAGGGGGAAGAAAGGAATTCACTGTAGATTTCCAGCTCAGAGCCGTAGCAAACCGGTTTAGTGCCCCATGTAAACTGTATTTTCTTGATAGTATACCACATTCTTAATACAAATTGAACAATACAACCAATAAAATATAATTTAGCTGCTTACACTTACACAAATAAATTTAACAAGTTTTTAATTACGCACATATTATACAAGTATTTATGTCAAATTTGTTCGTGAATTCAATAAAAAAAAGCATTCAATCAGTATCGCAGCAATAATTTGAAAATAGAGAAAATACAACGTCTAGAATGTTTAATGAAATCTTATAACTTGACAAAACAACGAGAAGTAGTTGCTACGCCCTTGTCGATACATTTCAATCCCATGAGCTCGCACTGGTGTAATGCAACAAGAGAAGTTAAAATACGGGCCATACAAGCGGCAACGTCGCACGGAGTAGTAAACAGCGACTCTGTGTATGTCTGAGAACTAATCGTAGGAGACGAGAGCCCAAGCCCGTTCTGGGAAGTTCTTGTTGTGTGTGATATGTAGGTTGCGTTATTTCAACGTTACGAAGCTGTGTGAGAAAAGTCTATGATACTCCGTCATTCACGAATCATAACGGCATCGCGACCAGTCTAGCAACTCCACTTACTAAAATAGTTCTCTCTCTCTTTCTCTACCTCTCTACTTTCTCTATTTTTCTCTATTCCATTTTCTTCTGTTCCCTGTGTGCACAAAAGTAATTTTCTATAAATGTATAAATATTTTTTTCTTATAAATATAATAACAATATAAAAATATAACATAATATAATACAATATTACAATATTATAATACAATAAAATATAATATAATTAATAACTACAATGATGGATCATTCGATAAATTAAATTTACAGAACCATTACTTCTAAGTACACTTAAACACGATGACTGGTATTGTTGAACATCGTAGAGAGTTGGGAAGTGATTTGAGTATTAAGTCTTCAGCAAATTCAAAGTTAACACCATCAACACCTACAACTCACTCGTTAAACGACGAAGTAGATAACATTGATTATCATTTTGAACAAGCCAGACTACAAAGTTTTGAAAATTGGCCTGTGCCATATATTATAGAACCAAAAAGACTTGCGGCTGCTGGATTTTATTACACTGGCGAAGGCGATAAAGTAAGATGCTTTGAATGTCGCGCGGAAATATATAAATGGGTTAAAGGTGATGAGCCGATGGTTGAACATCAACGTCATTCGGAAAGATGCAGATTTATTAGAAAAATTAATTGTGGCAATGTCCCAATCGGAGTAGATCCTAATACTGTTTTATCACCAAGGCCAAGGAGTAGAGACGTATGTGGTCCTTACGGAGTAGAATATAAACCTACTTCTGGTCCAGACAATGACAATCTAACGTCAGAATTACAATTACCAAATATAGCGAAACTAAGTTATGTAGGTATATTAAGACCTGAAGGACCAGTACATTCCAAATATGTCACTTACTATGCTAGACTACGGACGTTCGAAATATGGCCAAAACAAATGGCACAAAAAAAAGAACAATTAGCGGATGCTGGTTTTTATTACGCTGGTATTAGTGATCAAACTCTGTGCTTTTATTGCGGCGGTCGTTTGAAAGATTGGGAACTAGGAGATGAGCCCTGGGAAAGACACGCAAAATCGTTCCCGAAATGTTATTATGTGCTGATGAATAAAAAAGGACAAGACTATGTTAATAAAGTATCAGGTCAGCACATATCACCACCAACCAAAGAGGTATGTGGAAAAATGTTAAATTTTCGATTTTCTCTGTACATAGATCGTCGTTCTTATATTATCATATTCCAGGAAACAATGCAGATGAATCTACCAAGTTTTATTAAGAAAGTTCAATCTGTATTGACAAGTGTAGAAATGAAGGAAGATGCGGAAAGTAATCCTGGTCCAAGTTCTCAATCCTGTTCCGCGGGTAGTGGCATACAAAGCATCGGATCTGTCATAGAATCCGTAAAAGGAAGCATAGAAGGTCTATCGAATGCAAAAACGCAAAACAATAAGCCCATAAATGTTGCGTTGATGTGCGAAATTTGTTGCAACGGAGAGAAAGGAGTAGTATTTTTACCATGTGGACATATAGTAGCTTGTGTTAGGTGTGCTCCTGGCATGACAACTTGCGCAGTGTGCAGAGAGCCTGTTACCATGACCGTGCGAACCTTCTTATAGTATTCCATAGTTTGTGATAGAAAATGATTACATTATACATATGATTTCTGTTATAGTATTGTAGAATTTTTAAATAATTTAATTTCAAACGTTTCACAATTACAAATGTCAATGTTTATCACTCTTTCTCACGTCACGCAGTACCGTCGCGGTTTGCTCGCCTGATTCTTATTTGAATCAATTTAATCAACCTCGATATTTTCTCGTCGATCTTTACACAAACTTCACACTCTGTCTCCTCACACACGCGCGCAAGGTTCTGTATGTTTAACCCTTGTGTAGCCAAACGGGTACCCCGGTTGTCCAACAACAGTGAACATTTTGGTTGACTACACAAGGATTAAATCGTTGGCACACGAAAGAATAAGAAAAATGTATTTGAACGTAATTTCTCTTCGTGGCCTAAAATTTGTCCATGCGCAATCAGTATTAGAACAAACGATAAAAATATATTTAAGTATTCTTACAAATGCACAACATATCATGAGTAGAGGAGTGGTAAGATACTTGCTCATACTGGACTCCGTAATCAAGTTTTCAGAATAGTTTTGTCTGAAACGTAACAAGCTGTACCTGCAAGTGAATGTTGCTATTTGCATATTCATAAATTTGTGTTGTCCACATCATTGGACTAATCAGGAAGGCAACAGAGACAATGTGCTTTACACAAAAAAGTACAAATAGCTACAAAACATGAAGTCCAGTCATTAGTATGTAACGATGACGGAAACGCGTAGAGATAATAAAGTAGGATGTAGTTCATTACAATTTTGCCTTTCCGCTGTATATATTTGTACTATATATTTGTAAATGATTCAAACATTGCGTTAATTTGTCTGTTAAAATTGTTCAAATCATAGTGTCAGAATATAAAGTTCCACATGGCGAAATTTTACTGTTTTTAAACTCTAAGTTTAAGTAAAAGAAACCGGTTTAGTGGATATTCACATTGCACCCGAACATTAGTTCCCGTGACGAAAATAATTAATTGTTTCTTCATTTAAGATCGTAACGTAACTACATATGCAAACGACGAGTACAAAGTTCTTATCGATACTTTTAAGATTTTTAATACATGTTACGATTCATTCTAATATGTACTCGTTTAACTGATGAAGCACAACATCGTGTAGGAATCATATAGAATTGTCGGCTTTCATATACTTTATCTTATGTTACACTCTGAATCATTAACATATTTTCATTATTATGGTATTAGCGATGACTGTTGGTTCAATATGATCACGATCATATAACATATAACAACACGATCGAATGCGAGTAGTGTGAACATTTTATGTCAACAAAAGCTGGGTCGTGACTGGAGGGGTTCATGATTATTTAACGAGCATTAATAATGAGAGACTTATTCGATATTGCAAATTTAATTACCGTTGTCTGCGTGGATAGAATTAAAATTAAGCCGGAACCTGAAGTTCCAGAGAAATCATCGAATGAAATACTAACAGAGTTATTTAGTATGTTTGATGCTGAAGAAGTAGTATCGTCAGAGAACACTGATCAACAAGTTCCAAATGCTAACATCAAAGTTGAAGAAGGCGAAAAAGAAACACAAGCACAAGGATAAAAAACATAAGAAAAAGTCAAAATATACAGTAAGGAGCAAGACTGAGTCCCCATTATTTGAAGCAACATAACTTTTTTAAAATTAGATGAAATGACTTGAATGTTATTGAGAAGTTAGAAGGATTAGTTTATTAGACGAGGTGTAAAAAATTGTTGAAAAAAATTTGAATTATACTTTTAATAGTAAAAGTTGGTTTTTTCAGTTTTTTTATCTGAGCCTGTATTGAAAATTTAAAGAATGTGTTTGATTCGCTCGAATAAATTATATCCATGCTGAAAATTTCACCGATATTGGTTAATTCGTTTACGAGTTATAAACGCTTAATAGTAGGAAAATTGCCATTTTTCACGATTTTCGACTTAAAGTCGCACTTTTAATCATTTATAACTATTAAACAAGGAACATTACCATTAGCGCAACAGGATAAGGCTATCGCGGCGATACAAGCTGGTGGAAAAACAGTAGATGAACTCACAGGTAAATTACTTCTGACCTTCGGTAGGAACATAATAGAAACTTTTGTAACAGTTCTGAAATATGAAATGCAGATATGAATATAGATATGAAATCTGTATTTGCTAGAATTTTTCCGGGTTTTCCATTTTTACAGCTAGAGTTTGCAACTACAAAATTGGAAAAAAACAAAATACGTATCATTACAATTAATATTATACTTAATTTATATTAATTAGAGATTTTGTACACAAGATTTACATGTTAGTTACATATTTCATATAAAATAATTAAGCTGTAGGTTCTAATCCTGGTTAAAAAAATAATGTGCGTTCGGTTTTATGCTAAAAGGCGGCCCGGTTCTGTTCCAGGAAAGACGGCCCGGTTTTATGCCATGCTAAGGCTGAGCAGATGTCAGCACTATATCGGGAACGCCGAAAACCCGGGCGTGAGCACTCTCATTCCTCTCTGTTCATATCGTGCGATACGAAACAGTATAATAAGATGACTGGCGTACCCCTACATCTCGTCTGTGATATTGGTTCCACATATTAGTTCCGACCGATACGGTAGGATGTGACAAAAATGGTAAGGGTAAGAATGAAATGAAATTGCTTTATTAAGTAAAGGGATTGATTATTTAAATATTTGTTATCTTTTCATTTTGAAATACGATCTGTATTATTTTACGTTATATAATTAAAACATTATTTAAATTACATTAAGAAAAATGTGCACAAATAGGTTAATTTAATAAACACCGTACTCATATATATGTAAGTTAAATATTAAGTATACTTCACGTGTCAGATTTTTAAAATTAGTATGTTAATACTTTGTTTAGTAATAAACATCGTAAAAAATCGTAAAAATACTTTTCTAATTAGAAAATTATTTATAGAGTTAAATGTCTAAAGTATATACGAAGTGACAAGTTTTTTAATAGATTTAGTGACTTATATTACATGTTTTTCCATGAAATTTATGTATACGAGTTTAAATATAAAAATATAGTACATGAAGATTAATCTTCTTTATTGTTCAGATAGGCTGGGTTATCATATTCATGATTTCCTAGTGCTTTATCTATGTCTTTTATATCATAGTTTGGTCTTTCATCATTTTCACTAGTATCAGATATAGTATTTCGAGCAAATCTTTTCTTACGTCCTCTTACAATTTTAGAACGACGCTTTTCAAATGCTTCTATTGCATCTTTTGGTACATTTGAAGATATTACTTTAGACAAACCTAAGATAATGACATTATAAATGAAATAAAAAGTGTGAAATATGATAAAATATAATAATGAATTCAAAATTAATACCAGATGCAGCAGATTGTTTTAATTGTCTTTGAAAAAGAACTTCAAAATTGCGAGACATCTTTGGAGGATTTTGAACATCTTCCATCAATTCTTGAATAGTTCTCTGTGCTCCAGAGTATGACATTTTAGTATTTGCCA
The DNA here is from genome assembly GCF_050948215.1 of Halictus rubicundus. NCBI lineage: Eukaryota > Metazoa > Arthropoda > Insecta > Hymenoptera > Halictidae > Halictus > Halictus rubicundus. Next base: position 3,527,372 of record NC_135164.1, on the reverse strand, counting down.
TAGTATGTACTGTTTCATTTTCTACTGCATTTTGGAGTCCTTCTACTATATCTCCTACGTATTCCGTAGTCATTAAATCATCTGATAGACCTTCTGTCTGAAAAATAAAATTTAATTTATGAAGCAATTGTAATCTAAGGCACAGAATTACGGAATAGCAAACATAAAAGTATATTACTTTGCCACAGAAATATAAGTTTAATTTAACATTGGCAATAATGTGTGTAAATGTATCAAATCTATGAACCAGCATTGCTAAAAATTGAATAAATAAAATTGCAACAAATGCAACTATGAAGAGACATCCTATTGGTTCCAGATGCATATATGTCCTTGTTAAGTGCATCTGAAAAGTAGTGTTAAATTATAATGAATTTTTATGACATTGCAAATTATAATGCTAATTAAAAAACTAAAACTTACTTCTTCTCTGACTTCATCAAACGTTATATTATATTTAACAGAAAAAGGCCATTGAAAGTGTAAAACATCCTTATTAATTTGTAATAAAAAAATTGATACTACAAACAAAGTATTTAAAGTGAAGAATTTGAGAAGGCACTCGTTTCGTATGTTTATCAATCCCTTCGCAATCTTTTTCTGAAAGAGATTTGATATTTTTAAAAAATATAATTGTTAATTTTCTAGTCCTATAATTAAGTTCCATACTTGTTCTTCTACATCGTTTTCAATAGGATATAAATATTTTGCAATCAATTGTTTCCAAAATTTTTCTTCTGATATAGATAGAAAATCTACATTTCCATGTTCCATGTGTTTATTTTGAAGCCAATGAGGACTTATTAAATAATTGGAGTATTCATTATTAACAGTATTATACGTCTGTATTGAAGTTCTACTTTCTAAATCTGCATTTGCATATAATTCATCTTTGATAGCATAATCATTTTTATCATCATGTGTACTAGTTTCATTGTTACTGCTTACTTCTGCATTATCTTTTGACATATTGCTGATCCTGAAGTTACTGTATACCAATTTAAAATTAACAAATCTATTATATCATTAATCCATTAGAAAAATGAAAAACTAAAATACAATTACTTTAGATTACAACAACATATATCCTTGTATTAATTACCTTTCTATTTTCTCTAAACGAATATTAATTTCATTTATTGCATTATAAATAGATTGTAAATACTCCTCTTGTTTTTCTGAATTACTTTTACGAAAACCATATTTGAAGGAATTGACAAATGATTTTGTCCAATTATTTCTAAATTCGTCGTTTTGTCTGAGTTGTGAATCATTATTTTCCTCTGATGACTGTAACAGTAAAATTATAATTATTAAACCATTTAATAAATTAAATATTGTTTTATAAAAATGTACCTTTATCTGTTGCTTGGATTCTCTAGTACCCCATGTAACATTATGTACATTGAAAATAGAATAAATAATAAGCAACATATACATCGATGGTACTGTAATATAATAAATGATTGCGTAATTCAGGCATGATATTTCATGTGGATGCATAAAACCAGTTAGCACAAACTGGGCAATGACAATAAAAAAGAGAAGGGTGTTGGGTGCAAAGCTTCCTTCTGCTGCCACTTCTAGTAATATTCCAACTAATACAACTATCATTACTAAACCATATATAACAGTAATAACTTCAGCTACAATAAGCTGCAAAACATGATCATGTAGTTAAAACTTAAGGAAAGGTCAATTTTACATTAATTGTACAGTTTGTAATTTTTGCTACATTGCACATTAATATACATAATTATTGGACCAATTACCTGTATACGATCTTCACAGAAGAAACAAACTACTAGAAAAACAATTATTGGAATTAGATTGCACCAAAAACTTGTCCAGTTGTCTATTTGGAAAGAGGTGACAAATGCACCAGCCATCATTAAATAAATAAAAGATGGTCCAATAATAGTACTACCTACAAAATAATGCTTAGTGTTTAAATATAACATTGAAATGTAAATACTTGCTTCCTAGACCTTTTTACAGTTTGCATATTATTTCTTATTAATTATTTTTAGGATCCTACCTGTTAGTATCCATTGATATACAACATAGAGCCAACATATATTATTATTCAATTTTCTGGTTTCTTTTGATGTATTTAATAAGTCAAATATGTTAGCCACAGTGGATGGGATCCATCGCCGACGTTGAACATAAAACTCTTTAAATGTTTCTGGAGCATGTGTATAAGCATCTCCAGCTGCACAATATTCTACCTAAGGGAATGAAATAATAAAAGGTTCATAGTTAAAACTTTATGTAAATTACTGATAAGAAGATTTTTATACTAATATATAACACAGATTTTACCCTACAACCAGCTTGCAAAAGCAGTGTGCAAAGCCATCGATCTTCTCCTTGATCGTACTGAATATAATGTTTGGGTTCAGTCGATCTAGTTGCATACTTTGCTATGACATTACGTTGCATTAAAGCTTTTGCTCTGAAAAGAGAAAAACAACCAGGACTACAGAGAACCGAACCTGTAGTATGTTCTGTTGATTTTTGAAGCCAATGCCCTATGGCATATTCAAATTTTTGAAACCAAATCATTGGACCTGTGCAAAAATGTTCCATTTTATTTAAATTTAATAATTAATAGTTGTAACATTACGATTTTGCACACTATAGAATAGAAATACCTTTTCCTACTGGATGTATTCGTCCACAAGCTGCACCTAATTTCTTATCTTTCTTCATTAAGTCAATTAATGCCTTGACAGCTACTGGTCGAAAGTCAACATCACCGTCTAGCGTTAGAATGTAAGTATTTTCTGTTACTAATTCTTTACGATCAACCTCGATCAATGGGTCCATCAAGCGATAGCCAAGAAGGTAATACATGTACATGACCTATGTCCAATGTTGGAATAAAATAAATAATATTGTCAATAGATTTCATCGCGTAAGAATTGACTTTTTCAACTGATTGATGTTAATGACATTAAAATACCTGACTCCATCTTTTTCTGTGTCGTATTCTATTTTTATCTTTAAGGTGTACTGTTAAACGTGTCTTTCCAGGTAAAGTCCAGATTAGCTGACCACCATAGGGTGTTGGATATTTTGTTGGCAATATTGAACACATGCCAAGGTTTTTCACAGCTTCTTCCATAGTTTCCAAAAATGTTGTCACATACTGATTTACTTGTGTTTCATGTTCTAAATGATTACAGGATCCAATACAACCGTACATACAGCAAAATGCGTCATCAAAAAATATGTGCGCTGAAGTAAGGATGAAATTACTTTCACTTAAATAATATTAATCATTAATTTCACAGAATATTGATTATTGATCTTACTTACTATCTAATTCATAGTAATCTTTGATAAAAATTTTATAATATTTTTGAGTAACTCTCATAGCACACTGATCTTTATCTAGTCGTAATATACTTCCAATCATTTCCATCATTTCTTCTTTAGTTTCATGCCACATAGTAGCGCATGCATAAATTTGAGTGGTACAGGCATTTTTTTTGTTAGTATTTTCTTCTGAAAATCCTGAGTCAGAATTACTTGATCTTTCCAATTCTTGTATATGGTCAGCCTGAAAGATTTTTTATTCTAAATACATACAGATTATAAAAGCTTTAATTTATCACAGAAGAGTGAAATAAATACCTTGAACTGTGTAGTCAAATCAAAATGCTCTTCTTCCTCAACGACATTGTAAATTTGATACTTTCTCTTATTCAAACCTATAAACTGATCAATCAGAAGAGAATCATACGTTGAATTATAGAAAATTGTTTCCACGGAAGCAAGTTTCTCTTTTTGATCAAACCATAATTGTAGTGAGATCCAAATTTGAGATAACCACCATATTATCCAGCACCATATGCGCCAGCTTAGAATAAAATCTTTTATATCGTTATATATGGGTTCTTTAAAAAATAGATAATCTGGTAGCAAATCATGAAACACACATGAATTTCCGTTTTTTACAATACAAAACATTATCATTAAGAATATCGTCCCTGGTGTAACTAAACTTATTGGAAGAGCAACACCAAACTTGTGCATCTGTGTTTTATATGCAAATATTGCTATAATAATATTAAGAACAATTAGATATTGCAATGAATTGTTACATTATATATAATTATTGTAAAATCTTGTACTCACCTACTCTATATATGAGGAAACCACAGAAAATTTGAATTAAAAAAGTATATAAAGGTACTGATGTATTTACAGTGATAGTGAAAGTATCTTCTTGCTGAAATTCATTGTCTCCGAAGTAGAATATTGTGTTTAGTGTATTTCCAAGGACAGAAGAATTTGAAAATGGAACTAATTCCACAGTGTATTGACTCATTCCTAGAAATTCAAAAAATTCCTGAAACTGAATTCCTTTAAAAATTGAAATCACAGAGGCACTAAAAATGAATATCAAACATCTCCAAAATGCTACGTATCCTTGTAATAAGTGACGGCTATTTTCTATATCCGTTCTTACTGCTGCTAAAAACTTTATAAGACCTGTGAACAAAACAATAGATAGTTGCAACAGTGCTGGTATGCATACAATAAATAGATTACATAAAGAAATGTTAAAAATTATAAAAATATTACCACAATAACTATGATCAGAAACATAATTGATCCACCAACGACAAGAAGAAAATAAAAGCGATACAGGAAGAACCCACATCAGAGTGCCATTCATATTATGATGTAAAAACGAATTTAGAACCAATCCAGATCCTTGAGCAAGTAATGCTAAAATATTGCATACTATAACTAATATGAACATTTTAGATGTTCCTATATACTTCTGATTTTGAGAGAGTAAATCTGTAATAAAAGAGGTATGCGTTTTAAAATTGTAATTCAATAAATTCTTACCTATCTACTAGAAGACAAAAGAAAATTGACTTACTTATTAGAACAGGTATGAAAGACATACAACTACATATTGCTGCAGCTTCTATAGAGTTAATCTTCGGAAGACTGTAGAAAAGTAACAGTGCTAAACCAATTGGATGAAGAGTTTCCAACACAAGAAAAATGGCTAGATTTTTTTTCGTGGGCATCTTCTCATTTTTTTCAAAAATATAGTACCATATAGACTGTAAAATGCTAAAAGATTCGGGTACCAGGAACGTAAAGATGATGTACCATGTCCAGATTGTTCTACCTTGTTTGGAAATTTTTGCATTCAAATCTTCCTTAATATCTGTAGTATTAATAATCATAATAATATGTTTTATGAAACATGAATCATTTTGAAATAGAAAACTAATACTCTATAACTAACAAAAAGTACCTGAATAATAATCACACAGTTGTGTAGAATGTTCTTCATCAAGTTGTGAAACTGCAAAAAGGACTGCACATTTGGCAATTAAACCACAGCTAAGGATAGTGCTAAAAATGATACCATACAGAAGAAATTTAATAATATGCATAACAAAACCGAACCATTCATTATTTTGCATTGATGCACTTTCTTTTTTTATTGGAACTTTTTTAAATATATCCCATGGTAAAACATTTTGTTGGACCCTAGAATTATAAATAAGTGAAAATTTAGTTATTATTAATGAAATTTAAATTGTAACATATTAAAAGTATTAATACGAGTAAAACGTTGCTTTTTAATACAAATTTTAAAATAATTAGTGATTGATTAAATGTCCTTACGATTGTTCAGAAATTGTATGTCCATTTTTGGATTCAGAAAAATCGTCCTCATAATTTTCGAAATCGACGAATAGTGACGAATTTAAATTGTTTGTCTCTTTCAAATTAGACATAGTGAAAATGAAATTCTCCGAGAGTGTTTCACCGCTTAGGCGGTGAATCATTTACTGCCGAAATATTCATCGACATATCGTGTATATTGATAAACTGATAAGATTCCAAATTTCTTAAAAGTAGTTCATTGTTATCTATGACCACATGAAAATGAGAAAATATAGGGGATCGTATATATCTAAGAGATAAGAAGTTCTTTATCCATATATCTCAAAATTCCTTTTATTGTTTCCAAATTTACCAAAAAAGTGAAGCAAGAACCATTTTCAACCATTGTAAACATGTGATTTGTTTGAAAATATGTTGACACGAGACTTTATTATTACATTTTGATTATTTAACTTAAATGAGAAACGTAGTTAGCAAATACGTAACAAATATGAAATAAACTCTGTTAAATAAATGTTTAAAATAATGCTTCATTTTATTGTACAAAAAGATAAAAGATTTTTACAAAATTGGAAAGAAAATAATGAATTATTCATATGATAAACACATATACATATATGATTCGGTCTGCGCAGATATTTCAAGTTTACCGCTATTCGAGGTCGAAGTCGAATTCTGAATCGTGCTATTCGATAACAAATAATCGATAATGAATGATCTCGTGTGTAGCACCTTTCACGAGATAGGTTTCTGTCTGTGAATTACGTTTTGTAATTGATTTATCAATAATCGCGTATAACGTTAAATGCCGGATTAAGTTGTTCGGCATCATTTAAGTAAGTTCGTAAAGGAATACGGGAGTCGTGAAGCGATGCGGAGCGTCCTGAAAGCTGGCTCTGAGTTAGGTCTGGGTTAGGTTGATGGCTCTTGAGGCCGGAGCCTTCCTTGTTCAAATGAAAGTATTAATACCGAAGGTTGAAACGGGTTTAACTGCGGAATACTTTTATTCGAGTACTTTCAAAGTACTCTGCCCCTGAGAGTGTTCATATTCTTCAGGGGTAGATCCTCCTCGGTAATTCGTTTTTTTAAAAAATGGCATCGCAAAGTCAAAATGCTACGACCGTGAGTTCAACTATTTCACCGGCGAATGGATCATCCGGACCGACGACGACCACCTCGGTCTGCACTACAAAGATGCAGTCACTCGCTTCTACACCATCCTCGCAACCTTACGAACAAAATTCGTCAGCATCATTGTCGCCGTCACCGTCGCCGTCGCCGATGCAACAGCAAGAGCATCAACAAACTCTGCAACCCAACAATGTAGAAGCACTTGACAAAAATTCTTCGAATACGTTGAAAGTACGTGCTTCCTTATTACTTATGACGCTTTTAAGTTGGACTACACATTCGTGATTTAAACGTATTCCAAAGTCTGATTTAACTTTTGCATTTAATATATAGAGTGACCCATAGTGTTTACAAAAAAATTTTTGGATTTTAGATTTTACTCTACATATTAAGCCACAAATTTCTTGGTAGTAATTTCTGTAATCTTTCTTATAGCGTAATCCGAAAATGGAACTGAGCAAAAGTGATTTATTGAAATTGTTAGGACATCTCGAAGGAGAGTTACAGGCAAGGGATATCGTAATAGCATTGTTAAAGGTAAAGTTATTTTCTATAAACGATTAACGAGGATCGTGCAAACGATTAAAATAATTAAAAATATTACATAATGTCATTAAGAATGCAACTAATATTTTTGTTGAATTTCTTATTTATATGTATTTTTTAGTCAGAGAAATTGAAACATCTATTACATACTCAATATATGAGTAAAAGCACAGATCCACATGCTGCACTTATTCGGGATATGGGGTTGATAGGAGACATAGGATTAATGGGACACGAATCAAATCAAATACATCAACAAGTTGCTAGTTTAGAAGCACTTGTTCAACAACAAAGACGTATGAAGTCTAGGATGACCAAAATTCTTAAAGATGCTGAACTTAGACACCGAGCAGTATGTTATTCATTTCAGATATATATAATGTCTTTTATGTTATGAACAATGTTTTCTCTGTGCAATCTCTATTTATTTCATTTCAGGTAATCAAGGAATTAGAAGAAGAGAAACGGAAACACGAGCACGATACTGCCCAAGGCGACGATATTACATATGGACTTGAAAAAGAGAGGACACGATTGAAGAAAGAATTAGAATTAGAAAAACAAGAAAAAAAAAGACTGGAACTAGATTTAAAGAAAGCAAATGATGCTCAAGAGGAAGAGAAAACACGACAAAAGCAAATAGTACTTCTTCTGTTGGCTGAACGTAAAAAAATAATCATGAAATATATAGAAGAAAGAAAAAGATCAGAGGATTTGGCACAGATATTAAGTGAGGAAAAAGTACGAATAGATTCCATGGCTGAAGGACTCGAAGAAGAAAGTAAGAAATCCTTACAGATGGAAGCAGAGTTAGAAAAACAACTTGCACAGTTCGATATGGAAAGGCAACAGTATAGGCAAGCTTTAGCAAAAGAAGAGAAGAGGGTGAAAGATCTCGAATTAGAATTAGAAAAACTTAGAAATGAAATGGATGTGTTGAAAGAATCTCATACACGTGGTTCTCCAAGAGGAGTGGGTACAACTCCACCACCTCCTCCAGCCAAACCAGTTAGCTCAGTTGCTATACCTACAATTAGGCCTGCTAGTGCTCCACAAACAAGTATGTAACGAATAATAGATACCATGAGATGATAGTACAATTCAATTTTACTTTTACCTCACTTTTTTTATGAATACAAAGTAATATAACTGTTAACATACTCTGTGTGATTATGAATTTATCTTAAAATTATATTTTATATGCAGTTAAAGGCACAGTATTGGGCACTGGGACGCCAATGGTTAGTAGCAAAGTTGTTCAGCCCACTGCCACGGTATCTAGTGTTCCTGTCAGCGGTCCAAGTAAGAACAGCTTACCCTAAAGTTGAAATAGGATAGACAGTTAAAATATTTTGGACATATCTTCTTTAAGAGAGTATTCGTCTTGCATAACAATGGGTGAATTAACAAATTACATTTTCACAGTTAATT